>NC_140590.1:1363758245-1364958245 GCF_964204655.1 Triturus cristatus
GGAAGAGGTCTGAGCTATAGGAGTGGCTCCCGATACTAACCCATCTACTCTCCGTGTTAGCAAAACCGTTTCCTCCCTTACCGCTCCTAAATCCCTTTGGATAGCCTCTAACATCTCCCCTAAGGATTTTAAACTAAAACCTTCCGCCATTCTGCTTGGGTGGAAATAAACTCGTGGGCACTTCAATCTGTCAGAATGTACCTCAAGTTCCACAGAAGCAGAGATGACGACTACTCCCAATGCCCCTGCATCAGTACAGCAACCAGACTAGGTAGCGGCACTAGCACGGGGGAAAGGGGAAGTGGAAGAGAAGAGACTGCCTCAGGAAGGTGTATGACCTCAAGGTGACGATTCTGCCTCCTCTGCCGAGTCTTCTGCAGTGTGTGGTTCTTCACTGGCAAATCTTAACGAGGTACATCTAATGCACAGAGGTGAAAGGGATTACAAAAGCATCCTACTCTTCTATTCTTCCTAATGACTTTTATATCCCTCTACTCCTACCTCATACTCCTGCAGGCTTGCTACTCTTCTATATGATGATATTCATTGTAATCTTTTGATCATTATTGACTTTTCAATATCTTCAGACGTGAGAACAAAGTTCCAACATTTTACAGAGAACTAGATATGTACATAGTAGCGGAATAACAGAATAACTCTCTTTCTCTCTCGCAGACTCTGTAGCGTAGAATGTCAAGGTTGTGTCACACAGCGTAGATAGATTCCACAACTTCCATTGGAAAAGAAGCGCGCAAAAAGGTACAGGGAAAGGGAAAATAGGGCGGAAAGGAAAAGGAAAGATCGCCAAAGGGAGGAGAGGAAACTGGGGGTCCTGCGCAAGTACGCACTCACTGACTTAAGTCGTTGGCTCAGTCTTGGCTTCTAATAGTTCACAGGAAAATCTTGTACTCAGCCACTCCGGATTCAGCTTCCTCTTGCGATGAACAAATGAATATTCCAACCTCTTGAAAACTCCGCAACTTTCCTGTCTAAATCTTGGGTAACCGAACAACCGCTTAACTTGACTCTGACTACTAGCGGTAAATTCGGCTCTGTGATATACTCCGAAAATATCTCTCTTCGAGTTCTAGGGCCGTTCTCCTCAGGATACAGGAACTGACGGAAAACACTAGCTTCTCTCAGGATATCTCAATTGAAGTGCGCAGTTTGCCGCGCGCTCAACCGTCATGTCAAAGATGCACAGCTAATGACGGTAAGAGCCGCGGCCATCTTGAAAGGTCTAACTGCACATAGAACATTATATGTCCCGATATAAATTCACCACTTGCGGCTTCACAAGAATTCGCTGTCTCTTTGGTTTTTGCCATTTATGGTGCACTGCAGACACCACGTGAGTCTGATTCCTGACACTAGCACAGGGGAAACGCATTATTGTCGGGACTCCGGTACCAGCCTTAGAGGCGGTAACAAAAGCAAGCATTCCGGATGCAAAAGCTTTGCATCCAAGATAGATACAATGGGTTAATTCTCTTGCTGTTTTTGATAATTATTTAAAAAACACAAGCATTCCTGCAATATGAACACGAATGTCCTCTGCCTATTGAGATTCCCCCTGTTGATCAGTATGAATTTATAATTTATACTGACGGATCAGCACAACACGCTATGGTAAGTAAGCAAGCTTACAGTGCAGCCTGCGCGATCGTTAAAGGTCGTATGCGCAATGGTAAATTCCGACCGATGGTCACTAAAACACAATCTCTAGGAGATTGTACAGCTCAGTGAGCTGAACTACAAGCATTCAAATTGCCACTTGGATCGCGAATTCCCCACACTTACAGTGTGCGATTCTTTTTACTGTGTACAATCATACAGTGAATATTTACAGAATTGGCTTCAAAATGGTTTCAAACATGCAAATGGTGGCACAATCAAGCATAAAACGTTTTGGGATCAAGTAGTTCAGTTGCGAAACGGATTACAAAACACTCACGTGATACCCACGCTGAGTCATCAACGTAATGCCGTTCACGTTGCCGGGAATTCATTGGCTGACGAAGCTGCAAAAGGGGCTGTGCAAACGGCTTCCGTAGCTGCAATTACTCATTCAAAAATGAAAATAGACAGTGAGATATTATTGGCTGTCAATGCTTCAAGCAAAGGCAGTGGTGCAGCGTTACCTAAAAAATTTCCACTCGTATATAATTGATGCGAACAATGTTCCGTTTGCTCGAATCCCTGGAGTGGGGGATAGGGTAATTCCAAACATGGAACGTAGATTAGGACTAATCCTAGTAGAACATGAAGGGATAGCCTCTGCCCATGCAGGTGTTTCTACCACAGTATCGTTATTAAAACAGAGATATTGGTGGCCCGGCATTAGGAAACAGACCAAAAACTGTGTTTTGAATGTGAAATATGCCAGAAGATGAAAGTCTCTACAGTAAAACGTCCTGCACTAACAACCCTGTTAATTTCAGATAAACCATTAGCTTGTGTTTACCTGGATCACTGCGGTCCCTTGCAAAGGGATGGTAACTATAAATATATCATGGTTGCAGTAGATTCGTGCTCAAGGTTCCCATGGATGTGGCCTCAGCGCTCGGCAGATGCTCGAACTGGTATAAAAGATTTGCGAGTGTTTATCGGCACATATGCAATAGGCACAATACACTCTGACCAGGGCCCTGTGTTTAGCTCTCGGGCTTACAAAGAAGCCATGGCCAGTTTCAGCGTTGCACTGTGGTACTCCTCTCCATTCCATCCTGAGAGAAATTTGGTTGTGGAAAGGAAAAACCGGGACATAAAGCGATCTATAACAGCTAGGGTATTAGGTTCGGGTGATGGGTGGGTCAAACATCTTTATGGGGTCCAACGCTCATTAAACAATTTGCTAAGACGTTCTCTAGGGGGGGTCACTCCATATGAGGTCCTATTTGGGACACGAATGTGGGTTTCTGATCTCGAATGTTAAGGCACAGTGGTGGAAAATAAACCATTTGATATTAAAGATCGTTTGGCTGTTTTACAGGACGTAAATGAACTAAGATCGAAACAAAGCAACGTGTTCCTGAAGCCATCCACCACTGGGGATAATCCAGCCATCCCAGCAAGGCCTGTCTGGACCCAAAGCTTGGGGATCTAGTCAGAGAAAAGATCGCGGACAAGAAGGAAATTTGGGCCTTCTTACAAACAACCAGTACCTGTCCTAGCAATCCATGGATCAAGAACAGTACTTCTGCGGCCCCTTGCTGGTAAAAAGGAGAAAAGATTTGTGTCCATTGACCTCATCAAACCACACTATGTGGCCGATACTAAGCAGTAGGCCATGTGGACTCCGACCAAGTAGCAGACGCACTCTTCTAGCTGCTATCCAAGAGGTTCAAACTGAAAGACTCATCACCATTGAGAATCCAACAGTAAGATATGAAGGACTAAGCAACAATGCTATGGAACTCATTCCTCTGAAACCCGAATAACAGTTCTTCCTTATACACCGGTCTACACCAACGTAGCAAGTGATCCACTGGTTCTAGCGATTTCAACGAATCCTGATGCAATTTCAACCATTGACAGAACTGCTTCTGGCTATTTCATTAACTTTGATACGTTTTATGAGGATCCCAGCGAGCCTGACACAACGACAGCCAAAAGAACTTTCAAAGAACAAGCACAAGACATTTTTCAACACGTGACAAAGACTTATCTGGTTTCACCATGGATAGAACTATGGATTATTTCTGGAATATTTTTCTTTCTGCTTTGGATAGCTTTAGTAATAACTCTGAGCATATTGATAGATGGAAGATATATTCATTTGGACACAGGAAGTAAAAATGTGAACTTACTTTTGAAACCACACGAATGATCCCATCGTGAAGCAAGAGACTTGTCAGTAGTGGACATCTCAGCCGTTCCTATACAAGATAGTATAGTTTGGGACAAAACGGATTATGATATATTCGGTCCGTTGGAACTTTTGAAGATTCCAAACTTATTCAAGATATCATTAAGTGATTTTATTACCTCCAGTACTTATTCTGATGATTGGGGCTTTCAGACTGTTAATAACATGATGTCTGATCTAGAAAGATCTGCTGCATTCTCTAACCATGAATACTTAGAGGGTTCAACAGACTATGAACAGCTTTTTTGTTACAACCACTATGGTCATCATTTCTTGCATAAATCTGCAACACCTAGAAATGTATTTATGTATAACCAATGGGAACATTGTCCAACACCACCAAGGGCTAGCTCAAAAACATTTTAAATGAAGTTTCCATATGTTTCAGGGTATAATACATCCAAACCAGAAACGTTTTACTTTAGAAATGTGAACAAAAGAGGAACTAAAAATATGTTAACAAACACCAAACAGATTTATTCTGCAGCCTTTATTGCCCAACTGTCTAGACAGGGTTTTGACCTTTGGAAAAAGATTATTGACATGAAATCTGTCTGGGGTACAAAAGATTGGCAAGTGCAACTTTGTTTAGAGCCTGCATCATCCCACAGTAGATAATGTTTGAATGACACTGTCCAACAATCATCTTGCCTTGGGTTAGCCATGATCAAAGACATGAACAAACCGTCCATACCTACACCTGCAAGTAATAGTACTACACAGGGGGTGGTCTTTGTACATACTATGTTACAAAACAACAGATCAGATTCCGGATGGTAAAAATGGTTGCTCTGGCCCATAGACACAAACATCTGTCATGAAAGATTTCTGAACAAAACACAAGGTTTAACAATCAATAGGCCAGACCCATGCTATGTTCAAAGACAGCATCCAGGGGTAGTAACAACATACAGTGTAGGAAAATTATCCCTTGATTGGCTACAGACATCTACACTAGAGGATGTGAAACAACACTTATCTTTACTTAAAGAAGACGCAGACCTTAGAGAATTATTGCTACGTCCAAGAAAACCGCGTAAAAAATGTTTAATATATGCCAGCATCTATGCTACTTGTAATGAAATATGGAAGGTTACCCAAGCAGACGCTGCAGAAAGAATACGAAAAATTGATTGTATCAATTTAGAGAAATCTCTCGCTGTGGTCGACAATGGGTTAATGACTCTGTCATCCAGGATATATTCATTGGGCAACATTGTATCCTCTGCTATAGACATTGTGGAACAAGATTAGGTCCTGCTGCGTCAAGGCCAGTCTCAATTACGTTCTATTCTGTCATTAAGCTGGACGCTACAAAACCTGCGTGCCTCACTGAAAAACAGATCGAGCTGGCACAAAGGGGAGCAAAGTATGCAGTTTTGAGCATTGAAAAACTGAAAAAATTGCCATTTACGGTAGTAGAAAAACCAGCTACTGAATGGATCATACATGGCAAAATAACTTTGCCTATTAAAACGTTCCATTTTCAGTATTGCCTTAAACACATACAAGTAGGCAAATATGAAAGGTTGGGTAAAGAATACATAAGGACATCCTGGGATTTACCTTACACACACAGATGTTGGAGTGGGGGGCGTGAAGTGTTTATTAGCGGTACATACTGTGAAAATGCACTGAGCGGTTCACTCATATGTCGGGACATTAGTTTACACTGGGCTTGTAGCGGTTCCACTGCAAATTTATCCTGCCACCTGCAAGGTTCACCAGCCACTGTGATTAATCCAACATTTGGACAACTTTCAAATGAGAGTTACCTCATGTTGAATGATCAGAGCTGTTGTGGCATGTTGCCAGGTATCCAATATCTAGTAACGGTTACTTCCAGAGTCACTTGCTGTAAGCAAGTCTTGTTCCCCCAAATAGACACAGTCAGGGAGTCGCCTTTATGGCCTTCACTGAACTTCTCTTCTATACGAATTGATACTTTAAGCAGAATAAAAGCCATCGTTTTACAACAAACCGTAACTTTGACCTCGGCCAAAGAAACCTATGATATACAAGTCGCAAGGACTTTGGCTAAGATGCAGGCTCTGTTAAGGACAAATTGCCCTACACATTTCACAGAAATCTTGGGACGTATCTTAAACATGTCTGATACAAGCGGTATTGTGCATGTATTTAAGACCATATGTTTGGGACTGTTAACACCTTTTCAAGCAGTCCTCGGAATCATTCCAAACTTCATGCACTCGGTGTTTGGTGATCTCCTGCTAATTCTAGCACTCGTTGCAGGAATCCTGTTTTTATTCCTTCTGCTACGCTATGGCAAGCCAATCCACCAGCGTCACTCTCAGCACCTTGGAGAATGCTCTCCTGGAAAGGAAGTGTCGTGAGCGCATAGTGCAACTATTGGGTTTACCTCGTCTACGAGAACTAAATACCACATGGTTTCTGTCGTTCAGACCAATCTGGCAAGATTGCATCTTACCTGTCCTACGCTTCTTGCTTTGCGGTGAAGAATGCGTGCTAGACATCTGTCTAAGACTCCCATCAGTCATGCCAATGGATATCGATACTCTGCTGGACCCGATAACAGCCCATGCTCTCTGTTGTCCCCAGTGGCTACCGATCCTTCTGACGGCATTCATTGAGATCTCACAGACGCAACATGCTACTGCTGAGGTACGAGATGGATCAACAGGCACACAGGTATCAATGAACATTGCTACTGGCGATGCATCACATCTATATGCAGTTAGTCTTCTAAACGAGGTAATCGACCTATCACCGACAACAATAGACGACAAGTTCGGAAGAGACCATATCCTGGCCTGGCGCAGTGACCAGACGCTGTCATCCCTGCCCGCAGAGAATCCAGCTTCCAGTATTCTGACTCCCTTTGCGGGGTGTTAGATTTTGAGACCCGGATAGAGATTCCCACCTCGCTCATTCTAAAGGTATGGAGCCGACTAGAACCTACTATAGAAAAGAGCACCTACTTTTACCTCGCACTACACTTAGGTTAGGTACACCGGGGTAGGACTATTTCTTCTTGCTGCTTACGCTGTGCAATATTATATCTTGCTTACTGTCTACTGATTGTAATAGCTCATATCTCTTACACGAGAAACAAGACTGTTCAATAAAACTATTTATTGAAAAGCATGTCTTTCTATTTCTGTGTAACTCTGGAGAAACTAAGCATGCACGATTGACTGAGTGAAACTGTTATCTATTGTTTCCACGATTCTGAGACGCGTTCCGATTCTAAGGGAAACAAAGTTGTCATGTTTATGCGGTTGTCAGAAACTAATCCCTTCTTGTTCATTCAAGAAGTTTCTAGTGACCTCTGAGTTAGCTGGCACACACAAGTAATTAAGTTTAATGTACTAGATAGGAGCATACTGACCTTAGTCCTATGCAAAAACTATAGTGTATATTATTCCAATGTGCAGAGCCTATAAGGGAAATAGGAACTACACTACATCACCTGACCAATCACAATGCTGCATTGCAACGTTGTGATTGGTCTGAGCGTCGTGACACGGTGCTCAGCCAGGGGCTGGAGAGGTGGGCATGTTCTCCATGCAGCCGGCATGGAGAAGGGGTAAGTGCGCATTACTGGTTTGGGCCGCCCGAGAGGGCCAACCAAACAGTCATTGTGCAGTCAGGAATGGGCAAACCACTCCTCCCCTGCCCACCATCAAGCAGCTGGAAACAAAACATGGAATGACAATAACTCTAAGTTATTGTCATTTTATGTTTCTACTGCATAAAAGCAGTGGGGCAACGCTCCTTCGCCATTGTGGAGGAGCCCCACCATTGGCACTGTGCATTCTGTAAAGGTAAATTGCAGCAATGGAAGACCATATGCGTGTTATATTACGCACCAGACAAACTCATGCAGTGGGGTTTGAATCTTAATCCAGATAAAACTAGCTGTCCAAAGTGTGAATATCAATCAAGCAACGAATATTCTCCATATGCCCTGCCCTTGAGGTGTTCTGGGAAGAGATGTTTCAATTGGCTACAGCAAGTTTAGGATTTGACCTTTGGCTTACTCCTATTGAAATAATGATGGGATACAGGATAGAATTTGACATCAGGTTAAAATGGTTGTTTTCTATACTTATAGACTCAGCTAGACTCTGCATTGCCAGATCCTAGGTTTCAGTAGTTGACAACCATACAGCAAATACATAATTTGGAAGAGACTCTGGCTAGAGTAAGGAGCACTCCATTGCTAAGTAGGTTTGATAGAACATGGGCGGGGTTCAATTGGGATTTGCACATTTAGATTCATCAATATTTTTAATTTTGTGTAGATTGAATGTACTTATTTACTTTCTTTTTTTGGGTGGTGCATCTTCTCTGTTTCCCCCTCACATACTGTAACTATGAGATAGTCAAAGATTGAGTTTTTGTTTCTCTTTGCTTTTGGTATTTCCATCCATTTACCTGCTCATTTGTTGTACCATTTCTGTTGGCTACAATAATGTTTGCTTAAAATATGTGCATCCATTGGCTCGCCAATGGTGTATATGATCTGATTAATTCTGACTTAATAAAAAAAAATATATATATATATATAAAAAAGAGAGAGCCTTGAAGCAAGTAAAATCTGAAAACCTGGAAATTGTGTTGTGATCAAAGGTCACGATCGGTTCTGTTTACACAAATTCAATAAAACTATTGTATACGTCATTTCAGCAGCATCCTGGGAAGACGAAGAGAAGGTGCCAACATCAGTGAGGAAGCACCTAGCACAATGGTTCTGGTGCTGACACCACAGACATCGAGGGACCCGGTGGCCCTGAGGGTGAAGGGAGTGCAACGGATGCCACCAACGACTCTACATCTTCTTCGGATGCCTCCTCCAGCGAGCACTCCCAAGTGGTGACAGACTCTACTGCATTAGTTACACCTGCATCCTTGTCCACCACCCAGAGTACCATGGCGCCCAGAATTTGGAACACTCTACCCCCCGAAACCAGACTGAATTCCTCTACCGCATCTTTCAAAAAGGAAGTTAAAGCGATTCTCATGGCAAAATTCACATGAACACAATCCTTATATTCACCGACTTTTACAGATCCTGTACTAGTATGCCCTACTATGTTAATGTGCCATCTAAACACCCCCCACGCCCTGGACTTCTCGCATTGGGGGTGTTTTCCTGGTATCTACCCTGCTGCTGTTTGCACGAAATGTTTATTTGAATGTTACCTGCTTATATCTTGTTTGCTAATTCACACTTGTTTTAATGTAAAGCACTCTGATATCCGCAAGGATCTTGTTCGCGCTCTATAAAACTCTCAACTTAAATAAATAAATAAATACATCTCCACCCACCCTCTTGCTCCCCTCCAAGTTGGCCAAACCCACCCCCCTAAAAGGGATGGCGTCGCCCTTGCTCCAGGCACCTCACCCCCTATCCCTGTGGCTGCGCTGAGTGAGTAGGCTAATGACCTCCTCAGGAATATCTTTGTAGGCCAGTCTGCATTACTGAATTACATCCAGGGGCTTGGCTGCCAATTACAACAAATGGTAGCCTACCTGGAAGGAGGCATTCACAGTTCTAAGTCTGGCCTACACAGGTCATTTCAAGGTCTGGCCTTCCCACTTACTGTCGCCTCCCAATCCTCCCACCTTGTGCCCCACTTTTCATCCCCATCCTAATTCCCTATTTCCAAACCTGTGCCAAGAACACTCACACCTTTGCATGCACCCACTTGCACAGACACAAGTAGCACACCCACATACAAACAGAAACATAAAAGACACAGGTGCGCATCCACACAGACAGCCACCACCCCCAGCACACCTACAGATACTGCACCTACAACCACATTCAATTCAATGTAGTCTTTATTTCAACCGTTCTGATCATAAAAGACACATACAAAATTACAATAACACAATAAAAGAAAATCTTGAGTAATTACATGATCACTAAGATAATAAAGCACAATACATCAGAGAAGATAGCAGCACATGAGTGTAATAACATGATAAAAACAATCATTGAAAATACACATTTAATTCATTAGGGAGGTCGATTTTTTGTGTTAAATTGCACTAGCACCAGGAATAGTTTAGCTTTGTTCATATCATTTGTGCATCATACTCAAAAATAACCCAACAACGATAGCAGCAACATTAACTTAAAACTGGCCTATAACAGCTGTTGATCTTTTTAAGACATTGGACCGTATTCTCCACATCTAGCTAAAAAATTTCGCTAAAGCGATCACAATAGGCTCTTGGGCACTGGTCTTCAATAGTCTAAGAGCAGTTGCACATGACCTACTGCAAATATTAAGACAAACTATTTTAGCCACTTACTTCGTGACGCATTATAGGCAGAGCATACAAATAATATGTGTGGCATTGTTTCATCCTGGTCCTGGCCGAATACACATTTAATATCTGGGGTATTTTTCCATTTAGCAGTAAAAGATCTGATTGGAAAAATACCTACTCTAAACTGATCAAATAGTTTCCTATCGCCAGGCCTGGTAATATAATCCCAAAACTTTTCAGACATGGGCTCTGGCTTGTGTTCGAAGAAAGTGCTGGTCAGGGCTTGGTTACTAGTGGATCGCATGTTGTTATCTTTAACCATGGTCCAATAGACCTCTTTAAAAACTTGTTTGGAGGGGAACAAGTGACCACCCCAATCTTCCCATAAATGGGACATGCCCATGTGTACAAGGGAACATTTGATCTTTTGCAGCCAAATGATCTTGTATGATGTATCTGCATCTCTGATGTCTTTAAGCACACTTGCATAGTGTATCAGCTCCGGGGTTGTCCATAATCTTTGCCAGAAAGCAAGAGGTCTAGATCTTGACAACTCTGCCAGCATATTACATCCCAAATCATAATACAGGGGTTTAAGAGGTGTGTTCTGGGAAAGACCGGTTAGACTCCTCACAAATTTATTCTGGGCTAAGGTGAGAGATAAGACACTCTCGAAGCCCCACAGTTCTGCTCCATTAAGGATGGAAGCCAAGACCTCTGTTTTAAAAAATCTTTAGAACAGGGCCTATCGGCTTAGTGTGGGAACGCCTATGCTCACTGAGTAATGCTCCTGTCAATTGTGAATGCTTAAGTACCAATAAGTCTACCTGGGGCTTCCAATCTAGCTTTCTGCCCAATGTGATCCCCAAGTAAGTGAATACATCTGTTTGTTCCAATTGGACCTCATTCATAGAAACCCTGCCCCTGGCTGCTTTATGCTTGTGCAGAACCATGAACTTGGTTTTATCCACATTCACCTTCACCTCATGATCTCGGCAAAAGTCCTCAAAGCCACATTGCGCTTGCTTTAACTCCTTTTGTGTTTTTGATATTATTAGGGTATCATCGGCAAACATAAGTATTGGGACCTTTGTGCCAGCTAATGAAGGAGCATCAGTGGGATGTACTAAAAAATAATTAACAACCCCGTTTATGAACAGAGAAAGTAAAGTGGGGGCCAGGATACAGCCTTGACGTACCCCTTTTAAGATCGGAAACCTGGGAGTGGTATTACCCTGGGCACCCCATCGTACCTGTGTAAAATTAGCTTCGTGCAATGTGGCTGTAAGTGATAAAAGTTCCAGTGGCATGCCTAAGTCTTTCAGAACTGTCCAGAGCTTATTACATGGTATCGTGTTGAATGCTGATTTTAAATCAACAAAGGCAGCATAAATAGTACCACCAGCTAAGATTACGACACGCCAGTAAATGAAAACAAAACGAAAGACCTGGTCAATGGTGCTTACGTGTGCTCTAGATCCTGCCTGTAAGGGTGATAATATGTTGTTTTCATCTATCCATAACTGAATTCTATTTAACAATAGCCCGGCCATGATTTTTTGTGTAGAATCAATTAGGCTGATGGGCCTATAATTACTAGGGCTGGAGCAATCCCCCTTTTTATAGATTGGTAAAATGTCAGCTCCTCATCAGGAGTCAGGTATATTTGCTCCACTAGCAATCGCATTCACGAGCAACTGGATACACTGTAACCAGTAATCTTTGTCGTGAATGAACAAGTCCACCGGACTCCCATCAAGGCCAGGGGCCCTACCCTTTGGTGCAGCATTCACAGCAATTTCCACCTCACTCTTCGTAAAGATTAATACCAAATCAGGCTTCGGGAGTTGGAACACGTCATCACCAATGTCATTAACCCCAACAGCAAACTGCTCCTCAAAGAAAGAGACCCACTTATCTGGGGCAACATGATTTTGGGGAGCATGGCCTGATCCCCCTCTTCCCCACTTGACAAGCTGCCAGAATTTTTGCATGTTTTTTTCTTTACTGGCTTCCAGCTGTTCTAACCATCTTGACTCATCCCTGGACCTTTTTGCTACCGCTTAGGTGTTTTTATACAACTTCGGTTTGATTTTAATATTTCCCAAATCTTTAGATCTAATAGCATGGGTCAGTTGCTTAGACACATCTCTGCATGACTTGTTGTACCATTGGTCGTGCTTTGGGGGGGGCCTATTGTGGGTTTTATGAGGTTTAATAAAAAAAACTCTTGATCTTACCAAACATGTCCTCATGAACTTGAGTGATACTAGCGTTCAATTCAGCCTGCGTAGAGAACCTTTGGAGAACGATTATTGTGCTCTCTACTTCATCCTTTATATTGGCGAGTGAGCTTTCGTTTCCCACAATCCTTGTCCATTTTACCCTCCTCATATCATTGGACATACTAACGTCAGCAGTCATCATTTCAGGTTTTTGGGGTTGTGCAGTTAAGTAACCTAGAACTGTCATCTTTAGCAGGAGTGGGTTGTGGTCACTTTAATTTCTAGAGCGTACCTTCATATCAATTAGAGAGGACCAATTCTCAGAATTTATGAGGATATAGTCAATACGACTACTTCTCAGTCCATTACAGTAGGTGTGTGAGCCCTGGGGATTTGAGGATATTCTCACATTCACAGCCCTAACACCCCTCTCCAAGCTCAGCGCTTTAAGCTGCAAAGTGGCCTCTGTCCATTTCCTAATCGGAGGCAACTCCAGTGGGGGAATACCCCATTGCTCATCCTCTTCGGCACTGAGGTTGCCATCCTCATAGTCAAGGGGCTCAAACGTTGTATTGAAGTCACCTACTATGACCAAGTTATTTGTACCTCTGTTTTTTCTATGAAACTATCAAGTGTGGAGATAGTCATGGACATTCTACCTCCCACATTGCCTGTAGCGTACACATCAATCACCATTAGGTGAGGGGGATACTTAGAGATTAGGAGGATCACCAGAATCTCCAGATGATCAATCGGAATCTCCTCAATTTTAAAACAGGTGCATTGTCTAACCCAGATGTTAAGCCCACCTGAGGGACTGCCTTTGTGCCCACCAGATGCCGGTTTTGAAAAGTTAAGGTAACCATGGTGGTAAACTGGGTTGAGTGCCCAGGTTTCCTGGAAGGCCAGTATATCCTGGATCTCTATAAAGGCTATCCAGTCCTATGATGGGATCTTAGAAGGCAAGCCCGCTATATTCCAAGAAGCTAATTCTAGGTGTATGAAGTCCTGTTTAAAAGTAGTGCAACTCAAGTCGATCTGGATGATACTTCTCATATCCTAGGATGACTGCGCCGGCTTGATATTTTCTAGGGAGCACGAAGGATCAGCCTGTGAGGACAATTTAGACCCTAAAGGCTCATCAGCTACGTCGGGGCCTCTGGTACTACTAGTAACGGGCAGGGTAAGGGTGCTCCATTCTACCACCCCAATAGATGCTGATTCATCTAGGTCCTCTATTTGCGGGGTAGGAAGGGATTCGTTTGGCATCAATCTATGATGTGTAAGGTGGAGGCCTCAATTTTGATTTGGATAGATTCCTAGTTGTTTGGGTGACAGGACTAACAGGGGGATTGAGTTTCATCTTAATGTTTGTTAGGATCATATGTGATGTTCTCAAGTCAAACGCCACTAGGTTCTCTGCCATATCCGCGAAAATGAGTGTAAGGCAAACGTAATCAGTGTTTCGACCCAGGGGTGTAAACCTTCTTGCAGAAGATATATCTTCTCTAATTATAGATCTGCATTTTCGTTTGTGTCTTAACCATTGTGTGCATTTGTTAATTAGAGATTGTTCGTCTTTTCTGATTGTATTGGAAGTGATTTTGGGGACGTTGATCAAAAAGATTTTGTTTTGCTAAACTAGTCAGGGGTCTCTCGTAGCTTGCAAATCTATCAGTTACAAACGTTCCAAGAGATTGGCCAGGTCAAGCAGTGGTGTGATATTCCTTTCTAGGTCCCATATTTTGCAAATAATGGCCTCTATGTGCATCTGGAGTATTAGTAGTGGAAGACTGTAAGTTGATCGGGCCAAAATGTGTTCTCCTCTCTTGATGAGTATGTTGCCCTGTAGCATCACAGTTACTACTTGTTGAGCCTGTACCAACCTTAGTCTGATTACTGGAATTGGGATGAGGGTCCCTGGACTGTATATTAGTGGGGGTATGTGTGTGTCTAGTATAGAACTTCAGAGAGGTAGAGAACATATCAATCATACCCTTCAGTTTACTCACTTCATCTGAGAGAGTTCTAATTTATGCTTTCAACCCCACTAACTCACCAACGGACTGGTCAGTACACAAACTCTTACACTGAGAGGTATAACTAGCACTTTCGACAACGACTCCTGATTCTTCAATATCCTTGGAGGCACGTGGACCCTCATTCAATTCTGCTAGCGGGAGGAATCTATTAGAACATTCAATTACATAATCAGTTGTGTTAGGACATGGCGTATTAGGATCCACAATCGAAGTGCCTTGGTGTGGTGATACTGAGGGCCCTTTTGATAAGGATCTTTTAAACATGTCTGGAATTGATAAGGCTCCGCTAAGGGGGTTGGGGAGGCGAGGGTGACTCTCGGCATTTGAGCAACTTTTGGGGCCCACAGAAGCGATTAGTATCTCTTGACAGTAGCTCATCAGACTGTCAATACGATTCATAACTCAGTTCTTACTTTTTAGCTGTTTGGACAACTTTTTGGCCTTCTTACCCTTTCCCAAGGTACTCCCTCCTGGGCAGTCTACAGCTTTTCTTTTCGCCACTTACTTAATACAGAGTACCAAGGAACGACCACAAGACAAAACAAACAAACAAAAAAAAAGAAATAAGAAACAATAAAGCAAAAATAAGAAGAGATACAAGCAGAACAATGTTGCTTTTCCAGATGCCAATAACCTCAGTCTTTAGTAGCAGCTGGTTGGCGCAGAGTATCTCCCAATATATGTTTACTGGCTCAAATGTCCGTATCAAGCAGGGAAAAAACAAAGTACCTTTTATGTTGCAGTGTTCTGCAAGAGGCCAAAGTATCAGAGGGGTGGCCCTGGCCTGGCTCCTCCTGGCACTGACGGGCGTGGACAGGCCCACCCTTGGCCCGGGCATCGCCCGCGCGCGGCCCGGGCATGCCTGCATGCGTCCCGCACTGCGGGAGCCCGCTGGTGCCCTTAACGTGCATCCAGGCGCGGGATGCAGTGTCACTGGAGGCGTCAGCTCTCGGGCAGCTGGGAGCTGTGGTTCCCTGTTGGCCATTCCCCTCACGGCTGTAACGAAGATCACGGGTGACCCGCGCTGCGGGAGCCTGCTGGTGCCCTTAATGTGCCTCCGGGGGCGGGATGTGGCGTCACTGGTGGTGTCAGCTCACGGGCAGCTGGAAGCTGTGGTTCCCTGTTGGCCGTTCCCCTCACGTCTGTAACGAAGATTACGGGCATCCCGTCACATTCTCATCCACCGCCCTCAGCACAACCACAGACACTGCACCCGCCACTACAGACACATCCACCATCACCAGCATACCCCTAGATACTGCACGCACCCCCACAGACACACCCACTACCACAATCGTAGCCCCAGGCACTGCACCCACCACCACAGATGCATCCACCACCAAGATCACAGCCACAGACACCGCACACACCACCACAGACACATCTACCACCACAGACACATTTACCATGACCACACCCAGCTCCTCTACAGCAAACACACCCGCAAAACAGAAATGCCCACATTCACCCATGCAACACACACCAACAAAGCAAGCCACACCAAAATGTCCATGATATACACCAGACCCAAAAAACCTGCACCCTCAACAGACACAGGCACAACAGACATGTCCACTCCCTCTACCTCCCAACCCCAACTTCCTTGTGATCATTCTACTCATTTATCATGTGAAAGTCTTCTGTTTGTCCTTTTCCTGAGCCCTGCCACACCCACACCCACTCCACACAAATGTTCACCTACCCTTCCACCCCACAATCCATCCCTTCAACATCCCAACCCACGTATCAAAAGACAGAACCCATCCCTACTACCCCCCAAGGTACCCCTAAAAAAGGCAATGGCTACCATCCCAAAACCAAGACCACCCCTGCCAAAACCACTTCACAAACCCAGGACCACCACTCTCAAAACCACACCCTTCTCCTAAACCAAGGACAACCCTCCCAAAACCACACCCCCATGCCCAAACTCAATGGCACCCCTCTCAAATCCAAGGACACCCCTCCCAAGCCCTCCCCTCCCATGTAAGTCTTGGAGTTGCCTGGTCTGCTCACTAGATGCCCCTTTCTGAGGAGGTTCCCCTTGGTAGTGTATTTCGAGGCAAGATTTGTGCCACTGCACAACAGTGCTGATGTTTCGACTTATGAACTGCCATTTGGCTGTGTTCTTATTTTGGAGAACTGTGTCTCAATTTGTTGCTTTAATATACACTTTTGTGTAATGAAAATAAATTAGTCCAGTAGCCAAGATGTAGAATAATGTAGAAGGTTTATTGATGCAGCTCATAGGTTGTCTGTAGTAGATGGTAACAGACATTAATCCAATAAGTCTATAAAGGATTGAGCCCCACCAGGAGCAGCTTCCTTGCTGCTCAGACCATACTCTCAACTGACACTCCACAACCAGGCATCCCAACATTCCATTACCTCACCATGCACACCAACATTCCACAGCACATCCTCACTGGCTTAGCAGCAAGGGAAAGGAAGCAGGAAAGATGCATTGCACTGGAAACCAGATACCACACATCTTCCCTCTTTACAAATCAGCAACAAAGAGATAAAACCAGAAGTAAGCTTAGAACTAGCATAAGTAACATTGATTTCAACATGCTGCCAACAACGTAATTTAAACTAAACCGCACAAAGCATTTCATGGGAAGGCAATCAATAAATACATAAGATAAAATTCAAATGAAACACTATAATAAGGAAGGAGAAGACAATTCAAAGATAAGAAAATAGTGACATGACATACATCTTCCCCTTTTACGGAGCAAAAAACAGAACAAGAAAATGTGAGATACATCCCTGGTTTCAATAAAATACATTTTTACATATAAAATGCTGAAGGAGAACAAAATGTTGCAAGGGAAACAGTTAAATGAGGAAGAAAAATTAGAATAAGGCATAATTCTTACCATACGCGCAACAATACAAACACAAGCAGAAATACGAACACAGGACAAAACGTACAGAGTACACCAGTACACACCAGTTGGCAAGACAAGTATGTAGATGATAAACAGCGAACGCCAAAATGAAAAGTAAAGAACAACCAGGAAAGACAAAAGGTACTCCCAACAAAAGAAACCAAGTAGGAAACTCCTACACAACACAGCAAAAGGAAGGGTGAAAATGCAACCGTTAGGAGTACAAACGACAACAGTAATGCTCAAGGTACTCCCAACACAGGAAACCAAACAGGAAACTCATACACTCACACATAAAGAAGGGTGAAAAATACACCCGCTAGAAATACCTGTAATAATGAAATTTAAGGAGAAAACCTCAAATGCCAGACAATCCACGCACAATAAATTTTGCGCAAAGGTAGAATAGAACCTGACAGAAATAAATAAAAAATAAAGATCCCAAGCACAGGAACTTTGTAAACCAAATACTATACAGTAATATATTAAGAAAATGTTGGTGACGAATCCACACACATTAAATTGCAAAGGGGTGGAAGGTCACATAGCTAGAAAGCTATAATAACTCATACCTCAACTAGAGGAAATGTCTTGAAAACTTGTAATTAAAGTACTGTAAAATAAGAAATCGTGTTCATGCACTGAAAACACAGGTGACGGGTCCAACAAAAAGAATTGCACAGGTGGAAAGTCACATAGCCAGAGGCTATTATAAAGCATACCTCAATCAGAAAAATTCATTTAACTAAACTTGTCAACAAAGTAATGTAAAGTAAAATATCATGCGAGAAAAATGTAGGTGACATGGAACGGTTATTATAAATTATACCTCGTTTTGGGCCTCATGTAGGTAGCCAAATACCGGTCGGTAACGGCCGAAATTCGGTAAAAAACCCGTTACCGACCGGTATTTAGATAGTTGAGATGTAGGAGGCCAAAAACCCATATTCGGTAAATATGAATCGGTAAATACCGATTCAAATTTACCGACTTCAAAAATACCGCTTCAAATTTACCGAATACATATTTTCCGAATCGGTAAATATGAAGTGGTAAATATGAAGTGGTAATACGGAAAAATGATATGTATGTAAATTCGGTAATTAAGAAATCCTTCAAAATCGGTAAATAAGAGTCGGTAATTAACACTGATAGAAAGCAGGTGGTAATTTTCAACAGTGCATTTAAGCAATCCCAAAATGCAACAGCATGGACAACATGGCCGCTCTGTATGTCATTGCAAGGCGGCTACGTCTACAGGCTGCAGGACTGAGGATATGGAGACGGGAGGAACGCATTTACAGACAGCGCATCACACTCTTCCAACTGACTGACGCTGAGATACATGAAAGGTACAGGCTACACCCCCAAACCATCATGGACCTGATAAGGGACCTGCACCCACTCCTGGACCAGCCAACAAGAAGGGCGCATGCCATACCACCACATGTGCAGGTGCTCTGCAGCCTACACCTACTTGCATCTGGCAGTTACCAGGGGGTGATAGCTGCGGTGGGCGGTGTATCCCAGAGTTGCCTGTCCCGTTTCTTCAGGAAGTTCCTGGATGCCATGATGCAGAGAATGCACCACTAAATCAGCTTTCCAAACACACAGGCTGAACTGCAGAAAACTAAAACTGACTTTTATCACATGTCATTGGCTGTATAGATGGCACACACATCCCAATCTGCCCACCAGCTGCCACTGAGCACATCTACAGAAACAGAAAGTCCACCCACTAAATCAATGTGCAGGTAATCTGCGATGCAGGGAACATCATCACTGACATTGTTGCGAAGTTTCCTCGGAGCACCCACGACTCATACATCTTCCAGAACAGTGGGATCTACACATGACTGCTTGCGGGAGAATTTGGAGAAGGATACCTGCTAGGTAAGTAACAGTGACGCTACATAGTACTCAGTGCAAATCATAGTGTATTGAGGCATGTGACTGATGTCTCCCTTTTACTCACCTAGGGGACAGTGCATATGCCGTGCGGTCATTCATCCTCACTCCCTACCTACACCCATCAACCCAGAGTGAGAGACGATATAATGTGGCACACAAATCTACTCGCAATGTGGTGGAGCGCACGTTTGGACTACTGAAGAGCAGGTTTCGCTGCCTCCATAAGAGTGGAGGTGCACGCCAGTACACACCCATCCTCTGCTGCAAGATTATTGCCACTTGTGCAATGCTGCACAAACTTGCCACAAAGAGAGGCACAGAGGTCGAAATGACATATATTGAGGACAATGATGATGAGTCTGCACATGCAGAAGCCAACGCAGCAGGAGTACAAACAGCAACAGATGGAAGAGTGAGACGGGCAGAGATCACATCTAACTATTTCTGAATGAGTAAAGGGACACAGCCTGTAGTTGGATGCCATAACGTAGTTTAATCAGGCAGCACTACGCCACAACACAAAGGAAATTGTATTGCAACAACAATGAAAAATAAAATTTTGTGAGTTAAGGGTTACTTCACCCAAATGTGTCATTGTTTCGCATGGCGCATTAATGTTTGCGCCCACGCGCAGCAGTGCGGGATGGAATTGAGGGGGCGTCCTCACTGGCTGGGGTACCAGTGGCACCACGTTGACGCCTGTTGCTCCGACGAGTGTCTGGGACAGGGGGGGTTATGCTGCTCCTGCTGGTCGTGTCTTCTGTGTCACCAGCATCCAAAGCGCCAGCTGCTGCAGACTGGCTGGTGAGCAGCACTTCTAGTGCACTTGTGACCCTAACCATCCCCCTGGACACATCTGTGCTGCACTGTGCAAGGCCCTCCTGCATCGCCACAGAGCGCCTGCAGATCAGCGATGTGGCAGTCGCCAGCCGGTTCACTGCCCTCGAGGTCTGATCCTTCCTCTGATGACCCCTGCGCCGTGTGGCCCTGTCCTCATCGAACTTTGAGCACAGCAGCATGATGGATTGGGACATGTTCCGCATGCCCGCTGCCATATCAGCAATGCCCCCTGCCATGGTGGTGATGCCCTTTTCAATGTTTCCAAAGGTGTTGTTGAGGCCACGCATCTGTCGCTGTACGGATACCATTGCCCTTGCCTGGACGCGTTGTATTTTCACCATGGTGCCCTCAAGACCTGAGAACGCTCCATGGCCCTGCCCAAGGGGAGGTGGACTCTGCGGCCGAGCCCTGCGGCGCCGTCTGCCAACTGTGTGTTCTCCCTCAGACTCGGAAGGCACACTGGCATGGGTTACATCCTGGGGTACAGTGGACGTTTCCGGGCCCCTCGACTCCTCGGATGATGAGTCGGTCACATCCAACCTGGCTGCAGGACGCCTCCTCAACCTGTGCAATGCAGGAGGTGAAGATGGTGGTGAAACCTGCAGGACTGGGGATGCTGGCAGGAGCGGCGATGCTGGCTGGGGTGGTGTAAGTGCCTGTGGTGCCGTTCCCTGGGCGGAACTGGTGGTGGCCTTCTCTGTGCTGGGTGTGTGGTGTGCCCTCTCTCCCTTCTCATGGCCAGTTCTGTGCGCAGTAGTGCCTGTGGACAGAAAAGCAACAGCAGCTAAGTGTACCTGAAGCTTTGTCTTGATGACATGACAATACAATTTCTAGACAGTATCTCACTGTCCTCGTATCATGTTTGGCCTTTCAGGGACTACATCTCCCATGATGCATTGCAGGCATGCACTAATACCTGTACTGGAGTGGGATTCTCATGGCACATTTTGGGAGTTGGGATAGGGGTAGGGGGGGGCACATTGCTGTGCAAGCGTCTTACCTTGTTTGGAGGTGCCTCTGGCGGAGCTGTCAGCGTCCCCAATCCCCACGATGCTTTCTGGCTCAATCGTTGTCTCCACTAGCTCCTCCAGTTCTGTCAGGGCTGGTGCTCTGTTGCGTCCACCTCCTGTCTGGCTGGCCTCTTTTTTTAATTCTGCCACCTTCCTCTTTGTGATGATGCGGATGTCATACCACCGCTTCTTCAGGACATCGATGTCCCGGGGGGTCACTCCCATGGCATTCACCTGTGCCTGGATTCCAAGCCAGATCTTTCTTTTTTCTGACTCAGGCACTTGCTGTGACAGTTTCCCAAATAGTTTCTGGTGCTGCTTCACGACCTCCTCCACCAGAACTTGCAGCTCCTTTGGGCTGAATTTGAGCTTTCGCTTCCTCTCCCCTCCTTCCCTCTCTGTGTCCTGGCTGGCCATTCTTGCAGTCTCCAGGTCTGAATCTGGCAGTTGCTCTCTTCCTCTCCTCAGCACTCCCAGCCTCTCCAGAGACTGCTAATTGTGTGCACCTGCCTGGGTGTGGCCACTCCCTGGTTGGGTGGGGTTGAGGTTGCACAGGATTGGCTGCTTGAAGTCATGTGTTTTTGAACTGCCGATTCGGTATTTACCGAATCGGTATTTACCGAATCGGAATATACCACGTCGGTATTTACCGATTCGGAAAATACCGCTTCGGTATTTACCGATTCGGTAAATTCCGATTCATGTTTACCGAATTTTACCGATTCGGTAATGTTTACCGATTGTTGACCTACATATAACTTACCGATTCTTAAATACCGATTCGGTAAAATTCGGTATTTAAGAATCGGTAAAAATAATTTACCTACATATGGCCCATAGTGAGGAATTCCCATACGGAACTTGTAAGTAAAGTAAGATTACACCAACTAATTACGATGTGCATCTTCACTAAGCAAGTAAGAAAAGCACCAAGCACAGTGGTTCACAAATAACACATTCCGAACATGTGTAAAATTGAATACATTTTCAAGATAAGAAGAATGTGGTAAAATGAACTGATAACAACATGTAAAAAGCAATTTTAAAGAACTGGTATATCTCGCCGGTGAGTGATTCCAAACCCGAAGTTCGCCTCACATCCAGGTACCTTAAGGTGTTTTGTAGAGACCAAAAGTTCGGAATCAGGATAGAGAACTCCACACAAGAAGTGCACAGGGAAACTGCGAATGAAAACTGGACATTGTCGCTGATGGACAACAAATTGTCTCGCAGTAGAAAAGGCTTGAAACAGTACGTCAATAATCCCCATGAAAATCGAAGATATCAGTCTGGTCCAACGATATTAGCAGTAGCATCTTGAAAGCAAGAGCAAGTGCAATAAAGTTGAGTGGAATTTCTGGCAGACGTTCGCAACGGATGGCTCACGGCAACAGCGTGCTGCACAGCTTCTGAAGGAAAGACGTCACTGAGGAGTACTCGGAAACAACATGTGACACCATGAACACGCACCTAAGCCTCGAGGAAAGTTTGACAGTTTTACCATATTTAAAAAGAACGGTAAGAACACGCGCGTTAAAATGCAGGACGGTAACTCCGATGCCTAGCTTCACACGCAGCTGACACTGAATGTAAATAGGCTCAAAGTCAAAGACTGTAAAGCGCAAACATGGACAGCGCACAACATACATTCCTGCTTGGTGCGGGCGGGTTGCCACCGCGAAGGAGAGCAGATAGAGCAGGCACGGTGCTCACACCACAGATGGCAGCAGGTCTCTGGTACACTTGGCAGTAGAAAATACAAGAAGGCTGTAACTCGACACTCCTCTGGGAAACTTCACTAACGGGGCACTTTGCCAATACAGCAAGAGAGGGACCCTTCGTCCCAGGCAGCAGGGCGGGTCCACACCAATAAGATATGAGGAACACAGCAGGATAAATTTGGGAACTGAAAGTCAATTATGGTATATTCACCCAAAGTATCAGGAAAGGCAGGTAGCAATAGTTAGAGGCTCTTCTAGGAAACTTCACTTCTGGAAAGCTGTCCCAAAGTGGCAAGACAGGGACAACTGTCCCTGATGAGCAGGTGAATTTGTGACTGCCATTGATTTTCAGGTAATCTATGAGGTGAGGTTTACAGCTTGTCTAGTGAAATTTCTACATGAGGTTACATTACACTTATCCCAATGATGTGTGATGCATGTGTTTTTATTGTGACAATTTCGTACTTTATTTGCACAAACCTGTATGGTGAGTTTTTGATTTTTGATTTGAGATTCTTTGTTGTGCAAGTGTTAATTTTTTGGAAGGCAGCTGGCACCAAATGTATGAGACATGCATTGCACATTGGTATGCTATTGCTTGTGTGAGGAATTTAATAATGCACGAGTCCTGTGCATATGTGAACAGCCAAGTGAAAAAGGTAACAGCTAATGGGGAGGTTACCTTTGGTTCCAGTGACAACGGTGTTGATTTGCATCATGATCAGCCAGCAGCAGCAGAGGTGGCACATGTAGGATCAGGTTCATGGCAGTACAGGAAGTGGGAAGGTGAGTAAAGGTGAGTTTGTGACTTATATGCATTCCATTCTGCCAACTCAGGTGTGAAGGTTTTCCTGCTACAGTTGTGTCGACAGAAAGACACATCGTGATTGGCCCAGTGAAGAAACTGGCTGTTCTCCCTCCAACAGCCGCTTTTGCCTATACCGTCATAAACGCGGTTGAGATTTCCTGGTGGTGACAGCAGGACCATGGCGGTCTTTCGTCTATGCAATAGCCAACATCTAAATAGGATGGGCGGACTGCCAAGTTGGCAGGCGGGAAAACTGCCCAAAAAGTGACAGGGTGACCAGATTTGCCAAGATCTAAAACAGGCGCTTAATTTGGATTTCACATTAGTTAACATTAAACCCAATGTATTTAATGAATGCTTAAGAGATATTTCTTTATCTTGAAATCACACATTAAAGGGGCTCTTTCTATTTGAATTCAGTAAATCAAAAGAAAAAGCAGATATTATGTGCCTCAAAGCATATAATTGATTGAAATCCATTTACATCCCAGGATTACCATTAGATGGCATTCCAAAATGTGTCTACACTTCACACTCAACAAAATACGGAAATACTAAGTATGGGTGACATACCAGTCCTAGTGAATGGCTTACTTTTTTTTTTTAAATTGATGGATCCAATTGCTAAGCCAACGTGACTTTAACCTATGTTTTGACAGTTTCAAACATTGCTCAAAAACAGAGTAAACAGTTTGTTGCACTATTTAAAGCATTATACAAAATAAAATTCAATATGCAAAATTGCCCTATATCTAAACAGTATGAGAATTAGTAGACCATAAAACAAACCATACACAATTTAAAAATATTACATAAGAAAAAGCACACAGGTTTTTGATGTTAATATTTCAGTGTTTACAACACAAAAATGTATCAACAAATTAATTACAAAAAATTACACCTAGAAACATAAATGCCAAAGTTGCCAACATGAATGTGAATTGTCAAAAATGAATGTAGTGTACATAAAATTAACATGCTGGTAATGCACCAAAATATTTAACCCATGTACAGATACACAGATGACCACTTTATAAGAAAAATCAATACATTTTCTAAGCTTATCTGCATATACCTATGAAAAAATCAAATAAATCTACTCTCCAATTTGGACATATGCAATACGACTACAAAAATCTAACCCAAAAAACTTTCATCACTTTTCAAGCAATCTCTGTGGACAACTATATAAAACTATCCTCATAAATTTTTATGTGCAAAAGGACACTTACATTTTTACTTAAGACTACTACCTTCATCTTTAATTATGGATTAATAAAACTAAATGATGTATTAATGTTGTCAAGATAGGATAACCTCACGAGTGATAGTGTGCTTTTCCAAATACATCAAACATAATATAAAATAACAAGATATAAAGTACTACATGGATTCTTGTCCAATTTTTTTATTATAAAGCTGTTTAGATTTAATCTATAACTGTACGGTTACATCCTATTTAAAATGTTATGTTGGTTATTGAACTATAATACGTAAGGATGAAGTGCATAGAAATTACATACATCAGTTATAATATTGGGTATTTCACAATTTCCGATACTAGTATGTTTTTGATTCCAACAGAGACACATATTATGAAACAAAGAGAAGGTAACTAATCCTAAAAATCTTGTAATTTACCAGTCATGTTGGGTAATAAAAAATGTTACATAAAAATGAAAATATTGGCGGGAGCTTTGCCCACTCCCAAAAAGGTAGAGCAAACACTTGGCTTCCAACAAGTGGGAACTGACAAAATGCTCTCGCTTGCTGGAAGCAGAGGTTTCGTCTATTTCCTTGACCGCTGTCAAGCGGGCAGGGATACAGACAAAGCAATTGCTCTCACAGATAGAAAGCTGCATGTTCAGCAGCTCCCTGTCTGGGAGAGCAATACTGGCTCCCGCAAGAGGCAGGTAGCTGACAGGGACCGCCGGGGCTTTGAGGCTACCCTCATGGTCCTGGGGAAAAGAGCACCCAGATGCAAAATAAAGGTGAGAAATGAGCAGAAAGAGCCAGAATAAAGGTCAACAATGAGCAGAAAGATGCAAGATAAAGGTTATACATGAGTACAAAGAGGCAGAATAAAGGTCAGAATCAATCAATAAGAGGCAAAATAGAGATCAGCAATGAGCAGAGAGGCAAAATAGAGATCAGAAACTAGCAGAAAGAGGCAAAATAGAGGTAAAAAACTAGCAGAAAAAGGCAAAATAAAGATCAGCAACGAGTAAAAAGAGGCAAGATAAAGGTAAGAAACGAGCAGAAAGAGGCAGGATAGACGGCAAACGAGCAGAAAGAGGCAAAATAAAGGTGAGAAACTAGCAGAAAGAAGCAGAATAAAGGTCAGAAAGGAGCAGCAAGAGGCAACATAGTGATCAGCAACGAGCAGAGAGAGGCAAAATAGAGATAAGAAAAGTAGCAGAAAGAGGCAAAATAGAGTTTAGCAACTAGCAGAACGAGGCAAAATGGAGGTCAGAAAAGAGCAGAAAAAGGCAAAATAAAGGTCAGAAATGAGGAGAAAGAGGTAAAAGTGAGGTCAGCAATGATCAGAAAGAGACAAGATAAAGGCCATATCTGGGGCCGCGAGTCCTCGAAGTGGACTCGCGGATCTACTAAATTTGATTGGCTGCCAACACTAGGAAGTGTTGGCAGCCATCTTGGGACTCGGCTTGAAACCGAGTCCCATCAAAAAAATGGAAACATAAATAAAAGGGGACAGGGTAGGGATACCCTGACCCCCAGATAAGGTGGGGTGTCCCCATAGGGACCCTGCCGGGCATGAAAAAAATTACGTTTTTCAATTTTGCTGCAGATTTACGGGTGGATCCATGGCAAAATTGAAAAAGAAAACCCCACAGGCTCCAGTGCTTCTTTTAAAGGAAGTCCCCGGGTGGGCCAAATCCCAGGGGTATATGAAAAATAAAGGAGCAGTAGCCATAGCAAACTGTTCTCCGCAATGAGCAAGCAAGAGCATTTTGCTCTCGCTTGCTCAAAGCAGAGCAAAATTGCTTTTGTACACAGTGAGCTGCATGTTAGCAGCTCCCTATGTGGAAAAGCAATGCCGGGTCCTGCATGTACTTATATAACAGAGGGCAGGAGGAGATAAGCAGGGGCACCAAACTGAACCTTATAGGGAAGGCGTCAGGGGTTGCAGTAGCACAATACACCACACAGGGCAAGCCGGACGGCAGTGCAGCACAACGGACCATGGAAAGCAATCGTGGAACAGGGTCATGCACATGGAAAACAGAGAGCAGAGTTGAAAGAGGAACAGGCAGCAAGCTGACCATACTAGACAGGCGGAAGGGACAGTTGCAGCATAACAGACCATGAAGGGCAAGAGGGAGGTGGCAGAGGTGCGTCAATGGACCAGATAAGACAAGAGGGAGGGGACAAGAGGGCAGGGCTGGAGCAGCAAGTTGACCATGTAGAGCTGGCAAAATGGGTACTGGAAGCACAACACATCATGTAAGCTGACCACAAAGGACAGGTGGGAGAGGCTGTGGCAGCACAGAAGGCCATGGATGGCAAGCAGGAGGGTTAGTGACAGCACAATCGCCACTGTGGGCAAGAGGGAGGGGGTAGGGGAATCCATAAAGGACCATGGAGGACAGAAGGGATGGGTAGAAAAAAAGTGATAGCACAGCAAAGCATGGAGGGCAGAAGGCGGTGGCAGCAAATTGAACCAGGGAGGACAGGAGGGAGGGGAAAGGGGCATGGAACTCAGACAGGGAGGGGGAGGTGGCAGGGACTGAAGGCAGTCGTCTGACCATGCTGGGCAGGTATGAGGGGCTGTGGCAGCTCAATTGAACACTCAGAGTAGATAGGAGTGGCAGGTCCATGGATGATGTTAAGCAAAAGGAGGGAGCAAGGGCAAGCACACAGACATCGGAGGGTGGGGGAAGGAGGGTAGGGGCAGCAATCTAAGCAGGAGGGTGATGATATGGCATAGAATTGAGTAACAGAGAGCTGGAGAAGTGGGCAAAGACATCAAGCTAATGGAGGGTAGTGGCAGCACATTGGACCAGGCAGCGCAAGAGGGAGATGGCTGGTGCTTGTACTCGGACAACCGACAGTAGGGAGGAGGTGGATGAGGCAGTAAGATAACTGTACATGGCTGCGCAGGTGGGAAGAGCAGTGGCAGACAATGACCACACATGACTGTGTTGTGATTTGTCTGAGCGCCATGGTTCGGCGGTCAGACGGGGACAAGTGAGCCTGTGCATGTTCCTCACCAGGCTGTAATGCAGCCTAGTGGGGTACATGCAAAGTGCGCATGAACTGTTTGGTCGGCCCAAGAGGGCTGGCCAAACAGTTCTTGCGCACTTAGGGAGTTCACACCACTCCTCACCCTGCTCTGGCCAGCCCCGCCCATACCACCACTGACTGCAATAGAAAAAGTAAAATGATAATAATGATATGCAATTATCATTTTATTTATTCTTTTGAGCAGTGGGGCTATGAGCCGCCACTGAATCTATGAGCTACCATCCTCAGACTGACTGGAAATCTGAGAGTCAACCAGTCTATAGCACAATATTTATCATGCTTCCTAATGAATCTTCAGATTAGTTGAAATGAATTTCTGGTATGTAGTTTGCCTACAATAACATCTCCATTTATTACACACATGGCTACTATCCTAAGATGTTCCCCACCATTTTTACAGTCTTCAAGCTACCAACATCTCAAAATTACTCCAACATATCCGACAAATATAAAAGACTATGCAAGTGCATCTTCTGAAAGCCGAGTCTGCCTAAAAGAAACAGACTAATTTACACAGAGAGACTGTTTCACATTATAACATTAAAGGTACTCTCTACTCCAGGATCACATCCTAAATTCTCTCCTCAGTTCATAGGCATATTTAAGATCCAAGGAAGGGTGGTAAGGGCAGTAAGCTGGCTTGAATTGCCATCAAGATGGCAGATATATGCTGTTATATATGCGTCCATTATAAAACTTGCAGCTGTAGAGACAAAAACACCTCCACCAGCCACAGTTATTGATGGGTCACCTGACTCTGAGGTAGAGGCTGTAGATGACTCAAAAATTAATCATGAGCAATTGCAATATCTGGTACCATGGAGAAGTTATGTTATTTCTGAGAGAACCAGCTACAATTGTAAATGGTCCCCAGCTAGTCAGACAGTTTCATAAACAGCTCCACAAAAAAACCATAAACCCTGTCATATCATCAGATCACAAGCAAGGAAAAACATTGCACCAAGACTCCCTGAAGAAATCAGTCACCTGATATAGACAAGGTCTGAAGACAGGACAGTAACGCCTCAAAACATTTAGACCACAAACTACCACAGGGGTAGATTTTCCTACTGTGAACATTACTTCTGGGTTAGCAGTGGCAGAGTGCATTTAACTCCACTGTTTAGTGTATGAGCATCTTAGATTTTTGGGGTAGGCGTGTTTTGATAGTTTAACCCCACCCTATGCTCAGCTCTGTGCCTCGTAGCATCTTGTGGTTGTAATCGCATTCTGCTCTTCTTAGTTCACCTAATCAGCTTAGCTTCCTCATATTTGTTTTTCTCCTTCATTGGTTCCCTGTTGGTCCTTCCAGTTCTCTATGTGGTTTACCTTTCCCTTGCTGTTTCTCCATCTGTGCTGATCTCTCCTTGAGTCATTGCATCTCTGCAAGATTACCTGCTCTATGGAGTTCATGGTGTCAACTCTGGTATGTTGATCGCAGTCTGATGTTAGCATGGCATCTTCCATCATAGAGCTGAATTAGATGGGTAAATGCCTGCTTTCCACCTTTCCTCCACTCTATATGCCTGATTTTAGCTCTGTTACTTAATATTTCTTATCAGAGCACATATCCCCTGACATTATCTGAGGCAGATAGCTTATCTCGCCCATATCTTACACCAATCCGGTACAAGCTTTACAACTGCTATAATTCTACTGCAACAACTCCTGTGTTTTGCTGTCCATTTCCTGTTTTTTCCTGCTTTCTCTATTAAGGAGTTTGAAATATTGACACTTGTGAAGAGATGGAAAAGAGAAGCTAAACATTATTATTATCGGCCAGGATTTATAAAGTGCAGCTAATCACCCAACAGGGTATTCAGGTGCTTGCAGGCCCCAGAGGCTTACCCGAACAGCCAGGTCTTGAGGGCCATTCGGAATTCCAGAAGTGTGGAGTGAGGTGATGTTCTGGAGGTGCATGGGGAGGCTGTGCCAGGTCTTTGCTCCAATGTGGGAGAAGGAGGATCCTCCACTTCTGCTTTGGTAGATGCGGGGAGTATGGGCAAGTGAAAGGGAGGTGGAGCGTAGTCTTCACGATGGTTGGTGGAAGTTCAGGTGGTGGTTAATGTAGGTGGGACCTTGGTTGTGTAGAGCCTTGTATGCATGGGTCAGCAGCTTAAATTGGCATCTATTCTGCATGGGGAGCCCGTGGAGTTTCCTGAGGTGGGATGTGCTGTGGGTTCATCAGGGAAGGCAAAGGATTAATCTGGCTGCAGCATTCTGTATGGTCTGAAGTATCTGTAGAAAGTATGTGGCGATTCCTACATAGAGGGCATTGCCACAGTCCAGTCGACTTGTGATGAATGATGGTGCGTCTCGTGTGTAGGGGTAGCTACTTGAAGATCTTACATAGCATGCGCTAGTGATGCAAGTGAGGAAGCAGGTGGAAGAGACGGCGTTGATCTGTGATTTCATGGTGAGCTTGTTGTCAATGCTGATTCCGAGCTATTTGGTGTGGTTGGAGGAAGTGGACGTGGGTCCTAGGTCTGATGGCCACCAGGAATCGTTCCATGTGTTGCTGCTGTTGCCAAAGGTCAGTACTTCCGTCTTGTCTGTGTTGAGCTGCAGGCAGTTGATCTTCATCCAGTTGGCGATGTTTGTCATGCATCTGTGCAAGTTGGTTCTGGTGTGGTGGGGTCGTTGATGAGTGAGAGAATGAGTTGGGTGTCATCTGCGTAGGAAATTATGTTGAGAAACTGGGATCTGATGATGTTGGCCAGCGGGGTCCTATATGCATTGAAGAGCGTGAGGCTGAGGGATGAGCTGTGGGGAACACCACAGGTGATCTTCTTGTTTTCAGAGGCAAAAAGTGGGAGGTGGATCCTCTGGGTTCTTCCGGTGAGGAAGGAGGTGATCCATCTAAGCGCGCGTCCCCTTGTAGTGGAGTCTTTTGATCAGTTTGTGGTGGGATACGGTGTTGAAGGCTGCTGAGAGGTCAAGGAGGTTCAAAGCTGCTGTTTCTCCTCAGTCGAGGAGGGTTCAGATGTAATCGGTGAATAGGGCGGTTTTGGTGTTGTGATTGCTGCGGAAGCTGGATCGGGAGGCGTCGAGAAGCTGGTTATTCTCCAGGTGTGTCATCAGTTGATTTTGATGATCTTTTCCAGTACCTTCACTGGGAATGGGAGCAGGCAAATTGGCCAGAAATTTGTGAGTTCAATGTGGTTGGTGGAGGGTTTTTTGAGTAGTGGTCTGACTTCAGCGTGTTTCCAGACATCGGGAAATGTTGCAGTGGTGATAGAGGTGTTGAGTTCCTGGCCTATTCTTTGGTTTCTGAGGTTGAAGATGTGGTGCAGGCATGGGTCTGTGGGAGCTCCCGAGTGGATGGACTTAATGGAGTAGGTAGTGTCCCGAGTGGAGAGGATGTCCTAGGAAGTCAGTGTGCGGTTTGTGTCGGTTACAGTGGTGGCATATCTGTTGAGGAAGTCCGTAGGTGTGGGTTGAGGTTCGAATTTTCTGTATATGGTTGAGATCTTGTCAGGGAAGAAGTGAGCAGGGTTTTCACGCAGCTCCTGTGATGGTGTTGTTGTTTTCACTCGCAGATGAGTTGGAGAATTCCTTAACAATGTTAAAAAGTTCCTTGGTGTTGTTGGCGCTGATTTCAATGTGTGCGGCAAGGGCTGTCTTCTTTGTTGCCCTCAGCAGGTGGTGGTAGAGGTTAAGAGAGGTCTTGAAGGCTGCCTCTTCATAGGTGACCTTGCTGGAGCGCCTTCTCCTCTCCAACTGTTTGCTGTTTCATTTCACTGTTCTGAGTTCTTGGGTGTACCAGCTGGCCGTTTTAGAGTATTTTTTCTGGATGTTGCTCTTGATCAGGACGATACTGCTACGCAATTGTTGATCCAGGAGTTTATGTTTTTCACTCCCTGTTCGAGGTCTAATAAAGAGAATTGTTTCATAAAATGCACATTAATAACTATAATTAACTCTAGCATTTTCATATCAATATTAAAATGCAATTCTGAAATGTTTAGTGAATGTTTAAAAGTATAAATGACAGGAGGCAGGGGAGGAGCTGAATGGAGCGCCCAAAAGAGTTCTTGTCTTCTCGCAGTGTGGAAAAAAGAATCTGTGCTGCTGGTCGGCAGGACTCCATTCCCCACACCCCTTTCTGTCCAGAAGATGGGAAGGAGCTGACTGAAGCACCCAAATGCGTGCTTGCCTTCAGGCAGTGTGGGACGTGCCCAAGCTGTGCATGGGCGAAGACCTGCTATGAGTATGCTCATCCCAGACTGGAAGAGCTTGGACTGGGCCACCTCTCTTTAATATTTGGGAAAATGGGTAAGCAAAAAACTTTTACCATTCCTACTTTAAATGTCAACCCTATCAGTACTGGGGGCACCACAACTGAATCCTTTCTGAGGAAGGCCATGGGGAGTGAGCCAATGGAATTGAGCTGGACGAACATCATTTCTTAATTAACAACAGCATATGCTCCAAAGAAAATGGGAAGCTTTTACCTATGAATTCAGCTGTCAGGAGTTTAAGCACAGAAGTATTGCCTAGCGTTGACTCTTTGAACTTATAATGCTCATTTGTTAGAAACCCATGCATTGCAGCCCTGGCTGTTAAATCTAAGAGACATTGTGCTAACATTGCTAGTGGGTGCAACAAAGCTGTGAACATCAGTCTGTGTAACATAGACATTAGTAAGTTGTGAACATTACTTGATGAGGAATTTTGTTACAAAAATGGGTGACTTGATGGGAAAACTATTGTTACTTAATGGAGACTTTAATTTAAATTTATTTCAGCTCCTTGATGAGGATCTGGATGACGTGGTGTTATGCTCCCGACCAGCCTAAAGTGTTCCACCTTATAGACAACAAGACAAAATTGGTAAAAAATTGTTCAGAGTCTGTGACCTGGAAGCATAATAACACTGAATGGCAGATCCCGGGGTGGTATTCCACCAATACGGACCAGCTCGTTGGAAAAAACGGTTACCTATTTAGAATATCCCATGGTAAATTATAGCTTACACAGTCATGCCATAGACTTAAAAATCGACCAACGCATTGAGAGTGACGATTTGCCTCAAAACATCTAAATTAGAGCTAATCTGAGTATGCTAGGTCCAACTATAACACTACAAGAAGAGATGCATACAGAACATCTGAAACGTCTCAAATGGGATACAGACAACGTCCAAGAATTGGCGGCTGTTGCTGTGGACACCCTTGAAGCTGCCTCTTCTAGTGAGCCAAACCCAATAAAGGCTTGGAAAATTTTAATGGAGTGTTTAGTGACAAAATACCCTGCTAAAAGCCATTATAAAAGTTCAAGGATCATCCCAAATTGAATTATCCATTAGCCGAGGGCGATCGGTCTTATTAGATCTCATATTATTACAACACTCCAGCATTTGCGATGCTCTCTGCACAAACCAGCTTTAAGAAAAAAAATTACGAGGTGACCGCAGAAGTTATAAAAGAGTGATATGGTCCGTCAAGAAAAGCAGGCATGAATTTTTATGAGCCAAGATCCTATTTGTCTCAAAGCAAAATGACCCGAGAAGGTTCTGGAAGCTAATAAATGATATAAAAAAATGGACCGCGGGTAGCAAACAATGCAAACATAAGCAAAGATGACTGGGTGGAGTACCTCAAAACACACGTTTCAGGGAGTACAGGTAGCTTAACTCCTCCAGAGTCAACCTCAGCTGTACCTTTCATGTAAAATGACATACTGGCTAAAACAGATCCTTTGGAATACTCTACAGCGACAGTAATTAAAGTCTTGTAGAACATCTGTTTCAATTGTGCATCTTGCAAAAATGGTATCTCCCAAGCTCTATTAAAGCAAAATACATTAATCTGGGCCAAACATATGGCCTTGATGTTCAACACTATCCTGTCCTCTGGGAATCTACCAAACGCTGGCGAGATTTGAATGTACATCCTATTTTCAAGGGTGGGTCAGCATTATCACCAAGCAGCTAACGGTTAATAGGGTTGCTTGATGTGGATCTCAAATATTCTTCAACCCTGTTGCTGTATGATCTATCTGAGTGGGCATTAGATGCTTGAAGATTGCTTCTAAATCAGTCGAAATTCACAAAGAATAAAAAAACTCTATCAAATCGAATGGCAGTGGGTCTGATATTGGAAAGAGCATGTGAAACCCGCAAGCTGTTCATGGGTTTCGTGGATTTTAAGGTCCCCTTTTACCACGTGTCACATGGAAAACTGGGGAAAACTACAGCACTGGGGGATCCCACAAAACCTGCAGAAGGCAATAGGGCTGCTATACTTGGAGACATGGGTGAGGATCAAGGCTGGGAATGGGAGTCACCTGTCTAGTAAAATAGGAACCTCAGTCCGCCTGAAATAGGGGCGTGTGCCCAGTGGCGTAGCAAGGTCAGGTGATACCCGGTGCGGAAAACTTCTTGTCACAGCCCTGCCCACATTGAAATTATTTAAAATAAGGAAAAAAAGATTGTTACACATATATTTGCCATTTTGTCACCCCCCTCAGTGCCATTTTGTCACCCCCACAGTGATGACACCCGGGGTGGCCCGCACCCACCGCACCCCCTTCCTACGCCACTGCGTGTGCCTGCGCCAATACTTTGTACATCTCAGATCTCTCACCGGTTCTTGATGAGGTAGCATCCCATGCCCGAACCTAGGCATACTGCATATGTCGAACATCCTTTATGCAGATGACTTATGTTTATTGAGAAGCACGCAAGCAGGATTGCAAATCAAAATCAAATCACCGAGTACACTGATAACAACCTGCTCAAGATCAGTCTTAAGAAGACACAAGTAATTTCTCTAAACTTCTCTTTAATATTTGTCAAAATGGGTAAGCAAAAAACGTTTACCAATTCTACTTCTAATTCCATCCCTATCAGTACTGGGGGCACCACAATTGATTGCTTTCTGAAGTCGGTCTTTGGGGAGTTATCCAAGGAAATTGATCTGAACAAAGATTGTCTCTTAATTAACAGCAGCATATTCTCCAAAGAAAATGGTACGTTTTTACCTATGAACCCAGCTGTCAGGAGTTTAAGCGTTATTAAGCAGGGCAAATGGCTGGAGTTTAAACACTATTAAGCAAGGCAAATTGCTGCTAAAAGGGTCTCCAATTGAAGAAACATCTAAATTCACATATCTGGGCATCGAGTTGGATTCAAGGGCATCTTACACCCCACAAAAGGAAGCCATTAAATGGAAAGCAATTGCTCTAAACGTTGCCTTTCAAACTCTAGCCTTAAGCTTATGGGGTCACAATCTTAAGCCTCTTCTAACAGTGATTAAAACAAAATCGACCTTGACACTATCGTATGGATGCAAGATAATGTTAGGCCATGACGCAAACCTCCTGGATAAATTCATAATACAAACCTCTAAACTAATCTTTCTCCTCCTGAGGTTGGCATCACCTGCTCAAGTTAGACCTGAATTTTCCCTGGAAAAGCAATCTTTAATCAGAGGGCCTTCTTAAATGCTGCCACAAAATGAGGAATGCCCCTAAAACATTGTGGGACACTATATATGGTCTGAAATACATCTTCAAAGAGGGACAGGATGTTATAAAAAAAGTATCTGCAGGATGGTATTTAAAGTTTGGCCCTTAATGAGCTATGGCAATTGGATACAAGTGAAGATATTTTTAAGGAACAGTGACAAAATGAAAAGTTGGCTGGGGGACAAAATGGCCCTAACCACGCAAGCACCTGGGTGGCTGATACTAAACTCCTATGAGGCCCAAAATGAGCAGCCTTACGTTGAGGCAGCATACTCTGTTAACATCATGAGAAAGTTGATGGTGATGGAATTTGGCCTGCTTCCCACTCTGGACTATGGAGCTCATTACGATGCCAGATGGAAGGCCATCCGTGCTGGTGGCGGAAAACGTTCATTTTCCTGCTCCAGGCTCGGTCATTGCGACCACCAAGTTACAACGGTCCCACGGAGGCCATTCACCGTCTGGCGCAGTCTTTCAGGCTCCACACATTTTTTGCGTATGCAAGGGTGGCGGACGGAGCCAATAGAGCAGGACCGGCGTGCGGAAACACGTTCTGTCCGCCAAACAGATTACGATGTTGCAGACAGCCCTTCCCACTGCCGTGTAAAAACCACCATGTTGCGTATGGCGGAAAAACAGAGAGGAAGAGCCGATACAGTACCCATCTAAACCCCAGGAGCCACCATGGATCGAGACAGGCCTCCCGCTGTACTACCTGCCGCACCTCCGGCAGACAAGACGCCGCCACGCTAAACAGCAGAGGTACGTACCAAACATCTCCACGCATTCAACCCCTGAACAACTACAACTCCCAGCAAGCGTTGCAGCACCACGATGAATGTGGCAACCTGCTAAATGCAAAGTGCGAGGCCCACCCAATCCTCACGAGTGAGCCTCGGTGCTTCTGAAGGCAATTGGGGCCAATGCCGAGCCCCGTAGTTGCCGAGTGCGCACACCGCAATTTCAAAATATGTACGCTGTTGAAGGCTCCCATTGGCTGATGGCTCACTCACGCAGTGTGTGTCACACCGCCCCGGCATGGAAGCTGTGACCATCAATCCTGCAACATTCAATTGGGGCCAATGCATGTCATCGCTGTGGATGCCAGCTACTGCGCATGCAAACACAGACTGCATGTACAATGTCACCATGCGAATTGCATCACACATCACAGCTCATTCGCCTAAAGTGATTTGTGCACCTCATGTGTAATGTTGTGGGCCACGAGGCCCCCATGCATACCAAGTCACCGCACATACAGACACTGTACTTGCATGGGAGAAATGGCCCAAGGCACCTGCGTCCGGCCCCGTTTTCTAGCAGGGTCACAGGTCCAGTGATGCCTGTGCTGGGTGGCTGTGGGGTGGGGGTAAGCCAGCCCTCTGGGAGTGGCTGGTACATCAGGACAACTAGAACAGTGACCAGCTGGTCACTACACTGTGAAGGTATGTCACAGTTCATGTTCAGCCATTGTGGTGCGTGACGGCCTGCCAGCATTTATGCTTTACAAGGACAGACATGTCCCCTTCCGGAGGAGGGATGAATTGGCAGATGTGAAGGGGGAGTATTTGACCTGGGAGCACGCCCGTACCTAGCAGGTGGGCCTGGTGGGCCAGGCCCACCCAAACATGATCCGTGGCCCTGGTAGTGATGGCACGAAGGCCAGTAGTAAATGGCCACATTCATGTGAAACATTCCTCCGAACGTTTTATCTTCCTGTTCTTGGAGTTGCGGATATGGGCCAGAGCCCTCTCCCACATGCACTCCCAATCACACATCTCCTTTCAGAAAGGTAAGCTGTGTCCCCGCCTACTCGTGCAGCCAAAATATGGCCTTGGAAAAGGGGACAAATCTTCTCATCTGCACCGGGTAACCTCAACCGTTCTGCTGTGTTGATGTCTCCTTTTCAATTCCACTGGGTGTCTGGCTTGACTCTGCCCTTAGCTTCTGCGGTCACACCAAAAAGTGGCGGCCGCTTGCTTCGGGGTCCTGCGGGGAATGAGGCCAACCCTGAAGTTTTTTGATTCCCCCACTAGGCAGTTGATCATCCAGGCTACTATACTCTCTCGGCTCGACTACGCAAGCTCGCTCTTGGTGGGAGCCAATCAGGCGGAAGTTATCCGGCTGCAGCGAGTCCAGAATGCGGCAGCCAGAGCCTTGGTGGGTCTGCCTAGATTCTGCTCCGTGAGGGAAACTATCTTGAAGCTTCACTGGCTGCCCATGGCTCAAAGGATTGAGTTTAAGATTCTTTGTCTCTCCTTTAAGATCCTTAAGTTATCCAACCCCCCGATTCTGGAGCACCTTCTCACTCTTTATGTCCCTCCTCACTGTCTGAGATCACTAGGCCAAAATTTGGCAGTAGTTCCACGTTTCAAACGCTGCAGAGCGGGAGGGCTCTCCTTCCGCGTTTTGGCGGCTAGGCTTTGGAATACTTTACCTGCTCATATTCGTGCCCTTGAGGACCTGCTTTTGTTCAGAAGGGCCATTAAAACTTATCTTTTTCCCTCTGGCTCTAAGGTTATTGTTTAGGTTTTTTTGTTTTTTCTGCTTCTCTTCTCCTCTGTTAGCCTCCCTGTTCTTCGTATGCCTCTTTCTGCCTGTCAGAGCGCCGGGACGCCCCTTTGCTGAGGCAGCTGTTGCGCAATATAAGAACGCATAACATAACATGACATAACAAAAGTAAATTTTTTCGGATTCACCTTACCTGGCCACTGCAGCTGCTTATCAGATCGGGCAGTGAGTAGGAACCCAGCAGGTGAGAGAATGTCTGGCCATTTTATCTTCCTAAAATCATCAGGGAAGACTCAGCAAGACACATACTTCCTGTATACTTCATTTTAACAATTTGTATCTTAATCAAGGCTCAGCCATGGATGCAAGCCAACAAGAAAATGTCCACATAACTGCTGATTAATGATCCTGCCAATCCTTTGTCTGTTGGTAGTTCTGAAATGCAGATAAACTGCATTTGATTTGGATAGCTCAGTGGGTTACTGCCTTTGTCACAGAGATACCTGCGTAAGTAGCAGTACAGAAGTCACAAACCTATCATAGGACAGTGACCTAGGAACTGTCATCAAAGAGCTGCATGATAACCTGAATAATTAGTCAGAACTTAGCTTTATTTCTGGGTTGTAACATAGTCATAACTTCCCCAGTCATTCGTCATTTGAATGTTGCCATAAAGAGTTTGTTCGTGCAGATATACACCTTTATCAACAAAGCCAACCCCTAACCACTAGGCTGTGCATTAAATCCCTAGTTAGTGCTTCTCCAGACCAAACGCCCTTAAAATATCCTGCCCACCAGTAGGGATGACATGTGATAACTGATGCCCAGCACAGACAATGGGACACATCCAAAGAGAAGCCACATGCGGTCACGGCACAGTTGCAACTGACTGGGCTCGGCCTGGACCACAGGACGGTCAGACATGGCGTGAGTGCATTCTGAGAAACAGCGCTCAGCTGTACTGCCAAAGTAATGATGTGAACCCGCTAAATGCAGTGTGCAAATTGGAGGAATGACACCCGTGGATCTCACGGAAAAGCATGGTAGGAAGGGACAAGGCCAGAGCCCACAAGTCTGATAAAAAGTGTGCAACGGCCTTCAGTATCAGATGCTATCAATACTTTGTGTGTCAGTTCACTGCGAGAATAGTGGGAGAGCCGTGTTCAGCACTGACTGAATCGCGCGGGACGGTCAACACACCTGGTATTTGGAGGTCTCCGGGCTGGTGTGGGGGTGACTACTTTTCTAAACAGAGGCCTATTGTGCATGCATACCTATTGAAGTACGCTTTCGCTGTGGGAATGTGTTTTTTTTTCAATGTTAGATGCAAGCCATGGTTGCTGCCTCTTTATCGTATGCAACTGACAGATATTGACAAAGCCAGTAGTCCGGAATTGTAGTAGGTATCATGTGACTTGTTGTATCATATATCTGTGTGCAATGGCAGTGACAGTAAAATAATAGTCGGGTAGATCAATATGCTGGGCACAGATTTATGGCTAAGGTTTTCTAGGCCACGCCCTTAATTACAGGGGCCACGCCCCTTTGAGAGACCCCCCAGTTGTTTCAGCCCACTTAAAGCCCTGGGTACCTACATTGCTCATTAGCAATATGACGTGGCTGAAAGGACAATTTCATATGTACAGCTATTGTATTTCCGAGGACGTATCCTCTAGTGCTGACTTGTTGGGCTTCCAAATCAGTTTATGCTTGGACATTTGGGTTTTTTCTATGTGTGTCAGACTACTATGCTGCGACTTCTTGATTTGTGTTGTGCTTTTTGTGCTTGCCTCCTGTGGTTTGTGAGGGCTAACAGAGTTTCCATGCATGTGTTGTGTTGAGCCGAGTCTTTCTGCTTTGAGGCAATGGGACTTGCACATTGGCTTTTTGTGGTCGCTTTCTTGTGTTCTGCTCTGCTGTTAAATCTGACTTCATCAATGACATTGTGGCCTCTCGATGGTATTAGCTGTATGTACAATACCTAAAACTTATGGTGGGTTCCAGAGTTGGCTGCCAAGTGCTGGGTGTGGGGGTCATTTGGCTCAATGCTGTTTATGAGGGGAGACAGGGGTCCTTTTGAGGGAGTTGTGGTCTTGCTGTCAGGTCTCAATAGCCCCTCCCCAGTAAGATGGCTAGCTTCCTGTTAGGAGGCACTCTCGACGGTGTTAGCTGCCACATGGCTGTGGGGTGGGGAGGGTGAGCCATGCTCTTTGGGAGGGAGGCCGGGATGCATGAGCTGACCACCTACCTGTGGGGTGATACTGACTAAGGAAATTGTGATCCATTCATATTGCACGCATGCATTCCACACGACGTGGGCGGGCGATTGGAGCTCACTTGTTGTGCACAACAGTACATTGCAGTGTGATGTGCTCATTTGGTTAGTACTTACCAGCCTTCAGTTTCCCCTCGATTCCTGTGAGATTCTCTGGATGAGTTATGGCAGGCGCCTTATGCTCCCATTCAGTGAAGGTTAGTGGTGGAATGGGAGGTCTGCCACCAGTTTTCTCAGACTCTGCGTGATTCCTCTGGGGCTGAAGCTTGGGCCAGCCCATGAGGTCGAACCACCGCCTCCTGATGTCACGCACAGTGCGTATGGTGGTCCCTATGGCATTGACTTTGCTGCGGATCCTTGCCCACATCTGATTGTTGCACGCAAATGTTGTGTGTTTGACCAGGTTCACAGACAAATGTAGTTCTCCCCTGATTGTCTCGCCTACCATCACTTTCCAATCTGAGTCTGTGTATTTGGGCATTTTCTTTGGGGGCATGGTGCAAATGGGTGAGGGGTGCAGGGTGTAGGGTGGTGGTGGAGATATGTGAGGTGTGTGAGATGTGTGTGTGTGAGTGTTGTTGTGTGGGTGTGATGTTGTGCTATGTGAGTCAATGGTGTCCTGTCTCTCCGTCTCAGCTTGTGGTATGCAAAGGATGTTGGTTTCGGGATGGGTTGGTTTTGCACTGTGGTATGTGGGTGTGTTCACATGTTTGGTGACCTCCAGATGTCTCTTCCATGCTGCGCAGGTCTTTCCTTACCAGGAGCAAGTTGGGGTGTATCATTGTGGCGTGTGTGTTGTGATTGAGGGCGCAGTGGGTACAGGCACACTTCGGGCATTGTTGTGGAGTTGGCTGCGCCCGCCATTCATTTGGCCTATGTGCGTGCGCGGAGGTCGGACGCAGGGATCGGACCGCAATGCCCGCATTCTCATCGTAATTGGCCACGTGGTCATACGTGTCGAATTTGCAGCTTATCCATTCGTGGTGGACCGTATTTTGTGGCATCCGGCTGCAGTGGTCTGATTTGGCATGCACTGCTTTGTAATTTGATCAACTGACATGCTGCGGGTCATGTGGGTGGATTTTTTCCGAAACCATGGGGAAGGATGGCTTTTCCGTCCGGATCGTAATCGGGTCCTATATACCTAAATGGCAGGTCGAGGGTCAACTGGTGGATAAGAGGTGCCGGCTATGCCAACATTGTTACATGTAATCTGCCTTTGCCTGCACTTACTTGTTCACCGAAGGGCCCTGTTATGCAATTAATTCATCTCCTTAGGAATAAGATCCTGTAGGTCTGCAGTTATAAAATCCCTAAACCCACAAAACCTCATGTTGAATATCCGGCTAGTGCAGTTTTTTTACATTTTCAAAAACTTGATGAAGGCAAAGGAACTTCATGAACAAGGTCACTGAACTGTTCATGTCAGGAATGGTGATATGGAAGGGTGTTGGTCTGTGTGAATGGCCTCTGCCAGACAGGCTGCTAGAGGGCACACAATATATGAGTCTGGGTGAAGTTTGGCACCTTTTGTCCCAGCTGGCAAGGTCACAAGAGTCCTAGTGAGGCATTAAAACAATGACTCTCAGACCATACATTCTGAAGCACCATGTCAGCTGATGTTGGCACTTTCTTTCTTTTTTTGATTATGAAGCATAAAAAGATATGTATCTGTCGGGCCCAGGTTGGAGAACTGGCTGCACCTTGTACACATTGTGGGTACTAAATTGTTCCACTGCATCGTGCACATTATTGACATGGGTGTGTTGTCCAGGCTAGAGACCTGGTAATACTTTGCACTTTTTGTGGTCATCAGTACTGATCCATTTCATCATACACTATATTGATTTACCCACTGTTGGTGTTGTGGCATACTATTTGACGTTTGCTGTAATATTAGGGGGAAGGTACCATCCTTTTAAACTGTAGTTTTCCCCCCTCCTGATGTAGGTTTGGCTGAGATTGCTTATTACTCGCTGCTATAGCCTGATTGATACACTTTAGTTCGCCCCAATGGGTTTTTATAATTGTTATTTTAATGCATTGACAAGCTATCATAATGAATATTTCTATGTGTGTGGTTTTTAATAACTAATAAAACTAAATTGATTGATTAACATTGATGTTAGTTAGTCATATCCATTACTTTGTGAGGATTTCTTTAACGAATATGGGTGACTTAATGGGAGAACCGTTCACACCTCTTTCCGATTGGCTTTACCGAACTGAGGAGCAATTGGGTAAAGTACTACGCATAGCACTACTTGAATGGATTGTGCAAATGTCCTCAGGGTGTCTGCCACAAGCATGTGTGACAACATTGCTGCAGGTGCTCCAGTCTCAAATCTGTTCACCTCAACTTCACCTTCGGTCTATACTTCGGCTTTCTTTAAAGGTGGCTCGGCAAGACCAGGACCAAGACCAAAACCAAGACCAATAATTTGATATTCTAATGTTGTACCCAAACTCCCTAATAGTGATAAGTCACCACTAGTGGCCCAAACCACTGATTCGCAAGTTAAGTTACGTTACCCCTAGAAAAGGTAATTCAATATATGGGAATAGGAGGAGTCCTATCTGGTCTCAATCTTGTACTACACACAATTTGCCCATGGTTGCTTGCCCTCATGTGGCTAATGTGCATGTGTTGCAACTGGCAGTTCCTGAGGACATCGACCAACTAAAAAATAAGGATATTGATTGTTTATCAATCCATCTGAACTTTAATGTGATCAATGCTGTTCAATTTTTAGCTGTCAGACATGTTGCTCGGTTAAGTCCTTTGTTCAAATGCCTGTCTGGGGAATATATTTTAATCCATTTTAATATGGAGATATATACTAAATCTTGTTGTTCCATCGATGGAATTATGCTTCAAGGCAGAGTGTTATCAAAAACTATTGCCCTTGGGTATTTTCTATTGCCTGGTTATTGCCCTCATTAATTGTATTAGCCTACCTGGGCAAGGCCATCTAGTTGACTGCAAGATACAAATGCCTAATAGATTTCAGCCTTTAGAGAAATGTGAGCCAGATATACATAGCCTTTCTTTGGTTGCAAAAGTTCCAATTCACAAACTTGGGCTGTTTGAGACTGCAAAAAGACTCTTCTGTATGTACAATCCACAAATTGTAATTGGATATAATGTTAACCAATTGCAGTTTGGGTTTGCAACTAAAGTCCAAATCTGTATTTTAGGGCACCCCTTCAAAATACGGATTTGTATTGGTATGTATTACTGCTTTGCTACCGAACTTAGGTCGCAAAACATTTATCTTTTCCACCTCCTCAAAGGAGGTCAAAAGCCATTTGCAATTTGAGAGGGGTCCCAAAAGGACCACTTCCCTATTGTGATTATTGACAAAAGCAGTTTTTAAGACTAGGTAGTTGTCCCATGAATCACTGCCTACTCTTAAAAAAATTAAACATACACTTTAAAAAATGTTTTAAATGCATCCTGTCTTCCTATACAGAAAAAGGGTTGCATTTTTTTAAAAAAATTGCATTATTTGAAAGCAATCACAGACATGTTGGTCTGCTGACCCCAACAGGCCGCCATCCTATTAACATGCCTAATACCTTAGAGACAAATGCGGATAGTATCGCTTCTGTTTTAAAGAGCACAAAAAATACCCATCTGTTCCTCTAGTGGGAGTCCTTGCACCAATTAGTGCTTAGCTGTAATATTGCCAGTGTTAATACCAAACTTAGCTCAAAAGAGTGGCTTGAATTTTGATGTTTTATTATTTCAGGAGACCTGAGCTACTGCTGAGCTATAACACACTGGGCATTTGTGATACTCTATACCTGCAATTCTGACTAATTCCAGCAAAGTTTAAGAGTTTATCAACCTGGTTTAAACAGCCATTGTTATTCCATGTTAAGCAAATAAGTGTTTCTCATAATGGTATTCAGCTGTTTGCTGTTAAGTTTGATTCCAGGTTTGATTTCGACTTTGATAATTTCTATAGTGATGTATTATATCTGCAGGTGGTTGTAATTTATTTCTTTATTTTTCCTGGTTGATGGTCTCCAAACAACTATCAAACTTGATTTGTCAGTCAACAACATGTTGTTATGTGGGAAATGTAATACTAAATTATCCACAAAAACCTCTTGTTGTGGTACTTTCAGCCCCTCTACAGGCTTCAGGTCATACCCAGGTGCTAGGGGGCCGCACACTCTCTAAATATATTACTGAAAATGACTTTTTGCATGCAGTGAAGAGTGAGGGTATTACAATCAATCTATCACTTGTAAAGCGCGCTACTCACCCGAGAGGGTCTCAAGGCGCTGGGGGTGGGGGGAGCAGCTACGGATCGAGCAGCCAGGTCTTGAGGAGTCGTAGATGGGTGGGGAGGGTGTTCCATGTCTTGGCGGCGAGGTGGGAGAATGATTTGCCGCCGGCGGTCTCTCTGCGGATGCGTGGGACGGTGGCGAGGGCAAGGTCGGCGGAGCGGAGCTGGCGGTTCGGGGTGTAGAAGTCGAGTCGGTCGTTGTGGTATGCTGGTCCGGTGTTGTGGAGTACCTTGTGAGCATTGGTGAGGTGCTTGAAGGTGATCCTCTTGTTGACGCGGAGCCAGTGCAGGTCCCTCAGGTGGGCGGTGATGTGGCTGTGGTGGGGGAAGTCGAGGATGAGGCGTGCGGAGGAGTTCTGTATGCGTTGGAGTCTCATCTGGAGTTTGGCTGTGGTTCCAGCATAGAGGGCATTGCCGTAGTCCAGCTTGCTGGTGACGAGGACCTGGGTGACCGTTCTTCTGGTTCTGGTGGGGATCCATCTGTAGATCTTGCGAAGCATGCGGAGGCTGTTAAAGCAGGAGGAAGAGACGGCGTTGACTTGTTGGGTCATTGACAGAGAGGAGTCCAGGATGAACCCCAGGTTGCATGCATGGCCGGTGGGTGTCGGTGCAGTTCCCAGCAAGGCCGGCCACAAGGAGTCATCCCAGGCGGAGGGGGTGGAGCCAAGGATGAGGACCTCTGTCTTGTCTGAGTTCAGTTTCAGACGGCTGCTCTTCATCCACTCGGCGATGGCCTTCATCCCTTCGTGGAAGTTGGTTTTAGCGGTGGCGGGGTCTTTGGTGAGGGAGAGGATCAGCTGGGTGTCGTCGGCGTATGAGCCTATGTTGAGGTCGTGCGATCGGATGATGTTGGCGAGCGGTGTCATGTAGACGTTGAAGAGGGTCGGGCTGAGGGATGATCTTTGGGGTACGCCACAGGTGATCTTGGTGGCTTCTGATCGGAATGGAGGGAGGCGGACTCTCTGGGTTCTGTCAGTGAGGAAGGAGGGGATCCAGTTCAGGGCTTTGTCGCGGATCCCTGCGTTGTAGAGGCGTGTGCGAAGGGTGTGGTGGCTGACGGTGTTGAAGGCGGGCGAGAGGTCCAGGATGATGAGGGTCGCAGTTTCGCCGTTGTCCAGCAGGGCCCTGATGACATCGGTGGCGGCGATGAGGGCAGTTTCGGTGCTGTGGTTACTGCGGAATCCGGATTGGGACCAGTCCAAGGTGTTGTTCTCTTCGAGGAATTGGGTCAGTTGTCTGTTGACTATCTTCTCAATTACTTTTGCCTGGAACTGGAGCAGGGAGATGGGCCGCAAGTTCTTGAGGTCCTTTGGGTCTGCCTTGGGTTTCTTAAGCAGGGCGTTGATCTCTGCATGTTTCCAGCTTTCTGGGAAGGTGGCGGTCTCGAATGAGCTGTTGAAGATCTTGCGGAGTTGGGGTGCGATGATGGAGCTCGCTTTGTTGAAGATGTGGTGGGGGCAGGGGTCTGATGGTGAGCCTGAGTGGATGGTGTTCATGGTCTTGATGGTGTCTTCGTCGTTTATGTGGTTTCAGGAGGTCAGGCAGCCGGTGTGACTGGGGGGCGGTGGGTCTGGGGTGTCGGCGGCTGTTGGAGAGGTCCGGGAGTTGAAGCTGTTGTGAATGTCTGTGATCTTGCGGTGGAAGAAAGTTGCTAGAGAGTCGCAGAGGTCTTGTGACGGCGGGATGTCGTTGTAGCTGGAGCTGGGGTTGGTGAGTATCTTCACGATGTTGAAGAGCTCTTGTGAGCGTTGTTGTCGATGCGTTCCTTTTGGCCATTCTGATGAGTTGGTGGTGTCTGTGGCTGGCGTTCTTGAGGGCTGCCTGGTTGACAGGTGTTTGCTCGTGACGCCATTTCTTCTCTAGTTTTCTGCAGGTCTGCTTGGATATCTGGAGATCAGTGGTGAACCAGATGGCCCTTCTGTCGGTGCATCTGTTTGAGGGTTTCTTGATCCGGGCGATAGTGTTGATGCAATCGTTGATCCATTGCCTGAAGTTGCGGGCGGCTGTGTCGGTGTGGTCGGCTGGTGGGTTTCGGGCGAGAGTGGTAGTTAGCTGGTCTTCGGTGACCTTGTTCCAGCTGCGGCGGGGGATTCTTTGCTGGTGGTTGAGTGCGGTGGTTTTCATGAAGGAGAAGTGGACGCAGTGGTGGTCGGTCCAGTGGAATTCGGTGGTGTGGCTGACGGAGACGTGGCTGCTGGCAGGAAAATGAGGTGAAGCATGTGTCCGGCGGAATGGGTGGGTGTTGTGACAAGCTGTTTGAGGCCGAGGTTGGCGAGTTTGTCCAGTAGTGTGGTGGAGTTGCTGTCGTTGGTGTTCTCGAGGTGGAAGTTGAGGTCTCCGAAGAGGATGTAATCTGTGGAGGCTAGGGCGTGCGAGCTGACAGAGTCTGTGATGGAGTCGATGATCTGTGCCCGGGACCTGGGGGGTCTGTACACAAGGGTTCCTCTGAGGGTGGTGTTGGGATCGATGTGGATCTGGAAGTGCAGGTGTTCGGCGGTGCTGACGGTGTCCTCGGTGTTGGTTGAGATTCTGAGGGTATTCCTGTGGACGATGGTGATTCCTGGCAAGTATTGCTGGCAAGGTTATCCCTACATTTCTGGGAGAGGCTGTAGTTCTGCCATTGACAACATATTTTTGCCATTGGTTAAATATATTGGAACCCATAACCCTATATCAGTTCTTTTGGAAGTACCAGTAACATCAGTAAGGGTACCTGCTACCACTAACTAACACAGATCATGTAGCAAATAGCAGTGGCCGAAGGTTGGTGTGGAAATTAGCACTAACCATTCTATTCATGATAAATTTGAAGAAAGACCACTTATCCCTATTTCTAAATTGTTTGTTGAGTCCTCAGACTTGGACATTTTTTATTCTTTTGTTGAATTACTAAGGGCTGATTACTTAAACCAATTTGAGATTGTGTTTGCAGGGAACGAAGGTAATTTGACATATTATGCTCTGCTGCTAATTAATCACATCGGAATGTACTATCTAAGGAACCAAGAAACAAATTCTATAGAACTTACTATAAAATAGCAATTAAAAGAAGAAAGTTGGAACTAAAAAGGGAAAAATGGGAATCTCTTATCTAAGGCCAAAGATACCAAATCTTTTTGGCATACAGTAACTACAAATAAAAACTGCAATAGTCAAATGGATAGACTGGAATCATGTGTGATCACATCTCGATAGGTTAGCTCCTTCTCAAGTATCTATTGTGTGCTGCCCGTACAACATTCTGTTTGTACCCCAGCACAGCTCTCTGCTCTCGTCTGACCATATTACCTTTGAATTGACAGAAGTTGAACTAGCTATTCTTCCAAGCCGGTCTGGAAAGGCACTAAGCCCAGATGGCATACCTGCTGATGTTTTTAAATCGAACCAGGATCCAAGGGTACCTTGTATCACTAACGTCTGAAACCATGCTAGTCAGTCAACTGTACTGAGTTTCTGGGATGAGTTCACCATAGACCACATATTTAAAAAGGAAAATAGGTTGGGCCCATACCACTATAGGCCAATATTTGCATTAATTTCCATGGTCATAATACCGGTAAGGGTCATTCACAAAAGGAGCATTGGTTGAGCCTCTACTAATAAGATCATTTGCGAAACACAATATGGGTTTCGCGAGGGGCTAGATACGATAGAGCAATGCCTTAAATCTTTCACCTAACACTATTGTCAAGAGTTGCCCATTGTACCTGGCATTTATGGATCTAGGAAGGGCACTTGTTCTTGTGAACAGATCCAAACTATGGTTGCAATTCAGAAGAGCTGGACTAGATGCAGCTTCAGTTAACTTTTAGGTGCAGCTACACTCAAATCTCTCTGCTACGGTGTGATTCAGACAAATGGCGAATGCACAGATTCCTTTAATCTGGAGCAGGAAGTTAGGTAAGGTTTTGTTATATATCAACAATCTTTATTCTCATTTGAATAGTTCCATGAGTGGGCACAATATATGTGTACTCTTCTCTACACAGATGATGCGGTCCTGCTGCCTTGCACGTCTACCAGTCTAAAGATTTTGGTTGATGCTTTTGAAACCTTTATGAGAGACCTCAACCTGGTGACAAACTTTACGAAATCCAAAATCGTAACCTGTGACCCTACTATGACTACTAGGGCTTGAACCATATCTGTTATTGTTAAGGTCTAGAAATAGTGCATCACTACCCAAATTTAGGGCTAATATTTGATTGTAACAACTCGTGCTGTAAGAGTTTGGGGATCAGATGTCAAAAATAATTGCAGTCCATAGGAACAGTGTTTAATGTCTCTAGAGAGACCTCAACTTGGTGACAAACTTTACGAAATCCAAAATCGTAACCTGTGACCCTACTATGACTACTAGGGCTTGAACCATATCTGTTATTGTTAAGGTCTAGAAATAGTGCATCACTACCCAAATTTACGGCTAATATTTGATTGTAACAACTCGTGGTGTAAGAGTTTGGGGATCAGATGTCAAAAATAATTGCAGTCCATAGGAACAGTGTTTAATGTCTCTAGAGAGATTAGAAATTGCCCGACAACCCTTCTTCTTATAAAGATATACAATTGTCAATGCATTCTGACACTATTATATGCAACAGGAAATTTGGGTTACTCTAACTCAAAGACTTTGCAAACTGAGGAAAACCACTTTCATTGGCATATCCCCGCTTCTCCACTGAGCACCTGGACTTATTTCTGCCAAGAGGAGTTGTGGATAGGATTAGACTTTCCTACATTTACTTTGGGCTTGCATGTGCTGTAGTGCATAAAAACTATAAGTAAAGATGTGAAAATGGAGTGTATGAATTGTGATAATTTTTGTTTAATTCCTTAGGTACACTATGTAAAAAAACTACCTTCAACGAACTTGGCAGACCACAGTTGTTCACAAACCCTCATGCTTTTTGTAAGGCCGATAAACTTTGGCTTAAAAATGTGCTGATGGCGCATGCGCTGTGCATTAAGGTAAGATAATTAAATTAAATTTAAAGACCATTATGAGCTATGCCCTAATCCAGACAACTTTGTTGCTTGAACTCTACTTGACCATGGAGTTTGGGGTATGGGAATGTGAACTCTTGACAAGATTTAGACCTGTTACAATACATCATCACTCTTGCTCTCCCTTGGGCCAATATAGTACGGGATCTGTTTGGTCCTGTTCCTGTGGTCAATAGTCTGCCCACACTTTTATAAATGTTTCTGTAAATTTTATATTCCCTTCACAAAATAGAATATAATTCCGATTTTAAGGAAAAACTATTTTAAACAGTTTAAACCTGTCTTATGTTTCTTTCAAATGTTAACCGATTTTAATATGTGCCTATCAATTTCGAGATTTTTTAAATCCGCTCTACTTGTGAGAAATATTGTTTTTTAAGTACTAAAAATATTTTTAGTATATTGCTGTTTCTTTGTTTATATGATTATTTTATTGATGCTTTTATGATTATTTAAATGATAATAAAAAAGGTGAATAGCACACTGGATGTGATGGACCGCGTTAATGCATTGAGAATTTGTAAAAGTGCCTAAATGGGGGTGGTGGTGACTACAGTTTCCAAATTCTTGCCTGCAGCATGGCTGATAAGGCAGAACGTAATGTCCCCCCATAAGATTACCTTTGCCAGCCACACGGATTGAGCCCAATATTTCAGTAGTGGCTGTACTACTTTCCGGCATGATTTCCTCCTCAAGCAACTCTTATCTTGTGCCACACTAATTTGTATCTCCTTTGAAGGTTGTTTTTCGATTGTTTTTATGTTTTGTGTAAGTTACAATGGTTTTCTGAATATTGTTAAAATTTTTTAAGGTAATACGATTGAGTCCACTTAGGTCATTAGCCTTACTGTGTCTTAGCCTTGCACAATTTTTATCCTAGCCATATTGTCTGTTTTAAATATTTCTACTTCTAGGCAAAGTTTCTACAGATGTAATATTTTATGAACTGTGTAGCCATTTTGTTTGTTCTTTTTGTACGTTTCAGATGTAATTTTATTATGCATTTGTCGATTAACTATAATGTTCTATCTGTCAATGGAAACTGATTGAATTGACTTTAAAATTATATAATCTATATAAACTTTTTAAACTGTGTATAAAAATATTATTTTGTGTGTTATACATTTACTTTAGAAATCTACTGGCACAAGTCCAATCAAAAGCAATCTTTAATGATTTCCTGATTTAAAACAGTTTTGTTTTTGGCCCAGACCGACTGCCACAGCATTAGGGGAGCTAGCTTGATGTGATCTTCCATGGTCAATAAACCTAATTCCGTGTGGCAGAGAAATGTAGATAAAGAGTTAGGGACAGACAAGAGCGTTCTTCCAAACTTGTTTCCATTAGACAGTAGGGGTGCAGTGTCACAGTATCTCCATACTCCAGCTTCATATATCATGGCAGATCAGCAGCAAGCAATGTAGATCTTGGTCATGACAACCAATGGCTTACAAGCTGACTTCCCAGTGAACCTGAAGAGAGCCTCCATTGTTTGGTCAAACTGGGTGTTCCTGACCTTAGTTGAGTGAGACCAAGTACCTTTATGATCAAAAGGGATGTCCAGATAAGTTGAAACACGTACAGGTTTTTCTTTATAGATAAAATGTGATCTGGGCTTGGTATGATTCTGCCCTAAGACCGTGGTATGTGACTTGGCAGTATTTGTCAGTAGGTCCAATTTACTCACATAAAAAGCAAATCTATTTAACAACATAAGAAGGCCCACCAAGGCTCTAGACATCAAGACACAGTCATCGGCATAGAGTAAGGCTGGGGGTCTTCTCGATCCCACCCTAGGGGTGTCTGCTTCTCCTATCTTCAGTGAATTATCCAAATTGATAATAAATATTCAAAAGGGGAATGGGGCCAACACGCACCCTTGTCTTACACCTCGCTTCATGTTAATGGGATTGGTGCATTCCCCCTGAGCTCCATACCTGATATGTCCCATCACTGCCTCGTGCATTTGGGGCCAGAAAGTGAACCAAGGCTGCCTCCATTCCCATATTAAACATTTTGCACCAGAGTTTACCTCTATCCACCATGTCGAAGGCTGAAGTGAGGTCCATGTTGTCATAATTTAAACAGAATTAAATAAATAAATGCATTTCGTAAAAGGATAAAGGGCAACAAATCTTGGGTGAATGGATAACCCTTAGTCCATCTTAGGGCCAAACTGGAAACTAAATTCAGCCCTGGTAAAAATGTCAAAACCGGCTGCACACTGCAGAAGGCATGATTGGGTCTTGGGAGCCTATCCTGTTTTGAAAGCAACCCCTCAGCCGATAATCCACCTGCAAAGTGCCAGAGTGACAGTATAGTCAGTCCAGCCTTGGCCCATCCCCTTTATGAATTTTGAGTGTGATTTACTATTTCTTCCATTCCTGGTGCTTCCTCCTGCCATAACCTGCTGTGGTATGTGTGCCAGGACGCAACTAAAGCCAAATTTCGGGGCGGGGGCTAATACTTACAGCAATATGTCCTTATATAATGTAACGTGCTCATGCAAAAGTGCCTCAGTACCTTCGGGTGGAGTTCGAGCAATAGAAAACTGCAAAAAACACAAACAGGGGCAGCTCCTCAATTAGGGCGGAGGAGCGTCGCCCCACTGCTTTCTCGCAGTGCGAGAAGCAGAAACATAAAATTTTATTTTTAATACCATTTTACGTTTCAGCTTCTTGCGCTGCGAGAAAGCAGAAGGCAGGGTATGCCTGGTTGGGGGCGGGTGGGCGTGTCGGGGAGGAGTGTCTTGCACCACTCTGAGTACCCTGACTGTTTGGTTGGCCCTCTGGTGCCGACCAAACCAGTCATGCGCACTCATGCGCACTCTGCATCTTCTCTATGCAGGCTGCATGCAGCCTACATAGAGAAAATGGCCTCCTCATAGGAGCCTGGCTGGGCGCCGTCCGGACCAATCACAACGCTGCCATTGTAGCGTTGTGATTGGGTTGGAGAGGGGAGGGAGGCTGCCTGCTTCCTATTCCTGTCTGAGGCAGGAGAGCAGTATAAAGAAATGGTCCCAGAGCATATATGCTTATATAGCAATGTCAAAAACAACATCAAAGAAGAATAAGCAATTAAGTAATGCTGAAGTGTTATTTAATCACACTTAGCAATTGGTCATTTGTGAATTAAATCAGCAATAAACAAGCAACATACGAAAAAGAATTGAAGGTGCCCAGGATAGGGAGGGAGGTGATTTAGAGTGAGGTAGTAGGGCAAGTGACATATAGCGTTTGACAATATCACAATTAAATTGTTGGGCATATTACTCTATGCCACGCAATCAAAAAGGCGTTCATGCATTAGATATACAATCATTTACACAACCATGTACTTTTGAACAAACACAGTGCAAATTGCACTATTGATGGTACTGGTGTAAGTTGTATGTCGACGTTTCGACCCCTTAACCCAGGTAGGTTGATTGGGTCCTTACTGACGGGGTCTTCATCAGGACAAAAGTGACGGTGCAAACGGGGGGGGGGGGGGGCACCTAGAGAAATATTAAAAAAGGGGTATTACATCATGTCCCAAGACGGCAATTACCTGGACAAGAAAGGGGTGAATCACTATATTTACCGTGTTGAAAGGTTAGAACCTAGTAGGTACTGGTTTTGCGTAGACGACACTAGGGCTTCAAGGCTCCAAAGAGGGTGGGAGTGAAAGGCACCTGAAACAATAAGTTGTCAATGCGGGGGTGATCCGAAAGTAAATTAACTTGATTTCAAATCCAAATCTAAATAAATTCAACTTACTTAGTCAAGATTAATTATCGCACCATTCTGGAGACATTAATTAATGCTGCATCGCTAGCCGTGGCAATACCATCGGTGGGAGTAGTGAAATGAATCACAGTTAACGTTGGCCTCTATATATAAAAAACACAACAAAGAAAAGAAGGGAACGAATATATGAGAAATTTAGAAACGGAGGACATTCAGCGTACAGGTTAAAGAACCAAAATCTAGGAACATCAGGTTAGTTTAAAATCCACTAGGGAGTAATAGGCAAAATGCATAGAGCAGAACCAATCAACTGCATCTAGGTTTTTAGGAAGACATCATAGGAAAAAGTCGGGAGGAGAACCGCTAACGCACATTGTCTACAAAGAGGAAATTATATCCATGACTCAAGGGGAAAGAAACTCGTCCAAATGGACTCGCTGGGTCACATAAACATGTCCAAATGGATCAACAGGTACGGGGGTAATCACCGTAACCTTGAACTTGGGACAAAAAAACTAACTAACACAGCCACAATAAATCAGCGACTGCTGGCAGGGAGAATAATTAAACAAGCGAGCCGGAATAACAGAATATCCGTGTTCGCATACGAAAAGCCAGCGTGGAGGTCAAATTTCGGCACGAACTCCGGAGGGGCAGAAGAGGGAACAAAGGGAGATAATCTTACCCTGAATCACAGCAAGCTCATTTCTTCAAAAAATGAATGAAAGGAAGCTGCTGCAGCATGAACCCTTCATTTATGTTGTTGCGCGAGGACGCCCTACGCCACATGACTTCCCGCGTGGAGCAGCAGCTAGATGCTTGCAGTGGCACCGTAAAAAGTGTATTAGAAAAAAGACACCGGATTGGTGTATTCGTTAAAACGGTATTGAAAAGAGGAAATGACCGTATAGTCGAATTGAGTACTACATGTTATTAGTTGTATTTTAAATAGGAGTAACAACTGGGGCAATCTTTATAAAAGGTATTAGAGGTCGAAAAACTCATGTTGTTGCAATGAACAGTACATGTTTCAGTTATACTTAAAACAGGAACAACTACAAAGACAACCTTAGTATAAGCCCAAGAACAAACACCGGATGATTTACCAAAATTAAAAAGAAAAGCACCATCGATGAATGTGATGTCACACCTAAATATAAAACATATATATGTATACGTATGTATATGTCTAATTCATACGGTCGCATAAACATCCGGATACTGACAATAGGCATAACATTTGGACATTGGCTAACTCAACACTACAACAATTGTCATAAAGTTAAATATAGAAGTATGCCACAAATGTCAAGTATGTATGGATTGCAGAGTCACATACTAGAATCTGATTTATACATAATAGTCTGGCATTTTGTAAGGTTATCAATTTGTGCAGTGAAGAACCAGAATGAAATCAACATAACTCCCTAATTGCTAAGACAGGCTAGTTGGGCATTACTGGGGTCTTGTTCATTCAAACCACTATTGATAGTGTCCAAACGGATCATCCATTTGGATTCCCTTATAGTAAGGATCGAGGCTATGTTACCTCCTCTTGGGCCCAGCTCTGTTTTTTCAATCACCAGCCATTGCATTTGATCAGGGCTATGTCCCAACTGACTGTAATGCTCAACAAGGGGTGCTCCTGCAACAGAGCATCTGATCCTACTTTGGTCTTGTAGTATGCTCGCTTTTATTTTCTACTGTGTTTGGCCAATGTATAGGTACCCACATGGACAGACAATCCCATAGATCACGTTGATGGAATTACAGTTGGTATGGGAATGCAATGTGATTGTATGATGTTTGTAGACGAAGTTTTTGGTTTGTATCGTCGTTAGGCACGCTTTACAGGATCCACATTTATAGTGTCCTTTAATAGGTGGTAAGTTCCAGAGCGACTGGATAGTTGGTTCCACTGGGTCCTCCAGAAAAGAGTGTACCACGTGATCCTTGATACTCATGGCCTTTTTGAAGGAGTGCATGGGTAAATTAGGTTGATCAATCTCGGTTGCCACCAGGTTCCAATGGTTATTTATTATCTTTTTTACAGCGTTACTCCTGGTGAAAAACGTCGTACCACAGATCATTCTTTTGGAGGCCGAGTCATCAGGGTCTTTGGCCATTAGTAAGGTTTCCCTTGGGTTGAACCAGGCCCTCTTCTGGGCCCTCTTGATCAAACGTTTGGGATAGCCTCTTGAAATCAGTCTGGTACTAAGATCTTCGGACTCCGTCAAATAGTCTGCCCGCTTCGTACAGTTTCTGCGGATCCGTAGAAATTGTCCTACCGGAAGATTGTCTCGCAGGCCACGTGGATGATAGCTGCTGTACCTTAGGAGAGAGTTACGTTCAGCAGGTTTCCTGTATAAAGTAGTGAATAGTTTGTTGTCTTCACTAAAGATCTTGCGATCGAGGAAAGCCTGGGCATCTGAATGGATGGTAAACCGGATATCTTGATCACATCGATTCAGCCACTCATGGAAAATATTGAGTTGAGCTATATCACCGTTCCAGATAAGTAATATATCATCGATATATCGTTTCCATAAATTAACATGTTGGTGAAAAGGGTTATTATTAAGAACATAGAGTTTTTCAAAACTATCCATATAGAGGATGGCTAGATCCGGGGCGAAGGCAGCCCCCATCGCTACACCCTTCGTCTGTATATAGTAGTTGCCTTGAAAATAAAAGAAATTCTTCTTCATAGCAATAGTGAGGAGAGCTATGATGAATTCAGTAGGCACCCTCATCGGAGCAGGTCGTAGATTGAGAACATCTCGCATAACACCCAGTGCCGGTTCTTGGGGAATACTTGTATATAGTGAAACGATGTCACATGTGACAAGTAGTTGCTCATTAGGGTCAAAAGGTTTGTGGTCCACCAAGGTAATGACTTGCATGGTATCCCTCAAGTATGTTTCCGTCTTTTCAGTAATAGGTTTCAAAAAGAAGTCTATGTACTTGCAAAGTGGTTCCAATAGTGAGCCACAACCAGATACAATAGGGCGTCCAGGCGGATGGAGCATGTCTTTGTGTATCTTAGGTAAAGTGTAGATGGTAGGTAATCGTGGGCATTTTTGATTCAGATAATCGAATTCCAGTTTGCTCAGAAAACCCAGATCAAGTGCTTCAGAGGTGATTCGGTGGATTTCATTAGCCAAATCTTTAGTAGGGTCAGATCTCAACAAGGAATAGCTGACACCATCTTGTAGTTGCCTCATAATTTTTGATTTGTATGTGCTTGTGTCCTGTACCACTATTGCTCCGCCCTTATCTGCGGACTTGATCACAATATCCTTGTTGTTTTTAAGAGTCAAAAGAGCAGCTCTCTCAGATTTGCTAGTGTTGGGTATGGTATGTTTATATGTTGATAGTAGAGTATTAACATCCTTCAGTACCATACTTTCATATGCCAAAATTCTATTGCTCATTGCATTAGTGGGCGGGACAAAATTCGAGGGAACCCGTAGCCCTGTGAGGGATTTAGAAGGATTATCTTCGGAGTTCCTAAAGAAATATCTAAGGCGGATTTTACGAAAAAATCCATGCAGTTCTGTCCTAAGATTGAAAGAGTTTGGATGAGCCGTAGGGACAAAAGACAGACCTTTAGAGAGGACTTCTTGTTCATCTGTGTTCAAGACGTAGGAGGAGATATTGACCACTGGATTGTTGTTATGCTCTACCATCTGTATACTTTGCGCCTTGTGGAAATCTCCCCGTGATTCTCCGGTTGGAAACAAACCTGCTTGGGGATCGCACCTCTGCCTCTGTCCCAATTCGTACTGGGTGGGTTTTGCTGCCCTCTCGGTGGTCCTCTTGGCCAATTCCCACCCCGTCCTCGTGGGGGTCTCCACTGGCCTTCCCCTAAAAAAGGAAAATAGCCTTGAGGAGGATACCAATTGTCCCGGTAGTTATAATCCTAGCTCGGGCCCGGTGCTTCCTGATCACTATCCGAGCTCACCGAGGAATCAGAGAAAGTGGTGAAGTTCCTCCTTCCCCTATATCCGCCTCTGCCTCTACCTGTAAACCGACCTGAATTATCTTGTTTATAATAGTCGTCGTTGAGGTAGGGATAGGGGTTTTTCTTCTCGTAGAATCTAATATCCTTAGATAGTTTATCAAGCTTCTTATTCTGGTTGATGGTTTCAAAGTCTTTTAAGGATTTGGTGAGATTTTCAAGGGCATTTTTCGCATTAATCAGTGTAGAGTCCCCTGCAATTTCTTGTTTGAGGGCTGCAATTTCTCTCATGAGTATTTGAACCTGTTCTGCTGCTGTCTCGACTCCTAATACCATCCAATGTCGTGAGGCATTATTAGCGATAAAACTAAAGCCTTCCTTGAATTTAGGTATATCAATGAAAATAACAGGTTCATTTCTAATCTGTAGTCCAACAGGTATTATGCTGGCCTGTAGATATTTTGTAAGCAAATGGCCATGAAGTTTAGTACGTATCAATTTCTTTTCTAGATGTTCAAGTCGCGCTATTTTATCATTAAGTGTAAAATCTATGTTAGGTGTATCTGATGATAGAAAAAGGTTCCTAGGGTCCTGTAGAAGCTGGTTGATATAGTCCTCCGTATAGGAAAGAGTTTCACTCTCCACCATTTTAAAAAGGAAATATCACATAAAATACCTTGCAGGTATGCACCTGCACATGAATCGTTGAAACAAAGGGTATACCCAAAGATCACTGGGACCTGGGTGTAAAGCAGTATAAGGAAATGGTCCCAGAGCATATATGCTTATATAGCAATGTCAAAAACAACATCAAAGAAGAATAATCAATTAAGTAATGCTGAAGTGTTATTTAATCACACTTAGCAATTGGTCATTTGTGAATTAAATCAGCAATAAACAAGCAACATACGACAAAGAATTGAAGGTGCCCAGGATAGGGAGGGAGGTGATTTAGAGTGAGGTAGTAGGGCAAGTGACATATAGCGTTTGACAATATCACAATTAAATTGTTGGGCATATTACTCTATGCCACGCAATCAAAAAGGAGTTCATTCATTAGATATACACTCATTTACACAACCATGTACTTTTGAACAAACACAGTGCAAATTGCACTATTGATGGTACTGGTGTAAGTTGTATGTCGACGTTTCGACCCCTTAATCCAGGTAGGTTGATTGGGTCCTTACTGACGGGGTCTTCATCAGGACAAAAGTGACGGTGCAAACGGGGGGCACCTAGAGAAATAATAAAAAAGGGGTATTACATCATGTCCCAAGACGGCAATTACCTGGACAAGAAAGGGGTGAATCACTATATTTACTGTGTTGAAAGGTTAGAACCTAGTAGGTACTGGCTTTGCGTAGACGACAATAGGGCTTCAAGGCTCCAAAGAGGGTGGGAGTGAAAGGCACCTGAAACAATAAGGTGTCAATGCGGGGGTGATCTAAATCACCTCCCTCCCTATCCTGGGCACCTTCAATTCTTTGTCGTATGTTGCTTGTTTATTGCTGATTTAATTCACAAATGACCAATTGCTAAGTGTGATTAAATAACACTTCAGCATTACTCAATTGCTTATTCTTCTTTGATGTTGTTTTTGACATTGCTATATAAGCATATATGCTCTGGGACCATTTCTTCATACTGCTTTACACCCAGGTCCCAGTGATCTTTGGGTATACCCTTTGTTTCAATGAGGCAGGAGAGCAGCAAATCAGCAGGAAAACCCGGCAAGGAGTGGAGACGGCGCGGGACGCGGCGGTACAATAAGTTTTTTTTGTATTTTTGAATCCACCCCTCCACACCCCCATACCCCCCCCCGCACGATACCCCCACCCGCAACTGCAGAATTGTTATTCTCGCTTCCAATGTGGGCTCTTGGGGGCCCAGTCCATCCGAAGAACACATTAGACATTGAAATGCGAGCAGGACTGGATTACTACAGTCGAAAACAACATTTCATGAAAAAAAAATTCTAAACTCGGCTCGGCTATTATCGCTTTTTGTTCCTGCTTATCTGCTGGCTCTGAATAGTGAGAGCTTGAATTGGTGCGTACAGTTGCAGAAGGGAGCTGGATATGCAGAAATCACCCCGTCAGTGGCCCTTGCACGAAGGACTACCTCTGTGAGATCATGCAGGCACTGCACTGAGCGCCGTTTCTCACAGACCCATCCCTTTTGCCCATTTACACTAACACATGTGTTTGTGAATGATGCGTGCGGCCTTTGGTGTTGACCCACTCACAAGCACACTAAGTGTTGTGGACACCGTCGCGAGCAGTAGACACAGTACTGATCATGTGCAGTTCACAATATCTTTCATGTTGGTAACTTTATTGAAATGTTGTTGCTCTGCATTTCACACCATAGATCACTAAACATGTGCTTTGAGCCTATGGGCATTACCGGCCTGCGTGTGTGCACTGGTTTTAGAGAGCAACAATAAACTCTGGAAAGACAACTGTGCTCCGGGTCACACTGTATCAGTGCTTAACTTGTAAAAAATATATAAGAGCAGGACATCAAGGTTTTTTTTAGAAGCCTTCGGCTAGCTCTATTGAGTGCAAGGGGTGCAAATACCACAGATGGCTAATCTCAATTCCAACGCATTGCTCTTTCTTCCAGCGGTTTACACTTTCAGTCTCTTTATGTCAGTCCTGTGGTATCTTTGACATCCCTGTTTTCTCTCTTTACATTGATTCCTGTTTTCTTCTTGCTCCTTTCTTTTTTTCTGTCTTTCTCTCACTAGCCCTGGGTCATTGTTTGATGGTGAACTCAAAAGGTCTGATCGAGAGTTGGGATTACTCCATCTGGTCCAATGGGAGATCTGTCACGTTTGTGATGGAGTGCCTGTTTGCCAAGCTGTAACTGAGGCCCCACCTTCCAGTCCCCAAAAATGATTTGATCTTGCTAGGGTGACCAACCGTCCGTAAATTTCACGGACAGTCCGTAATTTCGGCCGTCTGTCCGTTGTCCGTGAAGGATTCTTTAACGGACACCATTTGTCCGTAATTTTAACCTGGCACCGGTCGCACCACCCTAAAGCCGGCACAGCTTCCACCCACCTCCCTTCTTGACTCCGATGCAGTTGAGGTCGGGTGTAACAGACTCCGATGCAGTACCAAAGCTCAGATACCCAGCAGCATTGGAGAGGCACAGCAGGATGGCAACCCTCACACCTTCCGCCCTTGATGAGCTGTTAAGAGGTGCTTGAAGGTGACTGAGAGGGAGGGGCTGCAGCTTCAGGCGCAGGGGCATCTATTCAGATGCAAACAGCCCTGAATGCCTCATGTCTCTGCAATTTAGAGGGGCCTCACACATTCCCTTTCTGCCCAGGGCCCCTAACATCCTACAACCGACCCTGATTACCCCGAGGCAGCACGTGGTTCTCTTCACAGAGCTTAATTACTGTCACTAAATTGTTAGCAAACCTCAGTTCTTCAAACATGCAGTCTATAATGTAATAAAATTAAGAAATGGCACAATCGCACCCACACTGATTAACAAAGTATGGAGGACCATGGAGTATCTCCTTTAAGTACTGTACATCACAGTGGGGGATGGCAAAACTAACATTTTGGAAAGAGAGCCTGTCTTCTTGTTGTCTTGTCCAGGAGGGGGTGAGGAGCCCTACCCCACCCTGGAAGAGACCAAGATGATACTAGAATACTGCATGCCCACCCCTGTGCCCACCCTGGTGGATTCTGTTCCCCCTCCTGTGATGGCTCCTGCCCCCCCCCCCCCAATGAGGGCTCCTGTCCCCCCATGTGGTGGCTCCTGTCCCCCCCCGCCTGTGATGGCTCCTGTCCCCCCCTGTGGTGGATCCTGTCTCAGCCCTGGGTGGCTTCTTTCCCAGGTCTGGAATGGCTCCTGCAGCGAGGGTGAAGTTCTTGATGGGCCTCTTCTCAAAAAGGCTCAGCTCAAAATTAATATGAAAAGGTGGGCGAGTGAGTAAGTGAAGGGATGGGTGGATGGCTGGATGAATTATTGAATTGGTGAATGGAGGAATGAAAGATTGAATAGATGGATAATGAGAGAGGATGGATGGATTGATGAGTGAGTGGAAGGATGGATGAGAGAAAAGGTAAATAGCTGGATGTATGGGTGGAAGGGTAGCTGGATGGGTAAAAGGGTGGATGGATGAATGAAAAGGTGGATGATGAGTGAGTGAGTGAGTGAGTGGGTGGATGGATGACTGAAATGATGGATGGATTGATGAATTGATAAGTGCAAGGGTGAATGGATGGATGGATGAGTGAAAGGGTGGATGTAAGGATGGATGAGTGAGTGAAAGGGAGGGTAGATGGACAAAAGGATGAATAGATGAGTGAAGGAGTGAAAGGATAAATGGATGATAGAAGGATGGATGAGTGATAGGGTCAATGGATGGATTCATGAGTGGATGAGTAGATGGATGGGTGGGTGGATGGAAGGAAGGATGGCTAAGTGAAAGGGTCAATGGAGAGAGAAAGGGAGGATGGATGGATGACTGAAAGGGTGAACACAGAGCGTACGCCTCCCCCCCTTCCGCTCCAAGGCCACCGACATCATCTGCGGCGTACCCCAGGGATCATCCCTCAGCCCGACGTTGTTCAACGTCTACATAGCCCTCCTCGCACAGGTCGTCCGCCGACACCACCTCAACATCATCTCCTACGCCGATGACACCCAGCTGATGCTCTCCCTCACCAAGGACCCGACCACCGCCAAAACGAACCTCCACGAGGGATTGAAAGCCGTCGCCGAATGGAAGAGGAACAGCCGACTGAAGCTGAACTCGGACAAGACGGAGGTCCTCATCCTCGGACCCACACCCTCAGCCTGGAACGACTCCTGGTGGCCGACCGCGCTAGGAACAGCACCTACCCCCACCGACCACGCTCGCAACCTGGGAATCATCTCGACTCCTCCCTCACCATGGAGAAGCAGGTCAACGCCGTCTCCTCCGCCTGCTACAACACCCTTGAATGCTCCGCAGGATCTACAAGTGGATCCCCACTGAAACAAGAAGGACTGTGACCCAGGCCCTCGTCAGCAGCAGGCTAGACTATGGCAACGCACTCTACGCAGGCATCCCGGCCAAACATCTACGACGACTACAACGCATTCAAAACGCCTCCGCCCGACTGATCCTCAACATCCCCCGCCGCAACCACATCACCCCCCACCTGAGGGATCTTCACTGGCTCCCCATCGAAAAGAGGATCACTTTCAAGCTCCTCACCCACGCACACAAAGCCCTCCACAACACTGGACCAGCCTAACTCAACGACCGACTCAGCTTCTACACCCCCACCCGCCAGCCCCGCTCCGCCAACCTCGCCCTCGCCGCAGTCCCCTGCATCCACCGCACGACCTCCGGCGGCAGATCTTTCTCCTTCCTCGCCGCCAAGACTTGGAAATCCCTCCCCACACACCTACGGTGGACTTAAGACCTCCTCACCTTCAGAAGACAGCTCAAGACCTGGCTCTTCGAGTAGTAGCAGCCCCCCCCCCCCCCCCCCTCAGCGCCTTGAGACCCTCACGGGTAAGTAGCGCGCTTTATGAATGCATTGATTGATTGATTGATTGACGGGTGGAAGGATGAGTGACTGGGTGGATGGATGGATGAGTAATTAAATGGATGGCTGGATGGGTGAAAGGGTAAATGGCTGGATGGATGAGTGAATCGATGGATGGGTAGAAGAGTGGGTGGATGAGTGTACAGATGGATAGGGTGAAAGGGTGGATGGATGGATGGATAATGGATAGATGAGTGAAAGGATGGATGAAGGAATGGATGAGTGAAATGATAGATGGAAGGATACATGATGGATAGGTTTGCAAATGGTTGAATATGTTTGGATATGGATGGGCTTACTTATATACTATTGCGCGACCTCCTCTGATGTGTCTGTAAAACTTACCTATTGTCCTGAAGTTTTGTCCTGAATTTTGACCTCCTGTCCTTAGTTTGTGTCCTGAATTTTGACCCTTTGTCCTGAATTTTTACACTCACCGTCCTGAATTTGCACCAATGCCAGTTGGTCCCCCTAGACTTGCCCATCACCTGGAATGATTGGTACACCTTAACGATACTGTCGGTGTATAGATTGCATCACGGTTGTTGTTTACACTGGATGGACAATGGATGGCGAATGGTTTTCGAAGCGCAGTGAGTGTTCACATGGAACTTCTGACCTTGAAAGTGCGCGTTTCCTTTTACTAAGAGAACCGCCTTGACATCACTATTGTTTCTAGGTTCAACAAAGAGATTCCCACTTACAATTTACAATACTAATATTTAATAAAACAAGGAAAGAAAAAAAACATGGCTCGGGCTCTGAAGGACTTTCTAACATGAGAAACGTCTCGTAAGCGACTCCTTTGAATGATGGGGCAATTCTCTTCAATTAATATGTCTCGAGTTGTAAAAATCTGCAAGCAATTAAGTGGTGGCCGGCAGACTGTACACGCTTAAAATCCGACTGAGGAACAACACAGGCTTTGTATTTTTCAGACTGCGGAGGTTTCTTCAAAGCGCGGCCGGGGCCGCCCCCTCTTACAGAAGCTTACATCAACAAGAGGACTATTCCCACGTTCACCACCACCACATCCCCAACTCAGATGTCTGCAGGCCCGGCGGTGCGCAGAGTCTCCCAGCGGAGCACTCAGGCCACTGCGGCTCTTGTAATCATTTTCACATTCGTGAAATTATGGAACGGCTTCCAAGCTTTGCTGCAGCGCGCGGCGGCGGAGCGCTCGACTTTCAAGCAGCTCGATCAGAATGCTGCCGACAGGGGGTGTCGGGGTTGGAGAGAGGGTTTTTTTTGGCGGGAACCGAGTACGGGGAAGGGCCTTAAGGGGTCATTTCCAGGTTACTGCGTGATTCGGGTGCAATGAACATCTTGCGTCATCTTATGGCGTTTAAAAGGTGCCGAGGTCTCTAATAAATTCAACACGCAAGGTCCGGCTACTCCTCCCTTGCACAGTAATAGGAAACTTTTATGATTGTGGTCCAGTGGGCCCCTCACTCCTCAGGGCCCCTGTGACAGGGCTAATGATAGCTTTATTCACTATGTCACACGACACTACACAACCATTTATTTATTTGAAAGGTTTTATATAGCACTGGCTAGACCCGGGGGTATCATAGCGCTTTACATGAGTATGAGACCATAGTTGAAGGTTACATCATTACAAAGGTTACACAGTTTTAGAGCATAGCTACATAGTTACATGTTGGGTCTAGACAAACAATAAGGACATATACGTAAGGGAAAAAGCAGGCAAGGGGAGAGATTCAGGGGAGAGGGGGTAGGAGCAGGGGAAGTAGGCAGAGAATGAAGGAGGGAAAGAGGAGGGGGAGGGTGAAGACATAGCATGAAGAAGGAGGGGGAGGGTGACGGGGGCACAAACCGGTAGACGAGTAATAGCTGCGTCCAAAGACCAGTAAGCCGTGATCCCAGGGGAAGTGGTATCATTCCCCCATCTCCGTTGCGAGAGGCTCCCTTTACGCAGTGGACTCTCTCAGAGGGGTCTCCGAGACTCCAAGGCCTACCTACTGGATCCTTCCCCAGCAATGGGTGAGGGAGTGCTTTGGCAAGGGGTGCCATACCATACCTCAACTGTGCGTGGCTCCCTTGGCGCTGTGGACTCTCTCAGAGGGATCACTGAGACTCCAGAGTATGAATATTGGATCTTTCCCCAACAAGGGGAGAAGGAGTGCTTAGTCAAAGGGCAACAAGGGACAGGGGGCTAGGAGGCGGTTCGGAACTGGCAGGTCAACAGAGGGGGAACAAACGGCAAAAGAAAAAAATCACATTAATTACAGAAAGAAAACATATTCAATACCAGGGTAAATTAGCGATCCAGAAAAAGACAGGATCCACGAAAGGTCCATGTGTGGCTTTGCTGTTTTTTCACACATTACACCTTTATCCCCTGCTGCCACAATTGATGTGGGGTTCAGACTGTTCTTATTTTTGTATGGTATATAAGGCAATTTTGGGTTGATTTGCAGTTGAAATGTGGATAGGAATATTCGCCAGTGCTTGTCTGCGTAAGTGCACAGATGAGTGACGGGGTATGGGAGTTGCAACCAAATCAACCTTTGTCGCACACATTTTAATGCAACTCCAGCGCTTTCCCCTTCGAACCAAGATTCAGTTTAAAGATGGCACGTGTTTCATGTTTTGTATTACCCCAAGTAGAGTGGGCATGGTCTACCACTTCAGGCTGGGTATGCTCCACCAGGAGCAGGCCTAGACTGATTTCCTAAAGATTGATTATCCCTCAAAAAGGCACAAGAGAGCGACTTCTAATGTATTGTGGCACAGAGGGGCTAAAACTTATGATTATTGCTACGAACCTCAAGCTTTGGCAGAATGTTTGGTGTGTAGTTTAAGTGTCCCCTTTGAGGTAGTCAGGCCAGAATCGAACCACTTCCATTCAAGGAAAGCAATGCATGTGTGACAATCAAAGTCGTAGCCTGTCGTTCAAAATTAAACGGAAAAAAGTCCTTAGTCAGTAGTCACAAGTATACTATGGCTGTATGGATAGTTACATTTCAAAGCATGTAAACACATCTCGTGGAAAGATTACACTAGAAGGTGGGGATCGGGTAATTATAGTGCACCCCTCACAAGGATTCTAATAGATCTTTAAAGGCACCAAGAATTACTTTGTGTTTGAACTTCTCTGTATTTTCTGGATGAAGAAATAATGAAATGATGGCATTTTAATGCAACAATACACAGATGAAACATTTTATGTGGCAGGTTCAAAAACGAAGGCTTTCAAACTTTTATTCTCTCTGAGGCCTCGTTTTGGAGTTTTGTTATAAGAGTTTTATTTCTTTATTTAATTTATTTGATGAGTTTTATATAGCGCTGGCTAGACCCGGAGGTATCAGAGCGCTTTACATGAGAATTAAATATTGTTACAAACTTATAACAGTTACAAGTTACATCTGTTACTAGGACATTACAATGCATAGAAAAACGAGACTAAAGAAGCATAGAGGGTGAATGGGATAAGAGAAAAAGGGGTAGCAAATGCAGATCAGATCACAGCAGACCGGCCACCTGTCAGGGTGTTCCTGAATTCAAACCAAGGCAAAGGAGCTTCCACGGGAGCGAAGACCTGATCCCCAAACCTCCTTCCAAGATATTGTCCGCCAAAAGTGAGGGGAATAACCATAGAGTGACCACCACTCTTCCCCTGAGGTTGTATCAGGTAGCGGTGGTTGTGGATCAGTAGATTGCTAGAACAAAAAATGACAGGCTAAGTTTACAACTTACTCAATAAGACTGCACACAGTCTATAACATTAATGCATGTCCACATCAATCACATGTAGTTCACTTACCGATTGGAGTGTGTTGGTGTGGTTCAAATATGTTTCATCCTGGGAACTCAGCACAGGCCATAAAAGTTTCTCTTTAGGTCTTGTACGCATGAGTTGGGATGTACCTAATGAGAGGCCTGATAGGAGAGGCACGAGAAAGAACTCACTCACAATCGCAGTCATACAAGGTCACAAAAAATTAATCAAGGGGGAGATACTAAGGAGCAGGACAGGGTTCAGGTGGTATTGCTCCAGGAACGAGGGGTGAGGAAATAAAGCACGTGCAATAATAAACTAGAGGAGATATAGTAAACGTCTCGCTCTGGCCGGCTCAAGAAAGATATATTGAGCGGATCAGACACGAACACGAGAGCGAATCTTAGGGATGTGTCGTGCTGGCCGGCTCCGGGGGTTAATGAGATGAGCGGAGCAGCAACGGACACGTTTCGCGATCAGGCCAAAGAGGTATTCCGTGCTGGCCGGCTCCGTGTTAGGAAGGGGAGCGGAGCAGTAACGGCCACGCCTTTGGAATTAGCAGGAATGGCGTGCCGCGCTGGCTGGCTCGGAGGTTAGGGAGAGGAGCGGAGCAGCCTCGGACACACCTCAGGAATTAGCAGGAAAGACGTGCCGCGCTGGCCGGCTCCGAGGTTAGGGAGAGGAGCGGAGCTGCCACGAACACTCACTCTCAAAGACGACGCGCTGTGCTGGCCGTCTCCGGGGAAAGGAAGGAGCGGAGCAGCGCCGGACACGTATTCGGATTGCAAAGGCAAGCGATACCATAGCAGTGGATATACAAGGCGGGAGATAACCGCAGAACGAGAACTCGAAACTCGTTTCGTTAGAAGGGGGCGTGGTCACCAGTCATGAACAGGATCAGTAAGCCAAGCGCTGATTCGTGGGTGAGACTACCTCTTATGGAAGGCAGGGGATGTCTCTAAAGTGCCCAATTCTATTGATACTTAGGGGTCATCTTAAACGTATGTACTTCATGAACTGACATGGAGGTGGATCATGCATTAAGGCTTCAACTCCCTTACTCATTATGCTGCGCAATAAGGGGAATCCTAACACCACCAAAAGTCAGAGTCAAACAGGTAAGGATCCAGAATCAGCACATCCAGAGCCAGCTTTCCTCACAGTGTCAGGTCAACAATTTGGGAAGGAAAAAGGGTCCTGAGGGAGGGGGCAAAAAGGGTGCCTCACCAGTATCTAGCAATAAAAGAGGGGTGAGGGAGACTCCAGAGGGGTCTGTTAAGGGTGATAGTCAATAAGGAGGAACAAGGCGCTGATCAGCTGCATGAATCAGTCAGGGGGAATGACGAGACCGTAAGATGGAGGTTTCAGATTCCAGGACCCCAGGTACCTCACAAACAAAAATGGTGGTATTGCGGGCAAACACAATTCGGGTAAAAAATTCCAAAAAGGAAAACCTACCCCACGAGCAGGGCTGAATGGGGGCAGATACCTGATCAAGAATGGAGGTAGTCAGGAGATCGTCAATCACTCACGGTACATCGGAATCCAGGGAAAGTAGGAAAGACACGGGAGCTCAGGCAGCAGCCTCAGAGGGGAAAGGCAGCTACGGGGTCAGGAGGGCAGGTCAATGCGAGAGAGAGAAACCAACTCAGTGATCAGGGCAGCCGCCATGGGGCACTCTTGAGGGGGCTCTGTTGGGGGGAATTAAGACCCACTCGTCTCCGTCATAGCCCCGGAAAGGTGCCAGCAGGACTTCAGGCGGCTACGGTGTGGGACCAGCATGTTAAGTTCGTCCTGACACTATCCGACGGGAGACGTTCTCGACCATAGCCCCCGGGTTATTGAGGCCGGTTACGGCGTACAGCCACTACTCTTGGGCCCATGATAAATTGGGTGGACCCAGACTTATCACTACTTGATCCCCAGCTTGTGTACTTTACCCTTATTGAGGGTTCCTGACAAGCTTGGCTCAATAACATTTTGGATGTTTAAATATTACATGTGGCTAGGGGGTTATAATCTAATTGACCGACATCCTTTTCGCTTAGTGTAGGCATTTTGTTCTTCTATGTTCTAAAAAATATGTGAGAAGGACTCTACCACACCAGCCACTTCATAAAACCTGTTGGCTCAATTTTCGTTTGTTATTGCATATAAATTATTCATGCCCTGAAGAAGTCCATGTGTATGTACGAAACGCGTCGGCTGTTTAATTCATCAGATCGTTATTTTAACCCTGTCTAAATAAAAGAAGAACTTTTTGAAGAATACACTTTGGACACAGATTGATTATTTTTCCTTCAATTGTGGTGCACCTTTGCTTTTGATTTAGGTACGGGACCACCATGTAGGTGAAGGCAAGATCTCTTTGCTGCATTCACGTTGTTTTTCGTTGCTGAGCAGCGAGATGGCAGGCAACCGTTTCTCGGGTCCAGAAAGGAAGGCGGTGACCACATGTCTCAGTTGCAGTCCCAGAGAGGCGCCGCAGGAAGACAGGAAATCGCTGCAAAGGTCCGGAAAGGAGGCGTGAAAAAGTTAAGGCCACCTCCTTCCAAACTCCAGCCACCCTCCATCCTGATTCCTAGAACGTGATCCCACAGAACCTGATGATGGAAACTGTGCTCCAGTCCACTATAGTCCTACCAGTTTGGAGTCTGGCTGTGGTACTTACTATCTAAGTTTGATCATGGTGACCAGTGTAGAAGGATGGAGGAGGGATGTAAATAACACCATTTTCTTATCCTCCGTGAATTCCATGTGGGTCTGCTGCTAATAGCCTCCAATGCCAGGAGCATACCTGAACCCTTAGAAAGATGACTAAAGGGTGGGAGGTGCAGCCAACATGCAGAAGGTAATCCTTTGGATTTTCTCTGTCCACAGGACATTGGGTTAATCCGTGTAAATCATGCATGGTGGCAATTCCAGGGATTTAATATTCCATTGTGGGAGGCAGCCACCTAAAGATTTGTCCGGTGGTCTTTTGTCCCATATCGTAGAAACAGTTATAAGAATGATGTTCTATGCTTATGGACTTGCCCTTAATGAAGGTTGAACCTTTTCCCCTTCTTTGTAGGATTTGAGCTGTTAGACAACGCACTATCCCTTCTGCCTTAATGATGGTGGGACTCTGTGATATTGGTTCTAATAATAACTATCCATCAGAGCCTGCCTAAAAGTTTGGCACTTTTAGACGAGTTGTAATATTCTTAACTGAAATTCTCAATCAACTGCTTATTGCAATGAATTTTGAATCTTTAATAAATTAACCAAATTATTATAATACCTGCCTGAGTCTATTATTGAATCTTGTTGTTGTTGCATTTAAACTGTGTTGTTTATTAATGACTTAATGTGTTGTAGAGAGAAACAGCAAGCTGCGTCAGACCACCAGGTATTACTTCTTTTGTCTTGCATTGCTCATGCAGAGGTTTTGCTTTGTGTAATTCTGACTCCACTTAACTTCTTCAGGAGCTTGGGTCTTTCTGTTGCTATTCTTTATTTCTACAGTATGGTTTTAGGAGTGGTCTATCTAAATTTGGTATCAAATTTGTGATCTGGCTGCCAATTAATGGTCCTCTTTGGACAGCTAGCAAGGTGTTTGGCCACCATAATTTCCACCCCTCCTATCAGCGAAGAATGATTCATCTGAGGATCATTGCCTCTGTGGTAAATGGAAATGCTGATTTTTTTCTGGTCATAAAGGGCCCAGTACTGTTAAGGTAGTAAAGAGAGTAAGTGCACAGTAAAAACGTTTTACTGCGCTTCCACTGCAACAAATCTTGATAGCAGAGCTATGGTTCTGCCTAGTGAAATGAGATGTTAGGGAGCTAAAAATAGGCCTTTGCACAAGTCCAAGGAGTCCACAAATGTTTGGTTTGGCAAAAGATAAGGATTGATAGAGTGCTGATGAAGTTTTGCTCTGTATAAAGTCGATGAGTAACAGGAGTGTGAGTATTAATTGGGATGCGATATGCTATTGCTTTTGCTTAAGATTGCAGTTTTAGAAACGGCTGTGTGTTGTTGAGTGGAATGAAGTGGTTAAAGTCAACATGTATGACTGTGGCACTTTTGTGTTGAAGTTGTAAACTGGTCCGTCGTGGCCTAAGATATCGAGATATTTACCTACGAGTTGTCTCTGTGTAAAAGACACTGAGTAAGTTGTCTATAGTCTTGTGGTGTTGGCTATGAGACGTCATCGACAACACTTTGGTAAAGGTTCTCTTCGTGAGTCAGTGTAAAACAATTGGTATGGTTGATAGAGAACAACTATATCAAATAAGTGTGAAATCTCGCTGGTCGAGGTTTCATTTGCAGCGTATGAGTACAGAAAATGTATTTATCTTGTGAGAGCGAATATTATTTAGTGGAGCAGACAGTTTTATTTGTTGCTTGCATTGTATTGTCATTTTACTTAGAGAAAAACGCGCAGGAGTAATTGTGAAGGAGGGTGAGCTACTGCGAAGAGCGAGATTAACGTCACAGTGTACCGCGCTGTGATTGGTCGGTTGGTGTAAAGCCACGCAGGATTGGTTGACTGCATCATGAGAGTCGTGCTGTCATCAAATGAGGTTGCTGGACAGGTGAGTTGTGGGAGAATAAAAGTTCCTCGATTTACGGAAATCATTTGTGAATAAAGAATTGATTTAAAATTTAATTCTTCAGGTCATTGCAGAAATAATAAAGAAAGATGAGGCTATACCTGTTAAAGCAAAGTTGGAAGCACCACCTGAGGGTACGTCGAGATGCACTGTCATGCTGGACAAAGGGTTACACCCATGTCTGTGGCACGAGCATTGGCATACTGAGCAAGATGATGCTTTACAGTTCCCTCATGATGAAACATTTAATTTGAGGATTTTTGAAAATATAAGAAAAAGAATGTATGAAATGAAAGATCCTGTTAGAGCCACTGTAATTGAAGTTTAAACTACCTGGGAGCATATTGCTCATCAGAAAGATAAAGATAAATACCAAGAGGGGTATAGGAGAACTATGGATTACTACGCAGAAGCTAGTTGGAATGCTCTGCAGGAAATGTGGAGAGCCGATGTAATACACTGAACATGATTGTATCTGGTCTTAGAGGTAGAGGAAGATGCAAAGGGCAAGAGAAAAGGGAAAAAGAAGCAGTTAGAGAGTAGACAGGCAAGACTGATTCGGGGAAAGAGGGAGAAGAGAGTGACACATATGACAAACTTTTGAATGATTTATTGATGAATCGTCCACCACCTTATAATGAGACACAGACTGGAGACTTGATAAATACTAGTCCAGTTGAAAAACCTAAAGCTCCTATAAAGCCCTAAGAGCCAAATGAATCCATGCTTATTTCTCTTGTAAGTGGGAAAACAGAAATGTCAGCTCCCATAAACTTGATTGATTCAAGTACTCCAGATGCATTGACTGTACCCATTACTATTGGACCTTTTGTGCCTCTACAAGTCTGGGTTGTAGGCATAAACGGTCCACAATTTGACTGTACCTACTTGATTAAATACAGTACGTAAAAGTTCTTCTGTCTTGACAACAAGATCACTGCTTCATACACTTATGGTTCCGAATTGAACGAATGATTCTGCAACTATGAATGCGGTTCCAAATCAGACACAATTTGATAAGACACAAGGAATAGTGCAGAGTTTTCCATCCTTTAATTGCCCAAAACCGAGTAGACTTCCTGAAATGAATTACCATGCCTCTGACATGACTGTGCCAATGAGTATTTCAGTTCCAGATTCATCTGTACAAAATGTATAACTTGGAACGAGTGCAAATTAGAATGGGTGAAGTTTAAATGTAAATAATACAAGAGAGCAAACAGCGTTTACTCTTCAAGAATTTGATGAATGACTTAAAGGATATAGTATCCATAAAAATCAGAATTCAGCAATAGTTCCAATTTCAGCTATGAATTCGATACCATTGCAAACTTCAGTTTCTAGTTCAGCACCTACTTCAGATCTGGTTACAGGTTCAAGTTTAGTTCAAAATTCGGTTTAGGAAAATAAAGCACCCATGGATGTGAGCCGATCAAAAGTTCAATTAGATGGGATGATTCAGAGAACAATTAGTGCTTCAAGATTAGATGTTTACCAGGAGGAGGAATTATTGTTTCTTTGTCAAAACGTTACATGACGAGCACATTCGACCTAAGAGAGATTGTTTAAATTGGCTCAGAAACATGGTATATATATTCGTAATTCAAAGATTTTGCAGAAATCTTACAGGATGGACTTTACTGACAAAGACATTGAGAACATGAAAGCACCAGGAAATAAATTACAGATAAAAGAGCTAATGATATTTATCAGAAAATGGGAGGAAAGAGAAAAATGGAAGGCAGATGGTCAAAAAAGAAGGAAACAAAGCAAGTTAGAGTGCCGTTAACACATGGCGATTTTGGTGACAGTGTAGGAGATGTACAAATGCTCCCTATGAGAGAAGTACCAGGAGGAGGTTATGTTTATATACCATGGACAAGGCAAGACATTTTGTCATTTACAAATGATTTCCCTAAATTGAGAGAAAATCCTGTGAAATGGTACAGACAAGGTGAACAATTTGTGAAGATTTCAAAAGTTTTGTGGATGGATTTGAATACTTTATTTGAAGTTGTGGTTCCAGGAGATTTGTGGGACGAGTGAAGGGTGACTGTGGAATGGCCTGAGTCAGACCCAGAAAGGAATCCTAAAACAGGAGCATCATCTCCAGTGGTGATGAGGAAATACCAGCAGATAATAAATCACCTGGAGACTAAAGTTTCCCTTTAAGGAGATTGGTTGGATGTAGATTGACAGGACGACTCAAGAACTTCAAGGATCAGTACATGCCTTTTACAATAGAATAGTACGTGTTTTCAAACAGTATAGCGGAGCAGACTGTTAGGTTTGAAAATCCCATTCCTGCACTGCACTTATTTTATGCTATATTAGATTAGCAGTGTGTGGCTAAAGAGACGCCATTTGTATTCATGTTATGCAACCCACTGAGTTATCTCTGTAATGTGCAGACTTCAGTTAGCGAGTGTGACTCCATTTTGTATTTCGTAATTCCTATTAGGCTGCTTAGGCTGTGCCCAAACTAGGCCTCATTATTCAGTATTGCTTCCCTCAGCAGAACACTGTACATCATTATTATTTTCTGTTCTGTTCAAGGCTGCTTCCAGACTTACTAATGAACAGGCTATTCTGCCCTCGCATACCTATCCGGGTGTATAGTTCTGCTGCTACGTTAGGAGACGCTGAGACTCAGTGCATTAACCTTGAATTGCAGATAGCATGTACCCATCTGGCAGGTGGTAGCTCATCCTACTGTGACTCCTTTTTTCATGTTCGGCCCAGGCCGCAAACTTTCCATTGTGAGCGTGGTTGAAAGCTCTTGGGAAGAATCATTACCTGTTGCAGACTGTTGGGGGGCCAGTCCTTCGGCAGACATCTTACGGTGCAGGTCAGATTGGACTCCTCTGCAAAGTATTGCTAATAAAACTTGTTTATATTCTCTACTGTCTGACCGACTCTTCATTCTTAGAAGGCATAGCAGGTGGTTGTAAGTAACCCGGGTGGCCCCTAAGGGCCACTTCCTTCAGTTGGCACCCAAACAGGGACCCCGCAAGATGACTCGACTCACCCGCAATCGGGTTGCAGGGTCGGGGTTGCGCATGGTCGGTCGGGCAGATCGGGGTACCCCACACGATTGAGCTTGGTTCTTGCAGCTGCCCCGCCCGTCTGATTGGGCAACTCCTCATCTAGTGGTCACCGGCTGGGGTCCTGAGAAGGTGAAACCTTGGAGTTGACCATTTGGTCCGAAGAGTCGACAGTGGAGAATAACTTGACTCAACCTGTGTGCACCAGGTGGGTGATTTGATTCCTGGAAAAATGGCGCCATTCTTGAACGGCACGAGCTTACGGGCTGTGTCTTGGTACGGTCTTTGGGCTGTCTTGGTTTGAACTTAGTGTGTTTTTTTACCCTTTTAAAAGACACTGAGTGTTTGTGAACAGTCTACCAGGCCAACTGGTAATTTGGCCCACCCTTGAACAGGTCTGGGACTATTTGCGAACAATCTGCCAGGCCAATTGGTAATTTGATCTACTCTTGAAAAGGTCTGGGGCTAGACCCTGTCTTCTTGAACTTGGTACAGTCTCCGGACTGCAGGGAGCAGTCTCCGGACCGTTGTGGTTTGGTTCTTGAACAATTTCTTATTATTTATCTTTTCTTTTATTATTCTTTTGCTGGTGTTATGCTTGTCTGTTGGGGACAGCGTATGTGTCTTATATTAAGATGCCTTGTTTAAGTAAGTTAGGATGTTTTGGATGTTGATGTTGTTCCACTGATGCCCGACTGGAAGAGAGCCAGCCTGCGCCCTCTGGAGGGTACCCCAAATTTTGACGTATACGTCAAGCATGGTATTGACCCTATTATGTTTAGCACATTGTGGAATAAATATATGAGGGACAATGCTGAGTTACAATGGCCACACACTAGCTCGTTTGAACAAAAATTGAATTTCTTGCAGGACAAATTGTTCGCTAAAAGGAGCAGGCAGTCGATGTTTGAATCTGTGAGAGTATGGCAGAAGGAAGCAAAACAACGGCATATGAAAGCAGAGAAAGAGGCCCGAAAAAGACAGACGCAAACTATAACGCAGAAACCAGTGGCCTATGAAAGGGAAAAGATAGAGAAAGGCATAGAATGTGCAGATAGAAAGTTTTGAATGCAGACTGATAAATGTTATGTTACTAGAGATGAAGGTGATGCTTTTGTTGAAGAGCTATTGGATTCTCGCCCTCCTCCACCTTATGCTCCTGAGCAAATATACCCACAGGTTGCAACATCTCAGACTCCGGTCCCTGGTGTTGCTCTCTCTAGTATTTCTGCTTCTAGCCAAACTGCTTCGGTCCCAGCCCCAGCCCCGCCTGCTTCCTCACTGCTCACACCAGTAACGGGGTGGGGGCCGTTAGCTCTCCTGTTTTGTCTACTGACTCTGCATCAACCGCTACACCCCCTTTCACTCCTACAACACTGTTCCCTTTCATGATGATACCTGTCACCTCGTCTTTCCTTTCTCCCTTAAGTATGACACTCCAAGCATTGCGGAATGGGGAGACCCCTGTATGTGGTATACAAGAAGGGAACTGGGCGGCAGCACGAGACCGTATGGAGAAAGTGTTGGTGTGTTCTGCTGTGGGTGATGAGGAAAAGCAAATGGTGGCAAATCAAGCAGCTCAGTGGACTCGGAGTGCGATCTATAGTGTGGAAGGTGTGTGGAGCGTGATGAAAGATTATGAACCCTTCATACAGCAGCATGCTCTTAAGCATATGTTGTCTACGTTGCTAGGACTGTGGGAGCAGTGTTTTCAGGGTTTTGCACTGCAGATCATCTATGACATACGGGACAGGGTATATGCTACAGGTATGGCTCCCAATGAGGTTTTTAGTAATGTAACGACATTGGTGGGTTACCGGGGCAGATTGCTCCAAAAGGTTCCGACGATAGGGACACAGCATCCCATGAGGTAGGTGCATCCTATTAACCATCCAGAAATACCAGAACTGCGCGACTCTACGGACACTGCAATTAGACCACGAGTCGACCCTCGGTGTCAGGAACAGTGGATCTATACTCCTTGGAAGAGGGCTGAGATCCTATCCCTAAAGAGCTAGCTGCCGGACCCTCAGAAAAACCATACCGCATATTATAAGGAATTGACAGAGGCGGCCTCCTCCACAGTGATGACATTAGCCGATATAGAGTTATTTTTCTGTCTGTTGGTACCGGTAGATAAATGGAGGCAGGTTCATCCGCAGGATCATGCACTAGAGTTGGGTTGCACATGGGATGAGATCAGGGCTTGGGAAAAGGAGCATAAACCCGGTGAGAAAGTGTAGCTCCTAGCTTTGCTGGGGCATATTATCTCTTACATGCACTCTCTCATCCCGCCCAGGCAAGTGGATTGGAATAAGCTGACTGCGTGTCGTCAGAAGAAGGATGAAGTGTGTCTGATTTCTTTACCAGATTTGAAGGGGTGTTTTTAGACTTTAGTGGTCAGGACCTGTCACAGGAGGGTGGTGTTCGTTTGTTTGTTAACAGATTTGTCACTAACTTGCTTCCCGAGATTGAACCTAGGTTGCAGGCTTCGGAAAGTACTTGGACGGCCTCATCCCCATCAGTGATTTTGAGTATGGCACAGACTACGAGCATAGAGAGAATGAAGACAAAGAAAAGGTGGAGAAAAAGTCAAAGGATTTGAAGACCATGGTGTTTCTGCAGCAAGTTGTGAGGGAAAATGGAAGAGGAAGAGGATAGGGTTCGGCCCAGCTGCTGCCCCGGTCTAACATGGGTGGTACTTGGAGTGCACCCATTTGGCTAAATCAATGTGCATATTGTAAGTTGGAGGGACATTGGCGGAATGAGTGCCCGGATTTATTACAGAAAGGTGAGGCCCTGAGAGGTCGGGGTTTTAGAGGACATGGAAGAGGAGGATGAAGCTGTGGGGAGATGCAATCAGAGAACACATCGTCTAATAGACAGAGCAGGAACTATTTTGAAGACCCCCGTGGGAGGCAGTGCTATTATGATAACTATGACATGGACGAAGTGACGATGATGTCTCACAGCTAGGATAGCCAAGGACAGGGCAAAGGACCAGTTCTGGTGCCTGTAGATCAGCGCGGACCCTATGTCACTGCGGATTTACAAGGTACAAACGAGAATTTTTTTGTTGATACAGGGGCTATGAATTGCTCTGTTTCCAGTTCACTGGTCCCGGGGGCAGCTCTGTCTGGCCAAAACAATGTTTCGGTGGGGTTATGAGGTGTGCCGGTTGTTAGCCCCATTTCCAAGCCCCTTGCTCTCACAATCGGCCCCTTTAAGGTCGATTCACCATTTTTATTAACGTCAAATTGTGGGGAGAATTTGTCGGGATTGGATTTGTTAAAAAGGTTACATGCAACAATTTTTTGTTCTCCAGACGGCGTTTACATGACTATTGAACCGCAAGTGGCCAGTGCCAAACAATGCCTTGCAAAGGATGCCCTCCTCCCCGCTGAGTTTAAAGATGTGCCACGTACTCTGTGGGCTACAGGAGAGACGGATGTGGGGTTACTCCAGATCCCACTGGTCTTAATACAGATTAAGGACGATGCTGTATTGCCACGTATTCCCCAGTACTAGATATCCCAGGCAGGAGAAAAGGCCTTATTGCAAATAATACCGGATTTGATTAAGTCTGCTGTGGTTGAAGAAACAGTGGTGAATGTGTGTAATAGCCCTATTCTTCCTATACTTAAAAAGATCCCCTTTGATTCTTCTGATGCTCACCTTGATGTTTACCACTTTGTAGTCGACCTTAGAGAGGTGAACAAGATAGTGGTTCCCCAGTACCCTGTGGTTCCAGACATTACCACGATCTTGACAATGATTTTCCGTGATCGATTTAAAGAATGCTTTCTTCAGCATTCCAATCCCTACAGATAGTAGATATCTATTTGGATCTGCAATAGCTGGCAGGAGCTTTAGATTCTGCCATGCTCCACAACGGTATACATAAAGTCCTAGTATCTATAGCCAGGCTTTGAAAACTCACTTGGATTCTTTGGAACTCCCCCCGGTAATGTGCTGTTGCAGTACATTGACGACCTTCTTGTGGTTTCGGACACTGAAGATGGTTGTAAAAAGGCCATGGTTAAATTGCTGTTACATTTGGCACATCATGGGCACAATGTGTCACTTTCAAAATCTCAATATTGTAGACAGGAGGTCACCTATTTAGGTCACCTGCTGTCGAAGGAGGGACGCAGACTAACACCTGAATGCATAGCTGCGTTCATTAATATACCTGTTCCTAAGACCCAACCCGAGGTGCGCACTTTGACATGCATAACTTTGTATTGTTGTCATTGGATCCCTAATTACTCCTTACTAACAAAACTCCTTCTTTACCTGACCACCAAAGACGTGCATGAACCCTTGCCTTGGACAGCTGCATGCCAGCAAGCTTTTGTGCAATTAAAGGTAGCGCTTTGCTCTGCTCCTGTGCTTGGTACTCCTGATTACCAGGAGCTTTTTGTGCTTTACGTACACGAGACAAAGACGCGGCACCTTACTAGTGCGCTTCTGACTGGATATGAATTAACATTGTTCGCTCCACACATTACCATCAAACGATGTGCTACTCTGAATCCAGCCATGTTACTACTCCTCCCTTCGGAAGAAAAGGACATTTATGACCATGATTGTTTATTTCGGACTGAGTAAGAAACTAAAGAACGGGTAGACCTGACTGATGTTCCCTTATCTGACCCCCAAGGGGAACTATATGTATATGGCTCTTGTTTCAAACTACCAGATGGCACTTGCACTGCCGCTTATGCAATCACAACGTTACACACTGTAGTTGAGACATCCCGTATCCCATACCAATCGGCCCAAGCTGCAGAGTTAGTTTCCCTCCTTTGGGCTTGTGAATTGAGTGAGTGACTAACTGTCAATGTTTACACCGACAGCCAGTATGCCTTTGGAGTGGCCCATAATTTCGGGCGCCTCTGGGTGGAGAGAGGGTTCTTGACCTCACGAGGATTGTGAATACAGAACGGCTCATTGATACATAGATTGTTGTCAGCATTGGTACTTCCTGATAAGTTGGCAATAATAAAATACAGCGCTCATAAAGCAGTGACAGATGACTTTGGAAGGGGAAATGCGTTTGCAGATCAGACAGCTAAGGAGACAGCTAGATCAAAGATGAAAAAGATGTTTGTGGCAGGTCCCACTAGGTGGGTTCCAGACAATGGAATGTTCAAGGACACATTAGAAAATGTCAGGGAAATACAGAGTGAGGTGACTGTAGATGAACTGGCAATATGGGAGGAGAGTACCAGTCATTTGGATGAGGATGGGTGCTGGACTGATCTGTCTGGGATACAGAGATGGTTGCTGCCCAATGCATAGGGGCTCCCTGTTGTGACCATGGCCCATGGTACTGCACATATTAGTGCCAAAGGAATCTGCGAGCTACTGGACCCAGTATGGCAGAATAATAATATCTCTAAGGTAGCCACACATCTAGTGAAGCACTGCATTGTTTTTCTGAAACATAATCCTGGAAAGGGCACTCCTACACCTTCAGGTAACTTTGCACCACCTTCCTTCTTTTTCGAGGTTCTCCAGATGGATTTCATCGAAATGGAATGGGTTAACAATTTGAAGTATGTGCTAGTAGTGATTTGCGCATTCAGTAAATGGATTGAGGCTTACCCCACTAAAGAGAATACAGCCATGTCAATGGCAAAGGCACTCTTAAAAGAGTTCTTCCCGTGTTATGGATTGCCACGTGTGATCTGGAGTGACAATGGAAGTCACTTCAATTCAAAAGTCATTGAATTGGTGTGCAAGGGCTTGCATATTAAGCAGAAGTTTCATGCAGCGAAACAGCCCCAGTCAGCAGGCCTGGTTGAGAAGTACAATGGTACTCTCAAACTCAAGTTAGCAAAGATTCAAGAAAGCACAGGATTGCGATGGCCAGATGCGTTACCTTCGGCTTGGCTATCTACCAGGTGACGGCGCATAGGGTTGTCCCTGTATGAGGTGGTCTTCGGACGCCCCTCTAATGTCTGGGGCATTCCAAGACACAAAGGCTTTTCCAAGATAGAATAACCCATGCTGATAGATTATCTGTATGAATTGTCTAAAGATCTTCGTTCTATCCACCAACAGATTTAAGCCTCGCTGCAACCAGTACCAGAGGGGCCCGGGCATCAGCTACAGCCAGGGGATTTCATCCTTGTAAATTATTTTCAAGAGAAGAACTGCCTGGAGCTGAGGTGGAAGGGGCCACTTCTTGTTCTGCTCGCCACCCACATCGCCGTGAAGCTTGAAGGCCGGAAGCATTGGGTCCATGGGACGCATGTCAAGAAGGTGCCTCTCCCACTTCCGTATGATCGGTGGGTCCTCAACGGCATTGCTGACCAGAGAGAGGAGCAAGAGCCCCATTTTATTCTCTTCTCTGATGCTCGATTGAGGTGGGCGCAGACAGATGAAGAAAGAGTGCAGCCTTTCTTGAGGCGGTCCCCCCAGAGATAAGGGCCGCCCCAGATACTCTTGCTTCTGATGCACAAGGATCTGGGTGTCAATGCCCATCTGACCCTGAGTTTCAATCCCTTTTTGTTGACAAGACAGTGCCTGGAGTCACCAGGTATAACGTGTGGCCTGAAAAAGGACGGTGCATCAGTAGGGCAGCCCAGGAGTTAGGGAAAGACTCAAGCTTAGGGCATAGGTGCCATGCCTTAGGTGCCTGCATTAGATTAGAATGAGCAACACTGGTGCACTGCCCTGGACACTGGACAGGATCGTTGAGGGTACTTGCCCAGGAGGGAGGGTGCCCTATCCTGAAAGAATATGATTTGTTTTCCAACAAGGGCTGCAATCGCGCAGCTCCCTCGTGGGAGTGCTTCATGGCACCGCCGTTGATGAACAATAGGAGTCTACCAGCGAGGCTCTAGAAGGACGCTGGGTGATTTGTGCCCCTCTGGTCCTTTGTATTTTTGTGGCTCCAATTCCTAAGGTTTCTTTCTATGTATCCATTTGGCCGTGCAGTCATGAAGGAGGAACAGCCCCTCTATTACAGCAGAATGGTCCTGTGTGGTCTAGTTGGTCTACTGGGAGTAGGGTAGCAGTGGTAGTGGTCATCCTCATAGTAACTCTAACACTATTTGGGGTGGTCTGGTATTTAGAAGAACAGCATCCTGTGCACACCTTGATAGGGACTACCCCGGCTCCACCAGAGCACCTATTTGTTACACTGGCCCGCATAAAGAGATACATAGGCAGACCTATGTCGAGAGTGCTTTACTGCAGATGCTTCATCAGGTACAGAGTACCAACAATGCCACAAATTGTTGGGTGTGTGGGTTACTTCCCTCAGTTATGCACAAGAATGATTTACTGGTATCATTACTCCTATCTTATTTAGGTAGTTGTGAGGCCTGGTACCAGTTGCTTTCTATGGTTTACATACACTACCATGCTGACGCTATGAAAATGGTACAGTCTGATTACGAAGCAGTGTTGCGGTATATAGTGGTACATCAGGGATATACACATGGGACAGATGGCAAGGAGGATACCCTACATCCAGAAGCTTGCATGAACATTTTCGAAGCTAATGAGAATGTCACTTGGTTACAAAATTAAATGCTGGATTTCCAAGGATTTAATGTTACTGAATACTTTAAATGTTTCCAGGAACGAAATATCACTGAAGACAAAGCCATGCCCATCCCTGTGATCAATGCAACAGCTAGTTTCTGTGTTGAAGGCTCAGGGAACATTCCAGTAGGACAGAGCAGTTGTAACTACACATACCGATTGAACACTACTAGTTGCCCACCTCTGCTTACATCTCCGAATGTATACTTCATCTGTGGAGAACAGGCTTATACATGGCTTCCCAGGGGATGGTCTGGCCGGTGGTATGTCTCTTTCCTTTTACCTCCCGTTTACATTGCACCGTCTAATTATCACAAGGATCATAGGCTTCAGAGTAGGGATCTCCATTTGCATCGAGTTAAAAGAGTTGTCTATCCAGACGATATTGATCAGACAGATACCTCCCTACAGCAATTTAGTGACATAATGAAGGGCATTCTGCCATTCTGGGGTCCCATGTTCAATAGTCGTAATATTCGTCATCTTGCCAGAATAGTTGAGGGAGTTATCAATACTACTGCAGGTATACTGACTAATCTAAAAGTCGAGCTTCAGGCTACGAGGCTCTTTGCTCTTCAAAACCGGATGGTTTTAGTCATCATTCTTGCTGATAGGGGTGGAGCCTGCCGCGTCATCGGCAGCAGCTGTTGTGTATACATTCCTGCTAACGCCCCTAATGTGTACACCGCAATACAGAAATTACACAGACTTGCTTCGGATATCCATCAGGATAATGGTTCATGGTCCCTCGCAGGGTGGCTCTGGGGTCTGCTGACAACATGGGGGTTGGAAGATACTACTTGTCCTAATAGCTAGCGCATGTGTCATCTTTACATGTTGCTTATGTATTAATTGCCTTCCAGCCTGTTGCACCTATTGTGTGAGTAAGCGCACCCCTACCCCTAAATTGTTAGGACATTATAACAAGGTCTCTACCATGATGATGCAGGACATACAGAGCATAATGCTAATTGATGAAGGCATTTTTGAATGCTAAGTGGATTTAATACTCATCTGTTGCTTTGTTCTCCCTTGAAACTTGAGTGACTATGCAATTTCTTTCTCCCCACTTAGAATTGTAAAGACCCTACTGGATAGCCTCAATAAAGCATTTAGCCACCCATGCTAAAAGGAGGGTCTTTTAGGTTTGAAAATCCCATGCCTGCAACGCACTCGTTCTATGCTATATTAGATTAGCAGTGTGTGGCTAAAGAGATGCCATTTGTATTCAGTTATGCAACCCACTGAGTTATCCCAGTAATGTGCAGGCTTCAGTTAGCAAGTGTGACTCCATTTTGTATTTCGTAATCCCTATTAGGCTCCTTAGACTGTGCCCGAACTAGGCCTCATTACTCAGTATTGCTTGCCTCAGCAGAACACTGTACTTGGTTATTATTTTCTGTTCTTTTCAAGGCTGCTTCCCGACTAACTAATGAATAGGCCATTCTGCCCTCGCATACCTTTCCGAGTGTGTAGTTCTGCTCCCACGTTAGGAGATGCTGAGACTCAGCGCGGCAACCTTGAATTGCAGATTGCATGTACCCATCTGGCAGGTGGTAGCTCATGCTTCTGTGCCTCCTTTGTTCATGTTCGGCCCAGGCCGGTAACTTTCCATTGTGGGTGTGGTTTGAAGCTCTTGGGAAGAATCATTAGGTGTTGCAGACTGTTGGGGGGTCAGACCCTCGGCAGATATCTTAGGGTGCAGGTCAGATTGGACTCCTCTCCAGAGTATTGCTAATAAAACTTGTTTATATTCTCTACTGTCTGACCGACTCTTCATTCTTGGAAGGCATAGCAGGTGGTTCTAGGTAACCCGGGTGGCACCTAAGGGCCACTTCCTTCAAGACAATATTGCAGACAAGGATGTGGTTCACATTTTTACAGGTTTATGTTCAGCTTGAAACCTGAGGTTCCCAACATGATTCAACAGCAATTATTTTGCTGGCAGAGTAAGCCAGTGGACGAAGTCTTGCGTCATGCAAAATATTGTGCCAACCCGATTGAGATGAGGCATAAGAAGCTTAAGGCGAAATAATGATTGCCTAGATAAAAGCTATGCAGAAAGGTGAAAATCAGATAGGCTTTGATAATTCAGTGCAGGTACAGGGAGGTTATAATCAAGCTCCGATGATGTACGGTGTTAGGGGGTTTCAGCAGCCAAATTTTCTATCTCAAGGTAGAGGTCATGGTAATCCTTCAGATCCTAGGACTGGTGTTGATGTTTTGCTTTTGAAAAAGACAAATCCATGTCATGCTTTTGGTAAATTTGGACATTGGAGATGCAAATGTAGGCCTTTTATCAATAATTTAGGCAATCAGATGCAGAATGCGGAGTATGCACAGTCTCAAGGGAATAACATGGGACAGACTCAACAGGTGCAGGACAGATAATGCAGAATTCTAATGTATCACAGCAAATGGAAATGCCCCAAGCCCCCATGCCACAACAAAATGTTCAGATACAATGATATAATGCATATCAAAATCAGCAGTCAAATAGAAATTATTTCCAGAATCAGAATGCAGCACAACAGTTTTTGGTCAAATTGGACGACAGTGACCAGGACCCGTTAGCATGATGGTGCCTGATTGTGGAGGATGACTGCGTACTTGGCGCAGCCTTAGAGGTAGACCAGAGTGGTCCATTTGTAGATGGAGAAGTGGATGGGACTCATGTCTCATTCTTGTTGACACCGGTGCCACCCACTCTGCTGTAAGAACAGCAGAGGTTCTAAACCTACTCCTCTTAGGAGAAAGTATTCAAGTTGTAGGAGTTACTAATAAAAAGTTGTCTAACCCAATTTCAGAACCAGTTACCATTAAAATAGGAAACTTTGAGGATCAACATCATTTTGTGGTGTGTGACACCATCCCAGTGAATCTGCTTGGCCGTGATATACTATGCAAACTAAATTGTTCAATTTATTGCATACCCAGAGAAATTGAGCTCCATACAAATGATGAGGATGTTGTTTTTAAACTTACCCAACTGTAATCTAATGTGAGGATGTATCCACTCCTGACTTGTGATGATTTGCTCGAAGAATTGAGAGGCACTTTATTACCTGAAGTCTGAGACTTTACAGGTAAAGATATCAGACTAATTAAAGGTATCAACCCAGTCTGATTTACAATTAAACTGAATGCAGAGTTCCCAAGAATTCCACAATACACTTTGTCTCCTGACACAATTGCTGGAATTACTCCTGTGATTGATCAATGATTGAGCAAAGGATCCTAAAGGAAATGAGGGGAAGAACATGCAACTCTCCTATTAGGGGCTTACAGAAGTTGAATGGCAAGCATCGCATTGCGCAGGATCTGTGTAAGGTGAATTCCATGGCTGGGCCGTGTTGTCCAGCTGTGATTTTATTTCTGATTCCATGTGAGGCCGAATGGTTTTCAGTCATTGACTTGTGCCAGGCCTTCTTTTCAATTCCATTGCATCAGGATAGCCAGTTTGTATTTGCTTTCCTTTTCAGCAGTCATGTTTTGGCATAGTGTTGAGTCCCAGAGGAGTATACGGAAATCCCCTCAATCTTTTTTCAGATACTCAAAAAGACTCTCATATCTCTGAAAATGACAAATCATTCAGTGTTAGTCCAGTACATTGATGACCTATTGGTGGTGCCATCTACAAAGGAAATATGCAAAATTTACACTTTTGCTTTGTTCAACAATCTGGCCATGGACATAAAGTATCCCCAACCAAGTTACAGTTTTGCAAAACTGAAGTCCTATACAAGGACATCACATTGAGAAAGGAGCGAGAAAATTGTCACAAGAAAGAATCTCAGCGATTCTTAACAGGAATCTTCCAGCTACCCAAAAGGAAGAACACATGTTCTTAGGAATGGTAGGCTACTGCAGACCGTGGTTTACAATTTTTTATTCAACAGCAAAACCTCTTCAGAGCTTGACACACAAATATGTGTCAGATCCAGTACCCTGGGATGATAGTTTCATGACTGCCTTCACAGAGCTGCGGGAATGCCTGTGCAGGGCACCAGCTTTTGGAATGCCTGATTAGAGCAAGTGGTTTGTGTTGCTTTGCAGTGAAAGGGAAGGTTGCTCTCTTTCAGTGTTGACACAAATGCATGGAAGCAACCACTCTTATTGCCTACTTTTCAGTGACACTTGAACCTGTTGTGGCTGCATTCCCTGGATGTTTGAAATCGGTTGCATCTACGAGTGTGTCTCAAGCAGTGTGAAAGTATTATCATAGGTCATCTACTGACAGTATTTGTGCCTCATTCAGTGGAGATACAGTTGACTCATACGGGAACACAGTATCTGACCAATAGCCGTTTGACTAAGTATGGGCAATTCTTGTTGGGTGCAGAGGATGTGACTCTCAAGAGGTATACAGTGTTGACTACTTTGATGCCATTGCCTGGAAAGGAGGACGTGGTTTATGAAGTCGAGCATGATTGCTTGGATGGGAATGAGTTTTGTTCAAAGTCACATCCTGATATTTGCGATGAGCCATTACCTGAATCTGATCATGTGTTGTTTGTTGATGGTTCATGTTTGAGAGACAATGAAGAAAATCTAAAAGCTATTATACAGTATGTACAGTTGGAGGTGTTGTGGAAGCTACATGGTTGCAAGGAGTGTTTTCTGCGCAAGTTGTAGAGCTTATAGCTCTGACACGAGCATGTACCATTTCAGAACATCTCGGATTTGCAATTTACACTGATAGTCAGTATGGCTTTGGAGTCGTACATGACTTTGGGCATTGGGGTCACAGCGTGGGTTCATGACATCCTCTGGATCTCTCATTAAGAATAAAGAGTATGTGAGGAGCCTTTTGCAGTCCTTATAATTGCCTGTCCAAATTGCTGTTGTTAAATGTGTTCTCATCGGCAAGGTACCGACTATTTATCAGTCGGCAACCATTATGCTGATGAGAAGGCAAGATATTGTGCTTTGAATGCACATACATTGAATGAAGAAATATTAAAAGACAAATCCACCATCACAGATTGTAATTTGATGTTCTCAGCTTTAGATACTTGGGAGGAGGTGAGAAAACTGTGGAATGAGGTGACAAAGGCAGAACAGCAGGGTAGGGTGCGAGCAGGTTGCACCAAGCGGGAAGTTAATGTGTGGGTTTACATTGCTGACAGACTAGTGCTGGCAGACAGCTTATTGTCACCAATTGCAAGGCACTTCCATGGTCCTGGGCATGTTGGGAGAGATGCAATGGTGCAACTTTTCCAACAGATGTAGTACAATCCCAGATTTAGAGTAACTGCAGAGACGCCAAGTCCTAGTTGTGTAATATGACAGCAAGAAAACCTAGGAAGGAAAACACAGGTTGTCATGAGTCACATTGGTAAATCCACAGGTCCTTTAAACCGGATGCAGATTGGCTTTATAGAGATGCCCCTTTGCAATGGATTAAGATATGTTTTGGTCACTGTGTGCATTTTTTCAAAAAGGGTTGAAGCCTATCCTACTTGTAGGAATGACAGTTTAACAGTTTAACTGTGGCTAAATTACTTTTGAGGGAGTTGATCCAGAGGTTCAGATTTCCGGCCTCTCTTGAGTCAGACCACGGAACTCATTTTAACAATGAGGTCCTAAAAATGCTATGTGCAGCACTACAGGTTGAGCAGAAGCTCCATTGCAATTACTGACCAGAGGCTTCTGGGTTGGTGGAGCTGATCAATGGCACATTGAAAGACAGATTGGCGAAATTGTGTGCTTCTACGTCTCTGAAATGGGCAGATGCATCTTGTGCTGACGAATCTGAGAAGTACTCCAGAAAGGAGGACAGGCTTGTCGCCTCATGAGGTTATCATAGGACGTATGATGAGGCTGCAAGTGTGCCTGCAAAAGCTCTAGTCAACATAATGAGTGATATGATTTTGCAAGGGCCTCGCTGATGTGGTAAATTCTGTCTCTCAACAGGATGGAGAAGCAGCCCTTGCGCTTCAACAGGAGCAGTGTTATGCCCTCAGTATGGGGGATTGGGTAATGTTGAGGAAATGCGTGCGCAAAACGTGTTTGGAACCTCACTGGAAGGGGTCTTTCCTGGTGATCCTTGTCACCAATACTGCTATGAAGTGAGGAGGTCTCCCTAACTGAGATCATGCCAGCCACACTCACAGTGTCCCAAGTCCCCATGATGATACAACAGCATCTGTCCCTAATTTGCCGGTAGTAACAGTGAGAAAGAGCGATTAGGTTAGTCAAGCTGTTGGGGACCAGCAAGCTACTAGAACAGCACTCGTTTGGCCCGAGGCGGGTCTGAGAGAGTCAACTGTAGGTACAGAAGCAAACCCTCCACTTGGTGCTCCCTTGTAATCCATCCGGGTAGAGACTCCTCTCTATCAGCTAATGACTGACTCAAATCCCCAAACAACCATTTGTGTCCAAAGTCCCTAACACCAATTATTGCAAACACTCTGTACCCTTTAACTGACACTTGCGCCCCCACTACATCCTACCCCACACCACTTCCTCCTTATGACACTTGGCTACCAAGCGTGTCTCCCCCTTCCGACAGTAGGTCAACAGTAGGCGACTCTCAGTCCAATACAGTCCTAGCACCCACGCTGCCAGGGTATTCCCTTGATGCTATACGACCAGAGCCCACTAGCAGTCAGGTAGTGGGCTCCACGCTCCGAATATTGTGATGGAACGTGGCCAGAGTAAGATCTAAATTATCTCTCCCACATTGGATCAAATGTATTGAATTTTTTGACATTTTCACATTGCAGGAGACATGGAGTCCCTGTCTGGTCTATGTATCTGGCTATTTAACTTTTTTCAACCAGCAACCTCGGTTAGGATCACACCTCATTGTTCATTTAGGGAGCTCCTGTCCGATAGCGCAGACATTTTGGCTGTGCAACTCAAAGGCCAGAACGGTACTTTGCTTGATATCTACAATGCCTGTGCTAGAGGCACCAGGCAGGGAAGGCAGTCAACCACACTGGACGTGCTAGAAGCACTCCTGGATGATAGGGCCGTAACGCCACCCTTGAGTGTAGCTGGTGACTTTAATGTCACCTTCGAGCCACTAGAAAGTGAAGAAGTCTGTGGAGCTAGGGAGGAGTATGCAATGTGGCATGTTCCCCACTCTAGCGGCACTCCAATTAAACACACTCACTCTTCAGTTTGGATTAAGGGCAGAAAATGGTTGCACAAGATCCGACACCTTGGGTGCCAACACCTTCAATAGGACCAACAATACTAGCCGTATGGATTATTTCCTGGTGGACCAAAAGTTATGGCATAGAGTGGTTGATATGGTAGTGGGTTCCACTGTGGATAGTGATCATAATCCCTTACACCTCTGGATGAGATCCACTTGGGTTGGCCTACCTACCCCTCCGAATTCCGTCCTAATTTCAAAGGAGCTAATCCCTTTTAGCGACAATTGTCGACTTAAATGGCCCCAGGTAGCGATGGACGAAGGCAAGCTCGAAGCAACCAAGCAGATCCTGCTGCTTTCGATAGTAGCAATTTAAAATCTAATGAGCCGCACGGGAGGGCGGGATAGGATCTTAACCTGTCACACAGCTCTCTTTGAGCAGTTAGTAAGCTACTTCACTGAACCAACATTGCCGCGCAAAGCAGGCCCAAAGTTAAGCTCCCAGATGGCCTGGTTTAACAAGGAGTGTAGAGCCCACAGGAGACAGCTAGCTCAGGTAATTAGAGAGAATAATGTGGCCCACGTGAGGGAAGCGAGGAGAGATTACAAGCTGCCACAAACAAGGGCCAAAAGGGAGTGGGACAAAGATAGTTGGGCACTGATCAGGGAGGCCTGTGACATGAAGGACTCACAAAAGTTCTTGCTCCTTATCACCAGGGGGACTTAAACAGGCCTCCACCTCCGGATAATAACATCTCGGTTGCGGCATGGTATGACCACTTTTCCCTACTACACTCCAGGCCCTGTGTCCAAGAGGCTGAAGACACCAAGGATTACCTCACCCCCGGTTCAGAAGTAAACTATTTCTCTTTAAGTAAAATTAGGACCGGCATTTCTTCAATTGGGAAGGCTAAAGCTCCCGGCCTGATGGAATCCCAGGAGACATGTTTCTCCACAATACTGGTACAGAGCCTAATGAAAGGCCTAGTGCAGCAAGAAAGTGAGTTGTGCCCAGAGACTATTGCCCGAAAAGAGGTGAAATCTTGAGAAAAGTGTTGACCGAAGGACGAGTACCGCAAACTATTCCAGGAAAGTTGTGAACAATCATATTAAAGTGATACAGATGATGAACAAACAGTTGTGAGGAGATCAAAAAGAGCAAAGGTACCAAGTCTAAGGTACGCATCTCCTGATTGGACTTATTTGGTTGCCAATGAGTGGGAGCGCAAATTCTTCAAATATTGTGTTAACAATATGTGCCCACCTGAACCTTTTGAAATTAACTTTGTTGTTGATTTGAACTTTAATCTGGATGTCCCAACTGATGTACTGACACAGTTTTTCCTGAATATGGTCATCAACAAAGCTGATATGAGAGTTTTCCCATATCTGAGAAGATTTCGAGCTTTGCATTATTTTTGTGCCAAGGCTTTGCTGAATTTGCTCAAACCACTACTGTTATTTTTGATTTTTCTTTAGTTAAATGGTCTGAATCTTCAGTAGTCATACAATCTGATACTGGAATCTCCCCCAAATGCAAATGTATATATACTGTGATTCTTTCTATTATTGTTTTGAAATTAATCATAATGCTTATTATTTTAAATCTTCCACATTATTTTCCTGTGAAAGAACCTAAACCTACTATTTGTTCCGGTAAGATCTAGAGAAATTATTACAATTCTATTGACTTGAATAACCACTCTTTACATAGCAATGCTTTGGGAATAGGTTTTAGCTCAAAGTTTTTCTATTTCGCTTAGCGAAAATGTAAATACTATGGATATCGGTGATTGCTGTTTGTATGCAAATACCTTCATCAGTTGCTGAAGGCATAACTTACCACAGACTGCCTTTAATTTATGGAATTTGTGCAGTGTATTAGCTATCTTGCTTTATGGTATTGATCAACTGCTATATTATTACTCTAATCAAGATCAGATCTTTTCTGAACTCACCATACTTAAACGTTTAAATATGCATTCCGAAGTTTTAACAATTAAGACTATGGGTTACATATTCAGACTAACTCAGTCTTTGGCTATGGCTTATGCCCTTAGAAATAGGCTAACGTGTACATTAGTGAGAGCTGATTTTTTTTTATAGATTTAGTGGGAAGTAGAAAAGAGAATGTAACAAATAATAACAATGCATTGCTTAAATTAATTCATTGGAGCTTACTGCCAGAGGAAAATAAAATCATAGAGGGAATGGTTTCATTAGCTTTAGACTGGTTACACAGAGGCAAACATTGTATATACAGACAGAAGTCAAATAATAATACTGTTTTTGTGGGATTTAGCGAATGTGAACGTACATTTGAAATGTATAAAAACTGGTGAAGATATTTAAAAGGTGTAGATCCTATATTCAATGGAGTGTATTATATTTGTGGGCAGAGTGCTTATTACAAGTTGCTGAATGGATTGTGTGGAAGTTGTAATATGGAATATTTTTTAAAAAATGTACCACGTTAAACGGATTAAAGAGGAATTAGTGAATGCAGATGCGAGGATGAAAAGAAGTGCGAGTACAAGTGAAATGGTAGGAGACATATTTGGAGTTCTAATACCTTCAGTAGGTGTAGCATTAAACTCTCAATAAGTTGTCTACTGTTGTTGATACACTTGCCACCAGTACGACTGGGGGGAGTTCTGTTATAAATGAAGAGATGATATCAATAAGATCAATGGTGTTTAAAAATCGACTTCCTCTTTATATGCTTCTCGCAAAGGAGGGCAGAGTCTGCCGATTGTTAAAAGTCCAACTGTTTTGTGCTTACATACCTGACTGCAGTAAAAACTTATAAGGTTACATGAAAAACATTTCAAACTTAAGGACTTGAAAGATTTAATAGCAGATGGTGCCTGGGAAACCATAGGTAAGGAATTTTCAAATGTTAGCAACTGGTTGTGTCATGTCTTTAGGCTAGTCCTGTCATGTATACCCCTTTTTACATACATTGTCCCATCCACACGAAAATAACGGTTCTGAAACAGGTGACCTTTTACCTAGTAGCTTCCTCCCGTCTCTTTAACACCAGCTCTTAGTATTCTATCCTAATCCCTGTACCTGACGTACATAAACATGTCCTTAGGCATGGCATAATTACTCTGTATAAGGGTCATTGCTTTTTTTCATCCTTGGCCAACAGCCCGCTGTGCATGATTGCATTTGTTTGTAAAAACACTTATGATTGTTTTCAAAACATTTATGATTGTTTTCGAAACATATCAACTTTAGAAGAAACCCTGGAGTGACCACTCTAGTATATAAGACCCTTATTTTCCCCCTGCAAATTAGAGGAGAATTCCTTCCAAGCTGACACAGGTTCCTGCATGCTGAACCTTCAACACGCAGCGGTCTGACATCCCTTGCAGGGTGTCATGTTCGAAGCAGAGACAGGGTCCTTCATTCTCAACCATCAGTTGAGGGGGCTGGTTCTTACCTGGGGGCTTCTTGGATAAACAACTATATATATATAGCTATACGCATATACATGCTACACATACGGATCTAGGCTAGGTACAGTTAGGCAAATTACTTAAGGCGCAAATTAGGAATGAGCAAGTGCTACTGTTTTTATCTGAACTCCTTATGTTCATCTTATTAGCACAATGGTAGAAATGTATCTACTTTTTACTATATTGGTACTTGCAATCTCTTTCGTAAGCTTCTGTCTCCTGATTGTCGCAGCAAATATGTTTTACACAAGACTGACGCTGGACCAATAAATACTTATTGAAACGTCCTAATCGCCATCCTGTATATTTTCTGAGGATAAGTGAGCACGAGTGACTGAGCTAAAAGTACTGTACTGTTTTTCACGATCCATGAGCAATCAGGGTTGTCACGTTCAGTGGTTGCCAGAAACTACCTACACCACTGTAAGATACAGGGGGTGGTAGTGGCTCTGTAGAGCTAGCTGGTCTAATGGCTGACATATCCTCTTTGGGTGTCCGGAAGTGGTTTGGACACCAAGCCCTCAGTTTAGGTCATCCAAAACGTGCAGCTCCTGGGGATTCCTAGGAACTACGCGACATGGCACCGCCAACGTTGGTTTGGTTCTTATATTAACAGTGAAAATCTGAGTAGTTTGGTCGTGCTTTCTCAGAAAGCCCTGCTCACACTTTTTCAGAGACGTCTGACTTGGGAAGGGAAACCCGCCTCGGCTGAGCAGATATACTATGTGTATTGGATGAAGGTTTAACAAGCTTGTAAGGGCAGAAAGTTCCCACATTGTGCAGAAACCCTAATATTTCTAAAAAAACATTTGTTTTTCTCCATTTGAAAATGACTGAGTCCATAAGCAGTGGTTCAGGGAATGGGGAAAAAGAGTTTGCTAAAGCTCTCAACATTACAGAGAAGTGTAGAAATGCAGTAACTAATAAATTGATAGAACTGGCTGTGTTACCTTCGTGATTGAGGAACACGAGGTGTTCGAATCAGAGGTATTCTATTCTTGGGTTCAGTTCCTACCTGAAGATCCACAGACTAATTTGTTCCACACATACATTGTGGTTGAACCACCAGACGAATACATTCCATACGAAGATATTGAAGTCCCGTTAACTTACCAGCAACACAGAAACTTCTGTCGCGAGACTCTGTCCACTCAGCATAGAAGGAGTGACCTGGCCGCTCTACACTGCACATTCCCAGATAGATACACTGCCAGTGGATGAAGTCCGTACAATATACAAAGACTATACAGACACATTGTTTGGTTTGTCATGCGTACATTGACAGTCCAACCTGCGAGAAATGCTCCAGCTGGTCCACATCAGGCCACACCCACAATTAACCCACAGACACTGAAATAAGTAATAGGGACAATACTCTCCAAACGGGAGATAATTCCATTCTGGATATCACAAAAAATAGCACAACTGGAAGCAGTATTTCCCCATACGGGTCTGCAAGAAAAACATAGAATGCTAACCATTTGCTTGCCAATGGGGATGGTTCCCTCGATCGAGGATTGTACCACTTGGGGATCAATCTTTGCTGCCGTGTACATCAGAATACACGGTAGAGTCATTCCAGAAGTATTGAAACAGATACAGAATGAGTACGTGGCAAGACCTGCCCTAGATTTTGAAATGAAACTGATGGGTAACTTTGCCCAAGTCTCGGCAAAAATGCTGAGCAAAATAATGGGGGAGACAGCAGCAGTGTCCATACACAGCCGCTTAAGGGAAATAGCACCTATAAATAAGGAGTGAGAATTACCAAATATTATCGTAGAAACCTATGCTGCATTAGGTAGAGACAATTTGGAAACCAAAGTAGGGAAGCCACAAATGGCGGGTAGTCCCCACAAGGACAACTCGAAGCAAGCACCTGCTTTTTCTAAAAAGAAATGGGAGAACAAACAATCTAAAAATAACAATACAGAAAAGTATTCATGATCATGGGATGGGTCTCCCCAACAGGAGTCCTGCGAAAAGAGGTCTAACCTAGGAATCGTGATAACATTAGGAAACCTGACAGGTATCAGGACACTGATACATGTTCCTTTCATTCGTTTCAGGGTTCATCAAAAAACTCGGAGATGGAAGGGCAATCAGAGCATCAGAGCAAAAGACTGAAGATAAACCAAAGACAAAAAAGGAAACACATCGCAATACAGATTATATTATCAAACAGGCAGAACAACCTAAATCAAAACATCAATTCAAAAAGAAGAAAGTAGCTGGCTTAAAAATTAGACATGCCCAGGTTACTGAGGACTCCGCTTCTGAATGGGGAATGAGCTCTGAGAATGTTAGACAGCGTGTCAGAAGTAACAATAGCTCACCAAAACCTGAATAATTTTCTGGTGACAGCAGTATTGAAATAACATATCACGCTAGAAACACCTGATACAAGAGTTAGTGTCCCAAATCGATTACACTCCAAATAAAGGGGGTCATCTCAAGCAAAGTTTAAGGTCTCTTTAGGGAGAACTTAACATATGTACCTGCAGGAGTGGGCGCTAGCGCTAGCTCCGGCATTATACTGCAACCATGCAGGGTGAGACGTGGAGTCTACCCACCATGAAATCCCATTAAAATCTACTCCAAATCCAAAGAGACAGTATCCTATTAAAAATTATACAACAAGACAGGTTAAAGAAATCTTCGACCAACTTGAATACCAAGGTGTAATTGAGACTTGCACCTCCCCGATGAACAATCCTTTGTTTACTGTAATGTACCTGACAACACATATCGTCTAGTTTTAGATTACTGAACATTTGCAGTTCAAAATGCTCATAGTGCCGTATTAATGAATAACATTGTGCAGAAGAAATCCAAAACAACATTAGATAGCTCCAAAGGATTCTTCTGCCAAAATATAGCTCCAAAAAGCAGATATTTGACAGCATTTTCTGCCGTCTGGCACTCAGTGAAATATTTGTTGTTTGTCCCATGGGTATAAGAACAGCCCAGGGCTATTCTTGGCAAGAGTGTCAGAAATATTAAAAACATGCAGTGAGGAGGCTGTATCCTATGTAGATGACATCTATCTGACGGACGATGAATTACTTGAACACTTGAGCAGGGTGAACAACATAATTGTGGGATTCACCAATTTGGGCTGCAAATTTAATTTCAAGAAATCTAAAATTACCTATCTCAGTGTCCTATTTTTGGGACAAATGAGATGTCAAGTGAAGGCAAATGCTTTCCAGCCAACTTTTTAGAAAAGTGCACGCTGCACCAACCTCCAAAGAGTCTCAAAGGTTTGGACTCCATTCTTCACGAGCCGGGCCAGGCAAGGACCACAGCCCCCAGCTTCCAACGCAAACCGCTGCGTTTAGGCTGCATCATCCTTCCCGCGCCAGGAGGCGCTTATCAGCAGCACAGGAGCCCCACTGCGTGGCACGCCCGCGGGCTGCGCCCTAGTTAGGTTTCAAATTACCATCCCTGCAACGCACTTGTTTCATGCTATATTAGGTTTGCAATTTGTGGCTAAATAGAATAATTTGTATTCACGTTATGCAACCCGCTGAGTTATCCCCGTAATGTGCCGGCTTCAGTTAGCGAGTGTGACTTCATTTTGCATTTCATAATCCCTATCAGGCTGCTTAGACTGTGCCTGAGTTTAGCCTCATTACTTGTATTGCTTGCCTCAGCAGAACACTGTATTTCGTTATTGTTTTCTCTTCCTTTAAGGCTGTTTCTCGACCTACTTATGAATGGGCCATTCTGCTCCCATGTTAGGAGAAGCTGAGACCCAGCGCCGTGGTCTTGGATTCCTGATAATATGTACCCATCTGGCAGGTGTTAGCTCATTCTACTGTGCCTCTTTGTTCATGTTCGGCCCAGGTCGGTAGTTTTACATTGTCGGCGTGGTTGGAGACTTCTCTGGAGGAATTATTATTCACTGTAGACGGTTGGGGGGCCAGTCCCTCGGCAGACAACTTAGGGTGCAGGTCATGATGGACTCCTCTGCAGAGTATTGCCAATAAACATGTAAGTTTGCATTCTCCACTGTCTGACTGACTCTTCATTCTTGAGAATGCATAGCAGGTGGTTGTAAGCAACCCGTGTGGCCCTTAAGGGCCACTTCCTTCAGTTGGCACCCGAACAGGGACCCTGCAAGGTCATTTGCAGGGTCGGGGTGTGTCTGTTCGGCCGGGCAAATCGCGGTACCCCACACGATTGAGCTTGGTTCTCGCAGCTGCCCCGCCTGTCTGATCGGGCAACTCCTCGTCTGGTGATCACCGGCTGGGGTCCTGAGAAGGCGAAAACTTTTGGTCTGAAGAGTTGGCAGTAGAGAATAATTTTACTCACCTGTGTGCATCAGGTGAGTGATTTGAGTCTTGGAAAATGGTGCCATTCTTGAACGGCATGAGCCTATGGGCTGTGTCCTGATACAGTCTTTTGACTGTCTCGGTGCAGTTATTAGACTACCTTGCTTGAACGGTACGAGCTGACGGGTTGTGTCTTGGTACAGTCTTTTGGGCTGGTTTGGTTTGAACTTGGTGGGTTTGCGGACCCTTTTAAAGGATACAGAGTGTTTGTGAACAATCTGCCAGACCAACTGGTAATTTGGTTTTTTTTCTCGCAAAAGGTCTGGGGCAAGAGCCTGTCTTCTTGAACTTAGTACAGTCTCTGGACTACAGTGGGCGGTTAGCGGACTGTTTCGTTTTGGTTCTTGAACTATTGTTCTCTTGTTTATTTTCCTTTTATTATTTTCGTTGATGTTGTATTTGTTTGCTGGGGACAGTGTATGTGTCTTATATTAAGATGCCTTCTTTAAGTTAGTTCAGATGTTTTGGATGCCGATGTTGTTCTACTGATGCTTGATTGGAAGAGAGCCAGCCTGCGCCTCCGGAGGGTTCACCAAATTTTGACGTATACGTCAAGCATGGTATTGGCCCTATTATTGTTAGCATAAATATATAAAGGACAATGCTGAGCTGCAATGGCCACTTACAGGTTTGTTTGATGAACAAAAATTGAATTTCTTGCAGGACAAATTGTTCACTAAAAAGAGCAGGCAGTCGATGTTTGATTCTCTATGAGTATGGCAGAAGGAGGCGAAGCAATGGCGTATGAGACCGGAGAAAGAGGCTCGGAATAGACAGACACAAACTATAACGCAGAAAGCAGTAGCCTATGAAAGAGGAAAGATAGAGAAGGCCATATAATGCTCAGATAGAAAGATTCAGTTACAGACAGATAAATGTTATGCTACTAGAGAGGAACGTGATGATTTTGTCGATGAGCTATTGGATTCTTGCCCTCCTCCTCCTTATGCCTCTGAACGGATATACCTGACAGTTTCGACATCTCAGTCCTCGGCCTCTAGTGCCACCCCTTCTAGAGATTCTGTTTCTAGCACTATCGCCTCAGCCCCGGCCCCACTTGCTTCTCCTCTACTCACACCAGTCACCGGGGCGGGTGCTGTTAGCTCCCCCCAGTCTATTGGTTCGGTATCGACTGCTACTCCCCCTTTTAGCCCTACAACCCTGTCTCCCTAAATGATGGTACCTGTCTCCGCATCTGCCCTTTCCCCCATGAGTGTGACACCTCAAGCACTGTTGAATGTCGAAACTCCTGCACGTGGGATACATGAAGCAAATTGGGCAGCAGAGCGAGACCGAATGGAGAAAGTGTTGGTGTGTTCTGCTGTGGGTGATGAGGAAAAGCAAATGGTGGTGAATCAGGCAGCTCAGTGGGCTCGGAACCCGATCTATAGTGCGGAAGATGTGTGGAGTGTGTTGAAAGATTACGAGCCATTCATACAGCAGCATGCTCTTAAGCACATGTCGACCATACTAATAGGACTGTGGGAACAGTGTTTCCAGGGTGTTGCAGATCATCTATGACATACAAGACAGGGTATATGCTACAGGTATGGCTCCAAATGAGGTTTTCAGCAATTTAACAACACTGGTGGGTTACCGAGGCAGACTGCTCCAAAAGGTTCCAACGATAGGGACACAGCACCCCATGAGGCAGGTCCATCCCATTTACCATCCTGAAATACCAGAACTGCGTGACTCCACGTACACTGTAATTAGACCATGGGTTGATGCTCGGTTCTAGGAACAGTGGCTCTATACTCCTTGGAAGAGGAGTGAGGTCCTATCTCTAAAAAGCCAGCTGCCAGACCCCCGGAAAAACCCCACTGCCTATTATAAGGAATTGACGGAGGCGGCCTTCTCCACAGTGATGACGTTAGCTGATATTGAGCTGTTCTTTGGTCTGCTGGTACCGGTAGATATATGGAGGAAGGTGCATATGCAGGATCATGCACTGGAGTTGTGTGGCACATGGTATGAGATCAAGGCGTGGAAAAAGGAGCGTAAGCCCGGCGATAAGCCGAAAGAAGAGCTCCTAGCTCTGCCGGGGTGTACCACAACTTACATGCATTCCCTTATCCCACCGAAGAGAGTGGACTGGGATAAGTTGACTGCTTGTCGTCAATAGAAGGATGAAAGTGTGTTGGATTTCTTTACTAGGTTTGAAGGGGTATTTCTAGATTTTAGTGGTCAGGACCTGTCCAGGAGGGTGGTGTTCGTTTGTTTGTTAACAGATTTATCACCAACTTGCTTCTCGAAATTGCAACATGGTTGCAGGCTTAGTAAAGTACTTGGACGACCTCATCCCTGTCAGTGATATTGAGTATGGCACAGTACTACAAACATAGAGAGAATGAGGACAAGGAGAGGGTAGAGAAAAAGTCAAAGGATTTGAAGACGAGGGTATTGATGCAGCAAGTTGCGAGGGGAAGTGGACGAGGGCGAGGGTCAGGTTCTGCCCAATGGCTTCCCCAGTCTGGCAGGGGTGGTGCTTCAAGTGTGCCCCTCGGGCTCAATCAATGTGTGTACTGTAAGCAGGAAGGACATTGGCGGAACAAGTGTCTGGAGTTGTTGCAGAAAGGTGAGGCCCGAGAGGTCGGGGTTTTCGAGAATACTGACAAGGAGGAGGAGGTAGAGGGGGGATGCAATCAGAGGATACACCACACAATAGGCGGAGCGGGAATTATTTTGATGACCCCCAAGGAAGAGAGTACTACCATGACGACTATGACATGGACGAGGTGACAGGGTTGTCTCACAGCTAGAACAGCCAAGAACAGGGCGAGGGACCAGTTCCGGTGCCTATAGATCAGCACGGACCTTACGTCACTGCTGATTTACAGGGTACGACCAAAAATGTTTTAGTTGATACAGGGGCTATGAATAGCTCTGTTTCCCGTTCACCGGTCCCGGGGGCAGCCCTGTCCGGCCAAAACAATGTTTTGGTGGGTTTCTCAGGCGTGCCGGTTGTTAGCCCCATTTCCAAGCCTCTTGTTTTGACTATTGGCCCCTACACGGTTGATTCACCATTTTTACTGACGTCCAATTGCGGGTAAAATTTGTTAGGTCTGGATTTGTTAAAAAGGTTGCATGCAACAATTTTTTGTTCTTCAGACGGTGTTTACATGACTGTTGGACCGCAGGTGGCCCGTGCCAAACAGTGCTTCGCAAAGGATGCCTCCCTTCTCGCTGAGTTCAAAGATGTGCCACATATGTTATGGGCTACAGGAGACACGGATGTGGGGTTACTCCAGATCCCGTCAGTATCTATACAGATCAAAGACAATGCTGAATTGCCACGTATTCCCCAGTACAAGATATCCCAGGCTGGTGAAAAGGCCCTATTGCAAATAATACAGGATTTGATTAAGTCTGGTGTGGTTGAAGAGACAGTGGTGAATGTGTGCAATAGCCCTATTCTTCCTATTCTTAAAAAGACACCCTGGGATTCTTCTGATGCCCCGACCTTAGAGAGGTAAATAAAATCGTAGTTCCCCAGTACCCTGTGGTCCCAGACATTACCATGATCCTGACAATGATCCCCCCATCAGCAAAATTATTTACGGTAATTGACTAAAAGAATGCTTTCTTCAGCATACCAATCCATACAGACGGCAGATATCTGTTTGGATTTGCAATAGCCGGTCGGAGCTTTAGATTCTGCCGTGCTCCACAAGGCTATACAGAAATTCCTAGTATCTACAGCCAAGCTTTGAAAGCTCAATTAGATTATTTGGAGCTTCCCCCTGGCAATGTGCTGCTGCAGTACGTTGACGACCTCCATGTGGCTTCGGATAATGAGGATGGTTGCAAAGAAGCCACAGTTAAATTATTGTTGCATTTTGCACATCATGGACACGCCAGTTGTCACTTTCGAAATTCCAATATTGTCAACAGGAGGTCACCTATTTAGGTCAACTACTGTCGAATGAGGGTCACAGACTAACACCTGAGCGCATAGCTGCTATTACTAATATGCCTGTTCCTAAGACCCAACGCTAGGTACGCTCGTTCATTCGAATAACCTCGCATTGTCGGCATTGGATCCCTAAATATTCCCTACTAACAAAACCCCTTCTTTTCCTGACCACCAAAGATGTGCATGAACCCCTGCCTTGGACACCTGAATGCCAGAAAGCTTTTGATCAGTTAAAGGTTACACTTTGCTCTGCTCCTGTGCTTGGTACTCCTGATTACCAGAAGCCTTTTGTGCTCTACGTGCATGATGCGGACGGTTATGCACTTTCTGTTCTAACCCAGGGTTTCGGTGGTAAGCAGAGACCCTGTGCTTATTTCTCTGCCATGCTTGATAATGTCGCCAGAGCGCTCCCGAGCTGTGTGAGAGCTGCCGCAGTGGTGGCAGTTTCTATCAGACAATCAGCAGGGCTCGTCCTTGATACTGATCTCACAGTAATGGTACCTCATGCTGTGGATACGTTATTGAATAAGACAAAGACGCAGCACCTTAGTAGTGCGTGCCTGACTGGCTATGAATTGACCTTGTTTGCTCCGCACATTACCATCAAAAGATGTGCCACTCTGAACCCAGCCACGTTACTACCCCTCCCTTCGGAAGAAAAGGACAATGATGCCCATGATTGTTTATTTCAGACTGAGGAAGAAACGAAAGGATGGGTAGACCTGACTGATGTTCCCTTATCTGATCCCCAAGGGGAACTATATGTCGATGGCTCTTGTTTCAAACTACCATATGGCACCACCCCTGCAGCCTATCAATCACAATGTTACACATTGTAGTGGAGACATCCCGTATCCCACACCAATTGGCCCAAGATGCAGAGTTGGTTGCCCTCCTTAGGGCTTGTGAGTTGAGTGAGGGATGGCTGTTAATATCTACACCGACAGCCAGTACGCCTTTTGGGGTGGCTCATAATTGTGGGCACTTCTGGGCAGAGAGAGGGCTCTTGACCTCGCACAGACTGCGAATACAGATTGGCCATTGATACATAGATTGCTGTCCGCCTTGACACTTCCCAATAATTTAGCAATAGCAAAATGTAGCGCTCATAAAGCCATTACTGATGATGTTGGGAGGGGAAATGCATTCGCAGACCAGACAGCTAAGGAGATAGCTCGATCAAAGATCGAAAATATGTTTGTGGCAGGTCCCACTAGGTGGGTCTCAGACAATGGAATGTTCGAGGATACATTGGAAAATGTTAGGGAAATTCAGGGTGAGGCAACTCTAGATGCATTGGCAATGTGGGAGGAGAGAACAGGCTGTTTGGACGAGAATGGGTGTTGGACTGACTTGTCTGGAAAACAGCGATGGTTGCTCCCAAATGCATATGGGCTCCCTGTTATCACCATGGCCCAGCGCATATCTGTGCCAAAGGAATATGCAAACTGCTGGACTCAGTATGGCAGAATGATAATATCGATAAGGTAGCCACACACCAAGTGAAGCATTGTATCATTTGTTTGAAGCATAACCCTGGGAAAGGTACTCCCAGACCCGCTGGTAACTTTGCACCGCCTTCCTTCCCTTTCGAGGTTCTCCAAATGGATTTCATTTAAATGGAATGAGTGAATAACTTGAAGTATGTGCTAGTAGTGATTTACGCATTCAGTAAATGGATTGAGGCTTACACCACTAAAGAGAATACAGCTATGGAGACGGCGAAGGCACTTTCAAAAAAGTTCTTCCCGTGCTATGGATTGCCACATGTGATTTGGAGAGACAACGGAAGTCACTTCAATTCAAAGGTCATTGAATTGGTGTGCAAGGGCTTGCATATTAAGTAGAAGTTTCATGCAGCAAACCACCCCCAGTCAGCAGGCCTGGTTGAGAAGTACAATAGTATTCTCAAGCTGAAACTAGCAAAGATTCAAGAATGCACAGGATTGCAATGGCCAGATGCGTCACCCTTGGCTTTATTATCTACCAGAGCGACAGTGCATTCTAGAACTGGGTTGTCCCGGTATGAAGTGGTCTTTGGACATCCTGCTAATGTCTGGGGCGTCCCAAGACCCAAGCGATTTTCCGAGATAGAGTACCTCCTGCTTGTAGACTATCTGTATGATTGGTCTCAAGATCTTCGTTCTCTTCACCAACAGATACAAGCCACGCTGCAGCCAATACCAGAGGGGCCCGGGCATCAAATACAGATTTTGTACTCGTTAAAAACTTTCAGCGGAGACACTGGAGCCGAGGTGGAAAGGGCCTCTCCTCATCCTTCTTGCCACCCACACAACAGTGAAAGTAGACGGCAGAAAACACTGAATCCATGATTCTAATATTAAACGGATACCTCTACCCCTCCCGTATGACCATTGGGTCAACAAAGGCATTGCTGATCAGGAAGGAGAGAAGGTGCAACGCTTTGTTCCCTTCTCTGATGCCCGAATGAGGGGGGCGCATACGGACGAAGAAAGTGATGCAGTCCTATTCGAGGCGACCCCACCAGAGATAAGGGCCGCCCCAGCTAACACCGTTTCTAATACACCAGAATCTGAGTCTCGATGCCCACCTGACCCTGAGTTTCTGCCCCTTTTTGTTGATGAAGAGTGCCCGGAATAACAAAATATAATCTGTGACCTCGAAAGAAGGATGGTGCACCAGCCAAACAGTCGAGGAGTTAGGGAAGGACTTGAGCTTAGGGTGCAGTTGCTGTGCCTAAGGTGCCTGTATTAGACTAGGGTGAGCTACACTGGTGCACTGCCCTGGGCAGGATAGTTGAGGGTATTTGCCCAGGAGGGAGGGTGCCCTATCCTGAAAGAAGAGGATTTGTTTTTCTGGAAGGGCTGCGTTCGCGCAGCTCCTCTGTGGGAGTTAGCACCGTCGTTGAAGAACAATAGGAGCCTGCCAGCGAGGCTCTAGACGGATGCTGGGATATTTGTGCCCCCCAATACTGTTGTTGCAATAGTGGCTCTAGCCCGTGAATTTTCTTTCCCTTGTGACACCTATAAGTTGCCCTTGAAGTTTTCTAAATGTAACCCTTTGGTCGTCCTATCCCTGATGAGGAGCAGCCCTTTGCAGCTCCGCGTCCCACTTCGGATGGTCCTGTTTGGTCTTCTTGGTCCACCAAGACTAAAATAGTGTTTGTGGTAATAATTTTGCTTTCTCTGATATTTGTATTTTGGGTGCTGTTCTTCCTGGAGGAAAAATATCCTGTGCATGCTTGGATAAGTACTATGCCACCCCCTCCTGAACATATTTTTTGTACCTTAGCGCGTCACAAAGAAGAACACCAGAAGTCTTATTAGGACAATGTTTTTATTCAGACGTTGCATCAAACGCATGCTGTTTATAATACAAGGAAATGTTGGGTGTGTGGTTTGTTACCTTACCTTCTGTCACACATCGAAATAAGAACTTTCTGCCTATGCCTTATCCTATGTTAATAGCTGTGAGGGATGGTTTATCTCACTTAGTTTGATCCGCTCATTCTCTCAAGTTGACTCCTTGGAACGAAAAGGCACCAGTTCCCGTTCTTTGACAATGAATGTATATCCTCAAAATAGGTCCCCACCTGGTGTTTCCCCTGGAGATGGGTGGTTTGATCGAGTATTCTTAAGTTCTTGCCTCAGAGCAGCAGATTGAGGTAGAAAGGCGAACAGAACAGGGATTTATTATTTTTTATTTTATAAAGTTTTATATAGCGCAAACATGATCCCGAGGGATATCAGAGCGCTTTACAATTGGAGAGAGAGGAAAGTAAAGGTTGCAGTACATGAGTCAAATCGGGATACCAAACAGAGTACATATCAAAATAGAACTCACAGCACAAGAACGGTTACAAATGAAGGGGTTGACAAAGAGTAAGATAACAACTGATACGTGGCGAACAAGGAGGGGAACAGATAAATCGAGAAGAGAGAAAAAAAAACAAAAAAAAAAACAAGAATAACATCCAGCGCAGGCCTTAAAGGTGTAAGTCCAATGTAATAGAGCAGACAATCCAGCACCCTATTAAGGTAGGAACTTGTTCATAAGGAATCTTTTTACTTCCACTTTGAAAGTGACCTTGGAGGAGATTCTCCATATTTCTAGTGGGAGAGAGTTCTAGATCTTCGGAGCAGAGCCGGAGAAAGTTCGGTGACACGTTCTCCTTTTGCGAAAGATCTGAGGTTTCAAGAGGAGGGAGTTAGCATTCCTAGAGGGTCTACCCCCTCCGGATAGCTCCAGCTTTTGCGCTAGATAACTGGGGGTTTTGAAATGGAGGGCTTTGTGTGATAAGCAGACAATCTTTAGCTGTATTCTTGCTTCGTAGGGTAGCCAATTTAGTGATTTTAAGACTGGGGAGATGTGCGCATTTCTTTTGGTAACCGCGACCAATCTGGCCGCCACATTCAATGAGGCCCTTAGTGGGGCCAAGGTATATTTGGGGAGACCACAGAGCGTAGCACTGCCATAGTCTAGCCTCGACAAAACCAGCGCTTGGACCACTTGCTTGAAGTCAGCTTGTGGGATGAAAGGTTTGAGATTCCTGAGTGTCCTCATCAGGTGGTTAGCTCCCTTGCAAACATTGCTAATATGAGTCTTCATGTTCAAGTGCTTGTCCAGGGTTATTCCGAGAGATTTAGCTGAGTCAATAATGAGGGAGGAGCAGTTGAAGGTGGTGAGGTGGTTCATCCAGAGGCCTAACTTAGGAGTGTGATTCAGAGGAAAAATGAGAAGGAATTCTGTTTTGGAAGTGTTGAGCAGGAGGTGGTTCTCAGTTAGCCAGTTTTGAGTAGTCAAAAGGGTAGTGTTGAGTGAAATTATGTAGTCGGGGGAGGAGACTTTCAGATAAAGTTGGGTGTCATCTGCATACATATGGAAGAGAATGTCCATGGAATTTAGAGCATTAGCTAATGGTTCCAAGAACAGGTTGAAGAGTATGGGAGATAGGGCGGACCCTTGGGGGACTCCCATGGATACTGGTAATGGCTGGGAGAGAGAGTGGTTAGCCTTCACTCTTTGGGATCTGTGATGGAGGAAGGACGAGAACCATTGCAACACCATACCAGATAGGCCCATCCTATGCTCTAGAATGAATAGGAGGTTGTCGTGATTAACAGTATCAAACGCAAAGGAAAGGTCCAGGAGGATAAGGAGGCACGATTCATTTTGGTCGAGCATTTTTAAAATGTCATCCATAACGTAAGTGAGAGCCAATTCGGTGCTGTGCCCACTGCGAAAGCCAGATTGATGTTGGTCAAGGAGATTGAAATTTTCGATGTGAGCACAGAGTTGCGATTGAGCGCATTTTTCTAGGAGTTTGGCTAGTGTGGGGATGTTAGAGATAGGGCAGAAGTTGTTGAGGTCAGTGTTGTCTGCGGTAGTTTTTTTAGAATAGATGTTACTTGAGCTGCTTTTAAGCACTCCAGGATCGTTCCTTGTGACAGAGACGCGTTGACAATCTTTGTCCAGATGGGAGAAATGACATCTTTGACTTCTCTGAAGATGGAAGGTGGCAGCGGGTCACTGAAGTGATTTGATGGGTTAATACTCTGTAGAACCTTATTAATGTCTCATTCACTGAGGGGGGTAAAGGTGTTCCAGAAGGCATTGTTCTTGATGCCCATACTCATTGGTTCGAACTTGGCTAATAGGGCCGGGGGGGGGGGGGCGCAGTCCCATTTGTAGCAGTAGAGGCCGCCTGGTCTCCAAATCAATATTGGATAGATAGAGATAGGTTTTCGCAGTTCAATGTATCGGAATACTACCAATCCTTCCAAGCTTGCAATGTCACCGAAGATAAACCCATACCCCTGACGGTGGTAGACGTACTGGCCCCTTTTTGTTTTCAAGGGGCGGAAGACATAGAGGTGGGGAACAGTAGATGCAACACCACTTCCATATTGAGGATGCCCAAGAGTCCGCCCTTGATCCCGCCACCTAATGTTTATTTTGTTTGTGGTGCTCGTGGTTATGTGAGGCTCCCTGAGGGATGGTCTGGGCGGTGCTATCTTTCTTAACTCCTTTCCCCAGTCTATATAGCCCCTCCCAACTAGCACAAAGCTCATCGCTTACAGCGTAGGGGTGTTCTAGCCCCCCGAGTTAAGAGAGTAGTTAACGCAGACGATATTGATCTGACAGATACTTCCTTGCAGCAATTTGCCATCAGCGCCCGTCATAGCCTGGAAGAGGCTGGGCTGGGCCTCCCCTCTGATATTCTACCCCGGTGGACCAGGCCCAAAAGACGGGATCAATTTTGGAAAGATAAGAAAGATTTATGCTGTAGCCAGTGATTCCATGGAAAACTATCATCGGTGCCATTTCTGAAGGTCTCCTGGTAGTTTTACCTCTGTGTTCCCTCTCTTGATAATCTTGAATCATAGTGGGGAAGAAGAAAGCGTGTGAGGGACATACGGGTGAAGGTAATAAGAAAAAGGCCAAGAAGGGGAAAAAGAAAACCTTGCTGCAAGTCTGGTGGCTGGGGTTGGCGTATTAGATAGAATCGATAACTGATTATCTAAATGGGAGGGACATCTTGACAAAACACTCAGTGATACCCTACCTAAGAATAGCACCTCACAGGCTTCGATTAGCCCCTCATGCATACCAGCGATGGTCAAAAAGTCAGTTAGCAGGTCTCTATCGTCTGAACCCTCAAATGTATTCTCTGTGAGTCCTGATAGTGGGGGAATTCCACTGCAAGCCATCCAAGACGACCTGGCTGTTTTCCCTCTAGTAATAGATTCTCCACACTCACAAATCACCCCGAGCCGTCTGATACTCCCTTTAGCACTGGCAGCCAGGTGAATATGGTGGGCATAGCATATGTAGCACTAAACATGGCCAAGTAGCGGCAGGTGCTACAACAAGTCAAAATAGCTTAGATAGCAGGGGTAGTGACGGGCAGATAAGTATGCCCATTGAGGAGCCTTCCCACAGACCATCTACCCTGCAGATAAGTGATCTGGTGAGAGAAATTAGTGCCCTTAAAGAATCTGTTAGCAGCCTCTCTGATTCGTTCGTTCAATTTCAGCTTTATTTCGACTTATTTTGTCATAAAAGCAACATACATAAATTAAAAACATAATACACAATCCAAAGTTCCAGGCAATATTAGTGGGGGTCAATCACAATCAATTCTATCACAGCTATGCTAAAAACATATAAATTAGTTAAAAAGCCAGATAATATATAAAAGATTATCATAATACATTTTGCAAAGGGGAAAGGAGTAAAATTCAAAATATCAAAACAACCAAGAACATTAACTAACCAGCCTTTAGGTATTATAGCTTGCATCCTTTCTTATTCCTTATAAGATATACATTAAATAGGAATCTGCTTAGACCAAAGACTATTAATTGTGAAGTATTTGCTTTAAATGTACGTTCTGCCTCTTTGAAAAATCTAAACCCCAGATTTATACACAGGGGTTTAATCCATCGAACTCTTGGCTTTTTGTAAGCTGGGCAGAAAAACAATACGTGAGCATCATTTTCTATTGCTTTTTGTGCGCAAAGGGTGCACAATCCACTTTCATCTTCGTTGCCCCTCCAACTACTAGTGTTTGCAGCAATCTGTAAAACTCCATATCTGTATTGTAGATACAGTGTTTTAGCTAGTGGTGGTCTTATCTCGTCCATGAATTGTTCGAATATAGGAGTATCCTTGACAGATAAAAATTTCTGTGACAATGTACCCAGTGTAGTGCTAGTGGATACTTCATTCTTTATGTATACCCAAAAAGCAGATTTCAAAAGTTTTTTTGAGGTTAATAACATATTCTGAGGGTTTTCCCAAAAATGAGAAAACCCAAGCTTTTTGAACCACTGGGAAATATGTTTTAACCAGGGGATACTTTTATATTCGTCAATCCTGATTATTTCTAGCAGTCCGTTCTTGTAGTCGCTCAACTCAGGGGTTGTCCATAATCTAATCCAATAGAGTAGTGGCCTTAGTGTAGCTTGATGATCAGTTCTTTTAAGATTGATATCCAGAAAAACTGGAATTATCGGTGTTCTTACTGGTATTTTGAGTAACCTGCGTATGAAAGTGTTCTCTTCCTTCCTGAAGGTGTTGTTACAGGAATAACCCCAGACCTCGGCGCCATAAAGTGCTGCTGATTGGGCCTTTGCTTTGAATAATTCAAGTGCCGGCGTAATTGATTTAGATTGGCTACTGCCGTGCACCTTTAGGATGGGCATTGAATTTTGTTTTAAAATTAAATTACTTTTTTCCAATTGCCCTTTCCAATTGGGTATACTGTCCAGCATAATACCCAGGTAATTAAAACTCTCGACATATTCCAGCTTCTGGTTATTTAAGGCCAAATTCTTTCTAAAGGATTTCTGAGGGTTTATGGACATGTACTCTCTGATTCCCTAAGTAAGGTTTACTCTGATGTGCCGCAAGTAAAAATGCTACTGGGAATTCACACAAAGCACACTGCTAACTCCCAAGGGGACAAGGTTAACGCAAGTCAGCCCCCAGGTAACAACAGGGCTCAGGCAAACCAGACTATAAATAGACCAGATAGGTATAATTTATTGAGGTGTGCTAACACAGGCCCTATACAATCTGACAGGGTGCATACAAGCAAGGCAACCCAATGGCATACTGAACATCCCACTGCGGCATCGGTTCCTCCTGTAGTTCCCGTCCCCCCACAGGCTGGTATGACTCGAGCGCCAGGAAGTGCTGCTAGGACCCCAGATATGAGTAATGTTATATATCTGATAAACGTACCAAAGCTATCGGGGAGTTCGCCTAAGGAAGATGAGGGATCTCTTTCAAATAAGTGTACCCAATGGATTCACCATGTAAAGGGCTGTCGGTTTCTAATGCGGGATGACATTATCAGGGCCAAAAGATACTTGCCCGCAAGGGCTACTCTAGATGATATTGCTCTGACGTTCTCGCATCGTCACATGGCTGAGAACCGTGTGAACTTTGACATCCGTACTCAACATCTCACCAGATCTAATGTTTGCTTTAAATATAACCCCCCAGAAGTGGCATTACAGTCTAACACTGCCCACCTTATCCCATCCCCTAATGGCATGTCCCCACTACGAGAGATAGATTGAAGGTTACCCTCACTTGCTGGTGGTCATGGGGAGCATATGTTGCAAACACCCATCAGCAAGTCTGTTGCACCCCTTTTAATGGGTGTATCTCCCTTAGTGTTGAGAAATCAAGCTAAAACAAATATTCGAGAGGGTGGTATGTTGGGGATAACAGGGACAACAGATTCAGGGAGTATCAAGACGCTAGAAACCCACCCAACCTCACGTAGATTAACATTTATGTCATGGAACATTGCTGGGTTGAGGTAAAAGGTCTATTCGCCCGACCTTTAGTTAACCTTTCTTGGGCCTCCCTATTGTTAGTAGCGGGGATTTTAACTCGACTTTTGAGCCTCTTGATAGTGAGGAAGATGACCTGGTGGGGGAGGAAGACGCACAGTGGGGTATTCCAAGTCTTGAAATATCACCTATCGAAAGATGGACAGAAGTGGCCATCCAATTAAAGCTATCTGCCTAGGAAAAGGCCTAAGGGCGGCAAATGGTAGAACCACCTCGGATAGGCAAGGGGCGAACACATTTAATAATGGCCACAATGCAAGCCGCATCGATTATCTTTTAATAAACTTTAAACTATGGAACTGCTTTGAGGATATGGTTGTGCGGAATCGCATGGAGAGCGATCATGACCCATTATGTTCAGTATTTGAATTTAAGAACCTACGGGACCCAACACAACCCCATAACCTACTTATTACCTGAGATCTGCAAACTGCCAATGACATGCGGCGACTTAAATGGGGAATGATTTTAGAGAAACCAGACATCTTGTCTAGCATTGCCAATTAAGCTGATCATACGTTAATAGAAATAGGGGCTTCCCACCTTAACTTTCACCTACCTGGGGCAATACCCACACTCCACAATACGTTATTTGCCAAATTGGGCTCATATGTTTTAAGATCTCATAGGGTTAAAGAGACTTCTATCAAGCCCCCGTATCATTGGTTTAATAAGGAATGTAAAACGGCATGCAGACTCCTGGAGGATGCCATTAGATCAGGAGAATCCTGTAGAGTAGGGAATGCTAGGAAAACATATAGGAAGGTGCAGTAAAATGCCCAAAAAACAATGGAATGCAAATAGATGGCAGGACCTCAAACTAGCATGTGCCAAGAATAATCCCCAACGCTTCTGGAATCTGGTTAAATGGGGTAGGGGTGGAGTCTCATCGCCGCCACAAAACTATGTAGCTCAGGACTCATGGGTTAATCACTTTGCATTACAATACGTTAGAGATGATGATGAGGTAAATATTTCTCTCCCCTCCCGCTCGTATCATACTGACAAGGTCTTTGATCTAGCTGATGTTAGCACAGCACTTAGTGCAATTTCAGGGGGCAGAGTGCCAGGAATTGATGGTATCCCTGCTGACTTCTTCCTATATGATAGGGATAAATGGAGCAGGTATATTATGCTACTGGCAAATGCGTTTGCCCTTGGCGCCCCTGTCCCTGATTCCTGGAAAGAGGCGGAGATCATCCCGGTGTACAAAATAGGTGACAAGTCCCAGTCAGGAAACTACAGGCCTAATAGCCTAATTGACTCCATCCAAAAGGTGGTTGCTCGCCGTGTCTTGGCTAAGGTCCATGAGTGGCTGGATGCTAACAACATCCTTACTCCACTACATGCGGGTTTCCGGGAAGATATCAGCACCATAGATCAGGTCTTTCGATTTATTTTAATACACTGGCGGACCGTGGTCTTAGGCAACAGTAGAATGTATGCTGCCTTTGTTGACATCAAGTCAGCCTTTGACCTGGTCTCTCGTAGCAAACTCTGGGTGGTGTTACAGGAGCAGGGGATGCCCATGGAGCGGCTCTCCCTTATTGCCCGCCTCCAAGAGCAAAACTTTGCACAAATAAGTTGAGACTCGCAGGGAAACGTAACACATACTTTTCTCATATAGAAGGGAGTGTGCCAAGGATGTGTTATGGTGCCTACACTATTTTCCCTTTTTATTAATGGAGTTGCCAAGATTTTAACCACCGTCCCCACTGATGCACCAGTTTTATCAGGCAAAAAGATTCCCATCCTAATGTTTGTCGACGACACGCTCATCATCTCAAAAACCCCAATTGATTTACAGCATGCGTTGCTACTTTTTGAAGACATCTGCTCAATACAGGGCTCGCAAATTAATGTAGCAAAGACCAAGTTTATGACCTTCAAACAGCACAGAACATTTAGGGGTGGTATACTCTTGGAGGGGATGCCATTAGAACAGGTAGACACATTTATTTACCTGGGAGTTATCCCGCAGAAAGAACTGAGATGGAGTCGTCACATTGACACTATGACATTGAAACACCGTCAACTAGCTGGTGCTCTACAGAATGAGTTTAAAATCTCCTTGACTAAGCCAGTCAATCTGGTGCTACAGATTTATAACATGAAAGTAGTGAGTTTGGTTCTATATGGGGCGGAACATGGGGCTTTGAGAACCTTACCCAGTTAGCCATCGCACAGAATAGGTTTCTCCAAATGATCACCAGCCTACCACGAAGCACCCCGGTGCTATCGTTGTTGAACGACTTAGGCCAGCAAGTCAGTCATAATCACTTTATTCTGTTAATTTAAAACCATAAAAGCACCGTACAAAAATTCATTATTAAAACAACAAGACATAAACAACATTCATTATCTTTACAACATAGTGAAAAATCTAATTCCAGAACTTTACAGAAATGTATCTTAGGCATAGTAATCAACCAGATAAACATTCAATTCATTGTGATTATAAAAAGTTAAAATATATCAAATCATGAGGTCCCTCTTTTTTCCTTTTGTCTAACTGCCGCAACTAAGAAACTAGCAATATTAAAAGTTTCCCAAACATTATTCGGCATCTGTAAATTTATTAATGCAGGCCTTACCCTTTAAAATTGGTACTATAAAATGCTTACGAATGTGCAATTAGTGCTAGCAAAACATAACAAAGTGCAAAGTGTCTTGGGTAGAAAAGTTATCACAGGAGCAGAGACCCAAATCCCCCACCTTTCTCGATCCCTGGGGCTCTGCCAATAAAAAGTGTAAATAGTTAAATCTAAATCTTATTAAAAGGAAGCGGTGGTGGGGTTTAGTTACTACATCTAAATAGGGTTCTATCGCAAGGTTTGTTTTCAGTAGTTGGTGGGCTCGTACCGTTGGTTTCATCAGCTCTCTAGCCTCTCTTTCAGTATGCATCATATATGAGTAGGATTTCTTGACCCAAGATAAATCTTCCTTCAATAACTTATCTGGTGAATCAAACAGCTCGGGCCGACCTAATTGCGTTGTTAACTTCTTAACGTAACTCAACTAGGGGATGCTACTTGCTCTATCCAAGGCTAGGCAGTCACGTACAATCTCAGGGTTAATTTCTAATTCAGGATTAATCCAAGTCATTATCCATTTCAGTAAGCGAGCCATTCCGATCAGATCTGACACAAAACCAATGTCCATTACCTGGTAAATAATATTGGAAGGTTCTGATTGCGGAACTGATAGCAGGTTCCTCAAGAATTTATTTTCCACTATTTGGAGATCCTTAATTTCCTTGTATCCCCAGATTCCATAGCCATAATTAGAAATAGCAATACATTTTGCTCTGTATAGGTTTAACATAGCTTGCACCGGCTTCGCCCCTAACCTACGCACAAAATCAAGAACCGCTACTGTTGATCTTGCCATAGCATTTCTTTTGGCTTTCTTTTGCAGTGCCCATGTACCCCTTTCATCGAATAAAACACCTAGGTACGAAAATGTAGTTACCCTAGATATTTTGTTTCCTTCAAATTAACGCATTTTGAGTTTTCTGGGTCTAGCCCATAATCATTGTGTGAAATTTAGAAAAATTTACATTTAAATCCAGCGATCTCATAAAATCTGCAAAGGAACTTAGGAGACACTATAGGCCAACTGCTGTTTGTGCTAATAAGGTGGCATAGTCTGCATATAAAAGAGCTGGTATCAGCCGCTCCCCCACTCGTGGAATATCTCTGCTGACTGTACCCAAAACTGAGTCTAAATTGGGTGAACTATAGGGGAGCTAAAATACAACTCTGTCTAACTCCCCTAATGATGAGTATTCCCTGCGTGTGATTGCCCCTTTGGTCAAATCTTACCGCAGCAGTAAGGTTCCTGTGTAAATCGGATAAAAAATGTACAATGTTCCGATCCGTGCCCATTTCAAGTAATAAAACCCATAATTTGGATTTGTCTACTCGGTCAAAGGCCCAAGGACAGATCCATAGAGGCTAGGTGTAGTGTCCCTTTCTTGGCAAAAGTGTATTTCCCTGCTAACAAATGCAAGTTGAGGCACTGGTCCGTGGTACCCCTACCTTTCCTAAAACCATATTGCAGATTTGATAGTACATTACACTCATCAAGCCAGTCTGCCAGTTTACTAAGGATCACTGTTCCTACCACTTTAACTGCTGAATCAATCAGCGATATTGGCCTGTAACATCGCAGGTCTCCTCTTTGCCCTTTCTTAAAAACTGGAACAATAATTGACTAGGACCAAGATCTCGTCAGACCATACAGAGAAGCCATATTAAATACATGTTTTAGTATTTTGGACCATAATGTCACATTTTGCTTAAAAAGGTCAGCCGGGATGCCTTCCGGTCCGGAAGCTTTATTACTTGTCATTTGTATTATGGCCTCGGCTACTTCCTTTTCCGTAAAAGCCGAACTATATGCCTCAACCGTTGACCGTGTGCCTAATATTCCCTGATCATCCTGGTCGCCATATATGTTTGAAGTCGCTAAACCACTGCTCCTCCGATATATTACAGTACAATGTACTTCCACTAGCACCAGAGAAGAAAGGTTTATTAACAATTTCCCAGAACTGGGCACAATTCTTGATAACGTCCACGGACAGTAAATCGTTCCAGGCATCATGTTTGAATTCTGTTTTACGTGTGTGTATGGCCTGCTTATACGTTTTCCTAAGTGCGGCTATTTACGCTTTGTCTTGGGGTTTTTGCTTTAATGCAGAGAGTAGCTTTTAGTGGACAACTGTGCAGTTATAGTCAAACCATCTCTTGTCGCTATTTATGAATTCCCTATTTGGATATGTGAGAGCTCTGGCCACTTCTTTGCAGATCCTATAATAGGCTGTAAGAATTTCTGCTTCCTTTTTCGTGTGATCTAGGCAAAGATCAATCTCATCCCTAACGGTTTCCAATGGATCATTTACAAAATGATCCGGGACTACCTTACTCCATTTAAGTCTGCGGCCTTGATCCTTTACCTTTAAATTTGGGACAGTAATGATCTTCCCCATTTTGGGAGTGAACCTAATGCCCCCCTCTAATATGAGATGTATAGCATTATGATCACTGAAATGTGACCATTGGGCAGCATAGACAATTACCAGAGGTAACAAGGCTGAATTAATGAAGATATAATCAATAATGGAGTCCAAGCCACTTCCCTTAAAGGAGGGGATACCATCCTCATCACTCATGGTATTAGGGTATGATAGGCCGAATTCCGCTAAAGAATCCTCTAAAAACCCACCTTGTTGTGTGTGTTCAAAATGTGTCTGAACAATTTGCGGGGCCAAGATTATCAGTGACATGGCAGTTCCTTGTACACAAATGTATATTAAAATCTTCTAAAATAATAACCGAATAAGGTGTAGTTTGCTTTTCCCTATATGAGTCTAAAAAGCAATTCAGACTGCATAAATGCTCATTCACAGAGGTTCTTTCAAATGAGTTATAAAAGTTAACAACAAGTAGTTTTGGTGCATTGATAGGTGTAATTTGAACCACAAGACAATTACAAGACCCAGAATCCAGTTTGCAATGGTTACCCGAGACATTTAAAGAAATTAGGGTTGTTAAACCGCCCTTTGCTCTACCAGCTGCGAAGGCCGTGCGGGTTCAGAGTAAGTTGAATAGCCATCCAGCCAAAGGGTATTAACAGTTTCCGGATTCTCTTGAAGCCCAACCACATCAAACTCCCTTAATATGTCCAGCCACCTTGCGTCGTCTGTTTTATTTCTTACACCCGCCATGTTCCAGCTTAGTACCTTAGAATATTTGTTTGTTCCAGCTTCCTCCCCCATTATAGGGCGAGGAGTGGAGGTACCAGAATTGGCCATGTGCTTTCTTTGACTAGGGGAGGATTTTATGAGTCAGTCATTAATATCTAACTGACTCAATAGAGAGAATCTATTTGTTTGTCAGTTCAATTCTGTTTTCAACTGCCCTCTCCCTGATTGCCTCTGCTGAATTTGGGTGACATATAAGTGGGTTGGAAGAGCCCAACAAAAGGGGAAAACCATCACTGTTCTTAGATCTAATACCTGACCCATTGCGGACTGACCCTGAAAATTGTCTCAACAGAGCTTTGGGATCTTTAGCCTGGCTCTCCGTTACTGGGGAATAGAAATGACCATGAGGGAGTGCTTTAATACCCCCTGGGCCTTGATTTTGACCTTTATGGAATAGCCAACCAGCTACATTAATCTGATCAAAATTTATGATGAAACAATAACCCTCTTCTGATTCAGAATGCCAACCAACCCATCCCATCCGTCTAGCCATTATGATATGCAAAGATTCTCTAGTCCCCCTGTCCAACAGTTTTTTGCACCAGAATTTTGCTTTACGGATGAGCTCTTCTGTGGTTTGTGTGTTGGATCTGTGTCTGACACTTCCATCGGTTACGACACCAGACATAGACGTGCTCCTGGAGCCCTTGCAGGCCCACGTGTACAGTTGTCCACAGCGTATTCCCATGTTGATAATGACATTTCTAGAGCCTCCGAGGGATGCTTCCACTCCTGATGGAAGGGAAATCGACTCTGCTCCAGAGGTACAGGCATCAGTTCCAGACGTGCAGGCATCAAATTCTTCCCCGGCGGCTGCTGTGGGAACCAGAGATGACCATCTTTGCTCACTCGACATGATATGGGAAGCGCTGGAGGGATTGCCACCGGCAGGTACAATTTTCAGCGATGTTGGTTCTTAGGCACGGGATTCATAAACAATCTGGCCTTTCCTGTGCTGGGAACTACATTTTTTAAACATTTACCAAATTGAAGGTGGTACCTGACTTTGTTTTAATTTTTTCCTGAGCATAATGGATTTCAAGGTGCTCAATGTAATAATAACCACATATACAAGTTTAGAGGACCTTTTGAATGCTTTTTTAGGGAAAATTACTTTTCTTTTATGGAAATTTATTCAGGCTTTTAAAGAACTTTTAGTATTTTTTTGTAAATGATTTTTATGCTTTTTATTGGCCTTAGCTTTTTCATGATCAACTAACCCTGTGGACCTTTTGATGAGGAGTGGGTGTTATGTCCTTTAGGCTACTCCTGTCATGTATACCCCTTTTTACATACATTGTCCCATCCACACGACAATAGCTCCTTGCTTTTCGACACCAGCTCTTTGTATTCTATCCTAATCCCTGTCCCTAACGTACATAGACATGTCCTTCGGCATGGCACAATTACTCTGTATAAGGATCACCGCTTTTTTTCATCCTTGGCCAACAGCCCACTCTGCATGATCACATTTGTTTGGAAAAACACTTATGATTGTATTCAAAACATTTAAGATTGTTTTAAAAAAATATTGATTTTAGAAGAAACCCTGGAGTGACCACTCTAGTATGTAAGACCCATATTTTCCCCCTGAAAAATAGAAGAGAATTCCTTCCAAGCTGACACAAGGTCCTGCATGCTGAATCTTCGACACACAGTGGTCTGACAACCCTTGTGGGGTGTCATCTTTGAAGCAGAGACGGGGTCCTTCATTCTCAATTATCAGGTGAGGGGGCTGGTTCTTCCCTGGGTGTTTCATAGCTACACACATACATATATAGCTATACGCAATACATGCTACAAATACAGATCTAGGCTAGGTACATTTAGGCAAATTACTTAGGGCGCGCATTTTAGGAATATGCAAGTGCTACTGTTTTTATCTACTATTTATTATATTGGCACTTGCAATCTCTTTCGTATGCTTCTGTCTCCTGAGTGTCTCAGCAAATATGTTTTACACAAGACTGACGCTGGACCAATAAATACTTGTTGAAATGTCCTAATCGCCATACTGTGTATTTTCTGAGAATAAGTGAGCACGAGTGACTGAGCGAAAAGTACTGTGCTGTTTTCCCCGATCCCTGAGGAATCATGGTTGTCATGTTCAGTGGTTGTCAGAAACTACCTACCTAAGATACAGGGAGGTGGTAGTGGCACTGTAGAGCTAGCTGGTCTAATGGCTGACATGTCCTGTGGGGTGTCCGGAAGCATTTTAGACACCAAGCCCTCAGTTTATGTCACCCAAAATGCACAGGTCCTGGGGATTCCTAGGAACTACACAACAGTTGGGAAACTTAGGAAATGGATTGGTGATTTCTATCTTGAGACCGTTAGTGGTGAACTCTTTGTGCATAATGCTGCTGACATTATCAATTAAATTTTGCAGATACAAAACAAATAAAAAATATGAAGTGAAAAGTACAAGAGCTGATCTTGAAATGAAGGATGATGAATGTAAAGATTATAATAAAATAAAAGCTTCAGAAGAGAATAGAAGCAAAAGGTTGAAGATAACACATGCATAATCTGTGATGAGATCTGATGTGGTAGATAAGGCGATGGCTTGATTTGCCATCAGAAGGGGGGCCTGATGCACCACGATTTAAAAAATCATAATACATGACACATTTGCTGACTGAAGAGAGAAAAAGCTGAAAGTGCACTTTGCACACATTAGACACAATGACACTGAGATAAGTGTAGTAAAAGCATTGCAAATGTGTGCTTTAAAACGTAAGATGAAGAAAACACACATATAGAGTAATACTAATACATATAAACGAAGTTTCACAAAAACATTTCTTATGCACATATTGTTTGTTAATGTATACTGTTAAAAATGTGTGATGTTAAAGGAAGGGGCCTAGTGTTTTTGATACTTTCTGTTAGAATGCACCATTTATAAAAGTTGGTGAAAAAACATTTAGAAATGAAGTACAAGCTTGAAACTTTAAATAATAATACTAAAGATTCTAAAGTTTATTAAAAATGCAAAACGAATTTTGTGATGTGAATTTAGAAAATTATACACTTATATGAAAATTGTGGTTTAGGGTACTTATTACGTTCGCTATTTTCATGTAATAATGTTTGGTGAGAGTTTTATATATTCACTTTTTGAATTGATTTAATTACATTATAATTGATGTTGATTTAGAGCTCAATTAATTTAAATGTGTAACGCTAACTTAAAGGCTCTTTCGAAAATGCTTTTTCTCTTGTGATCACCTTTCCTCTGACCTAATAAAATACCCCATTTTCTTCTAGTGAAACGTTGCTTATTTGTCCTGTACATGTATCAATGTTGACATTCCTGAATGTTTCTTTGACATGCACCATGAAATATTCCTGTTGGAACAGGACTTCAGCTATTTGCTGTAGATGGTTACTTTGTATCTCTTTACAATGATGTTAGGCCTATGTGGACTACCGAATCTCTCATTTCTCATGACCAGCATGGGGAAGCATCTCATTGTTGCAAGTGTCCTAGGGGACAATATATGAATCTGAAGATAGGATGGTTTTCCCATGGTGGTATGATGCCACATCACATCACATTGCCTTGCTGATGCTACAGGTGGAAGCTGATGGACTGAAACCTTCTTTGCCGAACCATTTTAATTTTTTTAATTTCCGTTATTTCTTTGTTCTATGCTAACTGATTTGCCCTTAATGGACTTTAAGATTGAACCTTTTCCCCTTCTTAATAGGATTTGAGCTGTTAGACAACAAACTATCCCTACTGCCTTAATGGTGGTGGGACTCTGTAATTCTGTGATATTGATTCCAATAATAACCATCCAATGGAGCATGCCCAAATGTTTGACACTTTTTATGTGAGCTGTGATATTCTTAACTGATTTTCTCAAACAACTGCTTATTGCAATGGATTTTTGAACCTTTAATACACTAGCCAAATTATTCTAATACCCGTCTGAGTTTATTTTTGAGTCCTGTTGTTCTTCCATTTAAACTGTGCTGTTTATTATTTATTGAATTAATGTGTTGTGGAGAGAAACAGCGAGCTTTATCAGAACATCAGGTATTACTTCTTTTGTTTTGCGTTGCTGTTGCAGAGCTTTTAGTTTGCATAATGTTAAGTCAATGTTACTTTTTCAGGAGGTTGGGTCTTCACATTGCTATTCTTTATTTTGACAATATAGTTTTAAGAGTGGTCTATCCAAATTTGGTCTCAAATTTTTGAGTTGACTGCCAATTAATAATCCTCTTCGGACAGCTAGCAAGGTGTTTGGTCACCCTAATTTCCACCCCTCCTATCGGCGGAGAACGATTCGTCAGAAGCTCATTACCTTTGTGGTAGATTGAAATCTTGTATTTCCTCTGATCGTAAAGGGCCCAGTACAGTTAGAGTAGTAAAGAGAGTAAGCGCATAGTCATACAATGTTACCGCACTTCCGCTGCAACACAACCAACACACTCCAAAGGCCACTTCTTGGACCTTGTCTTCTTAACATCACCAACACTTCAATGCAAACCATCCATATGCCTGGCCTTGACCAACCACTTTGCCATTGCTATCTCCCTGCTCAGCATCCTACCAACAAACTAGATCAACACAAAAGATCCTTAAAAAAACGTCTCCATGGAAAACCTAATGCTTGAACTCATCTCTTACTCTGTCAACTCCACACCCAGTGCCAACACTCTTCTAAACAACTTCAACATTTTTTGGAGAGCTATGTGAACATCCACACCCCAATTACAACTTGTAAGTACAGGCCAAAGCCTTCAGCACTCTGGTACTCTAAAGGCCTTTCTCGCAATACAAATCCTTCCACATGCAGGAAAGAAACTGAAGAAAAGCATAACTCCTGAGGATGTCTTTATACTGAAGTCCCTCCACACAACATGCAAACAGCTGATCGCATCAGCCAAGTCACAGTACTATATCACCACCATCAATGAAGCCACCAACAGAAGCAGAACATCTTTCAAGACAATCAAACACTCCATCAATCCCCTGCCAAACCCAACTATTCCTTACTCCACAGAAACATGCAATTTCATCAACAACTTCTTCAGTGAAAAAAACAGATCTGGCAGTGCCTATATGACACCAGGCCTACTTCATCTCTTAAATCCACCCCTTCCCGTAGAATCCAGCAATGGTCAGACTGCAAAGCAGAACATGCTGCAGAAAAGGAATTGAAGAAATGTGATCACATCACCCCCATGCTAGTGGAACTTTATAGGAATCCGATGCCAGTCCACACCATCTTTATAACCAGCTGTAACATTAACAAATCACAACCAGCATCCTGGCTTATCTGCAGACAATCTCACCAAGTATGGTGGCTCTCAGCATACTCACAGCAAGGATACCATGCGATTGAAGACTTAGAAGTGTAAAAAAGAATAAAAAAAGACACAGGCGTTTTTCCATCTATTCAGACAAGATCTGAAACAACATCCCTTTATCCATTAGGACTGCACCAATGCTGCCTCAATTTAGAAAAGAGTTGAAGACTAACCTCTTTAAAGAACACTACAGCATGGGGTATGGCCAAGGTGGCCATAAGGCAGGTCACATAATTCCAAGCTGCTAGAGCAGCTTGTTTGTGTCTACAATAATCCTGCCATGAAATCCTGCAGCGAACCATGTAAACTGTCCAGGAACTCTAGCTGTGGGACAGCCCCTGATCTCTGCTGCTTTTGCTCAGCTGAAACAGTCCTGCAAACCAGACATTGGATTGCTGTAGTGTTAGGCCCTCTGAAACGTCTGCCTTCCTACTGGTGTCGCTACAGCCCAAGGTTCCTGGTATCTTCCCAAGAGGGATCTGAGGTCTGGGGCAGCACATGGAGTCAATGATTGGAGTGGAGTCTGGCTGGAGGCGGCTCACTGCGGAGGCGGCACTTGGGATGGGCCTGCAGCCTGTTTGATGAAGCTCAGCCTGTTTGACTTAACCATGCTCACTCTCCATCTCGGCCGTGCTTCTGGGTGTTTGAGATTTGTGAGAAGTGTTGTAAAGGTCACGCAGCTTGGAGAGTGCTGGCACCACCGGCTCAGTAGAGGATGATATCGTGGGGTGCAACTCAGGGATTTCCCTTCCCAACCGTGACTACTTATGTTTCTTCTGCCTCAATATATCAGTATATCAGTGTCAGAGTGCTGTGAGATGGGTCGGAAGGGGAGGAACATGCCGGCTGGTTGACTCTGGTGGCGGGAGCTGGGAACATGATTGAACAGTTACTTTTCACTTTCTCTCTCTCTCTCTCCCTCTGTGTCTACCAAGGGCTGAACGGATCCCATTTAACAAGTACAACAATGAGCGAAGCATATTAGATGGCAATCATATTTCCTTACCTTAAACAAGACCTCTGCTGCTGAGCTGCTGATGTTTATCCTATCTCATGGCTTGCAGCTCCTTGATCCCTGCTGGTGCCATGCACATGCCTCTCTGAGAAGTGGCCAAGCTGTAGCCAGCAGGATTCACTTTTGGGGCACAGCAGGTAGTGACAGCACCGGTCACATGCAAAGCCTTGAGAGCCTGCCTCAATACTTGAAAATCTGCTACAACGTTACACAAGAAAGAATAGCCACATAGACCGAATTCTTCTTTTAAAATAATAGAGCAAAACAAAAGGTTACACAACAGGATGAGACTGCAGGGGAGTTACAGAGAAACCAATAACAGAGTGCAAGTATGATTGAAAGAGGGACGCTGTACATAAGCATGCCCTGCAAGGGCATTCGGGTAGTTTTACTTCAGTTATCAGCACGACAGACGTTCAAGATATTGCAAGGCTTAGGTGATCAAGAGGTAGTTTTTGAATTAGATTTCTCTTCCCCTAAAGTCCAGAGAGGCACAGAAAATCATATTGTAGGAGCTAAAGAAGGGTTCTAGTTAGAAGGATCACCTACTAGCAACAAGTCTGATTATTATGAAATCTGTTTATTGGCATTTCTTAGTTTAAAACAGTTACATTGTACACTTTAAGATCCGGCTGGCTAACATTCGATATAAACTCAATGATACATCTCTGGTCACGTGTACATTAATTAGAGGGAGCGGGTTCTACACCTAATCTGTAAAAAAAGAGGAGTATCTCGGGTCTCTCAACGTAAACCGTTAACACAGCATCCCCCTCGTTATTGTATCATTGAGTGACCTCCCCAAGGCAAGCCTCTAGTATTTCGCCCGCTCACCCCCTCCGTGCTCCCATAAACAGTTGATTAACCATAAGGAAATAGGGCAGAACAACAAATGCCCAGTTAAAACAACAGCAGCAGATTCCAGCCTTTGCTTCAGCATCCCCCTATTCTGTCCCTTGCTCCAACCCCCCCACCGTCCCCACCGTCCCCCTGTCCCCTGTACAGGCTGTTTGATTGCTAACATCTCCATTCCCTTGCGCCCCATCTGGGCCACCAGACCTTTAATACAACACATCACGCCTCACCCCCAGATTGATTGTCGCCCCGTCCCCCGCCAAGGTTGCCCCCATCTCGATCCCCGCAGGGCCCCACAGTGTCCCCGTCCAGTCGTGTCATGGTGTGCAGCAGCTCCTCCCATTGGCTCGCTATTGGTGTCCGCCTGAGGCCTAATGTTTCCTCCCGTAAGAGGGCCGTGCCCTCCGCCTTTGCCCACACCAGCAGCGAACCCTGCCATGCTCGCGCATGGGGGGAGTTCCGCTGCCTTCCAGCGCTTTGTGATCAAACGCTTCGCCACCACCAGACCCAGATCGAGAAACCTAGATGTGGCCTTCGTGGGGGGAGTCCTGTGAAAAAGGTGCAACAAGTAGACCGGCCATTCAAACGGGAGTCGACGGCCCGTACACGCACCAAGCGCTCCATGAACCGTCCGCCAGTACAAATCCAGCGCGGGACAACTCCACAACATGTGGACCAGCCCAGCGGCCAGTTCCCCGCAGCGAGAACAGCCCACGTCTGCGCGATGGAAATACCGATTGATGGAGTCCGGTGTGAGATACGCCCTATGTAGAATAAAGTATTGTATTTGGCGAAATCTCATGTTTCTGGGGATCTTCGTCGGGCTCTGCAGCGCCCTATCCCACTCTTTGTTGGCCATGGGCCGGGCGAAGTCCGTCTCCCATTTACGGCGCAGCGGGGCTAGACTAATCGCCGTATGTGTGCGCAGAGAGGCTGCGAACCACCGGATCATGTGCCTCCCGCGCCCCATGACATGGAGGTATTGCATCGTGAGGTGCTGTTCTGGCTCCTCCCTAAGATCACCCCACCGATTCGTCAGCGCCGCTATCAGTGAGCGATGACGAAGGAAATGGCCAGGCGGCAACCCCGTCTCCTCTGCCAATGAGGCGAATGAAAGCAGAGCACCGTCCCGGTAAAGGTCCCCTAATGTGTGGATGTCCGCCGCATGCCAGTCTGCGAGCTCAGCAGAACGCAGCACCCTCCCTCCACCAGGAGAACCCTCTATTGGTATGGCTGGGGCATATGGGGTACGGCTCCGAGTTAGATAGAGAACCCGGCGATGACATTGGTATGCCACCCTGACGAGGAGAGGCACTGGTTTTGACACCTTTGCAGCCGGATGGAACAACTTGGTGATATCAGCCAAAGAGATGGGGGGCGCCACTGCGGTTGCCGTGTCGTCTCGTTCTCTGTCCGCCAGCCACCTAGCCACCCACTGTAGCTGTGCCGCCAGATAGTAATGCGCAAAGCACGGCATCGCAAGTCCTCCCTGGCCAGAGGGGAGGCATAGTTTGGATAACGCGACTCTGTGACGTGCATTACCCCATACAAAGTCCCAGAGCGATCGCTCTAGGGTTGCAAAGAAGGAGGCCGGTATATAGATGGGCAAATTAGCGAAGTAGTATAGAAGCCTGGGCAAAATCACTGTTTTGACTAAGGTGACGCGCCCCGTAACCGAGAGGGGGAGGACACCCCAGAACCGCATCTGAGCCCTGATCGCTGTTACCGCTTTGCCCAGGTTACCCTTCACCAGGTCCGCCGGATGCCGGTATATTTGAACACCCAGATAACGAAAGGTATCCGGCTGCCACTTTACCGGCACCCCCCCAAGATGGTATTGCGGGTCCCGAGTCTCCGCTCGAAATGCATAGAGACACGATTTAGTGGCATTCACCCGGAGACCGGAAAGCGCGGCGAAGTCAGACAGGGCGCGCTCCAGTCCCCCCGGAATGCACGTCACATCTTTGATAAAGACCAGAAGGTCATCCGCATATAATGATACCTGGTGAGTCGCATCTCCCAGGGGGACGCCATCCGTCAGTACTCTACGTAGCGTAGCGGCCAGAGGCTCTATTGCGAGCGCGAAAAGGAGGGGCAAGAGAGGACACCCCTGTCTGATGCCGCGGCCGATCGGAATGGCATCAGAAATGTATGGACCGGTTCTCACCCTCACCACGGGGTTCTTATAGAGGAGTGCCACCATCTGGAGGAACCCAAGGCCCAGCCCATAATGTGACAGTGTCGCCACTAGATACCCCCACTCAAGACAGTTGAAGGCCTTTTCAAGATCTAAAACCAAGCAGCCTGCCCGAGGCCAGTGTTGCACCCCATCGGTGGCCACCCGGAAGAACCGCCGTAAATTAAGAGAGGTGTTACGCTTTGGCACAAAACCGTTTTGGTCCCTGTGCACCAAAGCCGATACCGTTGGGGCCAGCCGCTCCGCTGAGACCTTGGCCAGAATTTTGTAGTCCGCGTTAAGAAGGGCGAGGGGGCAGCATGACCCCAGGCTGGTGGGGTCACGCCCAGGCTTGGGCAGAGAAACACAATAGGCCTCCCGCATTGGAGGCGGGCAAAGTGGACTCCTGCAGGGCCGCAAGATAGAGAGCATGTAGCTTGGGCACTAGGGACTCCCGGTAAGCCTTACAGTACTCCGCTGGGAGTCCATCCGGACCTGGCGCCTTTCCAGAAGGCAGAGAGGCCACCGCATCTCCTATCTCCTCTACTGTAAGGGGGCATTCCAGTGACTCCTGGTGCTCATCTGGTACTGTGGGTAGTTGAGCAGCCTCCAGAAACCGATCCATATCCTGTTCCTGTCGACGCCCTGCCGATCTATAGAGGGCCGCATAGTGTGCCGTCAGTACTTGGTGAATCTCCCACTGTGTGTGGACCAGCACCCCGTCAGGCCCTCGGAAGGATTCTATCGGGGCATGCACCGCCTCCTGCCTAAGTAACCAGGCCAGCAACCGCCCTGCCCTATCGGACGTGGCGTGAACCCGGGCCGAATGAGCTGCATAGTTGTGGCATCGCAGCCGCTCAAGCAACGCAGCATGACGGGCTCGGAGCCGCGTCAACTGGGTCGAGTCCCTGCCTCCTCCCTCACCGAGGCGTTCACACGTTAGAAGGCGAGACTCCAGGGCAGCAAGGGACAATGCAAGCTGCCTACGAATGTTCCACCCCGCACCTAGACAATGTCCCCGTATGGTGGATTTGTGCGCATCCCATTCTGTCAGCTCACTACTTGTCGTCCCCTCATTCAGGTCAAAGAACTGCTTGACCGCCGTGCCTAGGGAGGCACGGAACTCAGCATCCTCCAGAGCGGCCGGCTGCAATCGCCACGTGGGCACAGGGGGCCGCCCGGGGTCCCAGCACAGACTCAAACTAAGAGGGTTATGGTCCGAGTGGGTCCGGCCTAGATATTCTACCTGACCTATCAGAGGAGTCAAAGAGCGAGAGCCTACCACTCTGTCAAGTCGGACATGAAGGTCATGTACCGCCGAGTAGTACGAATAAATGCGGTCGCCAGGGTGCAGGCTGCGCCACACATCACGTAAGGCCCAACGCGACAGCCAATCAGCGAGGCTTTTTGCGTTCGAAATCGCTTGTGTGCTGCGGAGGGGCGGGTATGACCTGTCTAGGTGCGTGTCAAGTACTGCATTAAAATCCCCACCCAGCAGCCAGGGAAGGCCCACATATGGAGCTAGTACCACAGATAGGTGATCCAAGAACGACGGTTGGTCAACGTTTGGAGCATAGAGAGAGCCGATTGGTATGTGCTGCCCATTAAGCTTCCCACGGATCAAGGTGTATCGTCCGGCGGGGTCAACCACTACATCTGTGTATGTGAACGGCGTACCCGCCCTTACCCAAATCAAGGTGCCACGGGCGTGTGCGGAATATGTGGTCCCAAAAAGTTGACCCCTCCAGCGAGCACGTAGTTTGTCGAGCTCCGGCCGTGTCACATGGGTCTCCTGAAGGAGGGCGATGGCCGTCCTATGTCGCTGCAAGCAGGCGAAAACAGAATAACGACGTGCCGGCGTTTGCATACCCCTTATATTCCATGTGATCACCGCAGTGTTAGCCATCTGGGGCAAGCAAGGGCTGTGTAGAACTCAGGACCAGGGTCCGGTCGGTCGAGGGGGAAGACCCTGGGTTGGATGTCATGCCGACATGCTGGAACAACAAAGCGAATAAGAAAACTTTGGTGCGCTGCCGGGCGCACCTAACAAAGATCAAGAACTGTGTTACTGCCAGGGCAAACCCCAGAAAGGGCGTTCGTCCAAACTACAAACCAAGTGTCTATGGGAAACTAAGCCAGGTAGCTAGTGGGCGCTCAGGGTGATTGGAACTGTCACAAATTACTATGACACTGCGCTACCCCTATGTTCACCTTATGTGCCTTCTAAACTGCTAGCAGTGCCACGCACGCGCGAGCGGTCATATTGCGCCGGCCTTCACCACCCGCCGCCGACTGCTCATAACCTGTGCGTCCCCCTCCCCTCCCCGGCCGCTCAGAACCCCACACGGCCAAGGCGCCCCAGCCGGCCCGCACGGGCCGGCGCGAAGAACCACAATACATCAGACTGGAGAGCAGAGGGATCTACAGTCCACCCGCGCAACCAGCCTCACTCATTCCACCTCAATCACTTGCACATATCATTGCCCCAATGTGTCAATGTTCACACAATGATATCAGCTGTCTGAGGTGTCACCACTGGTAGCATTTGATCGTCTGAAAGCATGGCAGCCGGTGAGGAAGATCCACAAGTCTCGGGGTTGCTAAGCTCGCGAACTGCCGCATCTCCTGGGCTGCTCACGGACCCTAAGGTCGCCACCGCCTCCAGAGCCTCCTGACGCTCCAGTCGCATCTTCTCCGGACTGGGTGCCACAACAAGGCCTGCCCCCATCTCTCCCCGGGTGTCCCTCTGCCCCCTCCGTCGCGCTCTTCTCTCTTGCTGCCTGCCAGTACCCGGATCCACGGGCCTCTGCCCACTGTGCAGCCCTGTTTCCTCCAACCAGTCCCAGACATCAGAGGGGGCGTCAAAGAAACGCGTCCCCTCCGTCGTGACCACACAAAGGCACGAAGGGACCAGCATAGAATACGTGATCTGTAGTTCGCGCAGCAGGCGCTTCACCGCTAAGTAGTTGCTCCTCCGCTTCTGTACCGTCGCCGTATAATCCGGGAACAGCATCACCGTGCTACCGCCTACTACAATGGCGCTCAGCTTCCTGGCTTCCCGGAGCACCACGTCTCTGTCGCGGTAGTTGAGGAGTCTGAAGAGAAAGGGACGCGGCCGGGCCCCGGGGACAGGCCTCCGCGCCGGGACTCTGTGTGCCCATTCCACTACAAACTGTGGAGAGAGCACCCCTGAAGGGAGAATGTCACGCAGCCATCCCTCGACAAACTGTTCTGGGTGTTGTCCCTCCTCGCCTTCCAGCAGGCCCACCACTCGAACGTTATGGCGCCGTGAACAGCCTTCCGCATCCTCAGCACGGTCCTCCAGGGCATTAACTCGGTCGAGCATGTCCTGTAAAGTGGCGGTGTGGCTGCGCACCACCGGCCGAACGTCCTGAAGCGTTTGGCTGTGATGAGCGACAGTGTCCGCCAATTTGCGGTGGTCAGCATGAAGGAGAGTGAAATCCACTGTAACTTTGTCGACGCGGTACTCCAAGGAGGTCTTCGTCTGTTCCAGGGTGTTACCCAGCCGGTCCATCGCCGCCAGCATGGCGTCCATTTTGGCTTCCAATGTCGACGCCTTCTGCTCCGCACCTCCGCAAGTGCGCCCCGGTGCCAGGCCGGGGCCCTCCACCCTCGGCCGGATCTCATTCTGCTTGTTCCGCAACCGCCCCATAGCCAGCTGCTGTGCTGACGGCATTCGCGATCTTCCTCGGTACGCAACAGGTAAGTTCAATCCCCGGCCCCTCTATGCCAGATCACCGGAGGGGTTAACAGCTTTTCTCCACTACCATCGCCGGAGGAAAGAGGGAAGGGGGCCACGGTGCCCCCTCAGCAGCTATCGTCGTCCCTTGTACAGAGCTCACGCCAGTCAATCGCTGCCAGCCCCCGCCGGTTAACTCACAGGCCTTTCACCGTCTCCTGCATGCGTCCGGTGCAAGGGGACCAGTGCCCCACCACAGCTGGTCGGCTCCCCACGAGGGGCCCCCTCACTAGTGCCAGGTGTCCTCCCCATTTCGGAATGTCTGCAGCTCCCCGATCCTCTGCGACCACACGCCTCTAGAACAACAGCCTTCCGCCAGGCCCCAGTCCACCAGTCACTCCGGTTCTGGGTCTCAGTAGCATGCTCCGCAGAGCCGGGGTGGCCCGCCTCACTCCAGGCGTACACTATGCACCCTTCCAAGTCCACTTCTTCAATTCTGCGTGCGGGGGGCCCCCGCTCCTCTTCCCAGGCCTCCCCGCCGCGTATGCAAAGGTCACTCAAGCGCCGGATGCCAGCCCCGCATATCTCACTTGGGCCGCTCCGACAGGCGAACGATTAGCCCTCACCGGGGGATCCAGAGCCAATCAGGGTGTCCTGCCACTCCCCATGGCGGCCTCCTCAGGCTTCCCCTCCGACACTGCCGCCATAGTCCAAAGCGCCTCCCGTGGGCGAGATCCACCACGTCAATTCTCTCCGCTCCAGCGCTGCTCCTGCGCGCTGCCACAGCACAGTCGTCCGCCTGCTTCGCCTTACTTCACCGTCACCTGAATAAGCCGCAAGGTCTCTGCAGGCCGCCGTCAGCGTGTTTTCCGCCTTGTAGTGTGTGGCCTGTGCGGCCTAGACGCCGCGTGGCGAGCCGCGGGCTGGGGTGCCCCTCGCAGCCGGCCGCCGCCCACAGTTCGTTCCGCGTCTTCCACCGGGCTGGCTGTCAGAGCTAATATCCCTGGTGACAGACCGTCCCCAGCCCCGATTTTTCCCCACAAGGCCGCCGGAGTCCCTCACGCAGCAGCGGGTGACGTTCCACAGCCCCGTCTCGTGCTGCGGGCAGGAAAATTGTAGGAGAATGGCACCAGGCTGCGGGAGCCTTAGGCATTAGCAGCCTTCTTGTCCGCGCGCCACCTAGCGCCCCCATACTAACAACAAGTCTGATACAGTTTCATAATAAACTATTCTTCTGGGTCCCAAAACAGAAATAATGACAATATATGAGATCTCAGAACACAATCAAAACAAAATACAGGGGTCATTTATTTTGTAGCGTGTGCACTTAGCAACCTGGCAGAACGAACTAAGGTATTAGAAGAAAATATCGATAAAGCAAATATAGGCTTGCAGAAAAAACATGCAAGAGATTGATAAATTAAAACTACACGATAGAAAGAAAACAGAGGACATTCAGAGGTTAGAGAACCACTCAAGACAAAAAAAACTAGGATTCTTGAATATACCAGAGGGAGCAGAAGGCAATGTCTCAAACTGAATCATAATTAAACTCTTGACAGAGGGAGTTCTGAAAAATAAAGCTGACCTCAACTTAGATACAGCAGTACAGAGGGTTGGTAAATAACCCTTTAAACGCAATTCCAACTGGAAATCCCCATGGAGAATACTTGTAAACTTTCTAACCTACTCTTTGTAAGAGCAGTTCCTGGATGCACTCTGAAATTAACAACAATAGTGTATGATCATTTTCTCTACCAAACAAGATCAAACATTGGCAGAATGACTGCACAATGCCAGTGCGAGCTAGGACACAAAATAGAACTGCAAAATCTGGATACAATGTAAAAATTCATGTGAAAAATGAAATGTTAACCTGAAAGGCGGAGAGGAAGTGGATGAACTGATAAAGTAAATAAAATCGAAACCATAAAATGGGAAATTAAAGTTTGGGGTGAGAGTAGAGCATGGGCACATGTTGATTTTTAGTGTAATTTCAGTTCAGTTCAGCTATTCTTTATTTGGTGATTCAAAACCATATAAAGTCGACAATGCCATTAAAAGCATTCACATTGATAAATATTTATACAAAGTTGAAATACATCTATAAAAATATGAAAACACAGTACAATCACTGAAAACTTTGAGTTTAACAGCTCATTAAGTGGGTGCCCCCTAGTAACAAAATAACTTTTTCCTAAGTCCAGAAAGAAAACTTGCAACCCCAAAACGGATCATAGGTGATGTGAACATTTGTAAGTGCAACAAAACTGGTTTTACTTGTGCAAATTGGTTATCTCTTACCAAGGGAATACTAAAATGGTGCCTTAACGTCGGATAAAAATCACAAAAAAATACAAAATGCATAGTATCTTGCTCTGAGAAAATGTCACTGGGACAGGGTTTCAGATCCCCAATTTTATGAAACCCTTTTGGGACAGCTTAAAACCAAAGTATTGAATTATTACTGAACCTTGTCATTCATTCATCAAGCTTTATTCAGCACAAATTCACTGAGCCATAAAAGCAAAAAAAAAATCCAATAAATGGTTACAATATGATTAAAACATTGATCTCCTAAAACCAAAATTCACACAATGCCGAGTCAGTTAATATAAAACAAATCATAAAAACAATAAATTTATATGCACACGTCATGCCTAAATACTCCAGCCTGATTTATGCCTGCAAGTTTAAAATACAATTCTGATGACCATTGTCTACGTATAACCATAAAAGCCTAATGGAGTCACCAATGAAACAAACCAACAAGCTAAAATCAGTACATTAACCCTTATCAATTTTTCCGGTTTCCTGAATCATCTAAAAGAGCTGTAATATGAATTACCTTCAAGAGGAACAGTGCGACCCTGTAACATACTCTAGCATGAACATTGTCAATAAAAAACAGTGATTGCAAAGTTGTCAATAAAATGTATTGTTTCACCGAAGATTTAGGAGGTTTCCTTTTCCATCATCCTACGAAAGAGAAACATATTTTATAAATCCAACAAATCCCTTGACCATAGTGATTTAGGGTTAGCAAATAATTCTGGGGGGACTACACTCAACCGCATACTTTTAACATATCTAGGCCAGGGAATACAGACTGCTCCTTCAACTGATCTACAATCCTCAATCACAAACTGATTAAGTGAAAGTGCGGGATTAGGCCAAATTCTGAGCCCCCATGTGAAGGGAGCAAAGCGATAAGAGCCGAGATATATCCCAAGCTACATCCTCATGGACAATAAAGAGGGGGAGCTTGTGGGACCTGCCAGGAGCCTATGCAAAACGTTATTTCTATTACTTGCAGCTCTCCTGGTATCTTTATAACCCCACAAATCACACCCATAACTTGCCATTGGGATACATTTCTCTTAGTATACCTTAACCAAGGCCTGCACCGGTTTGGCCCCTAATCTCGTAGCAAAGTCCATTGTCACACCCACTGCTCTCAATAAGATATTCTTTTTTAGGGACTTTTGAGGCAGGGCCCTCAGTCATCAAAACGTACACCCAAGTATGGGTAGGCAGCTACTTTAGTTAGTTCTACCCTCCTACATATTGGCACAGAAACATACACATCAAATCACCCCCAGAAGTAGCCCTAGAAGCTGAGACTACTATGCCATATTGTGTAGGGAGGCTTTCTCAAGTGCTACACTATTGGGTGGGAAACATACAGCCAGAAAGGAAACAATCCTTAGGGTACAGCTCTCTTATGTAGAAAAGTAGAGAACAATCAGTTGTACCTAGACATTGAAAAGCATAATTTAATACTGGTGAAAGGTAGGGAGCATAATGGAAAGGAGATGCAAAAGAAATGGGTGCAAAAGATATGGGAACACCGACTGAAATTATTATGTGGAATTTAAACAGCCTGTGCTCCAGGAAGAAGCAAAACTAACTGCTAAATAATTTTAAAAAAATGCTAAGGCCCAGATTATTATACTCCTTGAGACTCACTTACAAATACCTGAGTGCAGAACCTTTTTTAGAAAACATTATTGGGTACAAGACATTAGCAAGGTAGCACCAAAGGTGTAACTATAATCATAAGAAAGAACTTCGGAATCCTATAAAACCAATATCAGAGGGAGACGTTTGTTGCTACTATAGAGATCAGGCAGTAGTCACGGATGTGCGTGGCATTGTTGCCCCAAATGTGATGATCCTACATGTTTAGGTGCCCTAGAATTAAGTTTGAGCGGTGATCTTCACTCCGCTCGCGAAGTTTGCAGCATTTTCCGCATTATGCGCAGCTCGCCGAGTTCTGAAAAACTCTATTCCGCTCCGCAGAGTGGAGTTTTTTTCCTCCCGGCGAGATTTTTCCTCATTTGCACATGTCAACATAAAGTTGGCGAGCGCAAGCAAGGGAAATAAACCTCCTGGCGAGATCTCTCAAAGTGGGCGGTTCGGATTTCTCAATGCCAACTGTCCGTTTGTGTTGAGAAAGCTGCTGCTCGAGTAGAAAATCTACTCGAGGGGCAGAAAGGAAGCAGTGCCTGCTTGCGCTGTGCATGGTGCCATTTGCGATAATTTCACAGCGCAGACAAACACCTGGCAATGAAAATTACCGCAAACTGATTTTTTTCTAACTCACTCCACCGCTTGCGGAATTCCATTGAGCTCGGCGGAGTTTTTTTTTGCAGTTCGTGGAGTTCCGCGGAACGTCACAAACTCTGCCGAGGCTTACCTAGAATGTCAACTATTGGATGCTCCTGCCCCTGTTCCAGTGAGTGGAGACTTCAGTGTCATGCTAAATAAAGTTATTGATAGAACCTCCAAATGTAATTACAGATGTATTCAGAAAATGGGGCGCAAATGAAAGAATATATTGCAAGATTATTGCATTAACGCACAACTGAGCGAGACACCTATACTCTCTTTCACGCTGCAATCGCTGTTTTACTGTGTATTTGTTAGTCACTCCCTGATTTTACAGGGACCAATTGTTTTAATACGTGGAAAAATTGTTTGGGCCTCTAATGCACCGCGGGAAATCTTTCGTGTTGCTAAAACACTTATGAGACCGCCTGCACCACAAGCCACCTCAGACGGCGCCCTCACCCGTTGCAATGACCTGGCTGAATTTTTCTACAAGAAAATTCATGATATATATCTCTCATTTCCTTGCACAACAGACTCGTTGTCTTTCGATCTGTATCCCTCAGGGATTCAAGCAACACTAGATCACATCCCTTTTCCTGGATCCTAACTTTCTGGAGTCCATTATGGCCAGGGTCAAATCTGGATCTCCTAAAGATCCAGCCCCCCCACATGTTCTGAAACTAGCTACAGGCACCATTCTCCCAGTGATCCAAGAACTTATCAACTCCTCCATCTCCTTCGGAGTGGTTCCTATTACATGGAAAGGTGCCATGGTAAAGGCACCATTAAAAAAAATCAATTTGAATCCAGGGACCCTGGGGAACTATTTGCCTATCTCCCTCCTCCCAGTAATAAGCTAAATTCTGGAGAGACATGTCAATTCAGTACTATCTGAATTCCTAGAATCTAATAATCTGCTTCGCCCTACACAGATGTGTTTTTGGCCCCTACATGGGACAGTGACAGCGCTCCTAGCGGTAGCTGAAGAATCCAGGAGAATACTGGATCACGGTGGCGTAGTGGCCATCATTCTCCTGAATCTCAGTGCCACATTTGATACCGTCAACCATAACATCCTGCTCTCCAGACTCAGGAGATTAGGAGTACTAGGAGGTGCTATTGCCTGGCTACAATCCTTCTTAGAGGACAGGTCTTTTCAGGTATTTGAAGGAGAAGCTCTGTCTAAGAGTATGGCCCTCAGATGTGGTGTGCCTCAGGGATCTTCCCTGAGCCCCACGCTATTTAACATATATACGAGACCGCTGGCCGAGATAGTACAGCCATTTGGCATAAAAATTGTGACTTATGCTGATGATACACAATTGGTCATGGCCTTAAACCGCCCAGAAAATTTGTCGGCGAGTTTGGGCCCTTGTTTGGAGGAGGTTGCCAAATGCATAGAGCTGTCATGTTTAAAATTGAATGGAGACAAAACAGAGCTTATGCTCCTAGGCAACTTCCCAACGGCCAATTTAGGGTTATTGTGGCCGAACTGTTTTGGCCCTGCCCCACCACCTAAGAATCAGATTAAAAGTCTGGGCGTGTGGCTGGATCGCTCCCTGACCTACGGACACCAAACAGCTAAGCTGTCTGCAACATGCTATGGCATTATGAGGATGCTTCGGAAAGTTCTTCCTCTCCTCCCGTTCCTTGCAAGAAGGATAATGGTCCAGGCTCTGATTCTTTCATGCATGGACTACGGGAATGCCCTTTACCTAGGAGCTCCTAAGGCCAAGACAACCAGACTACAGATCATTCAGACCTGCGCAGCCCGTTTGCTCCTAGGCCTCCCATATCGGCAATTGGCTAAGCCTGCCTTGAGATCATTACACTGGCTACCAATAGTGGAGAGAATCAAATTCAAAGGAATGTGCATTGCCCATAAATCCTTCTGGGGAAAGGGACCCATGATCAATCAATCTATGATCATCCCGTACCTTCCCAACAGAAGCCTCCGCTCTACAAACAAGCTGCTTGCCCCAGTGCCAAAGTTAAAGAGATCAAGAAGCGGCGGCCGCTCTTTCTCCTATAATGTGGCAGAACTCCCTTCCCCTTCACATACGCCAGGAATCTAACCATCTTGTATTTCGGAAATTAGTTAAAACTTGGCTTTTTAAAGTAATGGCACAGTAAGAGGGTCGCCTTGGTCTGCATCTGCATACAGCGCTGGGATGCCTCAGGGTAGCTATGCGCCATATAAATGTTTCTTTCATTTCATTTCATTTAGGATTATGTGACATATGGCACAACAATTAGGAAACCAGAATGGATATCGTTTTAAAGCAAAAAGTATGGACATCATAATAGAATTTATTTCTTCTTTCTAGATAAATCTAACTCATGTTCCAGCACTCATATCTGACTGTTCCGTGGTCACTCTTTGATCAGACCTCCCAATAGGTAGGGCAAGAACTATGTGGATACTGAATAGAGCCCTGCTCCATGAGAAGAGTTTTATGAAGGAGATATCAGAACAGAGTTAGGAGATTCTTTATCATAATGTGGGTACAGTCAGTCACATCACAGTATGGGATGTATAGGGGGATCATCTGTAAGATTTAATGCGCACAGAAAATTAAGACAAGGAGGAGGATAGGAAACTGATGGAAAAGATTGTGAAAAAAGAAAGAGAGGTACAGAGTAAATCCATAGCTGCACCTCATAAAGCCCCCGATATGTGATTAGAGTTAAAAAATGTTCAGAGTGAGTTTACAGTGAGCATGGATAAGAAGATATGAGACCCATGGAGAGCCAGCAAGATGCAGCATTTTGAGTATGGAGAGAACAGTGGATCACTATTCGCTTTGAAAGCTAAAACTGATGTAATCAGAAACTTTATAGATACACTAATAGAATCTGGAACAGAGATACCATTGAATACTATGGAAGAAACAGAAGCAGAGATTATTAAAACTATTAGTTCATAATACAAGGAAAATATACATCTAGACCCAAACAACATTATGGAATGACTAATAGATAAATACTTGCCAATACTATATAAAATTCAAACATAGGTCTCGCAACTAAAATCACAGAGGACGAAATGATAAAACAGATAAGAAAACTAAAGAACTGTAAAGCAGCATGGCCTGATGAGATATCTGGTGAGCTTTATAAGAAGCTAATTACTAAGCTGGTTCCTATATCGAAAATAATGTTCAACTTAATATATCTTAATGAAGAAGAGAGTATTCTTTGCTGGTATGAAGTTACTATAATTGCAATCTTGAAACCAAATAAAGGTCCTAAAAAAACTGATTCTTACAGATCCATTGTGCTATTAAATTATGATTATAACATCTTCTGCGGTATTATAGCTAATCGACTAGCAGATGTTATACCTTCTTTAATTGATTCCAATAAAAAAGATTTTATACCAGGCAGACAATGCAATAAACTGACATACCTCTTGACAGGAACAATAAATGGATAGGAATGTTTGGCATTCTTTTAACAGAAGCAACTTTGGATGCCTCCAAGCCTTTTGATAGGGTGTATCTGTGGGAAATTCTAAAAGCTTTTAAACTCAATTAGAATATGACTAATACCATTCAAGCTCTGTACAAAATGCTCTCAGAAAGAATATTAATAAATTGTGCATAAACAGACAAATTTTCAATTTCAAAAGGGACTAGAAAAGAGTGGCCCTTATCACCACCATTATTTGACTTGTATAACAAACCCTGTGCACAACTAATCTGATTAGATTGGGCTATGATCCCATTCGAGACTTAGGTCTGTAAAATCAAGATCACATTATATACAGCTGACATTCTCTATACTGTTAATCCAATACATTCAATAGTCACTTTGGAAGATATTGCTGAAAAGTCTGGGAACATCTTGCGTTATCGAATATTAATGAATCAAAAATAGAGGTAATGCTATGGATGTTAGAGAGAGCATCCAGAGTACTAAAAAAAATTTGTAATCACTCATAACCAAGAAGCTCTACCTGGAAAAACCCTAAACAATGTCTGTAATGAATTAGATTGCCTGTTGAAGAAATGGAAACAACTACTACTAACAATCTATGGGAGGGTTAATCTGATTAAGATCCTTCCTAAATTGACTTCTTTAAACAACACCGTACCCTTTACAGTCCCAAATACTCGTATTAACTAGATACAAGGTACGGTTAGTAGCTTTATTTGGCCATATAAAGGTATTAGGCTGTCATGGAAAAATGTAGAAAGAAGTTAAATAAGGGAGGTCTGGTTTTACCTGATGTTCTGATATATTACTATGTAATTAAAAAAATATTTGAATGCTGGCAACACAGCCTGATAGCAGCTTCTTAGGCAAGGTATATGCTCCAATGTTAAGGAGTCTGAGGTAGGAAACATTTCTTTGTAAGTTCAGAGACCCAACATTTTTCAAATAGGTACATCCTATCATGTTTCCAGCAGCCTTAAAATAAGGTTCCATCTGAGTAAAGTCTTTGGTATTCATTATTATACACACCTACTTCCAATCTGGGATTTCCCAGGGACACCAGAATGCTTAGATGATAAACTCACACCCCCTTAAAGAAGCGTTTTTTAACACCTGTGAGATTTAAGAAATGGACCAAACCTTGTTGATTAGAAGACAATATCAGATGCAACAAAAGGAGAGCTGTCGAGATTCAAATATCTTCACCTACATTCATGGTGGTCCTCCCAAAAATGGATGGATAATGACACCTGGTAGTACGAAGATGTGATACAAGATAATGTTAAACCAAGAAAAGAAGTGGCTTTTTGGTATTGGGAGCTTAATAAAGCAGACACAAGGAAACCTACAGAACCATACTGAGTATTGGAAACTGGGAGACTTTCTGGAAACAGCGAAAGAAGACAAGTAGCTTCAAATTTGCTTTTCACCAGAGTAAAACTTGCTGCTTTAAAGAAGAGCTATTTCTCTCTTAAATGAGAATACCGCAAAGACTGGCAACATTTGCACAAGAGATTCCTCAATGCATGAATTGATAATTATTAAAGCCAGGCGACAAGCACATGTTCATAGATTATCCAGGGCTGGTACGTTTCTGGAAAGAAGCAAGTACAAATTTTGGTGCAATTGTTAGACATGAAATTAAGGTAAGCCATTAGTTAATTTAATTTGGTTGTGCTCCACCACTGAATATACTTTTGAATAACATTCAAAAGAGACTCTTGTTTTATTTAATAAACCTAGCAAGAACAGAAATTTGCAAAATAAAATGGATGCTCAGAACCACTCCTGATTGTAGATTGGATTAAATCAATTAAGTATGTCTACCAAATTGACCCGGAAAATCTAGCTAAAACTTGGATATATTATATAACCGGGCAGTCTGGTCCTAAAATTCCAATGATTACACTTTGAAACTGCAGAGCTAGAAGGTCAGTTTTCAGAAGATCTCAAGTATTATCATCAAAATAATGAAGTCATTCTCTCCAAGAAGGTACGTTTATGTACAATCTAGATTGGAATCTGATGGCGGAAAAAATTAAAGAAAAAAAGGAATGCTATGAACCCAAGGTGTTTGAGATTGAGCAAAAGGCTCTGGGAAACTCAGTGTGTGCAGAAGCCTCAAGGGGCCTGACAGTGGAAATGAGCTTATTGAGCTCTAGTGGTAGGTGTGCAGCTTGAAGAATAATGATGAACAAGAGCCTCAGAGTCTTAGGATGAAGGGATGAAGAGTGCCCATGGAATCATGAGGGTGAACAGCAGTTCCAGACCTGAATAGCAGCATAATCCTCTGTAGGCCAGTCAGTGTGTGGGTAGTGGGGTTCCCTTTTCTTTTTAATATATTTGTTAATTGTGTTTTTTTCAAATCAATGTTTTACATCATTCCTCTAGCTACTTCACATATTTACATACCTAACATTGCTACAGTTAGGAATTTCGGCATAACATTTTACACATGCTCTGGTGTGACATCTAATCACTCTCACCTAGTTCTCAGGTGAGTGATGTCTTAGTACCATTAATTAACCTCACATCTAAAATTGCATTTAACTGACAGGTACCACTAATTATTTCAACATGTTCTTAGGTTAGAGACAAAAGTGATTGTGTAGCTACTTTTACTTGATTGATCAATTGATGTTCTTTATGTTATGCATCATGGGAGTTCTAACTTCGCAACATCAACTTGAATTCTGAACATTATGTGGCCAATCTTAGACGTAATCTCCAACCTGTGAGAGATAAACATTAGATAAACATTCGCCGCATTCCCAATTGTGTCTTTGCAGTGGGTGCTCATCAGATTTGGCATCTAGTTTTCTAGATATCTGCCACATTTGGTATATTTCCCCTTCCAAACTCACCCCCCAGTACCTGATCTTGCAGTTATCTCCACCTTTGACCATTTTATGAAATCTCTGTGCCATTCTGTTATGGGGGGGGATGTTGATGGAGGATTTTCATGGCCAAAGCTATGTGGTGCTTCGTCAGCCAGAGCTATGAAGCGGATAATGTGTTTTGTCTTTTTTGTAGTGGGTCTTACCTGTAATAAACAATGAAGTGGGCTGTGGGAGAGAAGGGTATCATCAAAACTGCCACCTGGATAAAGGGTCTAAGGGAAAAATATTTAAAGACCTGCCCAAATTCTAATCCCCATAACAAGACTGTATAAACACTACAGAATAGGGGGTCTAATGGTCGACAGCACAAGATTAGAGAAAAGGAAAAATAGTGTGTGAAATATCAAACCCATACATAGTCAGAGCAGAGCACGGAAAACCATCAAACCGACTCAACCAAAGAGACCAAAATTGAGAGCAAAGTCACCTCTCACGATCAGTTTATATCATGTGGTCTCCACCTAGAGCCGAGGTATGCCTCTTGATCATAGAGACTTCCTCGTTAGTGCAAGGCTCTATTGCTCATTTGGGTTGATAAAGAGAAGTCCAGGAGTCACGTGACAGACTGTGACCACCAGACAAGAGAAGTGCAGTGCAAAAGAAAAATGTGAAATTTAAAAGGAGATTGTGTGAAGAGTCCAATATTATTCACTCATTCTGCACATCTCGATTAAAAAGGTGTGTGAACAGAAAATATACCAAGCAGTGCTAACTAGTCACTGTTGAATGAGGGTCGACATGTTTCAGCCTTCACGGGATTATAGCCCACGGCTTTCTTCAGGACCTATATAAATTAATGCTACTGCATTCAATTGATGGATTCCAAATAGTGCATATATAAAAATGTGAAACTTAACATAAGAAGAAGTAATAAATACAACCTCACGTTGTCCTATTCCTCTATATCACAGGGTGCTAGCATCACCTGAGGAGAAAGGACAATTAACACACATAATAGACCAATTCAGAAAAAGCGTGCCGTCTACAAACAAGCAAATTTATCTTAAAAGTGCCTGGTTAATTGCTGTGAAAGAATCCACGCAATGCTTACCCAGCGTGATCAGGGATTTCACCTCACCTACCCTGGAACCTGGCTCAGGTTAAGGAGGCCCGCTCTAAATCGTGGGTGAAAAGAACAAAACATCTTTTTTTTGTTTTATTTATTTTCTAGTGATTTAATTCCAATTTAGAACAACAAAGAGCCAAAATTTACTCCCAATTGTTCTTACGCGTTTTATTAAACGCAGAAAACTCCTAACACTCTCAAAGTATGCTCTCCCATACAGTGCAAATAACCCCTCCCAGTGTATCAACTCTTAGAAGTAGTATATTTATTACAAGCACGAAGGTGCATAGTTTAGGCCATCGTAAGTATCCCTGGCTAGTAAGAGACCGGATCTCTAACTAGTCATTATCTGTCTCTCTCAGTTTACAAATACAGAAAAATGTCAGCCAAACTACCTCGTTATACTAGTCAGGTGTCTCTGTTCGAACGAGTGAGGCGCGCTTGTAAGCATGCCTCAGCTGAACTCTGCTAAAGACTAGTGAACGAAAAATGAAAAAAGAAAGCAGAAAAGACCGAGAGTTGAGCGCTCGGTTAGCAGCACCTCTCACCTGTCCGTCGTTGCCCCTAGCTTTCCTAAGCAGGGTGGGAGGCAACGTACAGGTACCGGGAGTGTGTTCAAATACTGTCACCCCACAGAGCATGCCTCACGCTGCGTAGCAGAAAACTACGGTGGGCGCCGTGTCCAGTTTGGCGGAACTACAGAAAAACGGCATGCCTCATGGGAGATGTAGTTAGCCGCTGTCAGTGCGCATCAAGATTAAATACGCGCAAAGCCTGAAAACAGACAAACCACTATTGATACAGGGTTGCCGTTTCATTGAACCCTATGAAAACTTGCCAAACTACAGTTTCGCTCTGTGTCCATTCCATTCTCAAACAGACCCGAGAGTCCCAAATCAATGCCATATATTGTTCAGGTGTCATATACTATTCTGACTGGGCAAAGTCAGTTATAGCGTTGCAGTGGGAAGAGGGCTCTTATGTATTGTCTGCTTTATGGGTAATATACTCAATACACGTAGTGTATTATAAAATGCTCCTTTGCATGCTGGTGTACCGCAAAGATTAATAATTGGTACGCTCCTCTCTGTTAGTTTCTATTTAGTTGCAGTAGTTCACATCTAGTGTTCCTATTGTGCCCTCTCAAAGTACTAAAAGTCAAAACAGTAGTGGAGCGAAGGGCCGAGGTTAGTTCATCATCCATTGTATCAATAAACAGCATATGTGATAAACTAAGACCCAAAGTATCACGATGCCTCATGGTACTGCCCCGCACAGTTATAAAAAGCCAATACTTAATATTGGATGCTCGTCCAGGGAATATCATCATTTAATCCCAATGTGTCACAACATAGCCTATGGACCCATTTTTGCTCTTTGGTGAACAAATACCTGGAGATATCACTGATGTGTTGTGGAATAATAGGTTTCTCCAGTATTGTCCAATGGAACTCATCTGCAGTGTGATTGGCTTCAGTATAATGCCTGGTGAGTTTTGTGTTGGATTTACGGCACCTGAAGGTGCTCTTGTGCTCTGACATGCGGAGCCTCACCTTTCGGGTGGTCATGCCCACATACCTCGTCTTACACGGGCATGTGAGTAGATAAATGACATTACTGCTGTTGCAGTTTGTGAAGTGGGTCTGCATCCAAGGTCTATTGGTCCCAATATCCACTGAAGAGCTGTGGGTGGTTTGTGGGCACACCGAACAAACCCCACAGGGGTGGTGTCCTGTCACTGCTGGCAGGTCCCATAAAGTGCCCAGTGGTCTACTGGGCCCAGTTGGTGGTCGTGTATGGACCAATCTGTCCTTAATGTTGCCTGATCTTTTAAAAGCAAAGAGTGGCATCGCTATTCTCTCCTGGCAACTGTTTAATATCCGCCAATGTTTTTTGATGCTTTTCTTTATATCATTGGATAGTGTGCAGAAAGTACTGACCATCGTCAGACGTTCCAATGGTGGCTTCGGTACCGGCGGTTCCAACAATGCTTCCCGATTGTTATTTGAGGCCCTTTTGAGAGACCGTTTGACCAGCTTGCGGGGATAGTGTCTCTCCATAAGTTGCTCTGATAGTAAATTGGCATGTTTGGCAAAGCCATCTGTTGTAGAACAGTTCCTGCGCACCCTCAGAAACTGGCCATAGGGTAAATTATCCCTTAGGGCCTTTGGGTGCTGACTGTCATAACGCAAAAGCGAATTGCGTGCCATGGGCTTGCGGTATAATTCACTTCCCAAGCCCTCAGGGGTTACAAAAATCGATAGGTCCAGAAACGCCAAACGGCTCTTGTTCACTTCAACCGTGAATTTCAGATAGTCATTCCGTGAGTTAAGCCACTGGTGGAAATGGCCAATGGACTGTTGATCTCCTCTCCACACCACCAAAACATCATCAATATACCGCTTCCATAAGCGGATTGATGAGAAGAAGGGGTTGGTGGGAGCCAAGACGTGTTCCTGCTCAAACGCATGGACATACAGATTCGCTAAGCTGGGCGCGAAAACGCTGCCCATGCTGGTCCCTGACGTTTGCAGGTAGATGGTGTTCTCAAATTTAAAAAAGTTCTCTTTCATCACCATTCTGGCCAGCGTCATGATGAAGGGTACAGGTGTAATAGACTGTAAGTCGGTACCCTCTAGGATGGAACGTATTGTATCCAGTGTCTCATCTTGGGGAATGGATGTATATAGAGATTCGACATCGAAGGAGACTAAGAAGTCTCGCTCCGGGTCGAACTCTACCGTGGGAAGCAAACGCAGGACATCCTTGGTATCCTGCAGATACGTCGGCATCTTCTGGACGATAGGTCTTAGAAAGTGGTCCACAAACATAGACAGTGGTTCCAAAAGGGAACCCTGTCCCGAGATGATTGGTCGCCCAGGTGGAGGTCTCTGGGCCTTATGTACCTTTGGCAGTACATAGAAGTAGGGGATGACAGGAAATTTGGTCTGTAGGAACCGTGCTTCGTGGTTGGTAATCCAACCTTCACAGAGAGCTTCTTCGGTGATTTCACCGATAGATTTAAGCAGTCTAGCAGTAGGGTCATGACTTAGAGTCCTATAAGAACGCTCATCGCCCAATTGGCGGAGGCATTCTGCTCTGTAGTCAACAGTATCCAGGATAACGATGGAACCACCCTTGTCTGCAGGTTTGATGGTAATTTCTTCTGCTCTAGACAAGGAAGTAAGTGCCTGTCTCTCATATCGTGGTAAGTTACTAAACCTCTCGTTCCTTGTGTTGCACATGGCACTGATCTCACATGTGACCGCTTTTTCGAAAGTAAGAACTTGTGGAGGAACCAGGTGTGTGCGAGGGTTGAATGTTGACTTAACTCTGAGCCCCGTGTTTTGTTCATTCTCTTCAGGATCAGCTATTGTTTTGTCCCTGAAAAAGTGATGAAGCCTCAGTTTTCTGAAAAACTGTGCCAATTCGCATTGGATTTGAAAAGAGTCCCCTGTGGAGGTGGTAACGAAGCCAAGGCCCCTGTTGAGAACAGACTGCTCGTCTGCTGACAGGATGCGCTTACTCAGATTCACTACGAGGTTTGATTGGCACTGCCCGCGGGTGGAGCCGAGTTCTTCCTCGTATTGCTCCGTGTCCCGGCATGAGGACCTGAGGGTGGACCTGAGGCTAGATCCCAATGAACTTGGGCTTGTGCGTTTCTTCGCCTGCCTCGCGTTCTTGGGGGGCCATACCCTAAAAAAGACTGGTTGTCAAATTCTGGTTGGTATGCTGTCATAGGTGGTGGAAATGCTTGTGGTGGAAAACCCCAGGGGGTGGGCGGCCACCACTGTTGAAATTGTGGTGTACCATAACCCCTTTGGTGGTAGGGTCTAGTGTATCTACCTCTACCTCTGGAACGTTGTTTAGGTCCCTCAGTGTCGCTAGATGTTTCATCTGAGCTGGAGCCTGAATAGGAAGAGCCATATCTTCTCCCATTATTCTTGAACTCAGGAGGTGTATAATTCTCACTGGTGTAAGGGTAAACCTTTTCATGTTTGAACTTGGCCAAATCTTTTTTAAATTTTTCAATTTTAGAGAGGAGAATAGAGTCCTTAAACTCCTTATTGTTCTTATTTGATTCGTCCAAGTTCTTTTTAAATAAAGTGGCAGTGATGGTAATTTTGATTTGGGCTTCTAGGGCCTGTATCTCTATAAGGATGGAATCAGCCACTCTCTTCGCTGTGCTGATAATTAAAATCAGCCAGTCGCGCGTTCAGCGCCATGCTATAAGTGACCAGTCTTTGAGAAACACTCTATCATCCAGAAATTACCATCAAACCTATCGTCCAGAAGATGCCGACGTATCTGCAGGATACCAAGGATGTCCTGCGTTTGCTTCCCACGGTAGAGTTCGACCCGGAGCGAGACTTCTTAGTCTCCTTCGATGTCGAATCTCTATATACATCCATTCCCCAAGATGAGACACTGGATACAATACGTTCCATCCTAGAGGGTACCGACTTACAGTCTATTACACCTGTACCCTTCATCATGACGCTGGCCAGAATGGTGATGAAAGAGAACTTTTTTAAATTTGAGAACACCATCTACCTGCAAACGTCAGGGACCAGCATGGGCAGCGTTTTCGCGCCCAGCTTAGCGAATCTGTATGTCCATGCGTTTGAGCAGGAACACGTCTTGGCTCCCACCAACCCCTTCTTCTCATCAATCCGCTTATGGAAGCGGTATATTGATGATGTTTTGGTGGTGTGGAGAGGAGATCAACAGTCCATTGGCCATTTCCACCAGTGGCTTAACTCACGGAATGACTATCTGAAGTTCACGGTTGAAGTGAACAAGAGATGTTTGGCGTTTCTGGACCTATCGATTTTTGTAACCCCTGAGGGCTTGGGAAGTGAATTATACCGCAAGCCCATGGCACGCAATTCGCTTTTGCGTTATGACAGTCAGCACCCAAAGGCCCTAAGGGATAATTTACCCTATGGCCAGTTTCTGAGGGTGCGCAGGAACTGTTCTACAACAGATGGCTTTGCCAAACATGCCAATTTACTATCAGAGCAACTTATGGAGAGACACTATCCCCGCAAGCTGGTCAAACGGTCTCTCAAAAGGGCCTCAAATAACAATCGGGAAGCATTGTTGGAACCGCCGGTACCGAAGCCACCATTGGAACGTCTGACGATGGTCAGTACTTTCTGCACACTATCCAATGATATAAAGAAAAGCATCAAAAAACATTGGCGGATATTAAACAGTTGCCAGGAGAGAATAGCGATGCCACTCTTTGCTTTTAAAAGATCAGGCAACATTAAGGACAGATTGGTCCATACACGACCACCAACTGGGCCCAGTAGACCACTGGGCACTTTATGGGACCTGCCAGCAGTGACAGGACACCACCCCTGTGGGGTTTGTTCGGTGTGCCCACAAACCACCCACAGCTCTTCAGTGGATATTGGGACCAATAGACCTTGGATGCAGACCCACTTCACAAACTGCAACAGCAGTAATGTCATTTATCTACTCACATGCCCGTGTAAGACGAGGTATGTGGGCATGACCACCCGAAAGGTGAGGCTCCGCATGTCAGAGCACAAGAGCACCTTCAGGTGCCGTAAATCCAACACAAAACTCACCAGGCATTATACTGAAGCCAATCACACTGCAGATGAGTTCCATTGGACAATACTGGAGAAACCTATTATTCCACAACACATCAGTGATATCTCCAGGTATTTGTTCACCAAAGAACAAAAATGGGTCCATAGGCTATGTTGTGACACATTGGGATTAAATGATGATATTCCCTGGACGAGCATCCAATATTAAGTATTGGCTTTTTATAACTGTGCGGGGCAGTACCATGAGGCATCGTGATACTTCGGGTCTTAGTTTATCACATATGCTGTTTATTGATACAATGGATGATGAACTAACCTCGGCCCTTCGCTCCACTACTGTTTTGACTTTTAGTACTTTGAGAGGGCACAATAGGAACACTAGATGTGAACTACTGCAACTAAATAGAAACTAACAGAGAGGAGCGTACCAATTATTAATCTTTGCGGTACACCAGCATGCAAAGGAGCATTTTATAATACACTACGTGTATTGAGTATATTACCCATAAAGCAGACAATACATAAGAGCCCTCTTCCCACTGCAACGCTATAACTGACTTTGCCCAGTCAGAATAGTATATGACACCTGAACAATATATGGCATTGATTTGGGACTCTCGGGTCTGTTTGAGAATGGAATGGACACAGAGCGAAACTGTAGTTTGGCAAGTTTTCATAGGGTTCAATGAAACGGCAACCCTGTATCAATAGTGGTTTGTCTGTTTTCAGGCTTTGCGCGTATTTAATCTTGATGCGCACTGACAGCGGCTAACTACATCTCCCATGAGGCATGCCGTTTTTTTGTAGTTCCGCCAAACTGGACACGGCGCCCACCGTAGTTTCCTGCTACGCAGCGTGAGGCATGCTCTGTGGGGTGACAGTATTTGAACACACTCCCGGTACCTGTACGTTGCCTCCCACCCTCCTTAGGAAAGCTAGGGGCAACGACGGACAGGTGAGAGGTGCTGCTAACCGAGCGCTCAACTCTCGGTCTTTTCTGCTTTCTTTTTTCATTTTTCGTTCACTAGTCTTTAGCAGAGTTCAGCTGAGGCATGCTTACAAGCGCGCCTCACTCGTTCGAACAGAGACACCTGACTAGTATAACGAGGTAGTTTGGCTGACATTTTTCTGTATTTGTAAACTGAGAGAGACAGATAATGACTAGTTAGAGATCCGGTCTCTTACTAGCCAGGGATACTTACGATGGCCTAAACTATGCACCTTCGTGCTTGTAATAAATATACTACTTCTAAGAGTTGATACACTGGGAGGGGTTATTTGCACTGTATGGGAGAGCATACTTTGAGAGTGTTAGGAGTTTTCTGCGTTTAATAAAACGCGTAAGAACAATTGGGAGTAAATTTTGGCTCTTTGTTGTTCTAAATTGGAATTAAATCACTAGAAAATAAATAAAACAAAAAAAAGATGTTTTGTTCTTTTCACCCACGATTTAGAGCGGGGCCTCCTTAACCTGAGCCAGGTTCCAGGGTAGGTGAGGTGAAATCCCTGATCACGCTGGGTAGGCATTGCGTAGATTCTTTCACAGCAATTAACCAGGCACTTTTAAGATAAATTTGCTTGTTTGTAGACGGCACGCTTTTTCTGAATTGGTCTATTATGTGTGTTAATTGTCCTTTCTCCTCAGGTGATGCTAGCACCCTGTGATATAGAGGAATAGGACAACGTGAGGTTGTATTTATTACTTCTTCTTATGTTAAGTTTCACATTTTTATATATGCACTATTTGGAATCCATCAATTGAATGCAGTAGCATTAATTTATATAGGTCCTGAAGAAAGCCGTGGGCTATAATCCCGTGAAGGCTGAAACATGTCGACCCTCATTCAACAGTGACTAGTTAGCACTGCTTGGTATATTTTCTGTTCACACACCTTTTTAATCGAGATGTGCAAAATGAGTGAATTATATCGTACTCTTCACACAATCTCCTTTTAAATTTCACATTTTTCTTTTGCACTGCACTTCTCTTGTCTGGTGGTCACAGTCTGTCACGTGACTCCTGGACTTCTCTTTATCAACCCAAATGAGCAATAGAGCCTTGCACTAACAAGGAAGTCTCTATGATCAAGAGGCATACCTCGGCTCTAGTGTCAGGCGCTGAGCAAGGCGCCTACCGAAGTACAGTTGGACTACATTTCCCAGACATCTCGGCGGGAGGAAGGCGTGGTCACAACTGTTAAGTACGGGCACCGAGGACCAATCGGTGCGCGTAATACTGCCTGGTTGGATTTGTTATGGTGAAGGCTGGAAGCGGCGAGGAAGGAAACGCCGGAGCTCACACGAACACGTGAGAAACAGCCGTGTGCCCCGCTTGACTGTGAATTCGTCGGGGAGGTACGAGAGGCCGAGTTTCGGTTTCCACAACTTGATTTGCGGGACGCTGACGTAAGCGTCACCGCGTTTAAAGGTTCTGGGGGTGAACTTATCCATACTCGCGGAACGCTGGACGAGCGTGGCCGCGTTGTTAAAACCCCGGACCAAAGACGAAGTAGGAGCGGACGCTCCCCATTCGGATTACAGACCGGTGAGGTGAGATCACCGGAGACACTGCCGCCGCAACGTTCAGGTAGCTCAGCAGAAAGGAGGGGCTGCACTTTGCGGGACAATAGTCAGTGGTTGGAAGACACCACGAGTGTAGGGTTCAAGGGGAGAGCGTGACTGTATCCTTACTCCCCGCGCTCTTCATTATCAGTTGGGGGCCTACTCTCGAGGACCTGAGAACAGAGTAGATTCAGGTTCGGTTGGCGAGAGAAGTCCCTGTGTTTTCACCTTTTTCTTTGAAGGGAACATAGGTGGGGGGACTGTCAAGTAGCACGGTCCTGGGGAGCGATCTTCTGTTAAGTCACATTGGTTTAAAGGCCTGGTTATAGTGGCCTGAGTATGTTTTGGAGAGACACACTGTGTAGGCATACTTAGTGAGACCGAATGAGAGTAGGTTGCCTTATGTGTACCGTAAAGTGTGTTAAGATTTATGTTATGTTACAGGTATCCCTATCCCTGCTGTTCCCATCCTAATTCCCTTTCCCTCGCCTGATTGCCCTGGTACTCTGTTCCCTATTCAGAGCCGGGGACGTCGGGAGGTGGACCCCTTGTGCTTCACTCGACTCAGCGGAACAAGAGAAAAACGTGACAGAATTACGCGCCCAAGAAATAGTTCTGTGTGGGTCGAGTCAAGCACAAGTATGGCCTCTCTAGATGAGGTGTTACAAGCCCTCATGTTGGTACAACAGGAATTGGCCGCATCTAAGTTAGAAACCGCAGCCCTAAAAGACAGGGTAGAAAGGCAAGGGCGCAACCCATTTGACGCCTCACAGTCATCGAATCCTATACATGTAAACGTTTCACCACCCATACCCCTGGCAAGCCCAGAGAGGTTCTCGGGTGACCCCCTCAAAATCCAAACCTTCCTCACACAAATAGCCTTGCATTTTTCCTGCAAACCCGCTTCGTTTCCGAATAACCATTCACGAGTGGCGTTTGCTATATCGTATATGACGGGGGACGCGGCCAATTGGGCAGTCCCCTTGGTCAAATACGACGATCCTCTGCTGTCAGATTGGAACTCCTTTAGAAGCGAGTTTGAGCGGGTGTTTGACAGGAGGGCCACCACCTTATCAGCAGATAGAGAATTGTTAGCACTCCGACAGGGCAAACATGATCTGGTAACGTATTTGACCCAGTTCAATCGTCTCGTAGCGGAAACAGAGTGGCCTGAGGAAAAACGTATGTCTCTCTATTACCAGGGCCTGAGGGAGGACATGAAGGATGTACTGGCGCAAATTGATCCGCAGCCCACCACGTACACCAACTTGATGAACCTTACGCTTCGGTTAGACCATAGACTGGCAGAGCGGAAGGGAGAGAGGGTTTATACCCACGTCGAGAAAGCCGAGAGAGGACCCGGACCCGCAGGGGCATCCTCGGACTCTCATGCAGAACCTATGGAGGTGGGTGCAATCAGAGCCCCGTTATCACGGGTCGAGAGAGAGAACCGCAGACTAGCCGGTCTCTGTATGTATTGTGGCAAGAAAGGCCATTATGTTCGTGACTGTCCCGTCAAACCCAAAAGAGGGGGATACGCAGGTACGAAGAAAGTGGCAGTAGCCAATGTACAGGCATCACCTTCGGAAGAACGGGCCTCAGCCACTCCGGATGAAACACACGCTTCTAGGGTCTTGCAATTGCCTTCTTTAGCCGTTGTAGAGTCGGTTGCATCCGAATCACACGTGGTGTTACACATGCGAGTAATGGTGGGAACTAGAGAGCACGAGATAGGAGTGATGATAGACTCCGGTGCCACCGGAAATTTCGTCGATAGTGGGTTAGTACAGCGCCTTGGGTTAAGGCGCATCCCGAGATCAACCCCCGAGGTAGTCTGGGCGGTGGATGGAAAGCCTCTTAAATCCGGACCCATCACCGAGGTTACAGAATCCCTAACCCTGACCAAACCAGGGCCCTTGTGGGATCATGTGGAACAGGTAGCTTTAAACATTATTGAGGCTCCACAATATGAAGTGATCCTCGGCATGCCTTGGTTGGCGACTCATAACCCCTCCATTAACTGGAAGCAAAAAACGGTGGAGTTCGACGCGGAGTACTGTAAAGAGGCGTGTGTCAACGCGCATCGGACTCACCTTCTGGCCCTCACTCAAGGGTATCACCTCAGTACCGCAGCAGAGAAAGAGACGGTCCTCCCAGCCGCCTACGACGCTTACCGAGAGGTGTTCAGCGAAAGTAAGGCTGAACTCCTGCCACCGCATCGCAGTTACGACTGCCAAATAGACTTAATCCCAGGGGCAATCCTGCCGTCTTGTCGAGTCTATGCTTTGTCTGAGCCAGAAACCGAACATCTGCGAAAATACCTAGAGCACTACGCTGAGATAGGGTTTATCCGGCCTTCCCGTTCGCCTGCTGCTTCGCCCCTTTTCTTCATCAAGAAAGCCAATGGCGACTTGCGGACGTGCATCGATTATAGGGCATTAAATAAAAACACCGTCCGCAACCGCTACCCTCTTCCTCTCATCCCTGTCTTGCTGGATCAGGTGAAGGAGGCGACCGTATACTCTCGGTTGGATCTGAGAGGGGCATATCACCTGGTCCGGATAAGGGAGGGGGATGAGTGGAAGACGGCCTTTAAGACGCGGTACGGGCTGTTTGAGTATAGGGTAATGCCCTTTGGGCTGTGTAACGCCCCGGCAGCGTTCCAGTATTTTCTCGATGACGTCCTCAAAGAGCTTATTGATAGAACAGTAGTGGTGTATATCGATGACATCCTGATATATTCCACAGATCCCAGGGAACACGTCACGCACGTCTCACAAGTGTTACACAAGTTAGGAGCGAACAATTTGTTTTGCAAGTTGAGCAAATGCGAATTCCACGTAGAAAGGGTAGAATTCCTGGGGGTGGTCCTGAGTCCTTCAGGGTTGAGTATGGCTGAACGAAAGGTGGCAGCAGTACAGGAGTGGCCCATACCTAAAACTGTGAGAGATGTGCAGTGTTTTCTGGGCTTTTCAAATTATTATAGGAGGTTCATCTCGCATTTTTCCCAGCTTGTCTCACCTCTCACTCGTTTGCTACGCAAGGGTCATCCGTTTTCCTGGACTCCGGAGGCCATGCAGGCATTCCGCGAGTTACAACAGGCTTTTACCACCGCTCCCATTCTGCAACATCCGCATTCCGAAGTACCTTTCGTGGTAGAGGCGGACGCTTCTGACATCGCAGTGGGAGCCGTGCTATCGCAGAGAGAGGCTCTGACCGGGCAATTACATCCAGTAGCCTTCCTGTCCCGGAAGTTAACAGCAGCCGAAGCAAACTACACGATTGCCGAAAAAGAACTACTGGCGGTTCACAAGGCGTTCCAGGAATGGAGACACTACCTGTGGGGGGCTAAGCACACCATAACGGTTTATACCGATCACAGAAACTTGCAGTACTTGAAAACAGCTAGGCATCTCACGCAACGGCAAATGCGTTGGATGCTGTTTTTTGCAGGCTTTGACTTTGTCATTACGTTTCGACCTGGGTCAGAGAACCAGAAGGCGGATTCACTATCGCGACAAGAGGGGGGACACGTACATCGGTCAGAGGTGATCAAGGCCCTCATTCCCCCGGAGAAAGTGGTATGTGTGGTTCGGGCTGACACATTTCTGAACTCTGTAAGAGGGTACCGCACATTGGTGCAATGGCTTCAATGGGAGGAGCAGGAGACGGACAGGCACATAAAAGAGGGGTTACCCTTTTATCGAGATCGTCTGTTCGTGCCTTTGGAGGAGCTGCAGCGCCAGGTCTTCGTTTGGTGCCATGAATCACTGGTAGCCGGACATCCAGGACGGACCAAGACACTGCACCTTATGAGACGACACTTTTGGTGGGCTTCTATGGACAAGGATGTGCGGCGATGGATCCAGCAGTGCGATGTCTGCGCTAGGGCAAAAGGAGACCATTCCAAGGCTAAAGGCAAGTTAGTCCCGTTACCGACTCCCGCAGGGCCCTGGCACAACATAAGCATGGACTTTGTGGTGGGTCTACCGCTGGACCAGGGATATGATGCCATCATGGTAGTGGTAGATGGCCTCACCAAAATGGGTCATTTCGTTCCGTGCAAGAACTTACCCTCGGCCAGTCAAACCGCCCAGTTGTTGTTATCTCACGTGGTGCGACAGCATGGGTTGCCAGGAGTGATAGTATCTGACAGGGGTCCTCAGTTTATTGCTCGGTTTTGGAGGACTTGGTGTAAAGTCTTGCAGGTGGTGGTAGCCACGTCCACCAGCTTCCACCCCCAGACGGATGGCCAGACCGAACGTCTTAATCAAACTCTCAAGACGTATCTCCGTTGCTACGCAAAGGAAGCCGGTACGTCGTGGGTGTCCCTCCTGTGGTTGGCCGAACTCTCCTACAACAACGCGTGGCACAGCTCCATCAAAGAAACCCCTTTTCGGGCTAACTACGGTTATCATGCCAAAACGCTCCCTATATCATTCCCAGTCGAGACACGCAACCAGCCTGCTCTTGCAGCTCAGTTGCAAGCCTTGGGGGACATACACCAACGTCTGAAAGCAAACCTGAGGAGGGCCAAAATCTTGTACAAGACCTGGGCGGACCGCCATCGTCAGGACGGGCCCGTGTATCAACCGGGCGACCGAGTATGGTTGTCCACAAAGAATCTCCGTTTTAAGTTGCGCAGCGTCTTCCATCCTCGTTTCATTGGTCCGTATCCCGTGGTGAGACGAGTGGGAGCGGTGGCGTACAGGTTGGCCTTGCCGGCCTCGCTGCGGATTCATCCGGTGTTCCACTGCAGCCTCCTGAAGCCGGCGCGGGGGGCTTGGAGGGTGGCCGCTCCTCCGGTGATCAGGGAGGGCCAGGAGGAATACGAAGTCCGGAAGGTGGTGGATTCGCAGTTTCGGAGGGGTCGTTTGTGGTACCTCATTGCTTGGAAGGGGTACACGGCGGAGGAGGATTCTTGGGTTCCGTCCTCGGATCTGCATGCTCCTGCTGCCGTGAGAGTATTTCACGCCCGCTTCCCGGCCAAGCCTGGTCCTAGGAGGCGCTTGGGCGGGGGGCATACTGTCAGGCGCTGAGCAAGGCGCCTACCGAAGTACAGTTGGACTACATTTCCCAGACATCTCGGCGGGAGGAAGGCGTGGTCACAACTGTTAAGTACGGGCACCGAGGACCAATCGGTGCGCGTAATACTGCCTGGTTGGATTTGTTATGGTGAAGGCTGGAAGCAGCGAGGAAGGAAACGCCGGAGCTCACACGAACACGTGAGAAACAGCCGTGTGCCCCGCTTGACTGTGAATTCGTCGGGGAGGTACGAGAGGCCGAGTTTCGGTTTCCACAACTTGATTTGCGGGACGCTGACGTAAGCGTCACCGCGTTTAAAGGTTCTGGGGGTGAACTTATCCATACTCGCGGAACGCTGGACGAGCGTGGCCGCGTTGTTAAAACCCCGGACCAAAGACGAAGTAGGAGCGGACGCTCCCCATTCGGATTACAGACCGGTGAGGTGAGATCACCGGAGACACTGCCGCCGCAACGTTCAGGTAGCTCAGCAGAAAGGAGGGGCTGCACTTTGCGGGACAATAGTCAGTGGTTGGAAGACACCACGAGTGTAGGGTTCAAGGGGAGAGCGTGACTGTATCCTTACTCCCCGCGCTCTTCATTATCAGTTGGGGGCCTACTCTCGAGGACCTGAGAACAGAGTAGATTCAGGTTCGGTTGGCGAGAGAAGTCCCTGTGTTTTCACCTTTTTCTTTGAAGGGAACATAGGTGGGGGGACTGTCAAGTAGCACGGTCCTGGGGAGCGATCTTCTGTTAAGTCACATTGGTTTAAAGGCCTGGTTATAGTGGCCTGAGTATGTTTTGGAGAGACACACTGTGTAGGCATACTTAGTGAGACCGAATGAGAGTAGGTTGCCTTATGTGTACCGTAAAGTGTGTTAAGATTTATGTTATGTTACAGGTATCCCTATCCCTGCTGTTCCCATCCTAATTCCCTTTCCCTCGCCTGATTGCCCTGGTACTCTGTTCCCTATTCAGAGCCGGGGACGTCGGGAGGTGGACCCCTTGTGCTTCACTCGACTCAGCGGAACAAGAGAAAAACGTGACATCTAGGTGGAGACCACATGATATAAACTGATCGTGAGAGGTGACTTTGCTCTCAATTTTGGTCTCTTTGGTTGAGTCGGTTTGATGGTTTTCCGTGCTCTGCTCTGACTATGTATGGGTTTGATATTTCACACACTATTTTTCCTTTTCTCTAATCTTGTGCTGTCGACCATTAGACCCCCTATTCTGTTGTGTTTATACAGAGAAGGGTATCAGTCACAGTCACCGCACAACTCAGTACTTCCTTCCAAAATGAATTATCATTGGGCATTGCCGTACCGTATGATAAAAGTCCTCTACGGTTCTATACATCTGGGGTATTACTTAAAGTGCTCAGATAACTATACCCAATGCTTTTCCGGGTAAAGTGTGTATGGTGTATGAAATTAAACAGTGTGTACTACAATCTGGCATTTTTCTAGGACCTTTTCACAAGGCACAGACTTGTTCTACATGTGTCGGGTGATATTTCTTGCCCCAGTCTCCCACCATTCTTTAAGTGCACCAGGTTTGGTATCTTTTAATTGTAGCAGTGTCTGATATAAACATGTTTGCACTTTCCTGTTCTGCGTATGGGTCACTAATAGCATCAGCGTGGGCATACCACTGGGCGTACCCTGCACAGTACTCCACATCTGTTGCATCAACTGGGTCAATGCTGTATATATTAGGAATTAAAATAAACCTAAGTATACTGCACAGAGAGCACATTAACTTCCCTACCTTTCAGTTACTTACTTGCCAACATTAAGTAAGCTTACAGAATAAGCCGAGCACTAGTAATAGGTCCAGAATGTAAAACTGGGGCTGGATGATTAGCTGAGAGGCACCTGGAAGTACAGTGATCTATAACTCTCACCATTGCTTCAAACAACAGGAGCTTCTACATCATAGCATAGCTGCTACCTGCTAGTAAGTATGGAGAATGTATTTAGAAGTAAATGAGGAGATTTTACCTAGTTTATAGGTGGCATTCTGGGTTATATATACAGTTTCCCCACTTGTCATAGATTCGCCTTCCCTTGCTGAATCCTCTCTAGGGCAGTCATGCTCGCTCACTGCGCTCCCTCGCTCTGGCAAACTCATGATTTCATTTTAAACCCCACCACTTTCAGACTTCACCAGCAACCACTGCATATAGGGATATGATGTGAGTGTTGCTCCCCACTTTCAACCCCAAACTTGGACCCTTTATTTGTAACATACAAACAAGCGGCTCCATAGGTAAAGAAACTGCGGATATTGCTGTATTGTGCCTGTTTGTATCTGTAGGAACTCTGAAAGCACTGCACCCAAGTGGACTCTATCTTCTTGATCAGTGTAAAGTAACTCTACCCACCCCAAAACTTCCGTCCCATCCACAACTTACTCAGCACCGCCATCAGATAGGGCCAGCGCAGCATGTTGAAAGCTTTTTTAATATCAAGGTAAGCCACCCAAGATTCAACCTGACTGTGCTAGTCAGGCCCAAGCTATGATTCAAAATAGTCACTTCAGTTTGAGGAATTTGTTCCTGTCAGGAATAAACTGCTTTGGGTCCTGATCCAAACTGGTTTGTGCTATAAGGTGGTTTGCCAGTATTTTTTCAAGTACATTGTAATTTAGGTTCAGGAGAGACAGGGGGCGATACTTTTTAGGTCTCATCCTTATTTTGGGGGGACTACAATTTGCACCTGCCTCAATGATTCTGGTAACAATCCCGTACTCTTGACAATTGTATAAACCTGTATTAAACATGGGACTAGACTAGATCTCTACACTGCATTAAACTGAACTAGAAAACGATCTGCTCCCTGTGTAAATGCCAGTTGTATCTCCTCCACGGTGATGGGGGTATCCAATTGCTGCTATTAGAACAGGCTTATGGTCTCTAGCGAAAGCCATTCCAGATACTTTGTGATGGAATACAGGTCAGCACCCAATGGAGTATTGTACAGGCCACTGTAGTATGCCCCAAATACCTGGTTACTCTTTGTCTGGAAATTAACTAACAAACACTCTTGAGCACAGATAGCACCAATTTTAATAGCCATTTGCATGTTGGCATGTGTATAATCATAGTAGTCTAAGTAGCATAATCTGTCTAGTGCCTCCAAGTATTCTAGTTTAAGTTTACCAAGTGCCAGTGCAGATTATCGATTTGTATCTCTTTTAATCTCCAACTCTCTTGCGTGCCCTTCCTTACTCACAAGGAGTTCCTGCAATACCAAGCCTAACACCAAGAGGTGGTAGAGCAGTTTTTGTGATAGAGGCACATGAATCTTTTCAGACAGAGGTATTCTATTCATTGATAGTATTCCCAGAATCAAATCCAGTAACAAAAATGTTTCACTTCTTCAAAGAAGATGAACCACCTGAGGAATACATTCCCTTCAAGGATGTTGAAATTCCACTCACATACCAGGAGCATCAGCTCTGGTTTAAAGGCGCCCTAAAACATTATAATCACATTACCAGGCTCGGTCCACTAGGTAGACCAGGAGCAGCATGGCCGATTTTAGCCGGCTACACACCACATCCTGACATTGAAACAATGTCAGACGAAGAATTACTCACTCAACTCAAAGAGTTGATACAAATTTACAGACAGTTAGTACAATATGTCAGCAGACTTTAGCAGTCCAACCACCAATAACCATTCCAAATTAAACCCCTCACCAGGGGAATACACTAAAAATTACTCCACAGACGTTACACGCAGTCATGCGTAAAATGCCCACAAAACGTGAACAAATTCCATTCTGGATAGCTCAAAAAATTACTCAAATCGAAGCAGTATTTCCTAATACTAGCCCTTATGAGAAACAGAAAATCCTAACAATCTGTTTACCAATGGGGATCACACCACATCTGGAAGACTGCACCTCTTGGGTCACAGTCTTTGCTGCCATCTATACTAAAACACATGGTGTTCTGTCTATTGTGGTATTACCTGATGTCCTGAAACAAATTCAAAACGAATACGGAGCAGAGTCTGCTCTGAACTTAGGTATGAAATTACTGAAAAACTTCAACCAGGTCTCAACAATAATATTATCTAATATTAAAGGGGAGGCAGCATCAGTGGCGATCCACCAGAAATTAAGGGAATTTGATGTAACAGAACATCAACATGAACTACCAGAATAATAGAAAAATCCTATGAAAAATTAGGCAGAGACAGTTTAGGTGGGAAACCAGTTAAACCACAACTATCTGAGGGTCCTGAAAAGAACTCGATTAAACCCAATCCTACATCTTCTAAAAAGAAGTGGGAAAATAACAAACAACGTTCAAAAGAGAAACGTTCTCAAAAGGAGCACTCTGACTGGAGGTATAACCTCAGGAATTGGGATAATTTGAAAAAACCTGACAGGTATCAAGATACTGATACACGTTCCTTTCGTACCTTTCAGACATCGTCACAGACATCCGAAAGAAGAGGACGTTCAGATCACAAGGAAGAACGCATGAAGTCCAGAGACGATCAACACGTTCAGAAAAACAAACCAAAACCTCAATTCACTAAGAAAAAGGTAACAGGTCTGAAGATCAGACATGCCGAGAATTCTGAGGACACAACTCAAGAACGGAGAATGGGCTCAGACAATGCTGGACAGTGCAGCAGAAGTAACAATAGCTCGCCAGAACCTGAAGGAACTTCTGGAGATAGTGGACTTGAATGAGTACATAACAGTTGAAACTGTAGACACCAGGGTTAGTACTCCACAAAAGTTATATGAAATAACACTCCGGATGGAGGGAGACATACCAAGAAAAGTGAAAGCACTCTTTTGGGAAAAACTTTCAAGGGGTCATGACATACTTCTAGCAGAATAAGACTGGCCACCAGAATTTGTCAGGGAGTGCCCACATAGCGAAGACATTATTATGCCAGCCCAACCACGTTCCTATACATTTAAAATATACTTATGCCAGGAAATGGGCAGTTGCCCAGGCCCCAGCACTATACAAAAATCATGTAGGATGGTATGAGGACTCATCTCACCATAAAATCCAATTAAAATGTCAACCTACTGCACAAAGACAGTACCCAATTAGGCAAGAAGCTAAAAAACAGGTCAGGGAGATCTTAGATCAACTTGAATACCAAGGGGTGATTGAACCATGCACCTCATCAATGAACAATCCTTTGTTTCCTGTTTCCAAACCAGACAACACATATCGTCTACTTTTGGATTGCAGACACCTGAACACTTGTTCTATGACATTTGCTGTGCAAAATGCACACAGTACAGCACTAATGAATAACATTGTGCGTAAAAAATATAAAACCACATTGGATATTTCAAATGGTTTCTTTTATCAAAACATAGCACCTGAAAGTAGGTACTTGACAGCTTTCTCAATAATGGCGACCAAGCGTCACTTCTGTCGACTCCCTCAAGGGCTCAAAAACAGCCCGGGGTTATTCTCAGCAAGAGTAACAGAGTTACTACAAATTTATGATGACGAGGCATTGTCATAGGTCGATGATATCTATCTGACAGACGATGACCTGGATAGGCACTTGAACAGGGTGAACATCATTATACTGGGCTTTGCCTCTGAGGGCTATAAATTCAACTTTAAAAAATCAAGAAATGCCCATCTCAATGTCCTTTTCCTAGGATATGAACTTTCAAGTGAAGGCAAAAGCCTGGCAGCAAACTTTTAGAAAAGTGTGCGCTGCTCCAACCTCCAAAAATGCTGAAAAACTTACAGTCGATTCTAGGTTTCCTGAATTTTGGAAGAATTTACATTTTAAATTAGGCAGAAAGGGTTAAACCTCTCTACGAACTAATCAAACCTGATTTCAAAATCAAAGATTGGACACAGGAACACACAGATATCCTGCTTTCACTCCAAGCTGACATGTTAGCAACAAATCACTTACAAACACGCGTAAATACACGCAATTTAGTGATCCAAATAATTTCGGATCAATGCGGATTCACCTACTTAACTTTTAATGAAGGTGAAAAAGTACCTATTGCATACAAATCACATTTGTACACACAAGCGGAAATGCGATTCACTTCGACAGAAAATATTCTGACAGCAGTTCAAACCGCTGTAGCATAAGGAAGAGCTCTAGCTCAGGGGAAATGCATTATTGTAGTGACTCCAGTTCCAGCCTTGGAGGCAGTTACAAAAGTGATCATTCCAAATGCAAAAGCTTTACATCCAAGATGGATGCAATGGGTTAATTCTCTTGCTGCAACAGATGTTGAATATGTTTTTGATCCTTATTTAAAAATACAAGCATTCCTGCAATACAAACACAAATGTCCTCTGCCTTTTGAGATTCTCCCTCTTGACCAGTATGAATTTATAATTTATACTGACCGATCAGCACAACCCGCTACGGCAGTGCAGCATGCGCGATCGTTAAAGGTCGTATGCGTAATGGTAAATTCCGACCAATGGTCACTAAAACACAATCTCTAGGAGATTGTACAGCTCAGTGAGCTGAACTACAAGCATTCAAATTGGCACTTGAAAATACGGATCGCAAATTCCCCACACTTATAGTGTGCAATTCTTTTTACAATCGTACAATGAATATTTGCAGAATTGGCTTCAAAATGGTTTCAAAGATGCAAAAGGTGGCACAATCAAGCATAAAACGCTTTGGGAACAAATAGTTCAGTTGCGAGATGGACTACAAAACACTCACGTGATACACACGCTGAGTCATCAACGTGATGGCGTTCCACGTTGCAGGGAATTCATTGGCTGACGAAGCCGCAAAGGGGGCTGCACAAACGGCTTCCATAGCTGCAATCACTCATTCAAAAACGAAACTAAACAGTGAGATATTGTTGGCTGTCAATGCTTCAAGCAAAGGCAGTGGTGCAGCGTTACCTAAAAAATTTCTACTCAAATACTCGTATATAATTGATGCGAACAACGTTCCGTTTGCTTGAATCCCTGCAGTGGGGGATAGGGTAATTCCAAACATGGAACGTAGATTAGGACTAATCCTAGCAGCACATGAAGGGATAGCCTCTGCCCATGCAGGTGCTTCCGCCACAGTATCGTTATTAAAACAGAGATATTGGTGGCCCGGCAATAGGAAACAGACCAAAAACTATGTTTTGGAATGTGAAATATGCCAAAAGATGAAAGTCTCTACAGTAAAACGTCCTGCGCAGACGCCCCTGTTAATTTCAGATAAACCTTTAGTTTGTGTTTACCTGGATCACTGCGGTCCCTTGCAAACGGATGGTAACTATAAATATATCATGATCGCAGTGGATTTATGCTCAAGGTTCCTATGGATGTGGCCTCAGCGCTCGGCTGGCGCTCAAACTGTTATAAAAGATTTGCGAGTCTTTATCAGCACATACGCAATAGGCACACTACACTCTGACCAGGGCCCTGCGTTTAGCTCTCGGGCTTCAAAGAAGCCATGGCCAGTTTGGGCGTAGCATTGCGGTACTCCTCTCCATTCCATCCTGAGGGAAATTTGGTTGTGGAAAGGAAAAACCGGGACATAAAGCGGTCTATAGCAGCTAGGGTATTAGGTTTGGGTGATGGGTGGGTCAAACATCTTTATGGGGTCCAACGCTCATTAAGCAATTTCCCAAGAGATTCTCTAGAGGGGGTCACTCCATATGAGGTCCTATTTGGGACAAGAATGTGGGTTCCTGATCTCGAATGTAAAGGCACAGTGGTGGAAAATAAACCAATTGATATCAAAGATCGTTTGGTTGTTTTACAAGACTTAAATGAAATAAGATCGAAACAAAGCAACGTTTTCCTGAAACCAACCACCACTGGGGAAAATCCAGCTGTCCCAGCAAGGCCTGTCTGGATCCCAAGGCTTGGGGATCTAGTCAGAGAGAAGATCGCGGACAAAAAGGAATTTGGGCCTTATTTCAGAAAACCGGTACCTGTCCTAGCAATCCACGGATCAAGAACAGTACTTCTGTCGCCCCTTGCTGGTAAAAAAGAGAAAAGATTTGTGTCCATCGACCTCATCAAACCACACTATGTGGCCGATACTAAGCAGTAGGCCATGTGGACTCCGACCAAGTAGCAGACGCACTCCTCTAGCTACTATCCAAGAGGTTCAAACGGAAAGACTCAGCACCATTGAGAATCCAACAGTAAGAAATAAAGAACTAAGCAACAATGCTATGGAACTCATTCCTCTTGAAACCCAAATAACAGTTTGTCCAGATACACCGGTCTACACCAACGTAGCAAGTGATGCACTGGTTCCAACGAATTCAACAAATCCTGCTGCAATTCCAACCATTGACAGAATTGCCTCTGGCTATTTCATTAACTTTGAAACGTTTTCTGAGGATCCCAGCAAGCCTGAAACGATGCCAGCAAAAAGAACTTTCAAAGAACAAGCACAAGACTTTTTTCATCACGTGAAAAAGACTTATCTGGTTCCACCATGGATTAAACTATGGATTATTTCTGGAATATTTTTCTTTCTACTTTGGCTAGCTTTAGTAATAACTCTGAGCATGTTGATAGATGGAAGATATATTCATTTGAACACAGAAAGTAAAAATGTGAACTTACTTTTGAAACCACACAAATCATCCCATCGTGAAGCAAGAGACTTGTCATCAGTGAACATCACAGCCGTTCCTATACAAGATGGTATAGTTTGGGACAAAACGGATTATGATATATTCGGTCCGTCTGAACTTTTGAAGATTCCACACTTATTTAGGATTTCATTAAGTGACTTTCTTACCTCCAGTACCTATTCTGATGATTGGGACTTTGAGACTGTTAATAACATGATGTCTGATCTAGAAAGGTCTGCTGCATTCTCTAACCATGAATACTTAGAGGGTTCAACAGACTATGAACAGCTTTTATTTTACAACCACTATGGTCATCATTTCTTGCATAAATCTGCAACACCTAGAAATGTATTTATGTATAACCAATGGGAACATTGTCCTACACCACCAAAGGGTAGCTCAAAAACATTTAAACTGAAGTTTCCATATTTTTCAGGATATAATACATCCAATCCAGAAACGTGTTACTTTAAAAATGTGAACAAAACAGGAACGAAAAATATGTTACCCAATACGAAACAGATTTATTCTGCAGTCTTTATTGCCCAACTGTCTAGACAGGGTTTCGACTTTTGGAAAGACACAATTGATACAAAATCTGTCTGGGGTGCAAAAGATTGGCAAGTGCAGAGGATAGAAGCTTTGCTTTTAAAATGTTTTTAGTGAAACATGTGATACTTAATTTTATGTGTTTAGCACGTTTAGCATTTAGTAATATCACTCATTCGTCAATGGAGTGGGTGTTGGGTTTCAATTTAGATACCCGTGTATAGGTTTCCCTGAATCATGTCCCTATATAGGCACAATTCGTATTGCCCTTATTTAGGCATAAGAATCCCAGTCCTTATTTAGGCATTAGCCATGCTATCCAAATACAGGCATGGTCACCTACATCCGTCCATCCCACGTCACGAGTTCTTTGAAACCAGACCCTTAGGCCGACGGGACTTTCCCTAGCTAGGATTATTGATTTCTCCAAGAACTCATCTATTATGCATGAACTACTATTCCTTAGGGGTTCATCCATGACGTCTTCCTCTGCCCAACTTTACTTCAATGCTAGCATTCCTAAACACTTTCCAGGTATAAATATACCTTCCCTTACCATGGCAAACCACGGCACGACTCAGCACCACTTGACTGCACGGTTTGCCACGGCAAGTTCGGAAGAGACCATATCCTGGCCTGACGCACTGACCAGACGCTGTCATCCCTGCTTGCAGAGAATCCAGCTTCCGGTGTTCTGACTCCCTTCGCGGGATGTTAGAGCTTGAGACCCGGAGAGAGATACCCACCTCTCTCATTCTAAAGGTATGGAGCTGACTAGAACCTAGAGGGACTCTTGGCGTACTAAACTTAGTATATACCATACTATAGAAAACAGCACCTGCTTCTTACCTCGTACTACACTTAGGTGGTACACTGGGGTAGAACTATTTAGAAGCATCAGACGAGTATTCACTTTTTAGCCTGTGTTATTTATGTATGTATATATGAATATATGTCATAGCTAAAAGACAATGCTATTGCTGTATTATTTCTTCTTACTGCTTACGCTGTGCGTATTATATCTTGCTTACTGTCTAATGATTGTAACATCTCATATCTCTTACACGAGAAAGAAGACTGTTCAATAAATCCTTTTATTGAAACACCCGTCTATCTATTTCTGTGTAACTCTGGAGAAACTAAGCATGCACGATTGACTGAGTGAAACTGTTATCAATTGTTTCCGCCATTCTGAGACGCGTTCCGATTCTAAGGGAAACAAATTTGTCATGTTTATGCGGTTGTCAGAAACTAATCCCTTCATTTGAGAAGTTTCTAGTGACCTCTGAGTTAGCTGGCACACACAAGTAATTAAGTTTAATGTACTCGATAGGAGCATACTGACCTTAGTCCTATGCAAAAACTATAGTGTATATTATTCCAATGCGCAGAGCCTATAAGGGAAATAGGAACTACACTACAGTTAAATAATGATGCGTCTAGTCTTCTACTGGCTCTAAAAGCTTCATTTGCAAAAGGGTCATAATCCTCAAAGGTGGGCCACTTTAATTTTGGTGCCCGGCTTCATTTTTGTTCCACTTGGACCCTGCCCATCTCCTACAACCAAAAGCACAAATTAAACACTGCACTAACTAAAAGGAGTCGGTTTGATATTATGAGCTTTAATGTAGAGTTAATTGGAAAGTCACGACTACCAACTCAATTGATATGTAAGCCTTATGTCACTCCCCCAATACACTTTCTTTCTCTATACCAAGAGTAAGGTGGTGTAAGAGACTCAAAGATGAATAATACTACTAGACACAGTCCTGCTCTAGGAGGCCGGAGTTTTGCATTGTACTCATTGTCTGTCACTCGTACCCCTTCAGAGGAAATCACTTTTCCAATCTGAACGTGACTCCGAGTGGCTTAAAACAATTCAAACTAGGTTGTACTACTTAGTAAGGCTCTTCCAAGGCCTGAAAATGTATTTCTGGCCCTGATTATGTGCCTAAATAACATATGCACAAAATGATATTTAAAAAACAAGAGAGATGCTTTTATGTTGCCTGTACAAGCCGAACACGTGAGTAATTCTTCCTGCTGCCCAATGACAAAATAGTATGAGCCTGGGAAAATTATTTAAAACGCTTTATAAACTAAAAAGCAAGTAAATAAATACATGAATCTCCTTCGGATTAATTTTCAATTCAACATCATGCAAACACAGGACAAATGTCAGAATTAAGTTTGAAGGAGCCAAGCACGTATGTTCTAGATGGGCTCTGGAACCTCAAGTTGATGATACTTTTTCTCAGCATGAGAGCGTGGAGGCGAGAGAAATCATTAACGATGTCAATCACTGCAGTTGCAGTTCTCTAGGCACATAATAATCACAGACGACTAAATAAGGTTAGTTAATTTATTATAAAGCCAAAAACTACTGGACGTACAGACACTTCAAGCTGAGGATGTAGATATTTGTTGGAACCAGTACAAAGCAAAATTTACGAACAAGGTTAAGTCAGTGCAGCATGCACAAGACAATCAATTCAGGAATCAGGATACAAAATATAAAGGAACAGGAATCCAGGTTTCCCTGAATCGAAGGGTGATGGAAATAAAGCATTAATCGATCCCTACACTAGCACTAACGTGACATCCCTAATTAAGCACTCTTCGGGCAGTATAGGTTAAAGTGTCAGAGTGTGGAGTCTTCCTTACAAGCCTCTCCACTTCAGTGGATCGGGTAGTATGAAGCTACTGAGATAGAGCTTGTTCTAAGATGCTCTCTCTCCAAAGGCAGAGAAGAAGTGGTCTCTTTCCCTACTTGCATTACTCCAATATCACCGATGGGTTCCCATGATTCCTTTCAGGTCATGCCATCAGATCAGACCACGTTCTCCTAGGTGATTTTCCACAGAACGGCAATCACTGCTAAACACTAACACAATGACTTTTGCTTCCCAGGCCCTCTCTGGTGAGAAAATACAACAGTCCTCCTTATCGGCAGTAGCTCCCAATGTATCCTCTTCTCTCCTTGCCTAACACTTAAAACATGGTAATTATTCTAATTAACAAGGATGCTTCTTCCACCTGCAACACACACGTGAGAAAGAACAGAATCTAACATGCACATTAAATTCAACTATTAATATTATAATGCGAGAGCTTCCAGAGAAAGTGCATTTCAGGGCTACAAATTCAGCCAACATACGAAAAATTAACATGGACTTTATGAAGTTATATAGAATTTGAGACATATACAGTTAATATCTTCACCTATATGTAAAATGACACGATTAATAAACACATTCAATAATAAATGGTTGTCAGTTACACAACACAAGTGTTCTCTGTTAGTGTTTTTCTGCTGGTTACATTTGATTTTCCACTGAATTCTTCAAGTATTCTATATTTTGGCCTAAACACATCACATTCATGTTATTACATTACAAGATCCTAACACTTGGGGTAGAACAACAGAAGATTATATGCGGATGCAGTCTACGCGTGTGAATATAATGCACCCCTACAACGAAAATTGGATTTTGCACTACATCACGTGGAATATAAAAACATGACGCTCATATTTGTATAAGAATGTAATGTGTCAAGAATTCTAAGGGCCCTGGGTGTACTCAGTCAGAGAATCTAAGGATTCTATTATATTTGTCAAAGAACTTATCAGCAAGGAACGACTTTACCAAATACTACTAGCCTTCAGGGAATAATTTTATGTTAACAGCGTCTCCCAGGATACTCCTGTCAATTGGCTTAAATTATGATTACGCTTCCTGCATCTGTACATCAAGCGTGTCGTGGAATCCACTCTAGGCCCCAAATTCCAGTTTTATAAACCAGTGCGCCATTACCTGCGGGGGCAGACTGTGTGATGAGCATCATTTGAGACCATACCCAGTATTACGGTAAATACGGTAAGGATGGAAAGACCATGCTCAAATATAAACGTTTCATGTGCTTTGGGGAACATGAAACCAGAGAAGCCATCTTGTGCAGCATGGGAATGGAAGTCTCCCTTGTAACTTTCCCTTAAATAAATACACATGCTTCTTGTTTAGCTGCACTTAAAGTAATCCTAAAACGCCAGTGTTTACTCAGAGCAGTGTTTTCGTTAAATAGCTTCCCTTGACTCAACTACCTGTACTACGGCAAATTAACACAACCCCACGGGCTCTGAGGCGAGTGTTGAAAAAATAGGGTTTTGGAAGGATGAAAAGTTGGTCTCATTTTTCACAGGTTTTGCACTTTTCTTCTTGACGGATAAAATGGTATAATCAAATTTATAAAGATGGAAACCTAACCGTTGGCTACTTGACTGGCGCAAAGATCCCCAGACAAGAAAGAAGTGCAGAGGGGCTGCAAAGGCATCTTTGTCAACTCTTCATACGGCATATTTTCTGCTGCTGTGTGAAAAGTGTATAATTATCTTTTCACATAGGATTATTTACCCCCAGAAGGCAGGAAATAGAGCAGTCCAACTGATGTAATCATTTATGGTCCACTGAAGGACTGTAAAAGGAATTTTGTTCCAGTAAATGCACATTGTAACACTTCAATCCACAAAGGAATTGTGCCAGCTCTTTATTTCTGGCACAGGTTCAGTTGAAAACTTTGTTTAGACATGACCAATTGGCCACGAACTTGAAACACTAGAATAATAATTATTTTAAATTAAACCTCATAAATATGACTCTCTGTTCAACTTTATATTACTTCTGGTCTTTGAAAGTGGAAGAACTTCCTCTTGAAAATAGTGCTTCTTATAATTTCCCTTCATAGCTTCCCTTTCGCTCATTAACTTTTTGGCTTTGATTTATGTGCTGATATATAATTTTCTAATACAATCTTATTGTTAACAAACAGGAACATAGCATTTATCCGGAGAGCTCATTTTGTGTCTGGGGGTTAATTAAAGTTCTCAATTGAAAAAATAAATTATTTAAAACATCACAAATGTTTCTCTTGACAATGGTGAGTTTGCATTTTAAGGCAAACGTCGTACGTGTACACTTTCTTTTTCTCAGTCTATAATCTTGCCATCTCAATCTGCAATCCCTTGGTCGTTGTTTTGCCAAAACCAGTTGTGTTTCCTTCACTTCCTTAGAATTATTGCAATAATCGTAAACTGTGTCTTTGGTTTCACGCACAGTTTCGTGAACCCTTTATGTGTGAATTTTCCTGCCTTTGTGTATGTACAGCTGCATGTGATTGCATGACTGTTAGAGTAAGCTTGACTGAGCTTGAGCTCCTATGGATGCTTGTGTGCATGTATGTACATCTGCATATGCATTAGGGTGTGTAGGGGCATTAGGTGTGTGTTTGTGCATGCATACTTACAGTGTGCTTTCATGTATTTTTGTGTGTACATTGAGGCCTTTATGTGTATTTCTACGTTCCTTTGCCAGTATCATTTATGTGTGTATGTTTGTGTACATGTGTAGGAGTGGTGCATATGTGGATGCTTGTAATTATGTGTATCGGTCTGTTGAACTATGTAGCAGAGACAGTGGTAACAAGGTCAGCAGACTCCAACCAGTTTTGTTTATTTAATGGAGCTCCGGAGCTGCTACTGGAGCAAAACTTTACAAAGCAGTTAAATACCTTTTTTTTAACTGCACAGTTTTGCCAAGTTTCTAATTTTCACTCTTTACTAAGTTTGCCAAGTGTTCCCTGTTCAAAATGCTCCCTCTCCCGCACTTTCTTTATGCCCTGGAAAATGCTCCTAACCCGATCCCAGACTCCTACTTCTCGCAAATTGAAGGGGTGGTGCGGGGGCTGCTCTGGGAAGGTCGGCCCCCACGGATTGCCATAAACAAACTCACCATGGGGTGGTATGACGGGGGTATTGGGCTGCCGGACTTACGCCTCTATTATCAGGCGTCGCAGTTGACAGCCATCAATAGATGGGCGTTTGGCCCCCATGATGATCCTAAATTCAGGACAGATGTTTGGCTGATGGGGAGGGGGGATACAATAGGGCACTCTACATGAACGATCATAAATTACGGCTCACCGGCCCCACAGCCCGCACGGTGGAAGTGTGGCACGCAGTCCAGCGTAAGCTGGGGTGGCACAATCGTCTCACTAAAGCGACTCCGCTGTGGGAACCAGATATCTTGGGTCACCTTAGCGCATGTCCAGGGTTTGAGAAGTGGGACCTGATTGGGATCTCTAGGGTTGGGGATTTGTTGATGAAAGGGAAAAAGGTCACGTTTGCGGACCTCCAAAAGAAATACCACCTTGCACCCTCGTAGACTTTTAGGTATATACAAATTAGCCAAGCCATTGATTCGGCCCTCCCCGGGGATACTCCCTTTCCAGACTCTTCCCCGCTGGAAGACCGCCTTTTATTAGATCCAATGGACCGTAAAGCCATCTACCTCACGTACAAAAAATTAGTGAATAACCGTACAGATCCAATGTTGAAACTCCGGGAGAGCTGGGAGCGCGACCTGGGGGAGATGGAGGACGAAGACTGGAGGGAGGCACTGGCATCTCCAAGGGAGGTGGCGATTCCTATGCGACTCAGACTGGTACAGCTTAAGGTGCTACACAGGGTCTACTTTGATGCCCCATTGCTGTTTAAGTTAGGTAGGAGGCCGGACCCGCTCTGCCTAAGACGATGCAACCAGACTGGTACATTCACGCACATAATTTGGGAGTGCCCCCACATCTAAAAATATTGGACAGATGTCACCCGGCAACTAACCCGGGCTTGTGGCAAACCTATTCAACCTTCCCCCAAACTATGTCTCCTCAATATATGGGAGGAAACTGATCTTACACAGACGGAACAAGCTTGGGCGACCATGGGGTGGACCATACCCAAACGAAATATTTCCCAGAAATGGGGGGCTGATGAGTTGCCACGGTTGAGGGGCTGGGCAACCGACATGAATCATGCTATGGTGGCCGAAAAAACTGTTTTTAAGGGACGAGACTTGTGGTAAATATTTTAATTACCTGTACTATTTTTTATGCGGTAAAGTCTAGTAAGAATAACTCAGTCAAAATAAGAGGCAGAATCCGTGGTATTAGAGGTTCTGAAAAGGGCTTTATTCCTTACAAAGGAATCATAGTTCGAACTAGGCAATCTTATTCCATCACCACGAAGGTTCAGGAAGGGATAGGCAATACATTATTGACAAGTAATAATATATATATGGAAAGCATTGCATTAAGACAGATGCAGGAGGCGTAACAGCTGATAATACAGATAAGAATACACATACGTAATGAAAAGTAGGCGTAAATACAGGCGTATACTAGAAATGTCATTTAAAATGATGTCACAAGTGGGTGGATCCATAAGAGAATCCTGCAGTGTCAGCAGAAATATTTGGCAGAGATGCGCGCGCAGCCGCATGACGTGTGATTGACGTGCAACTAGAGGGTGAAGGGGAATTGACATTTAGCTCTACATGTGGAGACAAAAAGTCTGGGGGGTCAGGTCAACCTAGTCCCAAATCGTATCTAATATCTTTGTTTAAGGAACTGTGTTATCCAAAAGGAAAGGTTTCTCGGACGGAATCTATTCTATACTGACTGTTAGTGCATGTACAAGCGTCTATGTGTCTACATGCGATGCGAGGGGGCAGGAATCTTCCATGGTAACAGGGGCTATGAATTTCTTGCAAAAAGACAGCGAGGCCAAGCTCTTTGCTCGGTAGCTGGAAGGATGTTTACCTAAACTACTAGACAGGAATGCATTGGGTGAGGAGCGGAGCAGATAACTTGAAGGCTGAATACAGTTTTTTGGCAGGCAACAGGCCGCGTCAGGCACCGTTAGCCGCGCAGGGAGTAGGACAAAGTTCATGGATACGGATGCAGGTCCAGGCTGGAGCATTTCAGAGGCAGAAGTAGGAAAAGGAAAAGGCTTGATGACAGAATCCAGGGCCTACTCGCCTGAACTGTAAAACTAGAAAAGTGAACCATATAAAGTCGGTGGCCAATCATATTTAGGAATGGAATATTTGACCCATTCATGGCGGATCTGAAAGAGGACATGTTGACGTTGGACGCACATGTATTTGCGTCTTCATAGCTAGAACTGGAGGGAACATACATGTACTTGTAGCATGTACATGGAGCCGTTGGGGTCTAAGATAGGGGACACAATTGACCATAAAATTCATATTTCCTCATTCCCTCCTTGTCCCCTACGGACCCTTATGAAATATCCATCTTCATCAATCCATCAATCTGTTCATATAGCATCATTTGTTCTTCTTTCTTCTTCCGGGATCTTGAGTGAAAATTCGAAGGCGGGATACACGATGTGGCACACAGACCACAAATCGCTGGCCCACATTGTAGACACAAGCAGCAACTGAATAGAATGAGTAAACCAATACCTAGGAAGGATAGGATCCTCCATCCCCAGGCTGACAACACGCTCCAGAACCAACCGGACCAAGTCCAGGTGCCTGGATTCTGATGTATCTGGCTTACGATCTTATGAAGTCGAGTTATGGCTTTATATACTGACGGCGCGTTTTCTGGTATGAAAACACAGCAACTTGATCCGATGACCCTACAAGCTCCGCCCCTATCGGCCAGGATGATGTCAAGGACAAGACGATTTTGAAGAACAACAATCCGCATCGCAGACTGCTCCTCTGTTAAGTTGCCTAAGGCGGAAGTAGTTTCATTCACTACTGCTTCAAGGGTTCTAGTTAATCTACGTATCAACTTACTATTAGTGACTGTACCTATGTAGGGAAAGAAACCTTTATTGAAATCTGTGTATTGCTCCCATGCTGTTTCGGTGTAGTCGACAATCGGGAGATCTCTCTGCTGTCTATTGTGTACTAAATGGGTATTCCTATGGTAATCAGGCGGGGCTAGGAAAACAGGTGGCAGAAGGAATGCAATGTAACAGGTACCATCCCAATCTAGGGGTAGGCGTATGTATGCGGTGTGACCACAGATGAAGTAGGAATGACGAGAAGCTCTAAACGTAGATTTGCCTTTATCACTGAATTCTATTACAGTGGTACATTTACTATGGCCCATGTGAATTGAACCATTCTTTCTTACACATAATTCGCCTCTAACTGGAAATACTGACATAGCGGGCAAGATTGGTGTAGCTTCGGATTCAACATTCAGGATCATGAGATTAAGTGTAAAGTTACCTAATCCATATACTTCATTTTCTAGATCAGTTCCTGTTCTTTTGGGAAGTCCCTCCTTGTTAGGGTAGCAGACTTTAAGTAAAACTAGGTTCAGGTTTCCCCAAACCCAGTTGTCTTGATAAACTACTGAATTTGAATCTAGGGAATTAATCAAACTAAACCATGCTCCACAGGAGCCATTGTGGGTGAATGGATATGGAAAGAGAGGCAGAACTCCCTTGTACTTCTGATAGGGAGGGAGTCGCCACATATCCAACAATTTGTAGCATTGCTGGTCTGATGGGAATGATGTAACATACTAATGAATGTGTTGTTGCGCAGCGCAAATCTATAGGACAACTCATGCGGGGGTAGTTCGCTAAAAGAATGTTCGGCAGTAACATTGAAAGCACGCTTGGAAATAGGGTAATACATGTGTAATAACATACTAGTAATGATAATCAGAAGACTTAGAAAAAACATGATTAACAATGTCACTATGCAGTGACTACGAAGTGATTTACAGTACGCATATTTTTTTAGCTGTTTCTGTCTATTTCTCTCTCTATTTCGGTCTAGAGGATACATGTCAGAGACAAATTCAACCGATTCACCTTGAAGAGGACTTAAACAATCAAATTGTCTGACTTGCTAGACCTTAGTTTCAGTTTATAGTTTTCTTTTTCAGTTTTTTCAACCAGGGGGAGTTTCGAGTCAGTCTGTGAGGGAATGCAGGGCGGATAATTCAAGTTGGATGATAGTCCATGAAATTTTTTGATATGGCTCGAGTGCAACCACCCTTTACGTCCCTCAATCTTCACAGCTGTCCTTGTGGTCAATAAGACGAGTTTAGGCGACTGCCAGCGAGGCTCCAGCGGGTTCCTTCTGTCGAAGTTCCTGATCAGTACCAGATCTCCCGGAACCACGTCATGGGGCTTCACCTCAGTGTTATCGGGAAAAGCTGCAGCTACCTGTGAACGACAAGATTGTAGTGCAGACATCAAGGAAGCCAGGTAATCTGTCAGCATATTACAATCAACATCAGTTATTTTACGGGGTATAGGCGTCCCCCACATATTTGGTGGTCTACCGAAGATCACCTCATACGGGGATAGCCCTGTTCGAGAGTGTGCTACCATTCTCATGTAAAAGAGCGCAACTGGTAAGGCTACTATCCAGTCGACACCTTTTTCTCTACATACTTTGGACAGTCTAATTTTCAAAGTTTGATTATGCCGCTCCACGAGACCTGCTGCCTCGGGATGTCGGACACAGTGGAATTTCCATTGATAGCCTAACAAAAGTGAAACATGTTTCATTAGCTCGGATGAGAACGGTTGGCCATTATCTGAGTACACGACACGGGGCAAACCATACCGTGGGAAGAATTCTCGAACTAACTGTTTGGCAGTAGTCGGGGCAGTGTAATCTGAGACGGGATACGCCTCTGTCCATCGGGAAAGAGCACACACAACTACGAGGACATATTTGAATCCTCGACATCGTTCCATCTGGATATAATCCATCTGGAGGACTTCAAAAGGGTGATCGGGGGGTTGAAATCCACCCCGGTCTACAGGTACGCTTTTTCCTGGATTGAACTGACAACAAATCATACAGGTACGTACTTTCTGTTTAGCTGCTGCTCGTAAGTGTTTATTGAACCAAATGTGTTGAATACTGTCTAGCATAGCTTTCTCTCCTAGGTGCGCTGGACTATGTATTGTGTTAATGATGACTTGAACCATTGAGTCGGGGAGAAACCATATATATTTTCCCTTTGTCATCCATCCTTGATCCGTTTGGATCCCTCCTAATTCAGTCCATTTCTTTATTTCTTCTGGTGTAGCATGTGTCTGCATGTCAATTACATCAAGGGCAGGATCCTTAACTGTCATGCAGCGTGTTGTTGTCGGAACTATTGTCTTTGTCGTGTCAGTTGTATGAGTCTGATTCTGAGCAGTCTGTTTAGCTGTTCTGTCAGCTAGGTCGTTACCCTGAGAAATAATGTCAGTCACTTTTGTATGGGCTTTACACTTCATAATCGATATTGCAGTCGGCAGATGTATTGGATCTAACAGAGCTTGAATAAGGGGACCGTGCTGGATGTGGGCACCGTGAGAAGTTAAATAACCTCTCTCTCGCCAAAGCACGCCGAAGTCATGGACGACTCCGAATGCATAACGTGAATCTGTGTATATGTTGACTTTCTTATTTTTGGTTGAATACAGGCTTGTGTCAGAGCGATGAGCTCTGCTGCTTGAGCTGACAAGGTATCGATACAATTTGTTTCAATAACTTCAGTGTCTGTTGTGACTGCATAAGCGGCCACTAACTCTCCTGTACTTGTTCTCATGCATGACCCATCTACATACAATGTCAGGTCTGGATCTGATAATGGTATATCTGTCAAGTCTTGTCTGGGTTTCGTCGTAATAGTAATGACTTCAATACAATCATGTGCCAATGGGTCTGTTCCACTTACTGGCAAAAGTGTGGCAGGATTTAATGTACTACAACGTCTGATTTCTATGTGTGGCTGGAACAATGTTAATTCATAACCCGTCAGTCTTGCTATGGTCAAGTGTTGTGTTTGGGTCCGGTTCAAGAGAACCTCTACTGCATGTGGTACTTGTACTGTCAATTGATGTCCTAACACTATGGCATCGCTTTGTCGGATTGCTAAAGCTGTTGCTGCGACTGATTTCAGGCACGCAGGAAGAGCCTGAGCTACGGGATCTAATGTACTGGAAAAATAAGCACATGGCTTATGTGATCCTGCTTGTTCCTGCGTGAGTACTGACAAAGCAGTACCTTCTCGTTCTGTAACAAAAAGTGTAAAACGTTTGCTGTAACATGGTGTTGCTAAAACAGGTGCTTGACATAAAGCTTACTTTAAGTTTTCAAAAGCTTGCGTATGTTCCTGAGTCCAAGGGAGGACAGTTGATGTCGCTGCCTCCTGTGTTGTCAACTGAATGAGTGGTTTTGCTAGAAATGCATATTGAGGGATCCACTGCCTACAGTACGAAGTGAGGCCTATGAATGCCCGTACCTCCTTTTGTGTCTTGGGTGTCGGCATGTTAACAATTAACTGGATACGGTCGGGTGTAAGCTGTCTTCCCCCCTTGGACAGCAAGTGCCCAAGGTACACAACTTGCTGGACACAGAATTGCAGCTTTGAAGGGGACACCTTGTGCCCCTTGTCGGCTAGGAAATGTAAAACCGTCAGTGATGCTTTTTCACATTCAGGTTTGCTTCGGGCGGTGATCAGCAGATCATCGACGTATTGAAGCAAGGCAGTGTTAGCTGGCATGTCTATACTGTCAAGTTCTCTTTTCAGTGCTTGGCTATAGATGCTGGGGCTTTCTGTGAATCCTTGAGGTGCGCGTGTGAATTTAAAACTTCGTCCATTTAAACTGAATCCAAACAAATATTGGCTTTCTGGATCAATTGGGACACTAAAGAAAGCGTTCTTGAGATCAATTACAGTAAAGAACGTTGCTTCTGAATCTATGGCTGTTAGCAATGAAGAGATATCTGGGACCACAGGGTATTGTGGTACAATGCATTTATTTAATTCTCGCAGATCAATAACCAATCGATATACTGGTGGTGCCTTTGGATCAGTTCGTTTAAGAATCGGAATTATCGGGGAATTACATATATTGGAGTCCGTTTCTGCAACCACTCCTTGTGCAATGAGCTCGTCAATGATTTGCAGTAAAGCCACAACAGCATCTGGCGGTAACTTGTATTGTCGTATTCGTGGTAATACTACTCCTGTTTTGAGTGTAACTCGATATGGTGTAATGTGCATACAACCTACGTCAGTGGGGCCTTGTGCCCATAAATGTGCAGGTAGATTCTGTAACCGATGATCCATGTCTCTAGACACATAGTGAACTTTAAAGTCACGCAAAAATAGTCGTATTCCTTCCGGAGAACAACATATTACAGCTCCTAGAGCTTTCAATGTTTTTATACCTAACAAGTTTTCTGGGCATGATTTTGTGAGCAATAGATCTGTAGTCCGTGTTAATGGACCGACCGATAATGCAAGCGGTTGCGATACTTCATTAATAGTGGGCTTTCCTGAAAAACCAAGGGAAATATTTTGTGAGCCTGAGAGGGGTACCCCTGGGACTTCGCTGTGACGGATAGTGGTTCTGCTTGCCCCTGTATCGAGTAGAAACTTTCTGTCTTTCCCTAATACTTGACTCTGTACGTAAGGACCTTCTTGATCTACGGGAACCTCAATAAGGGGTGGGCCAACTTCCCTCTCTAGGCTATTTCATGTGTAGCGTTGATACTCTGGGTAGTCATTTTGTGCATACTGGTACATCTGTTGTGTCGTGTTTTGTGTTGCAGCAATAGGCTGTGGCTGTTGTTGTGGTTGTGGTGCGTTCTGTTGTGGAACTGGCATAGGCTGTGTATTCTGAGGTACTTGTTGTTGGATCTGATCCTGTCTAGGCGGACGTGGTCTCTCCTTGGTTCTACCCGTAGAGATATTATGTTTTAGAACTGCGCAATCGTGTATATAATGACCTGGCTGTTTACAATAGTTGCATGTTCCTCTAACAGGATCTACTGAATCATTGGACTGTGTTGTACCCTTTTTATGACCATCAGCTGGAACTGACTGTGCAACAAGCATTTTCATTTTCGTGTCTTTCATACGTCTTTGTTCATTTTCTTGTTCTTCTCTAATTCTATTGTGATGATATTGTAACATTTGTAACATCTGTGACGGTGTGTTACCTTGCCAGGTACTCTCGAATTTTAATACTCTACCTTTAACTTGGGGCAGGGAATTCTCAACTAATTTTGTCACAAACAGATGTGGATACGACTCACTACTTGCTTTTATGCCACTATTAATACCAAAACATTTTTCAAATCGGGAATAGAAATCACTAGTGTCTTCATCTTGTTTTTGTTTACAGGCTGAAATTGCACCCCAGTCTTCCTTTTTCGTAGTCAATAGACGTGGTAGTACCTGCACTAATAATCCTAGTAATGCTGTAGTCTTTTCCCCAAGCCCTGAACCTGCAGCTCGGGCTTTTTCTTCGTTTTCTAATGCTGTCCACTCTATCTTTTGGTCTCCCACCTCCCATTCCTTTTCTTTGAGTTTCTCGTAAATACCGGCAGGCAATAAAACTTTTAATATTTTCATAATGTCTGGATAAGTATACTCTCCCATGAGTAACATGTCTTTTATCTCACGGTGGAAACCTGCTGGGTCTTTGTCATGGCTAGGTACCACTTTCTTCATTTCTAATAATTCAATTTTAGTTATGGGCGTGTACACAAACACGCGTTTAAAAGTATTGTCTTCGCCTCTGATTGGGTGCACTTCGCGTAAGGGATTCTGTCTGTCTATGTGATACGTTTTTCTTTCCAACTTGGGGGGAACTGAAACATGTTCTGGGCATACGAAGACAGTGTACTGGTGTCGATGTTCTAGAATTTCTTTAATTAAATCAGTACCCGAACCTCTCCATTTATTCGTGAGTAATTCCATCAATATATCAGGTAGGGGACCAGGATCGGAACGTTGGCTTCTATACAATATAACGAGGTGCTGTATCATGTATATACCAGCTAAACGCTGTTCTTCTGGGGTAAGATTCAAAAACGTGTGTGCTAACGCATCATCACTGTATTTTTCAGAACTGTCAGCCCATTGTACTGCTGACCTGGCTAATTCTTGTTCATCCATAGAGTCGAGCATATGATACCCCCTTCGGTCTCGGAGTAATTTATCAGCAGCCTGGAATAAGTGTTCAGGGGACTTCGCATTTAGCATAGGGGCTTGAAAATGTCTGTTACATTCTGGACGTATCGGACGTATCGGGTCATTAATGTATCTGGTATTGTTACAGGGTCTTCCCCTACCTACATAAGCAATCGTTTCTAATTGTCCTGTGGGCAATTCTGATTCTTCCTCCTCCTCTCCCTCTGATTCAGTTTTGTCTGCCTCCGATCTGGCTTTATGTGTTCGTTCTACTTCCTTGCGGATCTTTCGGCACATAGCTACTATACATGTCTGTTTATCGTGTTTTCCCTCTGATATATTCTGACCCCATCTGGTAAGGACTTGCATTTCATCCTGATCTACCTCGGACCTATCTCTGTCTCTGATCAAGCAGTTTATGAAGAAGCATAACAATAGTCTCTGTACATCCACTTTCTGGTATTCCATTGCTTCGTCAATACTTTCAGGGCCTTGCCCTGTTTGGACAAAGCGATATATATTGTCTAAATGTTTAATCATTCCTGGTAATGTCGTTAAATACGATGAAGCTCGTCGTATACGTAGCGATGATAGCAGCATTCTGTCATTTTTACCGGGCACTGGATCATATCTACAATCTATAAGATGTTCCTTAAACATGTCGGACGTTGCTATTTGTGGTGTACGTTGGTTTGCTAAATCTCTAAGAGACGATTTACTTCGTAATGGTGGTGTGGCAAAAATTGCTGCCGCACCTCCTGTCGCACCTTCTGAGGTGCTAGGCATAAAAGGGTTTGTGGGATGTAAGGTAAAAACTGTGGATGCAGGAACAGTTGGATTGTGCGGAGGAGTTTGTGGTTGCGGAGTTGGGGGCGGATGATCTCGGCGTTGAGCACCATCGACAGGTGGTGGGTGTGGTGGAACATTAACATATTCGGGAGCTACATCGTCTAAATAGGAGGAAAGGAAAATATCCTTTGCGGTCTTGGGATGTGCTTTAATCGGGAGTAATGGGGGCGGCAAATCTTTCGGTATTTCCGGGGTGGCCTTAGGTAAACCTTCGGCCAAGAGAGGATACATACCATTCATAAGAGTGTTTCGTTGCCTGTCTACTTGTTCTGTTTTTACTCGGGTACCTTCCTCAATTAATATATTTTCTCGGGCTTTATTTAAGTTCTCCCTACTTTTCTCTTCCAGTCTGAGCGCTTTCTCTGTGCGCCGATGCGATTCTTTATGCCATAGTTCAATGGCATCTTTCTGTGACTGTCTGGCTTTCTTTTTCCATAATTCTTCTTCTACTCTCATGATACAATCTGCATCCCATGTCCCAGCTGCGGGCCATCTCTGACTTTCTGCTAGATCCTTGGTGTAGTCCACCCATAAGTCAAGATATAACACGGCATCTAAGCCATGTTTATGATACATAAAATACCCTGGAGTATCCCTAGGTGGAATGGGAACAGCTTCTTCGAGTACTCCTTTTCTAGTTTTGATCTGTCTCAATTTTGAAAAGAACGGCATTTTTAGACCTTGCTACTTGATTCTTACTTGAACTGAACTTGAACACAATTAATACGAAAAAACACAATAATGAACACTCATTCATACCACAATTTTTGAACACAGTAAAACATTTAACATTTAACATTTAACGAACAATTATAATTAAGAGAAAACTAACTACTGACATAATACTAATACTAGATAATACTAGATTATATATACATGAACATACTGGATATACTGCTAAACAGTACAGATACACTGCTAAAACAGTGCAGACCGGATTTGTGTACCCAAACCCGTCAGGACCGGCACAAACCAATGTGCACGTCTAACTGCCTCCCCAGCAATGGTACTCACCGGGTAGCACGGAACGGAAGGCCTCGGAACTGAACTGAACTGGACCGGACTGGACTCGACTCGACTCGGAACTTCGGAACCTGGTGGGCCTCTGTATACCTCGGATCTTGCTCTCTCAGCTAGGCTCTGGTCGGGATACTTCGCACTTCTCACCACCTCGTCTGGGTGTTGATCGCAGCCTCAGTCACCCCCGCTTGGGCGGAGGGAGATACAGGAAATCCTGCGGGTACGCGTTTTTGTCCGTCCAGCTGTGGCAGAGGACCGGGCCTGCAACGCACCTCCGGCGCGTGAGATGAGAAAGTGTCCCTGTTCGGGCGCCAATTTATGTGGTAAATATTTTAATTACCTGTACTATTTTTTATGCGGTAAAGTCTAGTAAGAATAACTCAGTCAAAATAAGAGGCAGAATCCGTGGTATTAGAGGTTCTGAAAAGGGCTTTATTCCTTACAAAGGAATCATAGTTCGAACTAGGCAATCTTATTCCATCACCACGAAGGTTCAGGAAGGGATAGGCAATACATTATTGACAAGTAATAATATATATATGGAAAGCATTGCATTAAGACAGATGCAGGAGGCGTAACAGCTGATAATACAGATAAGAATACACATACGTAATGAAAAGTAGGCGTAAATACAGGCGTATACTAGAAACGTCATTTAAAATGATGTCACAAGTGGGTGGATCCATAAGAGAATCCTGCAGTGTCAGCAGAAATATTTGGCAGAGATGCGCGCGCAGCCGCATGACGTGTGATTGACGTGCAACTAGAAGGTGAAGGGGAATTGACATTTAGCTCTACATGTGGAGACAAAAAGTCTGGGGGGTCAGGTCAACCTAGTCCCAAATCGTATCTAATATCTTTGTTTAAGGAACTGTGTTATCCAAAAGGAAAGGTTTCTCGGACGGAATCTATTCTATACTGACTGTTAGTGCATGTACAAGCGTCTATGTGTCTACATGCGATGCGAGGGGGCAGGAATCTTCCATGGTAACAGGGGCTATGAATTTCTTGCAAAAAGACAGCGAGGCCAAGCTCTTTGCTCGGTAGCTGGAAGGATGTTTACCTAAACTACTAGACAGGAATGCATTGGGTGAGGAGCGGAGCAGATAACTTGAAGGCTGAATACAGTTTTTTGGCAGGCAACAGGCCGCGTCAGGCACCGTTAGCCGCGCAGGGAGTAGGACAAAGTTCATGGATACGGATGCAGGTCCAGGCTGGAGCATTTCAGAGGCAGAAGCAGGAAAAGGCTTGATGACAGAATCCAGGGCCTACTCGCCTGAACTGTAAAACTAGAAAAGTGAACCATATAAAGTCGGTGGCCAATCATATTTAGGAATGGAATATTTGACCCATTCATGGCGGATCTGAAAGAGGACATGTTGACGTTGGACGCACATGTATTTGCGTCTTCATAGCTAGAACTGGAGGGAACATACATGTACTTGTAGCATGTACATGGAGCCGTTGGGGTCTAAGATAGGGGACACAATTGACCATAAAATTCATATTTCCTCAGACTGCCCCAAAAAGTGGGACCACAAATGGGGAAAGTGGAATAAGTATAGGGGTGATCTTTGCATTTCTCCCACGGTGGAACTGAGAAGGGAGAGCCGAATATTGATGGATACGCTGGATGGGACAGTGGGGTCCCCTTCACCGGGCAGTCAACACTAGTGCTGTTCAGTATTTGTACCAAGAATCTGCTTTTGAGTATTTGTGGACCAGGTGGAGATGTACTCACTGTAAGACCCAATTATGACATCCAGTGATGGAAGCTTTTATGTATCCTTGGTACTGCTAGGTTGCGAAGTACTATATTGATTTTGTCTTGCATTGCCACTGATTTCTGTACAATGTCTTAACCGAGGCTTTTTGTTTAAAAAAAAAAAAAAAAGTTTGCCAAGTGTTCTTGCTCACTCTTGCTTTTTGCAATGTTTTCTTCAGATTGTGAAATAATTTTCACTGTACTGTAAGATCCTTTTTTTCTCTAGAGGTTTACCTTTGTCAGAGGTTTTCTGAGCACAATGGTAAGGATAAAACCATAAAGGACCCTATTACCAAACTGCATTGTAGTATGTTTAGCAATACTGCAGTAGTGCCACTAAAGTACCACACACATGTAAGTTTACTACTTAGGGGGCAATTAAATGTTGTTCAGAAACTGTTTCAAACGAATTGGACTTGGAATCGTTTCTGAATGAATCGGGTCCTGCGAGTCCGAACAACTGATTACGATGCTTCCCAAAATCGTTCGGTCGTACTCGCATTGACTTCAATGGGAGCTTGTGTTCCGAACGAGAACATAGGCTCCCATTGAAAAAAGGGGTGGTTGGGGAAAACCTTGCACCCTGTGGCGAGCACCCCATGGTGCCTACCAATTGTGCTGGGAAGAGGGGTCACTTGGGTTCCCCACAGGCCCCAATTGGACTCCTCCTGGTGAATGGGGGCCTCCAAAGACAGATTCCGACAGCTGTTTCGTGTCGGGAAGACCGAATCGGAACTGCTGTCTGAATCGGTCATCATAATCGCTTGTCCGGAAATCGTGTTCATAGAGCTGCACGATTTGGCTCCGAAAGACTCGGGCTGTCCAAATGCCTTTCGGAACCGATTCGGACAGCCTGAACATTTTACGGGCATCATAATCTGTCGTTGGGAAATGTGTACGATTCGTTTGGAAACAAGGGTTCCGAATCGGATTCTGCAATACCAAATCCCATTCGGAGCCCTTCCAAGTGACATCGTAATCGGCCCCTTAGTAGAAAATGTGGGAACCAGGGAAGGGATTGAAAAATGGGGAATACTTACTACAATACTGGTCGGGTTTAGGGAGGAGAATTAGGGGTTAAGGGAGGGGTAAGGAGTAGTTTAGGGAGGGACAGATCCACCCACAAAAAAGTAAACCTATTGCTATTCAGAAACTGTATTTCTAAAGTTACAGTAGCCAAAGTGACCCAAAATAGCAGTAAATGTACTCCATCTCAGTGCTGGGGCAAGCCCAGCACCACACAGGGCCAACTACTGGGAGTGCAATACCCTCCCATAGAAACCAGTGGAGGTAGGGGCTTAAAATCAAAGCTCATAGTGAATAATGTTAAATATGATTATTTAAACTATAAAAAAATATAAATACAGTTAATTTAATGTTTAAAGCACAATACTTAATTTTAAGTATTTTAATAACACTTAAAATGTTAAGGTTAAAGTAACATTAAGTTATATTAAAATATAACTAAGCTACTTTAAAAAAAAATATGAATCACTTTTAATCATTAATAATGCGCGAAAAAAACAATATACTTTTTACTTCAAGCAAAAAAAAAATTACATTTAATTTAATATATTTCAATTACCTGAATATTTAATTTGTTCTGTATTTTTAATAAATATCTAACATATTTACATTAATATTTTACATTAAAAAAAAATATATTTTTTCAAATTTAAGAAACATTTTTTTTATTTTCCCTATACTTTACCACAGGGGGCTCTTCTCCACTGGCGTGGAGATCTCCCTATGGTAATGTGTAGGGAAATATAAACAGTTTATTAAATAAATAAAAATGCTTCGGCTGACTCCTTACATTTACTTTCTGATGCTCTGGGTGAACTGTCACCTTTGCATTCCAATTTTGTGTTTCTTGGGGACTTTACATTACATGTAGATGACCAAAATAACAGACTGGCACAGCAATTCCTGACCTCACCTGAAGACTTTAATTTGGAACAACTTGTAATGGAGCCTAATCACAAAGCAGGCCACACACTTGATCTGATTCTTTCTACCCCTTCTACAGTTAGGGTTGGTCCTGCACTTAAACTCACTTGGTCAGACCATTTTCGAGTTCATTTTAATGTTCTTACCCCAGGGGCAGGTGCTGGTTAGGGAAACTTCCAGACCATGGCATAAAATCATTAAAGCCCTTCTTATTGAATCGCTACAATCTACCCCTTTTAAGGGTAGCGATGATCTGGAAGTTGACATTGACAGCCTTAATAACAGGCTGACCGATGCACTGGGTAATATCGGGCCTCAAAAAGCCCTCAAGTCTAACCGATCTAAACCGTCTGCACAATGGTTTTCTGATTCTCTTAAGGCAGAAAAATCGCATTGTAAAAGACTGGAGCGGGGATGGAGGCTGGCTTACGATATGGGAGCTAAAGCAATATACCAGGCCACGTTGAAAAGCTACCACACCACCATACGGAAAGGTAAAACATCATTTATTGCCTCCTCCATTTCAGAGGCAGCTTACAAACCTCATGAGCTCTTCAAAATTGTCAATTCCTTCCTCTCTCCCACCGCCAAAGAAAATGTTCCCTCCCCTTCGGTGGAGCTATGTAAGAGCTGTCTGAGTTCCTCTTTAATAAGATCCAGATCATCTACAAGTAATTAACTATGCAGGTACTTCCTGGGCCGGAGGATCTAGCTCCTGCTCAACCTGGCTCTATTCTCACAAGGTTTCACCCTATCTCTCTCGAAGACTCAGCGGCTGAACTAGCACTATGCAAACCTGGCTCCCCTTTGGATCCCTGCCCCCTTCAATATTAAGTCTTGCCACTGCTGTGATCAACCCTGTTTTTAATAAACTCATGAATACTTCTCTGGAATCTGCAGTGGTTTCTAAAAATTGGAAACAAGCGTTATTGCTCTCTCTGTTAAAAAAAACCATCTGCCGATCCTAAAGTATTAAGCAACTTTAGGCCAATTTCTATTCTCCCCACAATTGCCAATAAAGTTAATATCTACCTGGAGCCTCTGGCTAAACTTGCGGAGTCTTGGAGGGTGCCGTTGGTCGCCTATGCAGATGACACCCAGCTCCTCTTGGCCTTTCATGAAAATGCACCGGCAACGTGGTTCTCTCTGAAGACTTGCTTGAAGGCTATGGTGGGATTGATGAATGGAAGCTGCCTAAAACTTATTTCTAAAAAAAACTGAGATCATCTTTTTTGGCAGCAAGTCTTCTCCAGGGGCTAACATTTGGTGGCCATCAAAATTAGGTGTACTTCTCTCCCCGGCTCCAGTAGTGAGGAACCTGGGGATAACATTTGATTCCAATCTCACTTTTGAACCTCCGGATTCCTGAGGATTCTCAGAAAACGATTGTCCTTGTCTTGATTACGTCCAAATTGAATGATGTCAATAGCCTGTATTTAGTCCTGCCGCTTTCCAAATTCAACAGATCCAAATTTTTCAAAATTCTGCTGCTCAACTAATCCTCAAAATTCCCCTGCATTAGTCAGTCTATCATCACCTCCGGCATCTTCCTTGGCTCCCTGTCATCAAGAGGTTTCAATTTAAGACTCTCACTTTTGCTTTCGCAGCCTTTATTCATAAAGGTCCTCTTTATCTCGGGTCAAGGGTAAAGCCCTATTCGCAAACCAGTGGAAGAGGTGTGGTGCCACGGCCTGACTCCGGGCAACGGGGTTCACGAATCGTTCCCCGGCGCCGGAGGCAGGAAAGCCCAGCACCATGTGACTCTGGGCAATAGCTCGCTTAATCTTCCCTACAGCCCCCAGAGACAGGACACCTCTCCAGAGGTAGCTGTGCACTTTAGAAATGCTGGCATTTTATTTCATTTCATTATTTCATTGCTGGCATTTCAAACCAGATCCCTAAAATCAAGTAATCTGAAACTGCTCCAAGTTCCTCGCATTTACAAAGCAAGAAGAGGTGGGAGTCCTTTCTCATCTCTGGCTCCCGGACTTTGGAATGCACTGCCTCTTAGTTTGTGGTGCAGCCCTTCTGAACTCTACTTCAGACACCGGGCCTTATTAGGGAAACAGCCATAACAACGCATGCCTTACATCACATGCCTTTACAACGCGGTCGTTACAACGACCGCGTTGTTACAACACAAACCATATATATAATATACAGTATCCCTCTAGACCTATATTATTTTCATTATCGTGGGTTCACATAGAGAAAACACAACCACCTATTAAATGTATTGTTTTTAAAAAAAAACTTTTTTTATTTATTTAATTTCTTTTGTTCATTATTTTTACGTGCAAACAAAATTCATTTCTTGTTATCAAAAAGAACATACAAACATTTATTCCTGTTTTTATATGTGCAAAATTATACCAAAATCCATAGCAGGCTTTGTATATATTCTGATTTTTGAAAAACAAAATTGATGCAAAGTAGAAATAGATATTATTTTGCAATAGCATACAATTATTGGCATTGATTCAAAAAACAAGAGAGGAAAAAGAACCCCCACACCATTTACACCTCTGCATACTCTTCATTCATGTCACTCTCATACATAGCACACACCCTACCCACCCCAGAACCAATCAGCATGCACAGATGAACCAAAACAGGGGTGAACTGCTCAACCCTCTGATACTGTGCTGAACGCTGGGGTGTGTCATACACACTGGTCGACGCGCGTTTCGATGGCTTAATCTCCTTTAGTTGCCATCTTTTTCAAGACCTGTTACTGCTTGATTAGGTAACGGGCATGGATGGGGAAATATATATTCTTTTTTCTGCGTTTGCCTTCTTGAAAGAACGTTAGCAGGGCGACTGTACGTGGGGACGACGTTACGTGCGAAAAAAGATCAATTGTTGTAGGTCCATTGGGTAGCAGAGAACAACTGATCGACAAAACGATATCCAATAAGCTGTGGCCCACCAAAAGAAGGATAAAACGAACAAATAAGAAACAACATAAGGGAATACTCGAACAATATTCATACTTATATGTGATGAACAAAGGAAGGTTGGCACCTAATGTTGCACCCACCAAGATAAGATTTAGAATACGCATTGTGGGATAAAACAATTTGCTTAATTTCCAGATCCCAAGAAAATTTCTTTCAAGAAGGCAAACGCAGAAAAAAGAATATATATTTCCCCATCCATGCCCGTTACCTAATCAAGCAGTATGAGAGTGACATGAATGAAGAGTATGCAGAGGTGTAAATGGTGTGGGGGTTCTTTTTCCTCTCTTGTTTTTTGAATCAATGCCAATAATTGTATGCTATTGCAAAATAATATCTCTTTCTACTTTGCATCCATTTTGTTTTTCAAAAATCAGAATATATACAAAGCCTGCTATGGATTTTGGTATAATTTTGCACATATAAAAACAGGAATAAATGTTTGTATGTTCTTTTTGATAACAAGAAATTAATTTTGTTTGTACGTAAAAATAATGAACAAAAGAAATTAAATAAATGAAAACATTTTTTTTTTTAAAAACAATACATTCAAAAGGTGGTTGTGTTTTCTCTATGTGAACCCACGCTAATGAAAATAATATAGGTCTAGAGGGATACTGTATATTATATTTTGTTGTTCCTTTTTTCCCCCTGTTCCCTGACCTCAAACAATTTACATAGGGGGTTGCCTTTTTTCACTTTACAACACAAACCATTACATCGCAAGTCGTTTCAACGACTTGCTGTAGGGGGCGCACTGGTTTTGGATTTAGAATCCAACACCTTCCCTGCTGTTGCACAAACTGGAGTAGGAATAGTAAACTATATTATTCGTAAGTCCAGCGCGCCCCCTACAGCAAGTTGTGGAAATGACTTGCGATGTAATAGCTTGCATTGTAACAACACAGTCATTGTAATGACTGCGTTGTAAAAGCATGAAATGTAATGCATGCGAAGTAAAAGCATATATTCGCCATGCCACCGCCCCGCTCCGAGACTGTCAAAGCCATAAAAAAACACCAGAGTACGACTTTTAAAGTCTCTGGCGGGCAGTTCTGTTACAGTCCCAGCGCGGTGTCTTTGAAAAAGGTATTGCAATGGGAGAATCAAAGGTAGTTCCTGGAGGGCATGGACTGTCAAGTTCATGTCCTGTAGGAGCTGAGGGTTTATGCAGACAGAGGGGCACAACATGTCCCCCCCTGAATGCCCCTCATGGCGCAGAGGCACAAAGGGGCCCTGTAGTACCATCTTTGTTTCCTCACTGCCACACTTTTCATTGCAGTCGCACCGCCATGAAAAGTGTGGTGGTGAGGAAACTCACAATATGGTTTGCGGGCTGCAGCGGATCGCAAGGGCGTAGGTGATTGCACCGTGGTTGCGGCGGGTTAAAAGGCCCAGGTCTTAAGACCCTGCATTTTGACTCCTGCCTTGTGGACTAACTGGTCCTGATCTCTTTTAGGCTTTTTCTTCCTTGAGATCTTCACTAGTGCTGGGACGCCTCTTCGGGGACAGCTGTGCACTCTAGAAATGCTGTGAATTGAATTAAGAATTTTTGTAAATGTATTTTATAAATTGATTTTTAAATACAAAATAAAACAATGCCTCAGCACTCTTAACGTATTTTAAATTGAATGTTTAATGGATATAAGTTTATTATACAAAAAGTTATTCGAAAGATTTGGCTAAAACAGATCCTACCTGAAGTCAAATATTCGTGTTTACATATTATGTATTAAATATGTAAAAAAGTAATATAGAATTAAATGAAAATATATTTTTAATTAATGTTATAATTATCTTTACATTAAAACGGGTATCAAAATATGTTGTCATTAAACAATATTTACTTAAAAAATATATAGAATTATTTAACATTCAATTTAATTTATATACTATTTTTTAAAAGTTAAATTAAATTATTGTAGTTCACCTTTATTACCTATGGGCTTCTTTTTAAGGTCCTTACCTCCATTATTTTGTATGGGAGAGTGTTGCAGTATCAGTGGTTGGTTATGTGTGTGCAGGATGTACTTCTGCTCCTATTTAGGTATAGCAAATTTACACTCGTAAATTTGGCTCCACCCCGTTGCAGAGGGTGGAGACAGATGATTCAAGGCCCCAAACAGTTTTTTGCAAAGTATATCTTATGGAGAAGAATTTTGTTAATTTGAAATAAAGATGTCTACTACATAGAGTGTAGCAAAAGTCACCATTTTCAATGTGGTGTTGCAAAGCAAAAACATTTGCAAACCTCACTGGTTGCAAAGATATCCGTAGGAATTTGCAAAGGTTGAAAATACAACCTTTGCAACTTCAACCAATCAATCAATAAATCTTTATTTCGTCACATAGCCATAAAAGAATAAATAAGAACACGGTACAATAGAGAAAAGAATAAAAAATGTATGCAACATTCCAGTTCACAAGTTAATCCAGCCAATGTTTACCAAAGCACTATACATAAACTATTTGAAACTGCCCACAAACAAATATACATAAAATGCAAGATACAGATTAAAAACAGTGAAATCTTAAAAACACAGAGCTCATGAAAATTAAAAGCAAAGGCACTCACTAGCTACTTCTGCCTGAACCTCCACATATGCATCAGAATTTGGGAGACAGGAAACAAAATGTGTTGACTGGTGTTACTTCTTAAAATCCTGAATGCAATTTTGAAATTCCTCTTTCCCAGGTTACGGCAAACTGGTCAAATTCACTTGTTTCTAATTACTTGGTAACCTGGGCAAAAAAATATAACATGCTCAATCAACTCCTAAACCTGAGGTCAAAATGGACAAGAGCTGTCAACCTCACTTGAAGAGTGGTTCCATTTGGCTGTGAGAGCATGTAGGGAAAGAGTCACTAAGTTAAATGTAACATATAGGGTTTTTGCCAGTGGAGGCTCGATCTCATCCAGATATGTTTCCATACAGTGATCAATTTTGAAGCCTAAAACGGAATCAGTAAGCGAACCTGCCCCAATAGAACATAAGGCTTGTTTGTCAATATATTGCCAGTAAGCACTTTTTAACTCGGACCCACAACCTTCGCCAGTACAAAAGTGGCCTCAAGCCCATTACATAATTAATCTATTTGAGACCATAGTCAAGACATAGAGTGACAAACTGGGTGCTCACTGGCAAGCCACAAAGATTTCAAATCCATTTTCTATTATTTCTAGTGAACGGGAATCCTGAAAACCCCCAAATTCTCCCCCATTAAGGGTAGCCCCTAATGCCTGACTTTTGTAAATCTCTAGGGCGGGAGTCACTGAGCAAAATGGGGAAGCTTGATGTGCCTTCTGAATATCCCCCCCAAAGCTGCTCTAGCTTAAGGCCACACATCCACATATGAGACATCAAATCTAAACCCTCTGTGAATGTAACTCCCAGGAATTCAAACACATGTACTCTTTGCAGGGTCACTCCATTAAGGGTCGGATTGGCACAAGTGGTTGGACAGGGTTTAAAATTCATAAACCTGGTCTTGCTGAAGTTGATCTCAAGCCCACGCTGCCAGCAGAAGGACCCAAAGCAATCCAAGAGATTATTTACCCCCATAGGGAATCTGGATAACAAAACGGTATTGTCTACAACCAGGAGGGCTGGGATCCTGAACCAGGTAAGCCACGGGGGCATCTCCCTCGCATTGTGATACCAAATCATTAGTATATAAAAGAAAAAAGTTAGAGCCAACACGCACCCCTGCCTAACTCCTCGACAAACCAGAATGGGTTCTGTCAGTTTGCCCTGTGGTCCACACCTGACCATAATTATTCTGGTATTATCTGTTGAGTATTTCTGCAAGGTATCCCGGTGCCCCAAATCTCATTCAAGGTTTTCCACAGCAAATCTATAGGGACTAGGTCGAAGGCCGACCGAAGATTCACAAAAATAACATACAGTCTGCCACTACCCAAAAACACACATTTCCAATACGATAATTGCCGGCAAAAACCTTATCCATGGTTCCTACACGGTCTCTAAAACCAGACTGAAACAGAGTTAAAATATTGCTGTGGGATATCCACTCACTCAGCCGATTCAGAGCCCCAGCCCAAGTGGGGGGTATGGGTAAACCATTCATTATGGCACTAAAATACACTGAAAAATAAGGACAACAGACATCCCTGTAAGACTTGAAAAGGTCACCAGGTACCTTATGTAGCCCAGGGGCTTTATTGAATATAATCCGATCCATAGCTCTTGAAATTTCAGAGTCAGAAACACTGAGAACTACTTGCATAGCTGGTTCAATGTTAGACTCTTTAACACCACCGGGAGTTGGAATGAGACTCAGCTCCCTAGGTGCTAGGTCACTTGGGACTGCCTGATTAAATCCTTGTACCTCAACTCCTAAGTATAACTGGGAAAAATTATCTACCCACATAATGGCAGAGATGTTACTATCCAAGGGAGCCAGGGTACCGGGGTCCTTGTTGGCAACAATGCACCAGAAGGTCCGATAATCCCTACTATTAATGGCACTCAACATGGACTCCCAGTTAGACTGCTTTCACTTTTTTTTTCTTTTTGCATCAGAGATCTAACTCTTGTACAAAAAATACTAGTCATTCTAATGTCAGTTCTAGTCCCAGACTTGATTGCACGGGATAGGGCACTCCTAGATAACCAACAAGATTTTGAATACCAATGGGCTTCTTTCTTCCTCTTGGGTATAGGTTGGAACTATACCGGAAGCATGTCACTTAGTGATGAAAACATACAATTATGAATTTCACCCAGGCTAGAGAACTGATTTACTTCAACTGGACTCTCCATTACAGATACTACTTCATCCATACCTGCAGTCACGATCTTAAACACCTTACCTAGAGCCAGCTCTGAACCTGCCATAGAACACCACTTGAGCCTACACCTATTGTTAGTAGGAACCAGCCTTACATCAAATAGCTCATACAGGGAACATGAAAGAGAGTTACTTAAGGCACCCAGCATTAATCTCAGAGCCTTGTGATCACTATCCTCCAGGAAACTACAGCCATATCTACCAGAGATTGCCATAGCCTTACATCTAATAAGATATATTCAATAGGAATAGTACACTGGGGGCGATGGTACGTGTGGTTACCTGTTTGATTCAAAACTGTTCTCTCATTACAAGCCCTGAGGACGTTACCTTATTTGAAGGCATTAAACTGGAGAACGGCAGCAGTCCACCTCTTTACTAGGGCAAAGAAAAGATACGGAATTCCACAAATTTGATCCTCATCACCCAAAGGGTCCTCTTATGAGACAGAGAAAGGCTCAAACTTACGCGTAAGATCTCCTGCCACTATTTTAAAAACATTAGCAGGCAGAATAACAATGTGGGTTCCAATCAAATCAATAATTTTCAACTCTGCTCCATTTCTCTCATGCCTGCAATATACATTATACAAAAAATACACACTACCAGACAGGAAGGAGAGATAAACACATTGAGCATCAGTGCTGCCCAAATCAATTGACTTAGATGTACAACAGAGGGAGTTTTTAACCCACACTGCCAGAAGCAGCTAAAGAAAAATGAACAAACCCAGCTCTATACTGCAGAACAATTGACCAGATCTTCTGCAATATACATATAACACATGAATTGATGAAAGAACCCCAATTGGGACACCAAGGTTTGGTCACCAAACCAGCAACATTCCAGGAAACAATCTTAGTATTAAAGGACAAACAAGGAATTGAATCATCCAGGATGGGGGACACCATCAGTACTGTGGTCTCTTCTTGAGGCCCGACACAACCCCTTAACGTAGAATCAATTTTTAAGGGATAATATACAGAGCATGGTGGAGCAGGGCATACAGTCGTAAGTGGCCCAGCTTTGGAGGAAGAAAGAGTAGAAGCTGTAAGCCCAGCAGCCAGTGAATTATCATGACTGACAGACAAAATTGTACGTCAATCTAGGCCATCCAAGTGAGATAGTGGGGAGAATCTATTTGATATAGGGACAAAGAACTAATCCCCATTTGAAATCCCATAGTATAGGGGCCCAGGACCCACCCTTTCTCTTGGTGCCAGATGCCTGTAAACAAACCCAAAGGAACAAGGCTTATGTCATCTCTCCCTAAGTGGGCTCAAGCCCCTCTCTTAACCAACCTCTCTGCCAGTTTGGGGCTCCTACAATTGATTAGAACACAATCCCCTCCAATTGTTTTCAAGGATGGGCCCACCCATCCCACTCTCCTTACCAGCAAGACAACATCATATTCTTGTACATTAAAAGAGTGCCTATTCAACCAATGACATACCTTGTTCTTAAGTTGCACATAAGATTATGTACCGAGACCCTGGAAAGAGGGAACCCCTGTTAGAATAGCCATATACGGACCGCAAGCATTGGGGTAGATTCAAACCGGCTTGAGAATGAAGAGGGGTGGGTAAGGGCCGTAGATTAGGTTGTAAACTAGATGGAGCCCCTAAATCACCTTGACACAGAGTGGTTGCCCTACAGGCACTTACTGCTCCAGATCCTGACTGTTGTAAGTGAGAAGCATCCATGTCCTGAACTAGTGATTTTGCTGGACCTGTACTGCTAGGCACAGGGACAGAAGTGGTACTATTACGGCCAATGATACGACTAGAACTAGGGGGCTGTAAGCAGGGCTCCACTGGAGCCAACTGTCCACCAGTGACTATTGGTGGAGGGAATTCATTGTTTAACAATATTCTTCAAAGAACAAATTTTGTCCAACAAAGGAGAAAGACAAGCATGCACAATAGTAGACATTTTGGCCAAAATGCAGTCCCAATCAAAAGATGACAGGCCATCCATTGCAGTTGCCATCCCACTTGGAGCTTGCCCATGTGTCAGCACAGGAGGTGTTGCTGAAGTAACCACATGCTCTTTGAAAGCAGCCTTACATTTGCTTTTAGGTTGAGAATTGGTACTGCCCCCACGCTTGGCTTGACGCTTTCTTTTGGCACAAGGTTTATTATCACTAAGTAGTGTGGTATCTAAATTGTCTTTGCTTGATTAAACAAGCACACTAGGTGACTGACGTGGCTAAATCGACTGATAAACCCAGCAGGCTAGTTGGAGCACTAGGCATTGCACTAACAAGTTAGCCAACCGGTGAGGTCAAAGGACAGCCGGAGGTAACACCAAAGTCCCTGGACAAACGCCTCCCAGCCAGTATGATTTCCTTAGAAACAACACTAACAGCACGAGCCAGAAAGGAAGCTAAAGTACTCCCCCCAAATTGCTACTTGGTTAACTAGTTTGTCCCCTTGGGTTTTCCGTTTGCCCATCATTCTTCCCCTAGGTAGAAAAAAACCACAGGAATGTAGCATAGCTCCTCATTCCCAAATGTCAATACCTCCAGCATCCACCACAGAATTACAACCCCAAGAAGGCAAAAGAAGGAGGAATATGGCCCGCAAGCAACAAATAAAAGAGGGGTGGCCCGGCCCGTCCTTTTCTGGGCGATGATGGATCAAGACGGACCCGGTCTTGCCCGGTCACACGCCCAAGCGTGTCCCGCGTGTGCCCTGCACCGTGGTTCTCGGGTGCCAGTAATATCAGGCTTGACAGCCCCCAGGTGTGGGCAGAGTCCAAAGGCACACTCAGGGATGTAGTCCAACCCCAGCAGCCCTGCAGCAACACCAGCCTCTCGCACACAGCGGGTCCCACGCCGAAGGTCTCGGATGCTGGTAATATCTAGCTTGAAAGCCCTCAGGTGTGAGCAGAGTCCAAATGCACGCTGGGGGACATAGTCTCATCATTGAGACCATTAATGATATTCGGCAATGGGCTGATGATAGTTATTGGGGCATTGAGATAGACAAACAGTTGTTAAGAATCATAAAGAAATAATTAGGAATGAAAGAGAGGAGAATAATTTAAATAGTAAAATAGAAAAAAAAATGTTATGTTAAGTAAAAGGGTTGGTTAGTACTGGAGAGGCGTCCTTGGATGGTAGACTCATATAAGCAATCAAAGAGGGATCATGTTGGGCTATGTTTGGGATATTTTACCTAAAAAGGATGGAGTTACACACTTATGTTCAACATTAATTAGCTGCATATGATGCAAATCTTAAATCTTGGTTTTAGATTCATTACCTTTGTCTGTGGTTATAAAGAAGTAGGTGTGGCATTTTCAATAGGAAGATTACTCACTACAGGTACAAACAGAAATGCAGACGTGCACAAACACACACATATGACGAATGAAGAAGATGGGAAACTTTGCTGTAAGTGAAAATAATATATAATTTGCGGCAAAGTAACTCAGTTGTGGGGTACGCTTCAAATAATTGATGAAATGCATTAGACAGAAATGTTAAGAGTATTAAAAATAAGAAAGTAGAAAAAATGCAAAATTTTGATAGGTAGAGTGGTTGGTTAGTATTGGAGAGACATGCTCGGAAGGTAGACTCATATAAGAAACCAACGAGGGATAATGCTGATTACGAGGTTAGCAAACACAGGAGTGTTTTATGACGTACTAAAATCCCTTTGAGAGCAGAAAAAACATTTCTGACTCGCTAAAATGGTTCTCGCAATTAGGACATTTTACCCAGAAAGGACGGAATTACATATTTATTTTCAACATTTATTAGCTGTCATATAATAGCAGATAAGTGGACTCCTGTTTGAAAATCCTTCTCCATCATTGTACATGTTACCAGTGCCTCAATAGGTCTCACCATCCTGTTTTTGCAACTCATTGTTCCCCCATTACATCCAATAGCTTTCTTCTCCCCTTACATCACGCATTCCCTCGTCTCTAATACCATCTTGCAATGTGGCAACTCGTATAGTAATCTGTGAGCATGTCTCTTTCAGCTTTGTCTTGTGCTGAGTTTTCCTGCCCTTCGAGGGGCGTATCTTTTAGACAAACATCTGTTACATTCTGTACATCATGTGTAATTGCAGCTAAAGACATAAACCATGTTAAATGTACTGGGGTGGGTCTAGCCCATCATCCAGGATGCTGTCTTCCATGCTGCTACATGCATGCTCTCTTCCTGGGCCCTCTGCACCAAGACTCTTATTTTCAGTTCCTTTTTCAGCTGTTATCACCATCCAGTGAGCTCGTTGTACTATCTTCTCCTGTCTGTCCTCCTCCCTTCCCATACTTCAGAATGAATGTCATTTATGAGAAAACCTGCATACCACAAAACTTCAGATTTAGGGCCTGAGTACGATCTCACTAGGAAGGCCTCCAGACGAGTTCCGGAACAAGCAAATCCGATTCAGAGCCTATGTTTCCGACCGATTCGTCCCCCATTCCGAAAGACCAAGTACGATGCGAAGATCTCGTCCGCGTCGACCTAATAGTTTCTGAACCCGATCCTGTCAGTCTAACTCGTTCGTGGCCGAATCGTGGTGCTCATTGGAGCCGGATTCTGAACGAGCGAGTACGATGCACGTTTGGGACAGCTGCATCGACTCGGTCTCAGCGAGACGAAACAGCTGTGGAAATCGGAATTCAGGGGGCTGTAGCAGACCCCCCTTCACACGGGGCCCACCAAATCTGTCCTGTGGGGGTACCCACGAGTCCTCCCTTACCATGCATGCACAGTGTGGCGGGCACCATGGGGTGCCCGCCACAAGGTACAGGCTTTTCCTCACCACCCCTTTTGGCTGTGGGAGCCTGTGTACGCGTTCAATATACATGCTCCCATAGAGTTCAATGGGAGTCCGAGCGAGCCGAGCCCGTCACCATATGGGTGCATCGTACTTGGTCGCTCGGACTCGCAGAGCACAACTTGCTAGGAAAACCCTCCGGATCCGAGTCGTACGGAGGGCTTTCCTAGCGAGATTGTACAAAGGCCCTAAGTCTTCTGTAATCTTTTCCAGACTGAATTTGTGATGACAGAAGCATTTTCAGTTTCTTTTTAAAGGCCTGATGATTTGCCTCAGTGCTAATGTGTGCCCAAATATTGGCGCAACAGCACCCACCTTAGAAATGTCAGCATATACTGTGGATTTGTAGTAACCTTTCATTGGCTAAGTGCACCCAGGGATGTAGTGTTTTATGTCACTTCAAAGGTATGTAGGAGATTTTTAAAAGGAGACAAATTAAAATGTGTTTTATTGTGAAATAAAAAAAACCTGGCATAAATTTAAAGTGTTTACTGCTCTTGGAGTTCCCCTTTGCACTCAGGAATTTCATGAGTTTTCAGTGCAGACCCTCCTCTTAAAATCCTAGAGGTTTTAGAAGAGTATTGTGGGCATCCCCTAAGCCCACTGGGTCAGCAAAGACACAGGCCTCCCCCATTCCGACGGAAGGGGGAGGCCTATTTAAAGATCTAGTTATCTATGGCAGAAGCACTTTTGGCAGCACTGAGGGTCAAGCGAGGGTCCTATTTCTTTTGCCTGCCTGACGTTCTTTCGTGTGTTTTTACAAGCAAACTTCCATAGTTGGAGTTTACTTGTAAAACACGAATTTGAAAAATACCCTGATGTGCAGGGAGTGTTTTTTTGTACACATTGGGTCATTATTTGTTTTTCCTGCCTGGGACTGACATGACCCACATGGAGAATCCAGGCAGCAAAAATGTGCATCAGGAGGACTGACCCAAATAGAAGTGACACTACTGGTGATTAAGCATCTGTTTTCCAGCTCTGAATGGGGTGGTGGAGCCATTAGCCATTAGTTCGACAGGTTGGAGGAACTGCTAATTTTCAGAGATTCTTCCTTCTTTCAAACTCTGAATGAACCCCTTAATCTGTTCAGGGGTGTAAAATATACATGGACAGAGTTTCTCCGCGTCTTTCTATATTTCGGACATCAACCTATACCTCTCCTAAAACCTCCATACAATTTTGGCTTCATGGTACAAGTTTGTGGGAGATGACATGATACTGGGGACATCTTGCAGAGGTGAACTATTCAACAGCCCCATTTGCAGCACGCTTACCTCTATGAAAAGAGAAGGACCTGCAGACGTATTCCAGGGATCATGCTTTTCTGGGATTTTCTAATCATGTATTATGAAACAAGGAAACCGGATGTATGACATTACAACGCGGGTTTTTACAACGCGTGCAGTTACATCGCATGCGTTACAACGCATGCGATGTTACAACGCTATGCCATTACAACGCAAGTCTTTACATCGACTTGCGCTAGATGGCGTGCTAACATTAAAAAAGTGAAATTTACTATTCCAACTCCAGTCCACTTAACAGTAGGGAAGGTGTTGGGATAGTAAACTACACTATTTGTAATGTTAGCACGCCATCTAGCGCAAGTCGATGTAAAGACTTGCGTTGTAATGGCATAGCGGTGTAACATCGCATGCGTTGTAACGCATGCGATGTAACTGCACTGCGTGGTAAAAACCGCGTTGTAATGGCTGTTCCCCAAGGAAACCACATCCTAAATATGACCATGCATGCTAGATGCTGCTACCCGGCACAGTGAACTTATTGGGTTTTAACTTGGATGGAATCAGCACTTTCTTTCTAGGTGCAACTTGCGTGGTAATTAATTCAGTTTTTTTGGTAGATAGATAGATAGATAGATAGATAGATAGATAGATAGATAGATAGATAGATAGATAGATAGATAGATAGATAGATAGATAGATAGATAGATAAGATAGATAGATAATTTGCTCCTCATTAATTAGTGTTGACACAATACTTCATGTAAAAACCCATTTTAACTATGCTAATAACCATAACCAAGTTTCTATTTGAAAACAATCTTTTCATAACAGTTGGGAATTTCATCTTTCATCCAGCTAGAATTGTTGCAGGTTGATCAAACAGGCCAGGCATTATGAAATGGGTCACAAAATTAATATTCTTTTTGATTCTACACGGAAATCCCCCACACTAGATAAAAGTTTTGTATATGGTGTAGAGCAAGGATCTCCAACCTTTTCTGTAGTGAGAGCTACTTCCGATCAGTGAAAATTATCATCAACTACTGAAGATCAAGCATCGTTACCAGACACCACAACACCCAGTTTCATTGACTTTAAGCCTAATGTCCATAGAACCGGATACTATGGTTTCAACAAAATACTTTGACTAGGGCTGCAATGTATGTCCGTCAATGAGAGCGTGGGCTGTAAGGAGGTCTGAACTTGTGTGTATGAAACAGGTGTATGGGTGACTGAGAGCCTGTGTTGTATGTACTTGTGGCACAGAATATATCTTCAGAATATATCCTTCAACTTATGGGGCATCGTTACATGTATAACACAAACATACAACTATTTTTTTAAATGGGAGAACTTTAAAGGGCAGAAAAACTTTCAAAAACTTTCATTATATGGAAACTGAAGAGTTCATCATTATTATCAAAAGGAATGTTTATTTAGATCAATGGTCCTTAAACACATAAAAGCATTTCAATCTTACATAAATACCATCTCATTAAATAAACTATATATCATAAAGATACAATTGCATAACATGCCAAGTTCCTCAATAATTCCGTTTTCATTCCTAGTTACATTTCATCATAAAATATAATACTTAAAATTTCCATTTCTATAGTCTTGAAAGCTTTTTTAACTTGAAGCATAAACCTACCAATTGCACATGCTATGTCCAGATAGTGTATTTCAGCTAACAAGTCAGCTGCTTGTGCATGATTTTAAGCACCATATATTTTTTTAATTTGACGTAGAAACAATTTCCGTGCAGTAAGGACCTTTAAGCAGTCGAATAGACTAAAAATACCGCATTTTGTGCCTACGTTGCAGATACTAATACCCAGGATTGATTCAAATTCTAGGGGGGAACAACCTTTACAACGCAACTTTTACAACGCACTACCTTTACAACGCATTTTTTACAACGCATAATCCATTACAACGCATGACATTACAACGCATGACACTACAACGCATTTTTAAAAACTACCTTTACAACGCATTCCATTACAACGCATACTACCATTACAACGCATACCATTACAAAGCATAATATTACACTACACTATCCAACACTTACCCTACTGTTGCACCCCCTGGAGTTAGAATAGTAATTTTTACCCCTATACTATCCAACACTTACCCTACTGATGCACCCCCTGGAGTTAGAATAGTAATTTTTACCCCTATACTATCCAACACTTACCTTACTGTTGCACCCCCTGGAGTTAGAATAGTAATTTTTACCCCTATACTATCCAACACTTACCCTACTGTTGCACCCCCTGGAGTTAGAATAGTAATTTTTACCCCTATACTATCCAACACTTACCCTACTGTTGCACCCCCTGGAGTTAGAATAGTAATTTTTACCCCTATACTATCCAACACTTACCCTACTGTTGCACCCCCTGGAGTTAGAATAGTAATTTTTACCCCTATACTATCCAACACTTACCCTACTGTTGCACCCCCTGGAGTTAGAATAGTAATTTTTACCCCTATACTATCCAACACTTACCCTACTGTTGCACCCCCTGGAGTTAGAATAGTAATTTTTACCCCTATACTATCCAACACTTACCCTACTGTTGCACCCCCTGGAGTTAGAATAGTAATTTTTACCCCTATACTATCCAACACTTACCCTACTGATGCACCCCCTGGAGTTAGAATAGTAATTTTTACCCCTATACTATCCAACACTTACCTTACTGTTGCCCCCCCTGGAGTTAGAATAGTAATTTTTACCCCTATACTATCCAACACTTACCCCACTGTTGCACCCCCTGGAGTTAGAATAGTAATTTTTACCCCTATACTATCCAACACTTACCCTACTGTTGCACCCCCTGGAGTTAGAAAAGTAACTTTTACCCCTATACTATCTAATACTTACCTTAAATGTAATTTAATATTATGCGTTGTAATGGTATGCGTTGTAAAGGTAGTATGCGTTGTAATGGAAATGCGTTGTAAAGGTATTTTTTAAAAATGCGTTGTAGTGTCATGCGTTGTAATGTCATGCGTTGTAATGGATTATGCGTTGTAAAAAATGCGTTGTAAGTGCATGCGTTGTAAAAGTGTGCGTTGTAACGTCATACATCCATTCTAGGCCATCAATTTGGTAGTATATCGATATACGTGAACTGTTTATCCGTTTGCCATGACTTAATCATAAAGCGCACAGATTCTTTCCCCTCCAAATACTGTTGATTCTGGTCTCAAAAAGTTTCTTTCCCTAGTATCTTAAATTCTCACTTAGCACTATCAATTTGTAGATTATGTAGGCACAATTTAACTCTCAATTCCCTGCATGCCATGGCTAACGTTTCCCTAACCGCGTCAGCCCTTTTCAGTTCACTCTGCAAAATCTCACTTTTACACCATTGTGGTATTTTTTGCCCCTCCCTGTGCCCCAGGCGTTGCCAGAATCTTATTAGTCCATTCCATTCACTGAGGCGTATGTACGCCCTAATCCGGACGCACAGCAATGTGCATGACAAAATTGCCAAGATTGTTTCATTTTATCAAAAGATTTATTCAATTTTTATCACTCGTTGTACATTTCATTCATGTTCTTCAGTCACATGTAAGCCGCTTATGAATACATCATTTCCTTTAACCGCTGTAGGTATGCACATAGCTTATTCCTAAAGCGTGGTATGTAACATAAGTATTCCTCCAAAGATAGCCTGTGTCACCCAATACATTTCGAGCCCCTCTCAGCTCTTCGTCAGGGGTAAATCTACAAATTTAAAACATTTGTGTCAGGTTGTACTTTCACAGAAATGTTATCAATTTAACTGTGTTCTAAAAAACAAATGCAAATAATATATCTAAGCAGCTCCCGCTCTTCCCGCCATCAACATTTTGCCCGCTGAATTCAAATGTCACTAAATGAATGCTAAGTTCAATATCTCCCAGTTACCTCATTCTAATAAATTTAGAATAACACGACATAAACACCCACTATTATGTTCCCCGGCATGTACCTTCAAGGCCTTACCCAAGGGCATGTAATATCATTATGTGTCCATTCCACCTCCATATTGCCCATATTGGTTTCCATTTGATGTTGTTATGGCTGCGGGCTACGTGACCAAAAATATAGTGCTTAATATTAACCTCAACGTCCTTCATCAAATTATGATTTGCAATCCAAGGATGGGAAAATTTACATTATGCTCTTTATAGCCATTGTCCAAACACAGCTAAGTATTTGAAAAAGTAAATATTTTAAAACATCCGAAGCACAATTATTACGATTACACAATATGGCACTATCGTCTTTGTTATTTTATGGAGAAGTGTTAGGTGTTTGGTGGTTTTTGGGTGTTCCTGAAGCTCCGAAATTTTGCCGTAAACTATATTTAGAATGTTGGCGGAGGGTGGGCGGACACTGCCTCATATCCCAGCACTCGGTTTGCTCTGATGCATCATAGTAAATGCAGTGCATGATCATACTTAATTCGGTGTCAGGCTTTAGTTCTTCACCCTTGTTGGTGCAGCCAGTGCTCAGTATCTCAATGTTCTTCAAATAAGGCATGGTACAAGCGTTTGCCAGGCATCCTATTAAGCATATGCCATTTGCCCCAGATTTTCAGGGGCATTGGGTGCAAAGGCCTCCTTCTTGGTGAGTGTGACTATAGGGGGCAAAGAATCTACAAAATCAGTGCCTGCACCACCAAAAATGGATAAGGGTCTCCCCAAGGCCAACAGTGCTGTTTTAGGGTGTTGGGGGATAGTTTCCAAAGTCAAAGGTTCTTGGTTCTCTCTTAATGGGGATATACTAGGATTCAAAAGCTGATCTCCTTAGAAAAAGAAGCAGCACCGAAACAGACCGGTTTTGGAGGGAGCACAAATCACCTTCGGCCTATAAATTAGTAATCTGCAGCTCTGCTATCTAACATTCCTCGAACCTGCCCCTATCAGGTCTTGGCAGTTCAGGATATCTGGGGACAGATGCACTTTGAGACTTCCAGCTCCACCCTCAGTTTCCCTTTACTTGGCCATATAGGGTTAAATGTAGCACAGGTGCATACGGTCTATCTACTCAGACTAGCAAGAGAGGCTATCTAGCCAATGATAGTTCCTTATGTCTCAGTCCCAATGCTGTGTGGGAGCTGGATTTCATCATTCTGTCTCTTGCTTTCTCAGTATATTCTTTATTTCTGATGCTGAGCCTGTTGAAAAAGTTTCATTTGCTATTGCTCATCGGGATGGAGGAAAGCTCTCTTAAGAGGGAGTTTTTCACAGGTGAAAGTCTTGTCATGTTTAGATTAGCAGAACAACTAGTACTTGAAGATGCTTCTGGGAAAGAAAATGGCGCAGGCAGACTGTGACCAAAACCAAATCAAAAGGAACATCTTGGATTGCTACAGCAGTTTCTCTTGGTTTTTGTTGTGACTACAATGTCTCTGGTGTAGAGGTGTCAGATAAGAAATGGTTTCGCTGGCTTTATTTGCAGATTTTGTTAAACATTTCTGTATGCCAAGAGGTTTTATATCACAGTTCACAGAACAATGAAATAGGATAATTGACTTCTCCCATCTCAGCAACCAAAACGCTAGATTTCTCTGATAATGCTTAACTAACCAGTCTAGAAGCAATAGTTTCCAAATGGCAATGTCTGATACTGGAGTTGCCTACTCACAGAGACACTTGATGTCAAGTGGTGTCCATTGCTTCTAATTGGGCAGTTTCTGAAGCTTCTAGGTCAGGTCTCCAAAAAGCCTCCTGAAAGTCTCTTCTGGGCGGGACCTGCAACTTAAGCTGCTAGGTTCTTCTGTCCCTCTAAATAGAGAGGGTCGGTTCCTAAAGAGACAATGGCACCTTTTACATAAATTCTAGTGCTTCACACACTTCTTGGACAGATATGAGCACATTCCACCAATGCTGAGGAATATTGTACGGTCCCCCAGTGACGTAAATTGCTTTTATAAAATTCTTCTCTAGACTTAACAGATTATTGTCAAGGTCTTATTACAAGTTGGGAAAATTACCTACCTGAAAAACGTGATACATCCACACAACTTTTTTGTCAAGTTTGAGAATCTAACTGGTGTGCTCTGCTGTCAGCAACAGGGGCCAATCCAGTTAGATTAATGCCATTTAACTTGTTAGAATAATTGCCATCTACTAAAGTTAAGAGACCTGTATTCCAGACTCCATAAGGGAACATTTTTAGTTTCATCGCAGTTGTGAAAGGATCTTCTTCCAGCCACAATGGGGAGGGATGGGCTGATGGACCTTCACTTAACATTTCATAAAATTCTATTATGGTGAAGGGGTGGGCTTAAATAGATACTGTGGAATGTGGAGGGTCCAGCTCCCCTGAAAATGGCTTCATTGAGGAACATGAGCAAGTCCAAACAAAGCCCAAGCACACTTAGCCGGATCTTTCTCTGCGTCTATCAAAAGCACAATGTTTATCACTCTCTGTTTTTTTATTTATTTTACAAATGTCCAATTAGAACCCAAAGTTTATTAAAATAAAAAAGTTTCCTAAAAATGGTTTATAGTATTAGCATACAGTTACATTTTACCCAAAAGCTGTTTAATGTCTTATAGTAGATTAGCATTCCATCTTTTGTGTAGACAAGCACTTTTCGTTTTGCAAGGGCCCTTGACATGTTGTTCCACATTTTGAGTTAGTCAGTAATATCAAATTTGACAAGACCATGGTTTATGCCATATTTATTATTATGAGGATGGGATGCACACCTTTTATTTTTACTTTTTGATTTTTACAGTAACATTTAAACGCATACGGCGCAGAGTGAATGTTATTGGAGGAGAGGGAGGTGTACCGAGCTAAATGTTTTGAAGGGGCCAACAACATGATGAAGAAATAATTACGTTAGCGAGTAGGGAAAAGCTTATCGTTTGGTAGAATGAGAGGGAGGGAGGGGTAAGGCTCAAGGGAAGATAAAAGTTTAAAATTCATTGGTTTCTTTTAATAACAGAGGGAGACTAGCTGCATTATTGGGAATGTTTTGTATTTTGGAGGGAACATTTGAGTAACAGTTCACATTAAGTGTTCATTTTAATAAATTGCATATGAATGTGTGCTGTTTTACAGAGCAAAATGCTATATTATGGTATAAGTGTAATTGATTGACATTTCATTGTTCTTTATAGTGACCCCCGAGGAAGGGCGCTTGCAGCCCGAAATGCATTGTTTTTTTTAGAATGAACGCTGCCTTTTGACGAACTCTGCTTCAGTCGTATTTATGTAGAGAGGTCCGGATGGACACATCAATAATATCAGAAACTTGGACAATGGCACACAATTCCACGTGTGGATGATCACTTAAATGAATGTGGAAAAAAGAGGAAAATAAGAAAGCATATAAAGAATATATTGATGAGTAAAAAAGAAAGTATATAGGTCAAAATGGCGCAATTAAGCTGTACGAGTGGTTGGGGGCGTATCTACGCCCCTGCTATTATGTTGTGTTTCAGTTTTTGATGTCACAACGTGTTGGCACTTACCATTCTGCACACATTTAAAGGAGAAAAGGGACAAGTTTGAACAGTGAAAATCAAAAAGTAAAAATAAAAGGTATGCATCCCATCCTCATATTGAATCTTGATTAAATTTGTCCCGTTCGGGATACCACCCGCCCCCCAACAAGGATAAGTAACGAAACACAGATGTGTCTCACGCATCCACACGGTTCGGTGAAACATCTTGAGTTCGTCTAGAAAGACGGTGCTAATGTTCTATTGGAAACGACTTTAAAGCTGTGATTCTTATATGATAAATATTGGTTATTGCAAAGACATTAATTTTTATAATAGTATATTGCAATACTATCATGAATGATAATTGTGTTCTCTTTGATAAAATGTTAAATTGCATTATGGGAAATGAAGTATTTGTTTTTTTGAATGACAACATCAACGTTGGTTAACCGGTGCAGTTAAGGGCCAATTAGGAGGAATTTTGACGGGCTGATGGGTTTAAAGGTGGGTGAGGGAATGATGCAGACGATTACTTGCTAAGAAGGAAGACGCATATGGCCGATTTCAACATGCTTTGGCAGGTAGGAGCATTACGTGATGTTTAATACAGCAGACGGGAGGTTTAAAAGGTAGTGATTTTATCAGCTTGTGAATTCGTGAGGTTAGAGATATCACCATCTGTTGCGTCCTGGGTCTTCCGCGATGTTACAGTCAGGCCCAGGACAGCCCGGTGAGCGGGTCTAGGGGCAGAGGCCTTAATAAATCACAGGAGCCAATGTGAGTGTTCTTACTGGCCTCACCGTCGTCGCCCTAGTGGCGTACATACCCGCGCGACTCACTTTTATAATTTTAAGGTCACATGACCTTTACGCTTACGCTGCACGCTCACAGGCGCTACATTACATTCCTCCCCAACAAACATCAAAGCGATAATACTGCAAAACCCTCTGGGTTGGGTCCCAGCTCAGTGTAACAACAACAATAATAATCTTCAGCAAAAATAAAATGAAACAGTCTTACGTGAGGTAGTCTTTCAAACAACAGGAAGGCTTAGGATTGCCCCTCAGACTGTATTGTGACATACCACGGCCTTGGGAGTCCTCGCTCCTGCCGTCCAGCAGATCTTCAGGGGTCAAAGTTCCTTGAGAATGGCGGTCGTTGTCTGCCGCTATGCCAGCAGTTCCTTGGTGCGGAGTTGACGCAGGGCTCTCAGGTTCTCTGGCATCCTCCATGACCGGCCCGTCTCTTCTCCACTCTGCCTGGCATCTTCCGCGGGCCTGGTGTTGGGGCTATTTTCCACTCGGGTAGAGGACAGCCCGGACCTTTCAGGGTGGTATTTCTTGAAGTGCGACACATTCCTTATTATTCCCTCTCTCCCTAGAGTGGCAACGACGCAGGTTCCCCTAACGGACACCACTGTCCATGGTTCTCTTTCAAAAGTCAGACGAAATTTGCCACAGGTGACTCGGTTCTTGAGTAGCACGGCATCCCCTCTTTGGATGTGTGGCACTGTGGCTCTCCGCCGGAGGCTGATGTGAGCATGTGCTTTCTGGCGCCGGGCATCAATTAGGCTGTCCTTGGGGGTTTCCGGCTGCCACTCAGGGTGATGAGGAATTAAATCGGTGACCACTCGCCCCATTAGAAGGTGAGCCGGGGCTATGCCAGTTGTGGTGTGGGGCGTTTGACGGTAGCTCCGGAGAAAAGTGAATATGGCTAGCTCCAGGGACTGGGCCTTATCATGCGCAATCCGGATTACTTTATTGAGTGTCCGCATGAATCTTTCCGCCTCCCCATTCGCCTGAGGCCACCGAGGGGTAATTCTGCGATGGTGAATGCCTAGAGCTTGCAAATATGAGGCAAATTCTTGGCTTTGGAATGGAGATCCATTATCCGTTCTCAGTTCTTGCATGAGTCCATGGGCGGCCATGATTTTCTCGAGTTTTGGCATGACCTCAGTGGCACTGGGCACGGATGTAATTTCAACTTCAGGGTATTTGGAGTGGCCATCAATGGCCACAAGAGTATGGCGACCGTCAGGAAGACTACCGAAGTCTAAGCTCACTCGTAACCATGGGGCTCTCGGTCTGGGTTCCACTATGACGGGAGCAGGTCGGGGTGTCTCCCCGGTTACTTGGCAGGCCGCACAGGCTCGGACCGTGGCCTCTACGAGTTCGTCCATCAGCGGGAACCAAACCTTAGTGCGAAGCCGCGACTTTGCTTTGACCATACCTTGATGCGCAATGTGTGCAAGGTCCACCACTCGTTGGGTTAGAGATGTTGGAATCACCAGCCGATGTCCCCTCAACAAACACCCCATGTCATCTTCAGTGAGCTTGTCTCTGACATGATGCAGACTGTCCATAATCCGTTGCGCATTAACCATCAGACTTCTCCATTCCTCCTTGGCCCGGTGCCAGTTACCATTCCGTAGGGCTGTCTTGGGCCATTGCAGACATTCGTCTTGGCCCGTTGCTTCCCGTAGGCTCTCCATGGAAATTGGTATGGGGCAGGACCGAGCGGTGACACACCGGACGTACTCTTCTGTGTCAGCCGCATCTTACATCTCCTGATCGGTGGCAGCCCGGGGATGTCGGGACAGGTAGTGAGCCGGATTCCGAGAACCAGGCTGGTACTCTACTTTGCAATTATAGTTCTGGAGCTGTAGCATCCACTTCTCGATCCGTGGCGGTGGTTTGGTCAATGTTCCTGAGAAGAGAGCTACAAGCGGCTTATGGTCCGTTGCTACTACGAATGGTTTCCCGTAGACATACAGGTGAAAATGGCGACACCCCCAGTGAATGGCGATGGCTTCCTTTTCGATTTGGGAGTATCTTTGTTCCGTTTCGGTGAGGGATCGGCTGGCGAACGCTACGGGGGCCCACTCTTCATGCGGGTTCCTTCTCTGCAGCAGCTCCGCCCCATATCTTACAGGGCCAGCATCTACCGTGACTAGTGTCAGCTTCCTGGGGTCGAAGAAGGCCAGCATGGTGGCTTCCGAAAGAACCTCCTTGATTTTCTCGAATGCCTGGGCCTGTTCAGGGCCCCACTTCCAGGTGGTGGATTCTTTGGTGAGTTCCCTCAGTGGTAGGGTTAGGTTGGCCAGATCCTGAATGAACCTTCAGCAGTAGTTCACCATACCGAGGAAGCTGCGGACCTCGGTAACGTTGGTGGGAGCAACGGCCTCTTTTATATCACAAACATTTTCTGGATCGAGATTGACCCCCTCCGTGGAGAATGTCTAGCCAAAGAATTGTAGCTTCTGGTGTAGGAACTCACATTTTTCTCGGTGAAGGGTGAGGCCAGCATCCCGCAAGAGGCGTAATACTTGAAGGAGGCGTTCGTTGTGCTCTTGGATGGTTTTGGCGTGTATCATAATGTCATCACTGGCATTGATGACACCGGGGATGTCCGCAATCAACTCCTGTATAATGTTCTGGAAAACTTCCGCGGCACTGGATACCCCAAAACTCAACCTTGTGTACCTCGGGAGCCACACGTGTGTTGAGAATGTGGTGATATTGCGGGACGCCTCATCTAACACCAGCTGATGGTATCCGGACCTCAGATCCAGCTTGGAGAACCAGCAGGCTCCTGCCATCTCCCCGATGAGGTCATCTATCATGGGGGTGATGTTACGTTCCCGCTTCATCACGATGTTGGGCAGCCTCATATCAACACAGATCCTCACCGCGCCCAGCTGTTTGGGCTTCCGAGTGACAACGATCGGGGACACCCACGGGGTGGGACCGGACACTTTCTCAATTATCCCGGCGGCTTCCAATTTCTTTAGTTCCGCCTCGACCAGGGGCCGCAAGTGGAATGCTATTCGCCTATGGCGTAATGCGACAGGCTGGACAGTGGGATCAATGTGGAGGTGGATCTCTTTTCCTCTGAACCTCCCGATCCCCTGGAATACTTCCGCGAATTCGGCGAGGAGGTGCTGAAGGGATTCCTGGTGCACCCCGAAGGCGAATGTCACTACTCCCAAGTCCTCAGCCACTCGGCACCCCAGGAGCATCCCCTGACCATCTTCGGTGACATAGATGTTGGTAGTGATGGAGTGTGTGCCATGTGATATAGTCATTCGGAAACGGCCTCGTATTCTCAGAGGAGCGTCTTGACCATATGCAAATACGGTTATGGTCGAGGGGTGGAGGGCTGGTTTTGGATTCATGGTGCCGTGTAGGATTGATGCCATGATATTGATGGTGGCACCTGTATCCACGTCTGCGGTGACATACTGGGATCCCACACGAATATTGCATTGTGGTAGGCGCCTCGCTTTTCGGGTGGTGGTGCCAATCATGTGAATCTTGTGCACTACCGTCTCTTCCTCCTCATCATTGTCCATGTCGCTGGGTCCTTGGTCCTCTTCCTTGAGGGTGTTCGCCACTTGGCGAGGCTTGCAATACTTCTTTGACCGGCACACTTTTTCAAAGTGATTAAACCGTCCGCACCCCGAGCACCTCTTGCCTTTTGCGGGGCACTCGGCCGCCGGGTGTGGTGATCCTCCGCAGTATCCACATGACTTGGATGGTCCCGGGGAGGAGGTTCCTGGTCCTTTCTTGCCCCACCTCTGTGGAGGTTTGGTCATTACAGCATTTACCGGCTCAGTTTTTACTGGTGCTTGAAGGGCCGCCTCCATGTGCGCCTCTCGCGCTTTCGACAATTCTTTGGTCCGACCCAGGGTTAGTATTTCCGCCAGGGACTTTCCAGACTCTTCTAGTGTACGTTCTCGGAGCTTGGCCGAAGCACAGCCTTGGATGATCTGCCCCCTAATTTCTTCTGTTTCGTCGCGGAACCCACACGTGGACGCTAGGTTCTTCAATCGTGCGTGATATGTGTCTAACAATTCTTTGGGGAGCTGGCGCGCTTGTCTAAAGATAAACCTTTCATAGTCTTGATTGGCCATCGGTTCGAAGTGTTCATTGAGGGCATTTATCAGTGGGTGGTGGCTCTTGGGGGTGGCCTCTACTAGCGTTTTAACAATGTTGTGGATATCTTTGCCTCCCAAGTGTATTAGCATTGCACGTTTCTGGTCCTTGTGGACCTTGGTGGCCTCGAAGAAGATACGCAGGCAGTCCACCCAGTCCTTCCATTTGGCCGCTAGCGATGAGGGCGACCCCTCCACTACGAATGGCTCAATGGGTGGTATTGTGGCCATCTTCACTGCTTTGCCTTGTGCCCGGGTCCCTCCTGGCCTCTATGCTTCTTTGGGACATGTGTGTGTGTTGCTCCAGTGTGTGTGGGCTGTCCCCCTCCCTGGGACTCTCACCACCTGAGGTGTTCGGCGTCACTCACACCAGTCTCCCTCCGGGCCCGGAAAGCTTGCTGCAGATGAGGTCCTACGCCCCTCCGGTCAGTGGGCCTCTCTTCAGTGCGAAACACTCTGGCCTCCAGTGTTGTGGGCCTGCTTCTACCCCTCCCTCATACAGCCAGGGACATAGTAGTACTCACTAGGCACTCTGATGCAGCTCCCGCCCTGATGTGTCTCCTGGGGGCAAGAGGCCGGGGCCAGCGTGTGGTCGTAGGCAGCGGCACCCAGTAGCAGGAAGGCACTTCAGCCAGCAAGGCCAGGACCACGTGGGTGGCGGTTCGATGCGCAGCACGCCTCCCGCCTCGCGTGACAGCACTACCAGTCAGCAGCGCCTCCGCGCCGATAATCGGGCGCTCCACTTGGCGCGCCGTTGAGGAGTGCACCGAGCGCCACGCACTGGGGCACCAGCGCCGCGAGCCGAAGGCAGCGCTCGCGACCGCCACACCAGCGCGCAGTTCATCGGCGAGGGCACGCCCACCCTTGTCGCCAAAATGTTGTGTCCTGGGGCTTCCGCGATGTTACGGTTGGGCCCAGGACAGCCCGGTGAGCGGGACTAGGGGGCCTTAATAAATCACAGGAGCCAATGTGAGTGTTCTTACTGGCCTCGCCGTCGTCGCCCTAGTGGCGTACGTACGCGCGCGACCCACTTTTATTATTTTAAGGTCACATGACCTTTACACTTACGCTGCACGCCTGTTGCGTCACAGGCGCAACATTACAACCATCTATACTATAGTTTAGATGGTGGTGAGAAAGTGGATATGTGAGTAACATTTAAACGCATACGGCGCAGAGTGAATGTTATTGGAGGAGAGGGAGGTGTACCGAGCTAAATGTTTTGAAGGGACCAACAACATGATGAAGAAATAATTACGTTAGTGAGTAGGGAAAAGCTTATTGTTTGGTAGAATGAGAGGGAGGGAGGGGTAAGGCTCAAGGGAAGATGAAAGTTTAAAATTCATTGGGTTTTTTTAATAACGGAGGGAGACTAGCTGCATTATTGGGAATGTTTTGTATTTTGGAGGGAACATTTGAGTAAACAGTTCACATCAAGTGTTCACTTTAATAAATCACATATGAATTTGTGCTGTTTTACAGAGCAAAATGCAATATTATGGTATAAGTGTAATTGATTCACATTTCATTGTTCTTTATAGTGACCCCCGAAAAAGGGCGCTTGCAGCCCAAAATGCATTGGGTTTTTTAGAATAAACGCTGCCTTTTGGCAAACCCTGCTTCAGTCGTATTTATGTAGAGAGGTCCGGATGGGCACATCATGAATATCAGAAACTTGGACAATGGCACACAATTCCACGTGTAGATGAGCACTTAACTGAATGTGGAAAAAAGTGGAAAATAAGAAAGCATATAAAGAATATATTGATATAGATATAGACCGAAATGGCGCAATTAAGCTGTGCGAGTGGTTGGGGGCGTATCTACGCCCCTGCTATTATGTTATATTTATTATTATGACATATGTGAAACTTGGACATTTCTGAGATCTGTAGAGAGAAAGGAGATCAGAAATAAGAAAAATCTGTGGGAACCGGTCCAGAAACCCAAATGTCAGAGTTTGTTTCTCATTTCGATTTTCAATAGCTGAGAATGAAATTGTAATCTCAACACAGACTAATACTTTCGCACTGAACTTTATTTTGTACATACCTTCTGCCTCTTCACCCGCGCTGCTCCCCGGTCCACCACGGGTTTTACCTGATTGTTGTGGAGGGAGTAGCCAGCATCTTTCTCTTTCCCCCATATCTGGGCAGGTGACCGGAGGGGGCGGAGCCCTAGGGGATACTTAGGCGATGTCAGTTTCTTCGCGCAGCGGACACGCACGGTGGGTGCGCCGGCGGTGCGCCGAAGGCTTGCCAAAGGCAAGCCCGTCCTCGCCCGACCGGGCCCAGGGGCCACAACCCCTGCATATTTTTCTGGAACTATTATATCTTACAGTTCCCAAGCGCTACATATGCTGAGAAAGAACTGTAACGCGAACTACTCACACTCTCTTGACATTGCAAATAAAGTCTTCCACTGCCCTCACTATGAATTTTCCTTCCAGCCATGCTTCAAAGCTGTGAAGCGCGCTGTTACCTCATCTCTGTTGAGGATGTTCCTCATAAATTGTAGATCGTTATCTAAACACTCCACTGAACTTGCCATCCTGCTGGAAGAATTAAAACTCTATGCTCTCTTTCTAACAGAGACTTGGCTCTACACAGAAGCGGACCATGTCCTTATTCAAACTCTCCGTCCCGAGTATTTAACACTCAGGGCCGATCGTAAGATGGGAAGAGGTGGGGGCATATCCATTATTTTTAAGGACATTTTCAATTGCCGCATCACAACATACCCTCTACAGGACTGCAAAAGCCTGGCCTTTTCAATGTATTTCTCTCCGACTAACACCTTTCCTGGTCTGCTGATATACCACCCCCCCAGGCCCACTAGGGCAATTCCCTACTGCCTTGCCTACCACTGTTTCCACCTTAGCCTGTACACCTTCTAATTTTACGGTGCTTTGAGATCTTAATCTCCACTTAGATGACCCCTCTGACCACTTGACCAATGAACTGATTTCTAATCTTTCGGCACTTCAGCTCACTCAGACAGTCCTTAAACCTACACATATCAAAGGTCATCTACTCGATCCTGTTTTTAGTAATTTACAAGAACTTACTGTAGGCACCCCCACTCCACTTCCTTGGTCAGACCACTTTTTAATCCCATTAATCTGGGAAATCCATGGACCCACATTCTCCCCTAACATGATCTCGGCTCTGGAACGGAACTGGTCAAAGCTCCCCACTGAGCACTGGATTTCTGTTCTTGAAGCCACTAAACCAGCCAGTGATCCGAACCCCATTGTGGCCAATGAATAGTTCAATAAGTGGATCCAAAGCTCCCTTGATGTAGTTCTCCCTAAAATACTCACTCACAAACAAGCCAGGCCGAAGACTGCTCCCTGATTTTCTCCTAGGCTAAGAGAACTAAAACAATCATGTAGAAGACTTGAACGTTCCTGGTGACAAAACTATTCTGATTCCAGGAAACTTAAATATAGAGAGGCAATCAGATCATACAAAGATGGAATTAAAGCTGCCAAAGCTGCCTTTTATGAGGAGAAAATCATTTTAGCGGCAAACTCCCCCAAAGAAATTTTTTTAATTGCCAAAACCCTCTCCAATCGGCCTCAGAAGCAGCCAACATCAGAGGGGGCACTCACAAGGTGTAATAACTTGGCGGAGTTTTTCCAACAGAAAATTCACAACATTTATATGTCCCTTCCGGCCTTTCAGAATCAATAATCTATGACACCGACTTTGGAGCCACTTGCCGGAACTCAAATTACATTAGGGCAATTCCCCCTTTTGGATCCTGCCTCATTGGACTTGATCATGGCAAAAATAAAGTCGGGCTCCCCTACTGATCCTGCCCCTCCTTTGCCCCTGATTTTAGCTGTCGAGACCATTCGTCCTGTAATCCTTGATCTGGTCAACTCCTCAATCTCCTCCAGAATGGTTCCCCCCACCTGGAAGTGCGCACTGGTAAAGGCCCTTTTAAAAAAAACAACCATGACCAGTCCAACTTAGCCAACTTTTGCCCCATCCCATCCTTCCCTGGATGAGTAGGATTCTGGAAAAACGTATAAATTCACCTTAGTAGATTTTACTAGAATCCAACGATCTCCTTCATCATTCCCAAACTGGCTTTCGCCCTCAACTAGGGACCCAAACTGCCCTTTTAGCAGTAACTGAGGAGGCGAGGCATATACTGGATAAGGGAGGCAAGGCAGCGATCATCCTACTTGACCTCAGTGCCACTTTCGACACTGTTAACCATAGCCCTTTGATCCACTGGCTTAAGAGTGTGGAAGTGACCGGGACGGCTATAACATGGCTACAATCCTTTCTCAGCGATCGCTTCTTTCAGGTCTTTGAGGGTGATGTTGTCTCCAACCGGCTGTCTCTCAGCTGTGGGGTTCCCCAGGGCACCTCCCTGAGCCCCACGCTGTTTAACATCTATATGAGACCCTTGGCAGAGATCGTCCAACCATTTGGCATTAAAATCATCATATATGCAGATGACACGCAGCTCGTGGTGGCATTGAACCACCCCGAGAGGTCATCTAGCACCCTAGGCCCGTGCCTAGAGGAAGTTGCCAAGTGGATGGAACTCTCTTGCCTTAAGCTGAACGGGGACATGACCGAGTTTATGCTCCTGGGCAACTCACCCTCATTCGATCCTGTTTTGCTCTGGCCTAACTGCCTCTGTCCTGTTTCAGATCCGAAGACTCAGATTAAGAGCCTTGGTGTGTGGCTTGATCGCTCGCTCAGCTTTATTCACCAGGCCGTCAAATTCTCAACCACATGCTACGGCCTCCTGAGGATGCTCCGCAAGATCCTTCCCCTTCTCCCTTTTTGGGCGAGAAGGATCATGGTTCAGGCCCTCATCCTCTCTCTCCTGGACTATGGAAATTCCCTCTACCTGGGAGCCCCCCAAGCCACCATCCATAAGCTCCAGATCATTCAGAACTGTGCTGCTCGCATGCTTCTTCAGGTCCCCCGACGACAATCTGCGAAACCTGCACTAAGAAGCCTCCATTGGCTACCAATCAAGGCAAGGATCCAGTTTAAGGCCATGTGCCTGACTCACAGGGCCTTCTGGAAGAAGGGCCCAGTGTCAATCCAATCCACGATCACTCCCTATCAACATTCAAGAGATCTCCACTCTATGTCTTCCTTCCTAGTCACCACACATAGAATTATGAAGGCTAGATGGGGCGGGCGCTCCTTCTCTGAAAACGCTGCTAACTCATGGAACTCCCTCCCACTCTACCTGTGGAAGGAGCGCAACCTGCTCTCTTTTCGAAAGCTTCCAAAAAACGTTCTCTTCAATTAATGCAATTAATCCGCTCCTCTCCTGTCATTCTGTGTCAGTCCACAGCGATGGGAGGCCTTAGGGTAGCCATTGCGCTATATAAATTCGATTTCATTTAATTTCATTTCACTACAAGTTGCGCATTGAAATTTCCCCAGCGTGAAATTGACAATTGGAAAATAAGCCTAATAATGAGATCTGCAGGCTGACTGAACTTCATGATGCCACAGTCTGGCTAAGAGTTAGGCCAAAGCACAAAGAAAAAATCTGGTAATTTAGTATTAACGTTCTGAAATGCTGAAACTATGTGCTAGGTTTAATTATTAAGAGACAATCTTTTACCTGCCCGTTCTTCTTCATGTGGTAACAGTTGAATTGTGCTACAGCAAAACAGTTCTATAGAATGATTGGTTTGAAGTACTATAATATAACATAGTGTACGGTCTTTCCTGACCCAAAATCTAACATTGTCAATTCTCTGTCCCATTTTCCCATTTTTAAGTCGAGCCTATAGCGCTAGCGCGCATGCACTGTTCGCTTTGCGAGGCATGCAGTATTCAGTATGGCGCCCACTCACCGCCCATCTTTTTCATTGCCTTAGGTGCTAAATGCTACCTTCTGATTGGTTTTAGGCTTGTTAGTCCTTCCTCATGACCACCATGTCATCATTTGTATCCTTCCATGGTTACCGGCCCCTTTACTTCGAACACTATTTTCTTCCCGTGCCTCCCCCCGCAGTCCGTGACTTCTCGTCCCCCCCGCTCCACCTCCCCCTCGCACTCCCGTTCATGCCTTTTTGCCCACCCGCACTCCTGTTTCCAATGCAATAGGTCTCGCGGAAATGAGAGTCCTAGTGCATTGCAAATGCTTGTTGTTGTTATGTTAGTGCTTTGAAGTGCTTCTCAAGCTTTTTTGTGTTGATTTTTCGGTGCTTGACGCGATTAGCCGTCCCAACCTGACAATAACCCTAGCTCTAGGACTGTCCCTTGGACAGCTGTATGTCCTCTGCCCTAGGCTAGGTTTCCAACGAGGCCCTGGGGCGCCATTACTTCTCCAGACCCGCAGGCAGCGCGCAAACCTAGGGTCTGCACTGTGCGAGGGAGGCACGCATTGCTTCTCAGCATATCGGCTTACGCGATCTCCATGGAGGTGATTAAGCGCATGACAGAGGTCTGTTATGACACCCCTGCTTCCAGTGCTCTTCACGGGAAGAGTTCAGTCTCCGAAGCATTCGGGGACTCCCATGCTTCAGTCATTCCACTTGCTTGTTGTTTTGCTGCAGGTTGATGGGTAACGCATTCCGTCCTTGCCATGACAACAGCTATTCTGTTTCCATTACGGATCTGTTGGGGGTGTTGTGATCTGGCCTTAGTAGTTTGGGTGTGTAGATATTAGCAAGGCTGGACTGGCCATAGCGGGCACCAGGCAATCCCCCGGTGGGCCGCAGGGGTGGGGGCCAGTTTTGGGCCCCTGGGGGCCGTTTTTGTTACAGGGACGTTTTTTCAGCATAGCTGCAAAATCGGCCCTGTAACAATATTGGCCGAAAATCGGCCCTGGCAAAGAGCTCGGTGGCACCCCCAAACCCCCGGCAGGGGGGGCTGGCCGAGCACTTTGCCAGGGCCGGTTGTGGTTCCCAGTCCGGCCCTGGATATGAGGCAGCGAGGTTTGAGTGATTTACAACCAGTGTTTGAAGTGGTGAGAACAAGTGCTCTCAAGGAGCCCACTTCCTAAGGAGAAGTGTACGTTACAGTGTTTGCGTCAGTCAGTATAGCAGCTCATCTGTGATTGGGAAGCAGTGGCACTGAGGCTGAGAAGTGACACATAGCGTGCCATCGCATATATAGCGGCACCACCGAGGAATGCTTCTGTACACTTGCACATACATCACTGCTGACAAGTGGCAGTACTGTGCTATTCTTAGTAAGGCAGAACTGCTCCGAAGAGGTGCAAGAATTGTGCAATTATATGTAAAACCGCACTATTGAGAAGTCCATGTACTGACTGCAATATAGGTGGAGCAGCACCGCTGAGAAGTGCAGGTATAATATAGCAGCTATATTAAGACGTGTCTAATGTGTGCCATTAGCCACTAGCATCTTTGGTTCGAAGTCATTGGGTACGGGAGCTCAGCTGGGGGATGCCAGTACTGTGACATAATTACAGCAGCACTGCTGTGAAGCTATGGTACTGTGCCATTGTAAATATAGCAGAATCACCATCAAGTGATTTGCCCACGTTATTCCACCACAAGCTGGACAGAAAACACAATGAAAACACGTGTAAGTGTAGGGAAATATTAGTGAGAGAAAATATTAATTAATCTCTCTCCTGGCATGACATTTTACCCAGCAAAATGTCTTTCTTCATTCTAAAATACAAGAAATATTGTAGATAGTTTATCTGGCAAACACACATTCACAAGGCAGACATAACATATATTCTACAAAAATTGAACGTATCAAGTAACATCAAATAAGATTACATTTCTCTTCTGACTTGAGATTTGTCAATTTGGCTGCAAAAATTCCTAAGGCAAAGCAGTCCACAAGGGGGATAGTCCCATACAGTAATACACGAAGGGCAAAACAATAATAGGCCCCTTATTCTATCATAAGTGTATTCTCAATCGATATATCATTCTGATGATGATATTGACACATTAAATATATGATAGATTTTTTTTATGTGGTGGTGGGTTGTATTTTTATTCCCCCCGCTATGGATTTTTGGGGTGTCCTTTTCAGCGCATGAAGTGTCGTGTAATCCTATGAAGTGCATTTTAACCCATTGTAAATAATGACCCTGAGTAGAGCAAGACGGTACGAAGAGTAACAATTGTCTTATTGTTCTTTTTAAAAATGTAATGTCCGTCATACTGTCACAAGATGGGGGATCTTAACTGATTTTACATCTATGTATTTTATGGTTGTAGATTCGATCTGTCCTGTTTTGTTATTTGCACTTTGCTGGTTTTAATTAACCGATTATAGTTAACTTTGACTGACTGACTGATATGATAGATAATTAAAAACATATGGAAACATTGGGGCTTGATAGATAAATGTAGAAATCAGGTATGAAGATACAATAGAACAAGCATTTCCAATGCAATAGGTCTCGCATTTACGCGCGTTTAAGCTATTGGCATTGAAAATGACACTGCCTTTTATTTAGGTTTTAAAAACGAAAACAAAAATGAATGGCATTGTTATTTGCAATGTCAATAGCTCAAACTCGCGTAAATGTGAGACCTGTTGCATTGCAAATGCTTGTTTCCAATCTCACGGCATATGTATCAACATCACCATTTGCGATTCTCAAATAGCGATTTTTAAGGAATCGCTATTTGAGAATTGCAAAACGGGATGTATTTAAAAAATTGCAAAATTTTTGCGATTTCTTAAAATTCCTTAATTGCGATTAGCAAATTGCGAAATCGCAATTAAGGAATACCTGCCCATTCATTCCTACGGGCCAGGAGACCCATAGGAATGTATGGGAAGTAATTCTCAAATTGCGAATCGCAATTTGCTAATCGCAATTTGAGAATAATTTCAAAGGTGCAAGGGTGTCAAGATGACACCCTGATACACCCCTGAAATTAGCATGTGTGGTCATATGGCGCACATACATGCCCTAAGGGCATGTATGTGCGTCACATGGCACTTTGTAAAATTACAAAACGTGCATTTTTAAAAGAATTCGCAAATTAACACCAACTAGTAGTTGGTGGTAATTTGCGATTTCTTAAGGATTAATCGCAATCCTTTGGTGAGTGTTACATTTCATTTAAGAAATCGCAATTTGCGATTTCTTAAATGCTTACGCAAACTTAAGAAATCGCTAAATTAGCGATTCCTTAAATTTGCGTTGGGAATTTGCCTAATACATCCCGTTTTGTGAATTTTTAATCGCAAACGCTGTATTTTGCGAACCGCAGCGTTTGCGACTAAAAATTCGCTTGATACATATGCCCCTAGGGGCTGTATCAAGATCCCTTTCTATGCCTGTGCACACGTGCAGAAGGTGAAAAAGGAGTAGGAAAGAAACAGCACACCCACTAGCCATAGATTACAAATCCCAAGACATTGCCTCCTTTTAGGCAAAATCAAAGGCCTCCATTTAAGTACCGCCTGGCTACTCATATTCCCTTTGCTCTTCATTCAGTTGGCTAAAAAAATCGAATTTTTGCAACTTCCTTTATTTGGAAATGTGTAATGCAGCGGGAAGGATAACATGCATGGGGCACGTGGTGAATACTAAAATAACATTTTTAAACGGCAGAGGAACACGCTATACTTTTTTGGATTCGACTGACAGGGCTCTGCTCCTTGACTAGCTTGGCAGGCCCGTCCCCTTCACCTCAGAGGATCTGTCACCCCTCACTCAACCACACTAAGCTATGGCCCTGCCCGAGCTAGACGTTACACAGGAAATATGAGCCTTTAACTCCACTGAACTTCCTCCACAAAGGCAGGCCATTGAACATTATATTTCATTGGAGCAAACCAGTTTCAATTTCAACACGGGGGCAGCCCTCATCTGGACTACGTTTAAAATGGACGACTCTTGGCATCTCTGACAAATGGCCTGACGAGAAAGTTTAAAGCGGCCCAACGTGGAAATGGAAAGATCTGCGACATTCAACCTGCGCCTACATTGTGCATACATGGCACGGACGTTGCTTCTGCACAAAATAAACATTAAAATCGTTTATTGAGTGAGAAACTAATAGGTAACAGCCGCAATCAAGATTCGCTTGTGCTATGCATAAGACGCGGTCGCAAAACATAAATAACGCGTGTCAGCGTACGTTTCGCTTTTTTCTTTGGAGTGTAACCATACCTCCGCTTGAGTCACCAGGTTGCTGTACAACCTCTTAAAACCGCATGACACGTTACAAGCAAATCATATATCATAGGTGCCGTGCTATAGGGTACAGGGCTGACATATGTGGATAGCAGAATTGTAAGCATAGGTCTGCTGGTTGTGCCTTCGTAGGAATCCCATGCAAAGCATTGGGAGGAATGATAGAATGTCTGCAATAAAGCTTTTGGTAATGCAAAGAAAGTCACGGTTTAGCAAACAAAAACTGACCATATCATTCTCTTTGGGTTTTGTATAGTAAAATGGTCTTTTGCAATTTTCAGTAGACCACAATGCAGGCTTGCCCCATTTGTAGCATAGAAATGCAACTTCCCTAGCACAAAGAGAAAGGAACACAGCAGGCGGGGTAGCAACTGTGCAACACACCCACACACACACACACGCACTTACACACGTGCCCTCATAAACGCATAGGGCAAGGGCAGCATGTGTGGCAGCAGTGCGTGTTTCCTTGCAAACATAAAGTGCAGCACGTGCAGTAGTCAAGCAGGCCAGGATTCCCACAGTGTGTGTGTGTGCAAATGAATGGTACTTGAAAAAATAAGATATATTAATCTTCAAGTTTCTTACTGTGTAAGAATACTAACACTCGCTGTAACTAGCGGAAGTCATAAATGTGCTAACTTTAAGCAGGGCCGGACTGGCCGTAGCGAGCACCGGGCAATCCCCCGGTGCGCCGCACGGGTGGGGGGCGGGTTTGGGTTTTTGTTACAGGGACGTTTTTGCAGCATAGTTGCAATATCGGCCCTGTAACAAAAGCGGCCTAAAAATGGCCCTGCAAAAGAGCTCGGCGCACCTCCAAACCGAGCACTTTGCCAGGGCCGGTTCTGGTTCCCAGTCCGGCCCTGACTGTAAGCAGCTAAGAGCAGAAGAAAAATGCGAATGGACCGTGATGCGGTTGAAATGCAGGGCCTTCACACAGGATTCTGAAGCTGCTCAAGTAAGAGGTAAGTTCTTTATTTCATATTGGTCCTTGAGTCTACAGGCACAACTTGCTATTTCCTGTTAGGGCTTTATCTTTCCTCCTGCTGTAATTTACTCTAAAGCTTCTCTCAACATGCCATGCATCAACACATTCTTACAGCTTTCACATCATCCACACTCAACATCCTATAGCATGCACACTTAGTCCAAGCATAACAGATACATCTCAACATGACTTCAATTTCCAAACAACCAAAGATGCTACATCACTACTGTTGTAGCGTTTTCAAAAATATGCAAAATGTGCAAATATCATGTGAAAGTTTATAATTAGTGTATTTAATTATGCATGGAGTTGTAACTGATGAACTAATGATATTACACTTGAACGAGTTACCTAAGTCACCTATAAGTGTAAATAATGTTATGAATAGTTATGCCATATTTTCGTGTAATACGCCATTATTTTTTAAAATGGATGTGGTTTCAAAGTTCTACCGATCTTGCTCCAGCTCATCCTTCCTCCTTACTAGTGACCGGTTGCAAAGCCATCTCTCCCCTTGTTTCTGCGGAGCATCAAATGAATGACGCCAATATATTTGCAATGTACTACATTGTTAGAAAATGTGTATAGTGAATGAAACTTCTATTGTGAGCTTAAAGAAACATGAAGTGTGGTTGATGAGAGAACAAGGGGAAGATTTATCTTACCTTAAGAAATGGGTTAGTACTAAAGATTTAGAAAATCACACTGTTGTTTATAGTTTGCCAATGCAGCCCTAATCATGATCATACTGAATTTGCAGAATCTATTAAGAAAGTGTGATTTGTTTATAAAAACTCTTGAGCTTTAGAACAGTGGGCTTCTTCTTTTTGGATTTACTTAACACCTGCTACTAGGACTGCTGTTGCTGGGAGATTCCCTATTTTTCTATGCCCATTTGACTTAGATTCTTTTATGGGGATGTTTTCACTACTCTTTATGAGTCTGTCTATGGTTTTGCTTAAAATTGTTTAATTAGGGATAAGTTTTATGATACTGCATTTCTGCAATTGGGCCTTCATGGAATTTCATGCATTGTTCTCTATACCGCATTTTGACACTTCTGTGAAAAAATCATGTTTTGCCTTATGTTTTTTATATAGGATTCAGTCTTTTATGCTTCCATTATTTTATTCTGTTTAAATCTGTTAAATTGTGTTATCCTGATGAGGTGTGTAGTCTCTAACTGCAAGATCAACTGGAGATGTTGAAGACAAATTATTTGGGTAACATTTTGGGGTGATTAAATATTGGCTGTTCAGATGATTATTGGTGTTCAGCTCCCACAAAGGTGATAGCAGAGGATGGATTGTGTTAGAGCACATCATCTTTGAGGGATCCCTAAAAGATATTTGGAGAGTTTTTGACCTTTTTTTGGGAATTTGGAATGTTTCCAACTTCCCGGTGCTGGATCCTCCTACGGGTTGATAAGCTGTATTGCTGTGCAGTCTTGAATGAACTGGAGTGTAAGTATGAATAGGGAGAACTTGAATGCATGAGTTTGTGTGTTTTGTGATGGTGGATTTCTGTTTTTGTGGTGAGATTTATGGTTATGTGATGATGACTGTGGCTTTAATTGGTGGGTCATTTTATGTTGGTGTTGTATTCTGTGTATTTTGGAACCCATTTGAAGTGGTTTTGTTTATAAGGGAAAATTGAGTTGGTTATCAGATTTCGTAGGGAAAAAAAACAGGATTTCGAGATATTATTACCTTGTCTGTATTGTGGTGTGTAGAGTGAAGCGACGCTTACTCATTGGTTGGGACCTTTATTAATGGATTTTCAGGTTTGAGAGACTAATTTGGGCTACTGTGCTTGCCCTATGTGGACAGAGTGTAGTACATTAACCAGGGGGTAGAATTCTATTGGTCAGAAGTTTGCCCTCCATGAACTTTGTAGGCTGTTTGAGATTCAATCTTGTTTTCTGGTACTGTTTTCTTCTTTTCCCTTTCTAGGGTACACAGAGAAGGGGTTTATTAGTTTATAAAGGTTAATTTAACCAAACATTATACTAAACAGACTGTTTCAAATAGCTGTGATCTCTGGTTATTGTGCATATTTTCTATTTTGATTTTCTTATCACAAAATAGCAACCTTTTTCACCATGTCTCATAATAAATTTTCTTAACCAATAAAAAACAGTATCACAAATTTACTCTCTTCCTTATATGTTTTTGACAGTAAATTGACGATCCACTTATTTTTTATGCAGAAAAATTCTTCAAAGAACATCAATGTGTGTATGCAATTACCATTCAATCTAGTGTCCCTACCTCTATGTTTGTATTCATAGATTAGTGTTTTTTTGTAGTTGATTCTAGGCCTGGGCGAAAATTTCGTTCCATTCGCGGAAATTGCGATAATTTGACATTTTCGCGTTCCGCGGAGAGCGCGAAAATGTCAAAAATTCCGGTTTCCGCAGCTTGGCGATAATTTGTTTCTTGCTCGCGCTGTAAAATAATACACTCTCGCGCGCGATCGCCTTACCTGAATCCCTACGTTCGCCGACAAGTTTTCTTGATCCGGTCGCGTTCTCCATGAGATGTTGTATTGTTTTTAGCCATTTGCGCTGTCTCGCGACAGTTCGCGCCCGCAGTGACGTCATGCGTCGCGCGATCACGTCTTTCTTCTCGCGATCATGCAACGCGAGACAACTCAAAACAAGATGGCCGCGCCCGCAAGCAACCACATGGGTAAGTTGGCGACCCGCAACCATGCAGAAAATCTCGCGAACATGCCAGAAAAAAACTTCTGCATCTTCGCGATATTTCCGCTTGTTTGCGATAATTTTAAACATTTTCGCGATAATTTGCGAAAGTTAATTTCGCAAATTCCGCCCACCCCTAGTTGATTCTACATCTTCTGTGGACTCTTTATATAACAAAAAGTTGCCTCGTTTCAGCCTATTGAATTTCTGGCCTCCTCAGGACAATAAATAAGGTGAGTGATTCCTTATCATCCTGTAGTGTCACTCATTGTGGTGAATTAGATCTGGTTGTTCGGAAAAAAGCACATCTGCCACCAGATATCATTTGATGTCTGTCTTGAAAAACGCAAGTCGTATCTCAAACAACTGTATTCGTGCCGGTCTCTTGTATATTCAACATGCAGTGTAAGCTGTCAAGCACATCTTTTACTGCAATTGTAAAATTATCTAGGAATACCAACTGGTCAAAACACAGAATGGCGGTTCACATGGCAGACAAAAGTGAAGGGAAATGGCAAAGAATCAGTCTGTCAATTCAGGGTGGAGCAAAAGATGGGAGCGGAGTGGTTGCCAAATGTTTTTAGGCCTGGAGGAAAGGGGCAGCAGCGTTGCATTCACATCACTGGTGGTGTCTCAATAGATTAGGTTACTCTTCCAGGCTTTAATTGTTGGTACTATAGAGCCGCCGCAATGCAAGGAGATCTGTCTCTTGGCTAGTAATAAATAAATGGCAGCAAAGTGTTGAGTCCCAGCACCTAGCGGTTGGACATAGCCCAACAATACCAGCAAGGGGGAGGGGGTGAGCTCGGATGCGATCATCAATGCGAAATGTCAGAAGACTGCCTCCCAATACGTCTAGACCAGGGGACAATTCCATGCTAAGTGTATAAATCGGCATCGTAGGCTGCACATCTAGGACAGCTATGGTATCTCGCAGGGTCCATTCTGGCAAGGAGCCTTGGGGTTGGGGTGATATAAGCTCTATGTAAATACTTGAAATGGAGGAGTTTCTGTCTGTAGTTGTTCGATATGTAACAAGTCTATCCCGAGCAATATGCCCATGTTTTATCTGACAGAGGATGGCCAAATCTCTCCCACACTACTCGAGTTCCTCCCCCCACCACCGGTCAGAGCGTCTGGAGTAAGTTGTATAAGCGGGAAACAAGATGAGCACTGTTGGGCGATATAATAACTGTAGAGAGCGGGGAAAATTATTTCGGTTTGGTTGTCGAGGATTGTAGTGCATTGACTATGGAAGCTTGAGTTCTGTGTAGGAGTAATCTGACCATCGAGGATACATTGCTCCCTGCAGCGAGGTCAGATACTGAATGCAACTGCACCTCGTGAAACATGTCCCCAATAGTGTGAAGTTCACATCGGTATAGTGTTTGTCTTGTCAGTGTTTCAGTGGTTGGGGATAGCCATGGATTGTTTGGTGGCACAAATGTGGGGAATAGAGGTGGTCAGCCTGCAAGTACCAGCAAAGTCTTTCCCAGCCCTGCATGTGGTATGTAGTGTTTGTATCTCAGTAGGCGATCTTGTAAGCCCGTAAGGGAGAATAGTGGAGAGAGTGAAGGGATGAGCTTGTGATAATTCAGGTTTTAAGTATTGTAGCCTAACGTCTGGGTGATACCAAAAATATGTATAGCGCATTTGCGCTACTAAATAATATATATAAAAGTCTGATACCCCAAATCCACCACATGCGAAAGGCATCTTAAGTGTTTGCCAATTTATAAGGGACTGTCTGCTAGCCCAAGCCAGTCTAATTAACAAGCTACGACGCATCTTGAAAAACATGGCCGTGAGTGGAATGGGAATATTTAGAAAAATAAATAAAAAACGGGGCTGCTCAACCATCTTAATAATGGCTATCCTACCGACAATCGATAGTGGGAGCGCTATCAACCGCTATCCACCGCTCTATTTGTGCCAAAAGTTGTTCGATTGTGGGACCGTAATTAAGGCAGATGACTTCTGATGCTGTGCGATGCAATATAATAGCAAGATACCAAGGGGAATCGTTGTATCAGTGCTGTGGAAAGTCTAGAATGAAGGGGAGCGTGGCATTCGTCAGCAGAACTATTTTGGATTTGGTCCAGTTTATAACCAGGCCAGAGAAGACCCCAAAGTGCACCACTTCCAGAAGGAGCGGAGGGAGGTTAGTCTCAGGCTCGCGAACAAATAACAGAACATTGTCCGCATATAGGGAGGCCAGGAGAGGGCCCCGGAGGAATCTAAGATCCCGCTGGAGATGGCGCTCCTGGAGATGCCGCACAAGTGGGTCCATAGCGATTTTAAACAGTAGAGACGAGAGTGGGCAACCCTGCCTGGTGCCTCTCGATAAATGGAATTGGTCCGTAGGTTCTCCGTTCACCCGAAGCTGGGCTACTGGGCTTGCATAGAGGAGGCAGACGAGATCGCAAAAGCCATGAGGGAAGCCTAGTTTATTAAGCGCTGCATGTAAGAAAGGCCACTCCAGGGAATCAAATGCCTTTTTGGCAACTAATAGTATCGTAGCAGCGGACGGGACGGTTCAATTTGATTGAGTACTGCGAATATTGTATGTAAATTGACAGCTGTTGATCGGTTTGGGACAAAGCCGGTCTGGAGAGGAGAGATAATTTGGTCAATTACGAGTGAGATGCGCGCCGCAAGTAACTTAGCCAGAATTTTATAGTCTTGGTGTAGAAGGGACAGGGGCTGTATGAGGCATGCTTATCGGATGGCTTGCCCGGTTTGAGAAGCAGGGATATGATGGCTTCTCGTATAATGGGAGGCAGTGTCCCCGATTCAAGTGCCTCCGCGTACACCTCAAGAGGTGAGGAACCATCAAGGTCTTATATGTTTTATAAAATATGCCAGTGAGACCACCGTGCCAGGGGCACGGGCCCCATCAAGGTCGTCAGTGGCCTGCAATACTTCGTCAGCACTTTTAGGTGAGGCTAGGAATTGGCGCTGGCCCTCCTCAATCCAGAGCATTGCCCCCTCCGCCAAATATTCAGAGAGGGCGGCATCGGTCGGTGGGGAACAAGTGGTGTATAAGCGAGAGAAGTAGGAGAGGAAGGCTGACGAGATATCTGCGCATTGAGTGATATGTGTGCCATCATCCAATTGCAACTGGGTAATATAGGAGGTCTGGTGTCGGGGGCTAAGCAGTCTGGCCAAAGTCTGTCCCGGACTCTCCCCCTCCCCATACACCCGGGCTCATGTGTATTTCACCTGATAACCAGTCTCGCGGGTTGCAAGTTCTTTAAATTCCTCAAGGAACCTCGCCCCCTGATGCAGAGAAAGGGGGGTTCGCCCGACAGGGCACATGAGTCTAGATCTTTCAGTGCTCTTTTGGGTGCGTTAAGATCGCACCAAATGGTGCGCAGAACTCCCACCTGTATAGTCATGCAAATGCCACAAATATAGACTTTAGAGCCTTCCCTTAGAGTGGTGTAGTGAGGCACTGAGTCTGTATTAAGCTGGAAGTATTAAATGATAGCTTCATTGATTTCATTTTTAAAGACGACATCGAGAAGAGCGTCACGGTTGTATGGTCGTCCGATGCTGGGAATTGTCAGCGATAGCAGCACCGGTGAGTCGTCAGACAAGGTTCGGGGTAGGTGATTCATAAATAGTGCATGAAACAGGAGGTCGGGAGTCAGGTACCAGCGGTCTATATGGCACCACGTACCATGTGGCGCTGAGTAGAAGGAAAAGTGAGGGTGATGGTGCCGCCAGTCGTCCGATAATAGGTGGGTCTGCAGCAGGGTCTTACACTCCTTTGTGGAGAGTAATTTGGTGACCTGACCCGTCTCCCCTCAGTATAATGGAGTCAATGGGGAAGATGGAAACGTGTGTAGAGATGCCAGAGAAAAAGCCATATGCGTGTATACTAAGGGCATATATATTGATCAATAGCATCAGCTTCATGCCAAGGCTACCCGCCACTAATAAATAATGACCCTCGAAGTCCTTAAATACTGTGTGAGTCTGAAACGGTATTGCTTTGTGAATTAGTATGCAGACCCCATGGGAGTAGGTGCTGTAACTAGCAAAAAATGATTAACGCCCCAGGTAGAGGCAAAGTGGTTGTCAGAAATGTGAGCATAGTGGGTCTCCTGCAAAAAAGCTATCCGTACCTTGTGTCTAGCAAGGTAGGCCAACACCTGTCTTCCATTGCGGGGGTTAGATAGGTCTTTCACATTCCATGACATGCATTGCAACTCCAGTGCTCCTGCGTTCCCACCCGGTCTTGTCATAGCGGCCATAGTAAGGTGTTTGGGAAAGGGTCAGCATGTGCAACTGTGTGAGTTCAGCCATTGCAATATGTTACACTCTGCATATAACAAACTTTCATTACATAATATAAAGGAACTCCCAACCCACCATCCACATCAGTTATCCTCCCAACCTGTATCCGGTGAATCCCATTTTTCCACAACCAAACAGTAGGGGATCTCCTAGGGGGAGGCAGCGTCCAGAGCAGGCTGCTGAGGTAAACATAATTATTATAGCAAAGCACATGCAGCTAGTATTGAAAAAGAGAAAAGTTTCACAATCAAAGGATATTCCGTTAGTGCATCTGATGATTGGTAATGAGTTCGACCTCAGCGGGGTAGTCTATGGAAGATCCGGCCTCAATATTGTACAGAATGGATAGACTGAGAAGCGACAGCTCATTTCCCAGGGGATGAATTGGAATTCGGTCTGTTGCGCTTCCTAAAATCTGCGGCGTCCGCAGGCGAGTCGAAAATGTGGGTCTTGCCATTGAGCTGGAAGCGTAGGCGCACCGGGTAAAGCATAGCTTATCTAATTTTCGCTCCTCTCAGGGTCCGTTTTATGTCCTGAAATTTGCGTCGGTCCTCCTGAACAATGGGAGTAAAATCGGGGAAGAAGGAGAGTGACATGCCCCGAGATTAAAATTCTTCCCTATCCCTGGCCACGGGTACAGCGGCATCCCAGTCGTGGTAGTTCAGGAGCCAGGCTATGATGAGTCGTGGCGGAGCACCAAGGGCCGATCTGGGAGCAGGTACTCTATGGGCGCGCTAGATTGCAAATGTTGAGGAGGAGGTCTCTCCCAAAGAGTTCTCCCAAAAACCGCTTCATGTATGCTTCCATAGGTCCAGTGTTGGTGGATTCTCCCACTCCAGCTAGGCTGATGGAAGCCTCCGTACTGGTGGTGATATTTGGCATCTGGAGCCTCAAATGCTCTGTGCTATGGGCAATGTCCTCAGCAAACAGAGTCCAGCGCACCTCTATTATGCTCTGTGCCTGCCTTATCCATGTCATCGGATCCATTTTCTCCAGTCTAGGCTGTTTTGCTTGAGCACTGATAGCATCTCCCACAGCCTCATCTAAAATGTTGTGTAGTTAATCATTTGAAAGAGAAATTCTAGAGGAGCTAGATGATTCTCCATCATCATCAACGTAGCACCTCATAGAGGAAGGCTTACATTCTATGATGTTTTCTGCTCAAGGAAACCCGGCTCAACTGAAACATCTAGATGTTTGTCACCCATACAATGCCAGAACAAATTCATTTCCACTGTGTCCTGTGTGCTGCTCTGTACTGGATTGGTAAAGTCTGAGTATATATATATTTTCACTGAAAAACCCATAAATTTCAGGGACGTTATAGTTAGAAATTAGCATTTAAAAAACCTTAGAAATTCACTTTAAAACCCACAGGTTTCAGGGACGTTATAGTTAGTTAGACATTTCAGTCGTGCAAAACCAGAAAAATGTGTCCGTTATAGTTAGTTGAGGTAACTATAACTTGCATCCCCGCAATGCACTGCTGATGATGTCACATATTACATCATGCATGACATGGTCAGTGACATCACTGATGTCATCTCAAATTACATCAGTGATGACATCATACAGTGACTGAGTGTTTCTAAAAAGTTTAAACATGTTTTATATATTCATATACCAAGGTGTAGTGAAGACTGAGTGGGTGTGTGAGTTTAGTAGGTGTGTGACTTACTGTATAAGTGAGTGATTAAACGTGTCTTACTGAATGTATGGGTTAGTCAATCAATCAATCAATCAATCAATCAATCATGGCATTTGTAAAGCACACTACATACCCGTGAGGGTCTCAAGGCACTGGGGGGGAAGCTGCTACTTTTCGAAGAGCCAGGTCTTGAGAAGTCTTCAGAAGGTCTTCGGTCTGCCGTAGGCGAATGGGGAGGGTGTTCCATGTCTTGGCGGCAAGGTGGGAGAATGATCTGCCGCCGGCGGTTACTCTTCGATGCGGGGGACGGTGGCGAGGGCGCGGTCTGCGGAGCGGAGTTGGCGGGTAGGGGTGTAGAGACTCAGTCGGCTGTTGAGGTACGTTGGTCCGGTGTTGTGGAGTGCCTTGTGTGCGTGGGTGAGGAGTTTGAAGGTTATCCTCTTGTTTACGGGGAGCCAGTGCAGGTCTCATAGGTGGGGTGTGATGTGGCTGCAGTGAGGGATGTCCAGGATCAGGTGTGCGGAGGCGTTCTGGATGCGTTGAAGCCGTTTCAGGAGTTTGGGCGGGGCTCCTGCATAGAGTGCGTTTCCGTAGTCCAGTCTACTGCTGACGAGGGCCTGGGTGACCTTCCTTCTTGTTTCGGTGGGGATCCACTTGAAGATCCTGCAAAGCATGCGGAGGGTGTTGAAGCAGGAGGAGGAGACGGCGTTGACCTGCTTCGTCATGGAGAGGGTAGAGTCGAGGATGACCCCTAGGTTGCGTGCGTGGTCGGTGGGTGTTGGGGGTGTTCCTAGTGCCACCAGGAGTCGTCCCAGGCCGAGGGGGTGGATCTGAGGATGAGGACCTCCGTCTTGTCCGAGTTCAGCTTCAGTCGGCTGTTCCTCATCCAGTTGGCTACGGCCTTCATTCCTTCGTGGAGGTTGGTTTTGGCGGTGAGGGGGTCCTTGGTGAGGGAGAGGATCAGCTGGGTGTCGTCTGCGTAGGAGATGATGTTGAGGTCATGCCGTCATGGGCGAGTGGTGCCATGTAGACGTTGAACAACGTTGGGCTGAGGGATGAGCCTTGGGGTACGCCGCAGATGATCTCTGTGGCTTCGGAGCGAAAGGGGGAGGCGGACGCTCTGTGTTCTGCCGGAGAGGAAGGAGGAGTTCCAGTCCAGGGTCTTTGCTTGGATTCCGGCGTCGTAGAGGCGTGTTCATAGTGTGCAGTGGCAGACCATGTCGAAGGCGGCTGACAGGTCCAAGAGGATGAGAGCCGCGGTTTCTCCGTTGTCTAGCAGGGTTTTGATGTCATCGGTGGTGGCGATGAGGGCAGTTTCAGTGCTGTGGTTGCTTTGGAACCCGGACTGGATGCTGTTCTCCTCGAGGAAGCTGGCCAGTTGTTTGTTGATGGCCTTTTCGATGATCTTTACCGGGAACGGGAGCAGGGAGATGGGTCGGAAGTTCTTGGGGTCCGCCTTGGGTTTCTTGAGGAAGGCTTTGATCTCTGCGTGCTTCCAGCTCTCCGGGAAGGTCGCTGTCTCGAAGGAGATGTTGATGGTTTTCCGGAAATGGGGTGTGATGGTGCTGCTGGCTTTGTTGAAGACGTGGTGTGGGCAGGGGTCTTCTGGGGATCTGGAGTGGACGGTGTTCATGATTTTGATGGTGTCGTCGTCGTTGATGTTGGTCCTGGCGATCAGGCGGGTGGTGCGGGTGGTGGTCGTGGGAGCGGGGGTCTCAGTGGTTGGCGGGGTGGTGACAGCATTGAAGCTGTCGTGGATGTCTGCGATCTTGCGATGGAAGAAGTTGGCCAGCGAGTTGCACAGGTCTTGTGAAGGTGGGATGTGGTTGGTGTTGGAGCTAGGGTTGGAGAGTTCCTTCACGATGTTGAAGAGCTCTTTGCTGTGGTGTGCATTGTTGTCTAGGCAGTCTTTGAAGGAGGTCCTATTCGCAGATCTGATGAGGTGGTGGTGTCTGTGGGTGGCGTTCTTGTGGGCTGTGCAGCTTTCCGGTGTTCGTTCACGGATCCATTTTTTTTCGAGTTTTTGGCAGGTTCGCTTGGAGGCCTGGAGGTCTTCGGTGAACCAGCTGGCTTACTTGCTAGTGTGGGTGTTGGAGGACTTCTTGAGCAGGGTGAGGGTGTTGGCGCAGTCGTTGATCCACTGTTTGAGGTTGCGAGCGGCGGTGTCGGTGTCGGTCGGATCTGCGGGTGTGCTCCGGGCAAGGGTGGTGGAAAGCTGGTCTTCGGTGACTTTGTTCCAGCAGCGGCGCGGCATCTGTTGGGTGCGGTGGTGCATGGTGGGTTTCCGGAAGGTGAAGTGGATGCAGCGGTGATCAGTCCAGTGGAGCTCGGTGGTGTGGTTGAAGGAGACCTGGGAGCTTGCGGAGAAGATGGAGTCAAGCGTGTGGCCGGCAAAGTGGGTGGGTGTAGTGACGAGTTGTCTGAGTCTGAGGTTGGCGAGGTTGTCGATCAGGGTGGAGGAGTTGGTGTTGTTGTTGTTCTCGAGGTGGAAGTTCAGGTCCCCGAGGAGGATGTAGTCCATGCAGTCGAGGGTGTGTGTGCTGATGAGGTCAGTGATGGAGTTGCTGAACTGTGACTAAACTGTGTGAATATCTGTATCATTCTGTCAGTTGGTGTGTAAGTGGCTGCATGGGTTGGTGAGTAGCTACATGAGTTATTGATTGATTGTCTGAGTATTTGTATGGGTGCCTGAGTGTGTGTGTGTGACTTTGTGCATAGATGTGTGAGGGGGTGATTCACTGGGTGCATAGGTTGAAGAGTGCATCTGTGAAGGGCTGTATGGGTGGGTGAGTGTGTGTATGGGTGTATTGGTAAGTGAATGGATGTCTCAGTGGTGTATGTGTGAGTAACTACATATGTGAAAGGCAGTATATGTGTGTGTTGGAGTATATAAATGACTATACGTGAGAGTGAGTGATTGTGAGAGTGGCTGTATGGATGAGTGTGTGCTTGTATAAGTGATTGTATAAGAGAGTAAGTATGTGTTAGTGTTTGTATAAATAAGTGAGGTGGTCTGTGTATAAATGTATAGGTGAGTAAATGGGTGTGATTGATTCGTTGCATGACTGAGTAGGTCTGTGAGTAAGTCTATGGATGAGTGGCGGTGTGTGAGTGTATGTACAGGTGTATGAGTGCATATGATAGGGCTGTATTGATGAGTGGCTGCATGTATGAGTTACTGTATGGGTGAATGAGTGGATGTGTGTGTGTGTAGACCTAGGAATTACTGAGTGGGCATGTACTAACTGCTATTGGTCAGTCTATGGTTTCGATATTCGTTGTCTGTATTAAAGAGTGGGTGTATAATAGGTTTTATTAGGGTGTGAGGAGGTGCATCAGATTATCACATGGATGATATCATCGGTGATGTAATTTGAGATGTCATCAGTGATGTCACTGACCATGTCATGAGTGATGTAATATGTGACGTCATCAGCAGTGCATTGCGGGGACGCGAGTTATAGTTACCTCAACTAACTATAACGGACTCATTTCTCTGGTTTTGCATGACTGAAATGTCTAACTAACGATAACGCCCCTGAAACCTATGTTTTTTTTCAGTGAATTTCTAAGGTTTTTTAAATGTTAATTTCTAACTATAACGTCCCTGAAACCTATGGTTTTTTTCAGTGAATTTCAAAGGTTTTTTAAATGCTAATTTCTAACTATAACATCTCTGAAACCTATGGTTTTTTTCAGTGAATTTCAAAGGTTTTTTAAATGCTAATTTTTAGCTATAATGTCTCTGAAACCTATGTTTTTTTTAGTGAATTTCAAAGGTTTTTTAAATGCTAATTTCTAACTATAACATCCATGAAACCTAAGAAATAACAAAAATAAAAGTGGGGTAAAATACGTCTCTACTTCAAGCCATTGTGAGTTAAAATCTTAGTAGTCAGTCCCTTGTTTCCCCCATTAAGACTCTTTGCCAGGTGAATGAATGCAGGGCAATAATCAGCCTTAATAAGTCCCTAGGAATCACCATTCTCTCTAGCTACCTCCATAAGGTTGGTCTATCGATCCTGTCAAAAGCAGTTGGAAAGTGAACAAATGTCTGTCTGGCTATCATGCAAAAGTGGCCCAAATACACCAGATCACTTTACAAGAGAACGGGAATTGGATTACGGATAACAGTCAACAAATACAAACCTATAAGTATCACAACAATGCAGTTAGTTTAATTCAGCAGAAACTGGGCAATGTATCTTGCTAATCAGAATAGAGTGGAGCAGACACAGTCGCAGCCAAAGTATGTTTCAAGTGGAGGATTTTTAGTTGTTTTTAAAGGTAGTGGGATACACGGTAGGGCAAAGAGCTGATGAGCCCAGTTTCTTGCTGCACGTCCTAATAATGCAAACGTATGCAACTCAGCACAGAATGTGTACAGGTGTGGTCACCAGCACTCATTTTCGGGGGCAGAGAATTATTTTTCATATTAGACTTTGAACCAGAGCAAGAGATGGAAATGTAGAAAGGAGGAGGGGAAATCTAGGAACACAGGGGGAAAAGAACTTACAAGTGTGAGGTAAAGAAACAGGAAGTGTAGGGTCATGGTGGGAAGAAAATTAGGCGGAATCAAGGATAGACATCCTTGGTGTTTGACAACCACGGTGGGCTAGTAAAGAAAATCTTGGACCCCTGCACTTCTTTTATTTACATATTTTTGCAAAATCGGCACAGGTACAACTGTAAAGTGCAATATTAATAAGGATATAGTTTTCACAAGATACACTTGTGGAGGAGCTCACAGGAGAGAGAACTGCGTTAAGAGACAACAATTTTTGGACATGTAAAAGTTTGCACCCCTGCTTTTCTAGGTTTATGGTTCAGGCTACGGGTGCATATGTAATGAAGGTGCCACAATATGAAGTGTTTTGCCCCAAGCATTGTCTTCCTCACGAGTCCCCAGCGCCAGGGGATCCTTTTCAGCCACCCAGGAAGGTGGGCCTGCGCCTGATATAATCCAATCAAATCCACCCTGAAAGGATGTGGATTTCGAGGCGAGGTTTTCTATAGGACGGTCTGGCATGGTACCCAGAGCTGGGATGAGAGCACAAAAGCAGGCAGACTCAGGGATGCTCTGAGGCCTGCAGGCCTTGTCGGAACAAGCCCTTCTCCAAGTATCCTCAGGGTGTCGACCCGGCAGTGCTTGAACTGTCTGGGGCAGAATGCACAAGTTCAGTTCGGGTCACTGGAGAGAACAGGGCGGCAGCTGGGACAATGGTGGCACATGCTGGGCATCACATAGAGACCAGTCTAAGTAATGCTGAAGGCTTGACAACATTCAGAGCTTCTATGGCACCGGGAGAAACCAGGAATGTGGCCAGATTTCTGCAGCATGCGGTAGAGCACACAGTGTAGAGCACACAGTGTGACCTGCTGCTAAAATATTAGCCTGCATGTCATGCTTGGGGTTCTGGGGGGTCAAACACCCCGCGTTCTTTCGATGGCTGTGATTTAACAACAGATTTCCAACCACAATCCTTTTGAGCAGGCTTTACAGCATTCTTTATTCAGTCAGCTGGGTGGTGTATAAAGTGTCCTTTAAGTCCTATAGGTCTCTCGCCCAACCCTCCTCTTTCTGTACACCTCTGCCTGTCGCCTCACTCAGTCTGTCGGCTCTCATTTCATCGGTCTGTCCTTAATAGCGCATTACCCTATTCTTTAAGAAAATCTAGGGTTCAAAACCCAATTACTCATAAGAATGTCACATGCGGGAATTACTTCCCCATAATTCACTGGAGGTCAAATATTAAACCAAAGTCTAGAAAATGAATTTTTGTATTTTTAACGTGATATGTTGTGCAGTATAGCATTTTTTATAGCACCTACTATTACTATCCCTTTGTGGGGCGCTATATATAATGTAGGTATTATCATGCAATACTGCAGTCTTGTTGTTCTGATGATACTCACTTTGGCTCTGTTATTTGTTATATTGACTGCAGTATCCGTCTGTAGCTTTATAGGTCCATAATGCAGACTCCTCGATCTGTTTGTCCGCCCGCCTTTACTACATTAGACTCTTGTTATTGTACGGCGGTATTTCAAAAACCTATTCAGACGAATGGTGTTAAATGCTGGAATTATTTTCCAAAATTCACACAGTCAAGCCGAATCTCGAAAAATGCGTGTTTGTCCTATTTAACTAGGGATTCAGCATATTTTATTTGTAGCGTGCGTATCCTGGTCCCATAATGAAGTCTTGGGGCCTGGTGATAACTTACTTCATCTTTGTGGTGTAGTATAAACTGAGCAATAGTTCTCTGCCGCACCACAGAAGCATAAAACACATTTTTCTATCCATCTCTAGTGCTTTTGGGAATGTTGATACTTATCATTCTCGGGAATTGGGCCACATACAGCAATTATTTTTTATAATTCACGTTAATTAAAATATGCTACCGAAATGTAGAAAAAAATCGTAGAAGTCTTTTATGTGCCATGTGCACTTAATGCCCCAAAAATGTAATTTGGGGGATCTGGTGATTTTTATACTGTGACATTAGTTTTAAGCTGCCAAATGTCACACTATTCCTTCTTTAGCCTCTACTTTATTTTAGGCGCAGAGGCTGCCACTAATCTAATAACTGTACTGCATACGGAACCCCGAATGGCACGGGGGGCAATGACATGACATGATGAATCACAGCATGGGGCTAGTATACCGTAGCCAGAATATCGTTCAACTGAAGTTAATAATAGAAGATCTATATCCAATGAGATAATATTTTTTAAGCAATATTTTGGCGACGATATTCATTTAAAATGATATTTCGAACTCCATTGTTCTGAAACAAAAAGAGCGGGGTATTGTCTAGCTGTGATCCTCTAGCCCTGGCCTCCCCTATCAATAATGGATCATGCCTCGTCTACTTTACCTTTCATGTAAAATTCCAAAGAGATTTCAGGCACAGAGTACGTTCATGTATAGACGGGAGGGTGGTGGTCTGTCTCAGACTTTCTCAGTATATTGTACCCTTCATGAGTTGACCATTATGTACAGGATAGGAATTACAATCATATGGCATAGAACAGTCATAGACTCGGCAAGAAAAACTCACCAGCACGTCCCACCACAAACCTCCTCTAAGTCATGTTTTCCACCCAACACTTCCAAAAGTAGGTGTGAATAAGCCAGAGGTTTCCCTCGAGATCAGGCCCAGAGACGTCATGTGTATGTGTCTGCCTTTGAGGTCAGATACCGGCACCACATGATCTACAGGAACATGGGCAACATTTGACAGGTGCAAGTTGGGCTCATGGCGCCGACCTCCAGGTGGGTGCAGGTGATGCCCGCAGAAGTCTTGCGCCAACCTGGGACACATGTACGGAACCATGGGGCACCCTGCTCGGCCGGTGGAGCTCGTTGGGCCTTTCATAAAAGCTGCTGAACTATATGCACAGCACCTCGAGGACAGTGCTAGTGGTTTGTAGCATGCTGTATTCATGTGTATGCAAAAACAACAGTTGATGCACAGAATGTAGAACAATGTCATACATTCACCCCAGTACAGAGATCTGGGCCTAAATCCATCGTTTTTTTGCTCACCATGCCGTTCCAGTTTGAACCCAGCCATATGCAAATCAGTCTTGACCCTGTGCCTCATGGGAACAGTCCAGCCCAAACTGCCAAGCCAGGTCCTCCCTGGACTGGAAACAAGCATCCTAGGACCGGTTTCGGGGTTTCACCCCTCTTCAGCCAGGATAGCATGATTCAATTGGCATGAAGAGCACGGGACCCACGTATGGGCATACCCTTCCCACTTGGGGAGACAAATGCAAAAACAACAGCTGATGGACAGAATGTAGAACAATGTCATACATTCACCCCAGTACAGAGATCTGGGCCTAAATACATCGTTTTTTTAGTCACCATGCCGTTCCAGTTTGAACCCAGCCATATGCAAATCAGTCTTGACCCTGTGCCTCATGGGAACAGTCCATCCCGAACTGCCAAGCCAGGTCCTCCCTGGACTGGAAACAAGTATCCTACGACCAGTTTCGGGGTTTCACCCCTCTTCAGCTAGGACAGCTTGATTCCATTGGCATGGAGAGCACGGTACCCACGTCTGGACATACCCTTCCCACTCGGGGTGACAAATGCAAAAACAACAGTTGATGAACAGAATGTAGAACAATGTCATACATTCACCCCACTACAGAGATCTGGGCCTAAATCCATATTTTTTTTGCTCACCATGCCGTTCCAGTTTGAACCCAGCCATATGCAAATCAGTCTTGACCCTGTGCCTCATGGGAACAGTCCAGCCCGAACTGCCAAGCCAGGTCCTCCCTGGACTGGAAACAAGCATCCTAGGACCGGTTTCGGGGTTTCACCCCTCTTCAGCCAGGATAGCTTGATTCCATTGGCATGGAGAGCACGGGACCCACGTCTGGGCATACGCTTCCCACTCGGGGTGACAAATGCAAAAACAACAGTTGATGGACAGAATGTAGAACAATGTCATACATTCACCCCAGTACAGAGATCTGGGCCTAAATCCGTCGTTTTGTTGCTCACCATGCAGTTCCAGTTTGAACCCAGCCATATGCAAATCAGTCTTGACCCTGTGCCTCATGGGAACAGTCCAGCCCGAACTGCCAAGCCAGGTCCTCCCTGGACTGGAAACAAGCATCCTAGGACCGGTTTCGGGGTTTCACCCCTCTTCAGCCAGGATAGCTTGATTCCATTGGCATGGAGAGCACGGGACCCATGTCTGGGCATACCCTTCCCACTCGGGTGACAAATGCAAAAACAACAGTTGATGGACAGAATGTAGAACAATGTCATACATTTGCCCCAGTACAGAGATCTGGGCCTAAATCCATCGTTTTTTTGCTCACCATGCCGTTCCAGTTTGAACCCAGCCATATGCAAATCATTCTTGACCCTGTGCCTCATGGGAACAGTCCAGCCCGAACTGCCAAGCCAGGTCCTCCCTGGACTGGAAACAAGCATCCTAGGACCGGTTTTGGGGCTTCACCAACCGGTCCTAGGATGCTTGTTTCAGGTCCATGGAGGACCTGGCTTAGCACTTCGGGCTGGACTGTTCCCATGAGGCACAGGGTCAAGACTGATTTGCATATGGCCAGGTCTAAACTGGGGTGGCATGGTGAGCAAAAGAATGATGTATTTAACCCAGATCTCTTGACTGGGGTTGAATGTTTTGATTTGTTCTGCATTCCGTCCATCTATTGTGTGTCTTTTGTATTCATGTGTATGGCATACATAGTACCACACAGACCCGGCCAAGCATAGGGGTGCTTTGAATAAGAAGGCATCATTCAAATTCTGTTATTCCTCTGTTCAGGCTTCCGAAGGCCCATCCGCAGCTATCCATCTCCTATCCCTCCTTCCATGCTACTTTCTCTCCTTATTTCGTTTCTCTCACCTTCCTATCTATTATCTTTCTGTTTCTGGGTTTCTGTCAGCCCCCTCATCTTTTGAACTTGCTCATTATTTAACAGCCACTGGGGCTTTCTCTTTTTGGTTTTTTTTCTCTCTCCCTAGTCTCCTTTCCCATTGTTCTGCCACTGCCCTCTTTCCACCTACCTCGCTACCTCCACGGCTCACGCCCTTTCTGTCAAGAGAGGAGAGATAAAGCGAAAGAGAAATTGAGAGGAAGAGGGGGGCAGTGTGAAAGGTATGTCTCCTGCTACCATGAAAGGGTAAACAAGTCTTAATGATAAAGTGGTTTCTGCAGGTGTTCTGTTTCATGGTGCTGTATGTGAACGCCTTTTACATCAATCCCATGATATAAACAATGGCAAACAAGTTCCAAGTTTCACGCGCCCTAAATCGTCACACATGATGACAGTGCCCTGCTTATTTTTCCATTGGAATCTGAAGACACGACTGCAGCTTTGTAGACTTACAGAGAGCGCCGCATCCGTGTGAGATTAGAAAGGGTATTGGTAAAATGTATGTAATTCCTTCTGCTGGTGCAGACATCCTATCACCGGCTAATGTCGTGATAACACCGAGTGCAGCATCTCTCCTGCACGTGTTTACTAAAGCACAGCAGGTCCAGCCACTTCAGCTCTCATTAAAACCGCAATCTACTTTAATGCTTCTGCTTACGCGATGCATGTCAGCCAAATGAATTGCTCCCGGGACCTGGCCCTCCTGGGGGCTTATAGAAAACGAAGCGCGGGAGCCCTCGCTTCATTTTTTAAAAGTTTTCTCAGTGGGATTCGCGCACAAATTAGGCCGATTTCTTTTAAAAAAAATACTTTTTTTGGCTCTGGGGGTCCTTGTGGGACTCGGTTACCGAATCACAAGATGGAGGCCTGGTTTGGAGTGTTAGCAGCCAATCAGAATTAAGCTTGTGCTCGGAAGGAGTTGCGTCTCCTCCTTGGTGCTCAGATATCGATATTTTTATTTTTTTAATTTCTTGGGGACTACTGAACAGATTCATACCATTTGAAAAAATGGTTGATTTCTGAACCAAGAGCTACCCTTTTGTCAAATTTGGTGTGATTCTGTTCAGCAGTTCGAGCTGTAGCCTGTTCTGAAAATTCCTATGGATATTAACATGGGGAAAATGCATTTTGGGACCCCCCTTTTTCTCGGCCCCAGCTTGATGAATCACCCCATAACTTTCATGACAGGAGCTGACCTGAGTGAACCCTTACTTCTGAAAATTTCACAAAGATTCGTCAAACGGCGCCAAAGATATTGGCAAAAGGAAAAACACTTTTTGAATAGAAACAAGGTCCTAACTATAACTACCTACTGGCGACCGACAGTAGGTTATATATAAATATATATGTCCACGATTCCTCTGCTCCTCTGCCAAGCCTCTTGATATGGTGAAGGATCACAGCACCACATCAGAAGGTAATTCAAAGTGCTGTATTCAACCATAGTTCAAAATACAAATGGTAGAGGGCGGTCTATGCTTTTCGGCGCCCAGCCTTCTACTGGACCATATATATTTATAGCTTCAAACCACCAGGATCAAGAGCAATTGTGGGTGGGTGCATTCAAATCATGAGGGTGGACTCATGCTACCAGTTGCTCCAAATCTTCCCAAAAAGAAGTTAGAATTCACGCGGGAGAATACAAAATATTTGTTTATTCTTCACATGTAGCACCGATGCATTTCGGCAGACACCTTTCTCAAATTTCAGTGAGTTAGCTGCCGTAAATATTAATGTAAGCATCTTCTATTGGTCATTAACTATGACATTAAAATACATCGAAAGAGGACAGCGAGTTCTGGTAATCTATCTTGTATTTTAGCGGCCACCATTTTAAAGTGACTAGTGCTTCAAATAAATGTTCTCCAATTCATAATGAAAGATCTACTTTGTGTCTTAATAGTTAATATAATTAAATGAATCAATTCATAAATGCATATCAAAATAAATGAAAACATTTAAAAATCCTCAATTGCCAAGTCATATTTTGTTCGATATATATTAAAGGTCAGCAGGAAAGTTCAGCATTCCTGTGTTTTGACATCCCATGCTATAAAGTGTAGGTTAGAGATGATTGCAATCGCACCTAAACAATTGCCAAAATGAGGAGGAAGGCGTTATGGGAGTGTAATCATGGTGCATCACAACAGATGTCCATTTCATCTGTAAAATGTATACGCGATTACATCTTTTTTGCATGCAAAGTTATGCATGAGAATGGGTGAAACAATTACACAAAAGTCTAATTCGTCAGATTTGATTTTGCCAAAAATGAAGTGGAAGACATTATAAGGGTGGAATCATGGGGAATCACTACAACTGTCTATTCCACCTGTGAAGATTGTACATGATTCAATTTGTATATGTGTGAAAATAGCACAAACACAAGGAGATGATGGATGGACTGCTGAAACTTTTCAGACACCCAACCCCAGTCACAGATCTGGGTTGAATCCATCATCAATCTTTAGCTCACTTCACCACCCCAGTTCAGACCCATCCATATGCAAATCAGCCTTGACTCTGTGCCTCATGGGCACAGTTCAGCCTGAACAGCCAAGCCAAGTCTTCCCTGGACTGGAAACGAGCATCCTCGGACTGGTTTCGGGGTAACATCCCTCATCAGCCAGTGTAGCTTGAATCCAGAGGCAAAGTGAGCAAGGAACCCACATCTGGGCATACACTGCGAACTTAGGGCGAGCAAAGCAAAGACAAGGAGATGATGGACAGAGCGCTGAAACTTTTCAGACACTCACCTTTGCTATGTGTGAAAATATGCATAAAAATTAGGTGATACAATTCCACAATAGTCTAATTTGTCAATTTTCAACCTTAAAATGTTTTCACTATCCACCTCCAAAGAATTGAGCCCTGAATGGACAATATCATAGACGAGGACTCATCATTGTGACATAGCATTGGAAAACCAACACAAATATAGAGTTAATGGTGTGTAATATACTAATGCTATGACCTTATATAACAAAGACACACAATGAAAATGAAAAAGAAACGCAAATGGGCCACTGTCTCATAGGTAAATACCATATCTGTAGGGCAAAGAGGGATATTTGCTAAAAGGAAGATTATATTCCCAGATGTACTGCCAATTCGTCTTCTGTATTCAGAACCTGTGTCACTTAAGTTTGTAAATCCAATATATAGCAGGATTCTAGGCGTCTAAGCTTGGAAACCCAATCTCCCCCTCTCACTTCTTGAGGCACGTGATATTTACAGAAAAATTGCAGCAAGTTTCTATTGCTATTGTGATGTGTCTCAAAATCTCTTGAAATAGGATACAACAGATCTTTGTTAGAAATAGCTCTTGAATGTTCGAGAATCCATTTTCTTGCCTGATGTATAGTACTGCCAATATATTTTAATTTACGTGGGTATATGATGCAGTAAACTCTGTGGGTGGTATTGCAGTTCATAAACTTATTGATTATGTTTGGCTTTTTGCATCCTGGTACTTGATATGTCAGTATTTTTTTTTATTGTTTTTGCATGCTTTGCAATTACTGCAAGGGAAAAATCCCACAACGCCACTTCAATTCATATTGGTGTCTTTTACAGACAAGTGACTCCGAACTATTTGATTTTTTCTAGACCTCCTTTTTCTACAAGCAATACTTGGGTGCTCGTGTATATCTGTTCCAAATACAGGGGCTATTTTAAGAATGTGCCAGTTTTTTTGAATGAAGATATTTAGGGCTCCTGCATTGTTCAAAAAGCTGGTAATTACCCTGAACTTGTGAATATTCTCATTTTCATGGATGTTATCTAGAAGGAGACTGTCTGGATATAGTTTTGACTTTATTTTTTTGCTGTGGGCAAAACTATTGTGGGGTAACCTCTTTGCTGAAACCTTTGTATGCACTCATTCACAGCTGATTCATAATCTTCTCTTGTACAGTTCCTCTTCAAGCGAAGCAACTCCCTATAGGGGATGCTCCACTTGAAAGTACTGGGATGACTACAGGTAGCTTGTAAAAGGGAATTCCCTGCCGTTGGCTTCCTGTATTGTGGTAAATAATTTAATTACCGGTACTATTTTTGATGCGGAAAACTATTAAGAATAACTCAGTAAAATAAGAGGCAGAATCCGTGGTATTAGAGGTTCGGAAAGGGCTTTATTCCTTATACAATTCGAATTGTAGGCATCATATTCCATCACCACGGAGGTTCAGGAAGTGAAGGGCAAAACATTATTGACAGGTAATCATTTTTATAGAAAAGGCATTACAGTGAAACAGATGCAGGAGGCGTAACAGCTGATAAACTAGATAAAGATATGCATGCGTAACTAGAAATAGGCGTAACTAGGCGTCACTAGAAAACGTCATTATACATGATATCACAAATGGGTGGATCCATGAAAGAATTTCGCAATGTCAGCAGAAATACTTGGCAGAGATGCGCGCGCAGCCGCATGACGTGTGATTGACGTGCAACTAGGGGGTGAAGGGGACTTGACATTTAGCTCTACATGTGGAGACAAAAGTCTGGGGGGTCAAGTCAACCTAATCCCAAATCATATCTAACATCCTATGTTTAAAGAACTATGTTATCCAAAAGGAAAGGTCTCTCGAACAAAATCTATTCTATACTGACTATGAGTGCGTGTACAAGCGTCTAAGTGTCTACATGAGATGCGAGGGCAGAAATCTTCCATAGTAACAGGGCCATGAATTACTTGCATGAAGACAGAGAAACCGGGCCCTTTGCTCGGTAGCTGGAAGGGTGTTTACTTAAACTACCAGACAGGAATGCATTGGATGAGGAGCGGAGCAGATAATCTTGAAGGTGAAATACAGTTTTTGGCAGGCAGACAGGCCGAGTCAGGCACCGTTAGCCGCGCAGGGAGTAGGACAAAGTTCATGGATACAGATGCGAGCTCAGACTGGAGCTGTCAGAGGTAGAAAGCAGGGAAAGGCTAGATGGCAGCATTCAGGGCCTACTCGCCTGAACTGCAAAATGGAGTAGATGAACCATATAAAGTCGGTGGCCTTTCATACTTAGGAATAGAATATGCAGCCCATTCATGGCGGATCTGAAAGAGGACATGTTGACGGTGGACGCACAGGTGTTTGCGTCTTCATAACTGGAACTGGAGGGAACATACATGTACTTGTAACTTATACATGGAGCCGTTGGGGTCTAAGATAGGGGACATAACTGATCACAAAAATCCATATTTCCACATTCCCTCCTTGTCCCCTACTGACCCTTAGGAAATATCAATCTTCATCAATCCATCGATCTGTTCATATAGCATCATTTGTTCTTCTTTCTTCTTCCGGGATCTTGAATGAAAACTTGGTGGTGAAATACACGATGTGGCACACAGACCACAAATCGCTGGTCCACATTGTAGGCATAAGCAACAACTGAATAGTATGAGAAAGCCAATACCTAGGAAGGATAGGACCCTCCATCCCCAGGCTGACAATACACTCCAAAACCAACCGGACCAAGTCCAGGTGCCTGGATTCTGGTGTATCTGGCTTACAATCTTATGAAGGCGGGTTATAGCTTTATATACAGATGGCGAATTTTCTGGGATGAATACGCAGCAACTTGATCCGATGACCCTACAAGCTCCGCCCCTATCGGCCAGGATGACGTCAAGGACAAGACGATTTTGAAGAACAACAATCCGCATCGCAGACTGCTCCTCTGTTAAGTTGCCTAAGGCGGAAATAGTTTCATTTACTACGGCTTCAAGGGTCCTAGTTAATCTACGTATCAGCTTACTATTGGTGACTGTACCTATATAGGGAAAGAGACCTTTATTAAAATCTGTATATTTCTCCCATGCCGTCTCAGTGTAATCGACAATTGGGAGATCTCTCCGTTCTCTATTGTGCACTAAATGAGTATTTCTGTGATAATCAGGAGGGGCTAGAAAAACAGGTGGCAAAAGAAATGCGATGTAACAGGTACCATCCCAATCTAGAGGCAGACGTATATATGCAGTCTGACCACATACGAAGTAGGAATGGCGAGAAGCTCTAAATGTAGACTTGCCTTGATCATTAAATTCTATCACAGTGGTGCATTTCCTATGGCCCATATGTATTGAACCATTCTTTCTTACACACAATTCACCTTTAACTGGAAATTCTGACATAGCGGGCAAAATTGGTGCAGCTTCGGATTCAACATTAAGGATCATGAGATTAAGCGTAAAATTACCTAATCCATATACTTCATATTCTAGATCAGTTCCTGTTCTTTTGGGAAGTCCCTCCTTGTTAGGGTAGCAGACCTTGAGTAAAACTAGGTTCAGGTTTCCCCATACCCAATTGTCTTGATAAACTACTGAGTTTGAATCTAAGGAATTAATTAAACTAAACCATGCTCCACAGGAGCCATTGTGTGTGAACGGATATGGAAAGAGAGGCAGAATTCCCTTATAGTTCTGATAGGGAGGGAGTCGGCCACATATCCAACAATTGGTAGCATTGCTGGTCTGATGGGAATGATGTAACATACTAATGAAAGTTTTATTGCGCAGCGCAAATCTATAGGACAACTCATGCGGGGGTAATTCACTAAAGGAATGTTCAGCAGTAACATTGTAAGCACGTTTAGAAATAGGATAATATATGTGCAACAGTATACATGCAGCGATGATCAGAAGACTTAAGAAAAACAAAATTAATAATGTCACTGTGCAATGACTACGCAGTGATTTACAGTACGCATGCTTTTTCAACTGCATCTTTCGATTTCTTTCTCTATTCAGGTCTAGGGGATACATGTCAGAGACAAATTCAACCGATTCACCTTGGAGAGGACTTAAACAATCAAATTGTCTGACTTGCTAGACCTTAATTTCAGTTTGTATAGTTCTTTATCCGACGGTTCAACCAAGGGGAGCTTTGAATCAATCGGTGAAGAAACGCAAGGTGTAACGTTCACATCAGATGGTAGTCCATGAAATTTCTTGATATGACTCGAATGTAACCATCCTTTCCGACCTTCGATCTTCACGGCTGTCCTTGTGGTGAGCAGTACGAGTTGAGGCGATTTCCACCTAGGATCCAGCTGAGTCTTCCGGTCAAAATTCCGTACCAGCACCAGGTCCCCGGGAACTACGTCATGGGGTTTTACCTCGGTGTTATCGGGAAAGGCTGCAGCTACCTGTGAACGACAAGATTGTAGTGCAGACATCAAGGAAGCCAGGTAATCTGTCAGCATATTACAGTCAACATCAGTTATTTTACGGGGTATAGGCGTCCCCCACATATTTGGCGGTCTACCAAAGATCACCTCATACGGGGATAGCCCTGTTCGAGAGTGTGCTACCATTCTCATGTAAAAGAGTGCAACTGGTAAGGCTACTACCCAATCGACACCTTTCTCTCTACATATTTTTGACAATCTAATTTTCAGAGTTTGATTATGTCGTTCCACGAGACCTGCTGCCTCGGGGTGTCGGACACAGTGAAATTTCCATTGATAGCCTAACAAAAGTGAAACGTGTTTCATCAGTTCGGATGAGGACGGCTGGCCATTATCTGAGTAGACAACACGTGGTAAACCATACCGTGGGAAGAATTCTCGAACTAACTGTTTGGCAGTAGTCGGGGCAGTGTAATCTGAAACCGGGTAGGCTTCGGTCCAACGGGAAAGAGCACAGACAACTACGAGGACATATTTGAATCCTCGACATCGTTCCATCTGGATATAATCCATCTGGAGGACTTCAAAAGGGTGATCCGGAGGCTGAAATCCACCCTGTTCTACGGGAATGCTTTTACCTGGGTTAAACTGACAACATATCATACAGGTACGAACTTTTTGTTTAGCTGCTGCTCGCAAATGTTTGTTGAACCAAATGTGTTGAATGCTGTCTAGCATAGCTTTCTCTCCTAGGTGCGCTGGACTATGTATTGTGTTAATGATAACTTGAACCATAGAGTCAGGAAGAAACCATACGGATTTTTCCTTCGTCATCCATCCTTGATCCGTTTGGATCCCTCCTAATTCAGTCCATTTCTTTATTTCATCTGGTGTAGCATGTGTCTGTATGTCAATTACGTCAAGAGCGGGATCCTTAACTGTCATGCAATGTGTTGGTGTCGGAACTATTGTCTTTGTCATGTCAGTTGTGTGAGTTTGAGCAGTCTGTTTAGCTGTTCGATCAGCTAGGTCATTACCCTGAGAAATGATATTGGTAACTTTCGTATGAGCTTTGCATTTCATAATCGATATTGCAGTAGGTAGATGAATTGCGTCTAATAGGGCATGAATGAGGGGTCCGTGCTGAATGTGGGCACCGTGAGAAGTTAAATAACCTCTCTCTCGCCACAGCACGCCGAAGTCATGTACAACTCCGAATGCATAACGTGAATCAGTGTATATGTTCACTTTCTTATTTTTGGCTTGAATACAGGCTTGTGTCAGAGCGATGAGCTCTGCTGCTTGAGCTGACAAAGTGTTAATACAATTTGTTTTAACGACTTCAGTGTCTGTTGTGACTGCATACACGGCCACTAACTCTCCTGTACTTGTTCTCATGCATGAACCATCTACATACAATGTCAGGTCTGGATCTAACAATGGGACGTCTGTCAAGTCTTGTCTGGGTTTCGTTGTGATAGTAATAACTTCACTACAATCATGTGCTAGTGGGTCTGCTCCGTTTACTGGCAAAAGTGTGGCAGGATTCAATGTACTACAACGTCTGATTTCTATGTGTGGCTGAAACAATGTCAATTCATAACCGGTAAGTCTTGCTATAGTCAAGTGTTGTGTTTGCGTTCGGTTCACAAGAACCTCTACTGCATGTGGTACCTGTACGGTCAATGGATGTCCTAACACTATGGCATCACTTTGTCTGATTGCCAAAGCTGTCGCTGCCACTGATTTCAGGCACGCAGGCAGAGCCTGAGCTACGGGATCTAATGTACTAGAGAAATAGGCACATGGTTTGTGTGTTCCTGCTTGTTCCTGAGTGAGTACTGACAAGGCAGTACCTTCGCGTTCTGTAACAAAGAGTGTAAAATGTTTATTGTAACATGGTGTTGCTAAAACAGGTGCTTGACATAAAGCTTTCTTTAAGCTTTCAAAAGCTTGTGTATGTTCCTGAGTCCAAGGGAGGACAGTCGATGTGGCCGCCTCCTGTGTTGTCAACTGAATGAGTGGTTTTGCTAGAAATGCATATTGAGGGATCCACTGCCTACAGTACGAAGTGAGGCCTATAAAAGCCCGCACCTCCTTTTGTGTCTTGGGTGGTGGCATGTTAGCAATTAACTGGATGCGGTCGGGTGTAAGCTGTCTTCCCTCCTTGGACAGCGAGTGCCCAAGATAAACAACTTGCTGGACACAGAATTGCAGCTTAGAAGGGGACACCTTGTGCCCCTTTTCGGCCAGAAATTGTAAAACCGTCAGTGATGCTTTTTCACATTCAGGTTCACTTCGAGCGGTGATCAGCAGATCATCGACATATTGAAGCAATGCAGTGTTGACTGGCATGTGTATACTGTCAAGTTCTCGTTTCAGTGCTTGGCTATAGATGCTGGGGCTTTCTGTGAATCCTTGGGGTGCGCGTGTGAATTTAAAACTTCGTCCATTTAAACTGAATCCGAACAAGTATTGGCTTTCCGGATCTATTGGGACGCTGAAAAAGGCATTCTTGAGATCAATTACAGTAAAGAACGTTGCTTTGGAATCAATGGCTGTCAGTAATGACGAGATGTCTGGGACCACGGGGTATTGTGGTACAATGCATTTATTTAGTTCGCGCAGATCAATAACTAATCGATATACTGGCGGGGCCTTTGGATCAGTTCGTTTAAGAATCGGAATTATCGGGGAATTACATACATTGGAGTCCGTTTCCACAACCACTCCTTGGGCAATAAGCTCGTCAATGATTTGCAGTAAAGCCACTACAGCATCTGGGGGTAACTTGTATTGTCGCATTCGTGGTAGTACCACTCCTGTCTTTAATGTGACTCGATATGGTGTAATATTCATGCAACCAACATCAGTGGGGCCTTGTGCCCATAAATGTGTAGGTAAATTCTGCAGTCGGTGATCCATGTCTCGAGACACATAGTGCCCTTTGAAATCCCGTAAAAACAATCTTACTCCTTCCGGAGAACAACATATTATAGCTCCTAGAGCTTTCAATGTTTTTATACCTAACAGGTTTTCTGGACATGATTTAGTAAGCAATAAATCTGTGGTTCGTGTCAAGGGACCAATCGTAAGCGGAAGAGGTTGTGATACTTCATTAATGATAGGTTTTCCTGAAAAACCAAGGGAAATATTCTGTGAGCCTGAGAGGGTTGCCCCTGGAACTTCACTACGTCGTATTGTTGTTCTGCTTGCCCCTGTATCAAGTAAAAATTTTCTATCTTGGCCTAATAGTTCACTGTGTACATAAGGTCCCTCTTGATCTACTGGGACCTCGATAAGGGGTAAGCCAACTTCCCTCTCTAGGCTGTTTCATGCGTATCGTTGATAATCAGGATAGTCATATTGTGCATACTGGTACATCTGTCGTGTCGTTGCTTGTGTGGCAGCAATAGGCTGCGGTGGTGGAGCTGGCATGGACTGTTGTGGAGCTGGCATAGACTGTTGTGGAGCTGGCATGGGCTGTTGTTGGTTCTGATCCTGTCTAGGTGGCCGTGGTCTTTCCTTTGTTATACCTATGGCGATATTATGTTTTAAGACTGGACAATCGTGTATATAATGACCTGGCTGTTTACAATAGTTGCATGTCCCTTTTACAGGACCTGCTGAATCACTGGACTGTGTCATACCCTTTTTATGACCGTCAGCTGGAACTGACTGGGCAACTAGCATTTTCATTTTCGTGTCTTTCATGCGTCTTTGTTCATGTTCTTGTTCCTCTCTAATTCTATTGTGATGATACTGTAACATTTGCAACATTTGTGACGGGGTGTTACCTTGCCAGGTACTCTCGAATTTCAATACTCTATTTTTAACTTGGGGCAGGGAATTTTCAACTAATTTTGTCACAAACAGATGTGGATATGATTCGCTATTTGCTTTTATGCCACTATTTATACTGAAACATTTTTCGAATCGGGCATAGAAATCACTAGTGTCTTCATCTTGCTTTTGTTTACAGGCTGAGATTGCACCCCAGTCTTCCTTTTTCGTAGTTAATAAACGTGGCAGTACCTGTACTAATAAACCTGGTAGCATTTTAGTCTTGTTCCCAAGCCCTGAACCTGGACCTCGGGCTGTTTCTTCGGTTTCTAATGCTGTCCAATCTATCTTTTGGTCTCCCACCTCCCAATCTTTTTCTTTGAGTTTTTCGTAAATGCCCGCAGGCATTAATACCTTTAATATTTTCATAATGTCGGGATAGGTATACTCTCCCATGAGCAACATGTCTTTAATTTCACGGTGGAAACCTGCTGGGTCTTTGTCATGACTGGGTACCACTTTCTTCATTTCTAATAGTTCCATTTTAGATATGGGTGTGTATACAAATACACGTTTAAACTCATTGTCATCACCTTTTATTGGGTGCACTTCGCGTAAGGGATTCTGTCTATCCATATGATACGTCGTTCTTTCCTTGATGGGCAGTGAGACATGTTCTGGGCATACAAAAAGAATATACTGGTTTCTGTATTCCAGTATTTCTCTAATTAAATCAGTACCTGAACCTCTCCATTTATTCGTGAGTAATTCAGTCAATATTTCAGGTAGAGGACCAGGATCGGAGTGTTGGCTTTTATATAATATAAGGAGATGTTGAATCATGTATATACCAGCTAAACGCTGTTCGTCTGGGGTAAGGTTCAAAAACGTGTGTGCTAGTGCGTCATCACTGTATTTTCCGGGACTGTCAGCCCATAGTACTGCTGATCTAGCTAATTCTTGTTCGTCCAATGAATCAAGTATATGATGTCCCCTTCGTTCTCGAAGTAAGTTGTCAGCGGCTTGGAATAAGTGTTCGGGAGATCTTATATTGATTATAGGGGTTTGGTAATTTCTGCTACTTTCTGGACGTGTCGGACGTACCGAATCATTACAGCATCTAGTATTATTAGAAAATCTTCCTCTACCTACATAAGCCATCGTGTCCAACTGTCCTGTTGGCATTCCTGACTCTTCCCCTTCCCTTCTGTTTTGTTCAGGCTCGTCTATCTCTAATCTTTCTTCGTGTATTCGTTCAATTTCTTTGCGGATCTTTCGGCACATAGCTACTATACTTAATAGTCTATCATGTCTCCCCTCTGATATATTCCGACTCCATGTGGTAAGTATTTGCATTTCTTCCGGATTTACCCCAGGCCGGTCTTGATTTCTGATCACACAGTTTATGAGGAAACGTAACAGTTGTCCCTGTACCTCCGCTTTCTGGTACTCCATGGCTCTGCTAATACTTTCAGGACCTCGCCCTGACTGGACAAAGTGATATATATTTTCTAAATGTGTAGTCATTCCCGGTAGCCTCGCTAAATATATTGCAGCTCGTCGGATACGTAATGATGCCAGCAGCATTTCGTCCTCTTTGCCGGGCACAGGATCATATCTACAATCCATTAGAAGTTCTTTAAGCATGTCGGGGGTTGGTAGTTTGGGCGTACGTTGGTGTGCTAATTCTTTAAAGGAAAATTTATTTACTCTGGGTGGCGTGGAAAAAATGTCTGTTGTACCTCCTGTAGCACCGTCTGGGGTGCTGGACGTGAAAGGATTTGTTGAACGTGAGACAGCAACCGTAGTTGCGGGAAAAGCTGTAGAAACAGATGTGCTTGTCGGAACTTGTGTCGGAGTTTGTTGTTGTGGAGGTACAGACGGAGGATCTTGGCGTTGAACACCATCGGCAAGCGGTCTATGTGGTGCAGCATTAGCATACTCGGGAGCTGCGTCATCTAGGTAGGAGGAGAGGAAAACATCCTCTGCTGTTCGGGGATGCCCTTTGGGGTGTACTTTTATTGGAAACAATGGAGGTGGCAAGTGTTTTGGTATTTCCGGAGTAGCCTTAGGTAACCCTTCGGCCAGAAGTGGATACATACCATTCATAAGGGCGTTTCTTTGTCTGTCTACTTGTTCTGATTTTACTCGGGTACCTTCTTCAATTAATAGATTTTCTCGGACTTTATTTGAATTCTCCTTACTTTTCTCTTCCTGTCTGAGCGCTTTTTCTGTACGTCTATATGATTCTTTACGCCATAATTCAATGGCATCTTTCTGTGATTGTCTAGCTTTCTTTTTCCATAATTCTTCTTCTACTTTCATGATGCAATCTGCATCCCAGGTCCCAGCTGCGGGCCACCTCTGACTTTCTGGTAATTCCTTGGTGTAGTCTACCCACAAATTAAGAAATAATACGGCGTCTAGGCCATGTTTATGATACATGAAGTACCCTGGAGTGTCCCTAGGAGGAATGGGAACAGCTTCTTCGAGTACCCCTTTTCTAGTTTTGATCTGTCTTAATTTCGAGAAGAGCGGCATTCTGAGATCTGATTTGATACCTAATCTTGAACACACTTGATACAACTAAACACAATAATGAACAGTCATTCACCCCACAATATGTAGAACGTATTTAAAACATTTAACATTTAACATTTAACAAACAACAATGGCCATTAGGGAACTAATCACTTAGCATAGTACTCGACACTAACTAGGTGATTCTGAATTATATACTAGACATACTAGATATACTGCTAAACAGTACAGATACACTGCTGAAACAGTGCAGACCGGATTTGTGTACCCAAACCCGTCTTGACCGGCACAACCTATGTGCACGTCAGAACGCCTCCCCGGCAATGGTACTCACCGGGTAGCTCGGAACGGAAGGCCTCGGAACTGAACTGGACTGGAATGGACCGGACTGGACTCGACTCGGAACTTCGGAACTTCGGAACCTGATGGGCCTCTGTATACCTCGGATCTTGCTCTCTCAGCTAGGCTCTGGTCGGGATACTTCGCACTTCTCACCGCCTCGTCTGGGTGTTGATCGCAGCCTCAGTCGCCCCCGCTTGGCCGGAGGGAGATACAGGAAATCCTGCGGGTACGCGTTGTTGTCCGTCCAGCTGTGGCAGGAGACCGGGCCTGCAACGCACCTCCGGCGCGTGAGATGAGAAAGTGTCCCTATTCGGGCGCCAATTTATGTGGTAAATAATTTAATTACCGGTACTATTTTTGATGCGGAAAACTATTAAGAATAACTCAGTAAAATAAGAGGCGGAATCCGTGGTATTAGAGGTTCGGAAAGGGCTTTATTCCTTATACAATTCGAATTGTAGGCATCATATTCCATCACCACGGAGGTTCAGGAAGTGAAGGGCAAAACATTATTGACAGGTAATCATTTTTATAGAAAAGGCATTACAGTGAAACAGATGCAGGAGGCGTAACAGCTGATAAACTAGATAAAGATATGCATGCGTAACTAGAAATAGGCGTAACTAGGCGTCACTAGAAAACGTCATTATACATGATATCACAAATGGGTGGATCCATGAAAGAATTTCGCAATGTCAGCAGAAATACTTGGCAGAGATGCGCGCGCAGCCGCATGACGTGTGATTGACGTGCAACTAGGGGGTGAAGGGGACTTGACATTTAGCTCTACATGTGGAGACAAAAGTCTGGGGGGTCAAGTCAACCTAATCCCAAATCATATCTAACATCCTATGTTTAAAGAACTATGTTATCCAAAAGGAAAGGTCTCTCGAACAAAATCTATTCTATACTGACTATGAGTGCGTGTACAAGCGTCTAAGTGTCTACATGAGATGCGAGGGCAGAAATCTTCCATAGTAACAGGGCCATGAATTACTTGCATGAAGACAGAGAAACCGGGCCCTTTGCTCGGTAGCTGGAAGGGTGTTTACTTAAACTACCAGACAGGAATGCATTGGATGAGGAGCGGAGCAGATAATCTTGAAGGTGAAATACAGTTTTTGGCAGGCAGACAGGCCGAGTCAGGCACCGTTAGCCGCGCAGGGAGTAGGACAAAGTTCATGGATACAGATGCGAGCTCAGACTGGAGCTGTCAGAGGTAGAAAGCAGGGAAAGGCTAGATGGCAGCATTCAGGGCCTACTCGCCTGAACTGCAAAATGGAGTAGATGAACCATATAAAGTCGGTGGCCTTTCATACTTAGGAATAGAATATCCAGCCCATTCATGGCGGATCTGAAAGAGGACATGTTGACGGTGGACGCACAGGTGTTTGCGTCTTCATAACTGGAACTGGAGGGAACATACATGTACTTGTAACTTATACATGGAGCCGTTGGGGTCTAAGATAGGGGACATAACTGATCACAAAAATCCATATTTCCACAGTATAGGCCTGTGCATAACTTATTATCTGCCACAAAGACCTTCAAGTCTAGAAAATTGACAGATTCAGTACTCATTTCTCCAGTAAATCTTAAGTTGACATCATTGTTATTTAGAGCCTTTATATAGGTGTTAGCTGATTCTTTAGACCCCTTCCAAAGAATGAAGAGGTCATCAATATATCTGTGGCAGCTAACTATCCAATTGACACAGATCTCCTTCAGTCCTGACCAGGCCACCCGCTTCTCTAACTAGCCCATGAATAAATTTGTGTAACTGGGGGCGAAGCAGATTCCCATGGCCGTTCCTTGTGTCTGTTTGTATAGCTGTTCCTGAAAGAACTTTTTTTGTTAATTCAACAGAACTGAGTGAATTCCTCAAGCATTCTATTATATTCTGCGAATTTCACAGATCTGCCCTTTAAAAAGTACTGTACGGCTTTGAGTCCATTTTCATGTGAGATTCTTGTATAGAGACTAGTGATGTTGAGTAGAACCATCAACATATCTGATTCCCATATGGTATTAGCTATTTGTCTCAGAAAGTGTTTAGTATCTCGAACATAGGAGATTTGGGTCACCCAAATTCAGCCAGAAATTGGTTAATGTACATCGACATGTGTTCCATAAGACTGCCTAGTGAGGATATAATTGGACATCCTGGCTGGATTTAATTGTTTTCTTGAATTTTTGGAAGGTGGTAGAATGTTGGTGTAACAGGATATGGGCACTTGAAGAATTTAAATTCTTCTAGGTCTAACATTACTGTAGAGTACAAATCATATATTAATTTGTGATACTTCCCAATACTTCTTGTGTATTCTTCTTTCGATATAGGTTGGTAATGTTCCAAATCTGACAATTGTCTTATTGCTTCCTGATAGTAGAAGACTCTGGTTAACAGAGCAATTTTCCCACCTTTGTCAGATGGTTTACAGACTATCTCTTTGTTGTTTTGTAGGGTCAGCAATGCAATTCTTTGTTCTTTAGTTATGTTTGTATCTTTTTCTTTAGGCTTTTTGAAGTGCTGTTTCATCATCTCCTTTTTGACAGTTTATTCAAATTTTTCCATTGCGTCCACTGGCACTGAAGGTATAAATGTGAATTTTAGTTTGAAATCACTTTTTGCACTCACTGTGTCCGCTTGTTCCACCTCTTCCATATTGGTGTTAATGTGTGCCACTGATTCCAATTCTCCAAGATGCATTAAGGTTTCCAGATCATTGCCTGTTAGTATACCAGTTTCTGCCCATGTGGAAGTATTCTATTTCATTCACTTTTAAGTTTGTAAAATGTATGCAATTTGAGTTTCCTCTCGAATTTGAATCAGTTAATCCATGTTTGGATGCACTCAAAATTGCTTAATGGGCAAAACGTGAGTCCTAGTTTGAGAACTGATTCTTCCGCTTCAGTTAAGATTCTCGAACACTCCAAAGCTATTGCTAACAAAGATCAGTGATATCCTATTTCAAGGCATTTTGAGACACATCAAAATAGCATTAGAAACTTGCTGCAATTGTTATGTATAGATCACATGCCTCAAGAAGTGAGAGAGGGAGATCAGTTGTCCAAGCTTAGATGCCTAGAATCCTGCTATATATTCGATATAAAAACTAAAGTGCCACAGGGTCTGATAACAGAAGAAGAATTGGCAGTACTCCTTTAGACCAGGCAGTCTTACCTATCACAGATTTTTCTCTCCGCCCTACAGCTATGGTATTTACCTATGAGACAGTGGCCCTTAAACTTTTCTTTTCTCTTTTGTGTCTTTGCTATATTAGGTCATAGCATTAGTATATTACACACCATTAAAAAGTATGAACTCTATATTTTTGTTGGTTTTCCAAATCTACGTCATGATGATGAGTCCTCATCTTTGACATTTCCCACTCAGGGCTTAATTCTTTGGAGGTGCATAGTGGAAACATATTACGGTTGAAAATTGATGAATTAGACTAATGTGCAATGGTATCACTTAATTTGTATGCATATTTTCTGACGTATACAAATTGAATCATGCACAATCTTCACAGGTGGAATAGACAGTTGTTGTGATTCACCATGATTACACCCTTATACGCCTTACACTTCAATTTTGGCATAATGAAATCTGATAAATTTGACTATTGTATATTGTAATACCCATTCTCATGCATAATATTGCATGCAAAAAAGATTTAATCATGTATCCATTTTACAGTTGAAATGACATCTGTTGTGATGCACCATGATTAGACTCCCATAACGCCTTCCACCTCATTTTGACGAATTGTTTAGGTGCGATTGCAATCATCTCTAAGTTTCACTTTATTGCATGGGATGTCAAAACACAGGAATGCCGTACTTGCCTTCTGAACGTTAATGTATTTTGGTATGCATTTATGAACGGATTCATTTAATTATATTAACTATTAAGACACAAAGTAGATCCTTAATTATGAATTGGATAACATTTTATTTGAAGCACTAGTCACTTTAATATGGTGGCCTCTAAAATACAAGATAGAATGCCGTAAACTCACTGTCCTCTTTCTATGCATTATTATATCATAGCTAACAACCAATAGACGATTCTTATATTAACTTGTATGGCAGCTAACTCACTGAACGTTGACAAAGGCGTCTGCCGAAATGCATCCGTCTACTTGTGAAGAATATTTTGTGTATCTATTTATATAGATAGAAAGATATATCAATACATATATATATATATATATATATATATATATATATATATATCAAAAACAAGGTTGCCCTCTGTGTGAAAGAGCACTCGAGTAAGCGCCGATTCGTGACCAATCTTTATTCAGGGAAGAAGCGCTTGGGAGGATTAAGAGCAGGGAAGTGCATGCGGGGCCCATACAGGGTTTGATTTCCTGATTAAACAGCAGAAATATTGTGATGATAAAATTGAAGTGCACTGTATGTCCCAGAATCCATCTGGAGCTGACCGCTTACCTGATTGGCCCATTGGAGGGCGTGACATTGGTCAAAAGCTGTACAGCTGCATGATGCTGATTGAGTTGCTGTGGTACACCAGGAAGAAGGGCGTTCCGCCCGAAACGCGTCGTGATTTGAAACAGCAATTGGATATATTTTCCCGCAGCATTTGTCCTGTTCTTCCCTGAATAAAGATTGGTCACGAATCGGCGCTGACTCGAGTGCTCTTTCACACAGAGGGCAACCTTGTTTTTGATGTTTATCGCGGCCGCCCAGCCGCGGAAAGAGCAGCACCCCGAGGATTGCAAAGGGGGCCATGTGATTCGGTATTTACCGAGTTTGTTGGAGCAGCGCTTGGGAGGATTAAGAGCAGGGAAGTGCATGCGAGGCCCATACAGGGTTTGATTTCCTGATTAAACAGCAGAAATATTGTGATGATAAAATTGAAGTGCACTGTATGTCCCAGAATCCATCTGGGGCTGAACGCTTACCTGATTGGCCCATTGGAGGGCGTGACATTGGTCAAAAGCTGTACAGCTGCATGATGCTGATTGAGTTGCTGTGGTACACCAGGAAGAAGGGCGTTCCGCCCGAAACGCGTCGTGATTTGAAACAGCAATTGGATATATTTTTCCGCAGCATTTGTCCTGTTCTTCCCTGAATAAAGATTGGTCACGAATCGGCGCTGACTCGAGTGCTCTTTCACACAGAGGGCAACCTTGTTTTTGATGTTTATCGCGGCCGCCCAGCCACGGAAAGAGCACCACCCCGAGGATTGCAAAGGGGGCCATGTGATTCGGTATTTACCGAGTTTGTTGGAGCAGCGCTTGGGAGGATTAAGAGCAGGGAAGTGCATGCGGGGCCCATACAGGGTTTGATTTCCTGAATAAACAGCAGAAATATTGTGATGATAAAATTGAAGTGCACTGTATGTCCCAGAATCCATCTGGGGCTGACCGCTTACCTGATTGGCCCATTGGAGGGCGTGACATTGGTCAAAAGCTGTACAGCTGCATGATGCTGATTGAGTTGCTGTGGTACACCAGGAAGAAGGGCGTTCCGCCCGAAACGCGTCGTGATTTGAAACAGCAATTGGATATATTTTCCCGCAGCATTTGTCCTGTTCTTCCCTGAATAAAGATTGGTCACGAATCGGCGCTGACTCGAGTGCTCTTTCACACAGAGGGCAACCTTGTTTTTGATGTTTATCGCGGCCGCCCAGCCGCGGAAAGAGCACCACCCCGAGGATTGCAAAGGGGGCCATGTGATTCGGTATTTACCGAGTTTGTTGGAGCAGCGCTTGGGAGGATTAAGAGCAGGGAAGTGCATGCGGGGCCCATACAGGGTTTGATTTCCTGATTAAACAGCAGAAATATTGTGATGATAAAATTGAAGTGCACTGTATGTCCCAGAATCCATCTGGGGCTGACCGCTTACCTGATTGGCCCATTGGAGGGCGAGACATTGGTCAAAAGCTGTACAGCTGCATGATGCTGATTTAGTTGCTGTGGTACACCAGGAAGAAGGGCGTTCCGCCCGAAACGCGTCGTGATTTGAAACAGCAATTGGATATATTTTTCCGCAGCATTTGTCCTGTTCTTCCCTGAATAAAGATTGGTCACGAATCGGCGCTGACTCAAGTGCTCTTTCACACAGAGGGCAACCTTGTTTTTGATGTTTATCGCGGCCGCCCAGCCACGGAAAGAGTACCACCCCGAGGATTGCAAAGGGGGCCATGTGATTCGGTATTTACCGAGTTTGTTGGAGCAGCGCTTGGGAGGATTAAGAGCAGGGAAGTGCATGCGGGGCCCATACAGGGTTTGATTTCCTGATTAAACAGCAGAAATATTGTGATGATAAAATTGAAGTGCACTGTATGTCCCAGAATCCATCTGGGGCTGACCGCTTACCTGATTGGCCCATTGGAGGGCGTGACATTGGTCAAAAGCTGTACAGCTGCATGATGCTGATTGAGTTGCTGTGGTACACCAGGAAGAAGGGCGTTCCGCCCGAAACGCGTCGTGATTTGAAACAGCAATTGGATATATTTTTCCGCAGCATTTGTCCTGTTCTTCCCTGAATAAAGATTGGTCACGAATCGGCGCTGACTCGAGTGCTCTTTCACACAGAGGGCAACCTTGTTTTTGATGTTTATCGCGGCCGCCCAGCCACGGAAAGAGTACCACCCCGAGGATTGCAAAGGGGGCCATGTGATTCGGTATTTACCGAGTTTGTTGGAGCAGCGCTTGGGAGGATTAAGAGCAGGGAAGTGCATGCGGGGCCCATACAGGGTTTGATTTCCTGATTAAACAGCAGAAATATTGTGATGATAAAATTGAAGTGCACTGTATGTCCCAGAATCCATCTGGGGCTGACCGCTTACCTGATTGGCCCATTGGAGGGCGTGACATTGGTCAAAAGCTGTACAGCTGCATGATGCTGATTGAGTTGCTGTGGTACACCAGGAAGAAGGGCGTTCCGCCCGAAACGCGTCGTGATTTGAAACAGCAATTGGATATATTTTCCCGCAGCATTTGTCCTGTTCTTCCCTGAATAAAGATTGGTCACGAATCGGCGCTGACTCGAGTGCTCTTTCACACAGAGGGCAACCTTGTTTTTGATATATATATATATATATATATATATATATATTCATGTATATAATGCTTTTATCAATCAGAAGCATAACAACAGATGTTATTAATTACAATTGGCATACATACACGGCTGTGTATGTATAACCGTCATCAGAGACCGCGGTATTTTACCGAGATGTGTCCCAAGCAGCCCCGCACAAAAATCATTGTAATTTTGCACTAACAAGCACTGTCACTTTAAATTTGAACTGGAAGTAGTAACCAATCAAATGTGTGAAAAAAGAAAGAAAAAAATGTATTTAAACTAACAGGTGACTTCATGGCGTGTCATGTGATCAAGGCTCCACGGAGCCGAAACGCGTCATGGCTGACTTACTTCGAGTTAAATAAAACAACTACTGCATTCAACGGTGGTCCGTGCTCCTTTACTGTGGACTTACAGGCGCTTTCCAAGGCGTAGGCGCAGGAGTGCTTTCGATATATATATATATATACATATATATATATATATATATATATATATATATATATATATATATATATATATATATATATATATATATATATATTCACTTAAAAAACCATAGGTTTCACACATGTTATAGCTAGCTGGGCATTTCCCTCGTAAAAAAACAATGAAATTCCCCCTTTATAGTTAGTGCAGGCAACTATAACTCACGCGACCGCAATCCGCTGCTGATGACGTCAGATATTACATCACTGTATTTAGACACTTATTTACCCATGTCTTCTTCCATTCATCTTTAGCTATACATATATTTCATTTTTTTTTTTCCAGAAAGACACACATGTCATCAGTGATGTAATATCTGACGTCATCAGCAGCGGATTGCGGTCGCGTGAGTTATAGTTGCCTGCACTAACTATAACGGGGGGAATTTCATTGGTTTTTTACGAGGGAAATGCCCAGCTAACTATAACATGTGTGAAACCTATGGTTTTTTAAGTGAATTTGCAAGGTTTTTTAAATGCTAATTCCTAACTATAACGTGTGTGAAACCTCTGGTTTTTTCTTTGAATTTGTACGGTTTTTTAAATGCTAAGTTATGTATTTATTAATATATTTTTTTAAACAAAACTTTTTCACGGCGCGCGCGGTGGGCACGGAGCGCTTCGCCCCCAAGGGCCAAATACATTTTTTTTCTTCGGAAAATCGCGGAGTGCGCGCACGCTGCGCGAATTTCGCAGAATTTTTTCCGTTTGGGTGGTGCGCACAGGGTGCGCGCACTCGGCGATTTTTCGAAAAAATGTTTTTTTAAAAATGTGCCCTTGGGGGTCCTTCTGGGACCCCCTGACCACGGCTAGGGGGTCAGGAACTGTCCACCCTGCCCCCTTTTCACGTTCTCCACATTTGTTTTTCACCCCCTCAGAGTGCGAGAGACAAAATGGCGGCCGACACTTCCTGGTTTCGACCGATTCGAATGTTTACTAAGATCTAACAACCAATCAGAATTGCGCTCGCACACGGCAAGGTGCGCGCACCCAGCGCGCACGCTGCGCGCGTACAGATATATATATATATTGATTTAAATGCTATTTTCTCTGGAAATACTGAGCAGATTTACACCAAACCTGCAAAAGGCACTTCATGGACCTTATGGCTACCTCTCTGCCAAATTTCACGTAATTCTGTTCAGCCGTTCGGGCTGGAGCTGCGACTAAAGTCCCTATGGAAAAATCCATGGGGAAAATGCATTTTGGGACCCCCCCTTTTTCTCGGCCCCCGCTTGACGAATCACCCCGAGACTGTCAGGGTAGGAGCGGAGCGGAGCGCCCCAATAGTTTTGAAAATTTCGCGAGGATTCGTCAATCGGCGCCAAAGTTATTCAAAATAGAATTTTGAGATTTCCTATGGAAACTCGGTCCTAACTATAACTATCTACTGGCGACCGCCAGTAGATTTTATATATATATATATATATATATATATATATATATATATATATATATATATATATATTCCTGAACTCCCCAGTAAGACAAAGGGAGCTGCAAACAGGTAAGGACCTCTTCACCACGCACAATGCTGACGTCCAACAGTAAAGACAGCAAACGATTCCAAATTTTTCAATTCTGACATTTTATTTCATTGTCAGACAAGTGTCCGCCTCATATATATATATATATATATATATATATATATATATATATATTCTACTGGCAGTTGCCAGTAGATAGTTATAGTTAGGACCTATTTTCCATAGGAAATCCGCAACATTCTATTCCCAATAAGTCTGGCGGCGATTGACGAATCTTCGCAATATTTTCCAAACTTTTGGCCAGCTCCACTCCACTCCGCTCCTACCCTGAAAGTTTCGTGGTGCTTCGTCAAGTGGGGGCCGAGAAAAAAGGGGGGTCCCGAAACGCGTTTTCCCCATGCAATTTCCCATAGGATCTGTTGTCGCAGCTACAGCCCGAACTGCTGAACGAATTACCCCAAATTTGGCAAAGAGGTAGTCCTCAGTTCAGACTCGTGCCTTTTGCTTAAATGGTGTAAATCCGTTCAGTAGTTCCTGAGAAAATTAGGGTAAAAAAGTTAGTGATATCTATGGCTGGGGAGGATCCGCGCACCCTCCCCGCACCCTCCCCGAACCCTCCCGAGCACGAGCTGAATGCTAATTGGCTGCCAACACTCTGAATCAGGAAGTGTTGGCAGCCATCTTGTGCCTCGGTAGAACCGAGGCACAAGAAAACTGAAAAAAAGGCACAAAACGTGACAAGGGGGCAGGGTAGAAACACCCTGACCCCTAGGCCTGCTCAGGGAGTCCCACAAGGGTCGTAGGGTCAAGGGCCAAGGGCGTAGGGTCCGCGCATCCCGCTAATGAGAAAAAAAATGAAGCGTGGGCTCCCGCGCGTCGTTTTGATTTAGTCCCCGGGCGGCCAAGTCCTGGGGGCAATATGGTATTATAATGGGGGGCCCAGAGGGGCCCCCCAGTTCCGGGGACCGCCACTCCCGGGGCATTTGTAAAATACGTGGGGGTGGGCTCTCAGCCCCCCCCAGCCCCGGGGACCGCCACCCCCTGGGGCTTCAATTTCATTGTTGGGGGAGCTCTCAGGCCCCCCCAGCCCCGGGGACCACCACACCCCGGGACTTAAAAAATGAATGGGGGGCTCATGGCCCCCCCGCGGCCCCGGGGACCGCCACCCCCCGGGGCTTTGAAAGAGGTGGGAGGGTGGCCGCGCGGCCCCCCTCCTGGAGCCCTCGATGGCCCTGGGGACCGCCACCCCCCAGGGCCGGCTCCTGCAGTGTCCTGGGGTGCCCACCACCGGGACACTGCCATTTGCAATGACAGGGCGGGAGCCTCGCGTCTCCCACCCTATCATTGCAAACTGCTTTGCTATTTGGAAGAGAGAGCAGGAAACCTGCTGTCTCTTCCAAATAGCAAAGCTGATTGCTTTTCCACATGGGGAGCAGCATGTTAGCTTCTCCCCATGTGGAAAAGCAATGCCGGCTCCCGCAGGAGGCGGGGAGCCGGCGGGGCCGTTAGGGGATTGGGGACCCCCCCACGGTCCCCAACGGAGGCCAGGCCCCGGGGGATGGGGTCCCCGGAGCCAGTAGTGGCCCGGAAGGGGGGCCACGTGGTCCCCCTCCGCCAAAATAAAAATAAATAAATTTAAAAAACGGCCCGAGGGATAGGGTCCCCAGGGCCAAAAGAGGCCACAGGAGGGGGGCAAGGTAGCCCCCCTCCAAAAAAAAAAAAAAAAAAAAGGGCCATGCCCCGGGGGATGGGGTCCCCGGGGCAAATTAAGGCCTCGGGAGGGGGGCACTTACTGGAGGTACCTGGTGGTCTAGTTGTCCTCCAGGGGACCTCAGGATTCAAGGGGACTTAATCTCCCAGCTTAAAACGCGCCACGGGCGGGTTTGCACAGTGGTGAAGGTATGGGGTGGGGCCTGAGGTGATACTGTGCAAACACGCCCTGTGGCGTGTTTTAAGTTGGGGAATTCATTCCTCTTCAATCCAGAGGTCCCCTAGGGGACAACTAGCCCACCAGGTACCTCCACTAAGCGCCACGGAGCTGCGTTGCAGAGTGTTGTAAAAAGGGGCGTAGCCTCTGAACACCTCTCTGCAATGCAGCCCCCTTGCGCATACTGGAGGTACCTGGTGGGCTAGTTGGCACCCAGGGGACCTCAGGATTGAAGAGGAATTAATTCCCCAACTTAAAACGCGCCACAGGGCGTGTTTGCACACGTCACCTCAGGCCCCGTCCATTCCTTCACCATTGTACAAATATTCCTCTAAATTCAGCCGAACTACGAATTCCGATTTACTCACCTGTTATCAGGAGAGAACCCAGTGCTGCATCTTTTAGCCCAGCACTGACCCTGAAAAGTAAATCTAAGCGTATTTACCAGTAACTTGTATTTCCGTCCATAGGAATCCATTGTGTGGTTTTCAGCAGAAAAGTTTCTAAGTGTCTATTTTCACAAACTAAAAATATTCCTCTAAAATCAACCGAACTACGAATTCCGATTTACTCACCTGTTATCAGGAGAGAACCCAGGGCTGCATCTTTTAGCCCAGCACTGACTCTGAAAAGTAATTCTAACCGTACTTACCAGTAACTTGTATTTCTTTCCATTGGAATCCATTGTATGGTTTTCACCCAAAAAATTTCTGTGTCCATTTTTTAAACGTACAAATATTCCTCTAAAATCAGCCGAACTACGAATTACGATTTACTCACCTGTTATCAGGAGAGAACCCAGGGCTGCATCTTTTAGCCCAGCACTGACTCTGAAAAGTAATTCTAACCGTACTTACCAGTAACTTGTATTTCTTTCCATTGGAATCCATTGTATGGTTTTCACCCAAAAATTTTCTGTGTCCATTTTTTAAACGTACAAATATTCCTCTAAAATCAGCCGAACTACGAATTACGATTTACTCACCTGTAATCAGGAGAGAACCCAGTGCTGCATCTTTTAGCCCAGCACTGACCCTGAAAAGTAATTTTAAGCGTACTTACCAGTAACTTGTATTTCCTTCCATAGGAATCTATGTCTATTTTCACAAACTAAAAATATTCCTAAAAAATCGTCTGTATGACTTAAACACATTATTTCAACTGTTTATAGGAGGTTGGCCAGTGCTGGATCCAGGATCCACCACTGAGTAAGAAAAAGTAACAATAACACTACTTACCTGCTAAGTGAATTTTCTGGCACAGGATAACATTGGTGATTCTATGTGAACATTTTTTTAAGTGTCAAGTTTTACAATACAATAATATTCCTTAAAAATAACTACTGTAACCAAAACGCTTTTACTCAACTGTTTACAGGAGATGTCCAAGGACTGAATCTAGGATCCAGTCCTGTGGTTAGAAAAGTGATCCATAAAGTAACTAATTGCATTTAACTAGAAATTCACATTGAGCTTAATGTTGCTTTGTGTTTGAAATTGTGTTGGCCATTGCAACAGCTGTAACTACTGTACTTAAAAGTGTGTTGCCTATTTGTCAAGTATCTAAAAATAAATAGTTTAAAAAATGTAGTAAATCAGTACCAAAAAAATCAGTATAACAATTAATACATTAAATATTGTCATTTACAAAACCTTTGAAATTCACTGAAAAAAACATAGGTTTCAGGCCTGATATAGTTAGGAATTAGCATTTAAAAAACCTTTGAATTCACTGAAAAAACCATAGGTTTCAGGCCTGATATAGTTAGGAATTAGCATTTAAAACACCTTTGAAATCCACTGAAAAAACCAAAGGGTTCAGGGGCGTTATAGTTAGGAATTGGCATTTAAAAAACCTTAGAAATTTACTGAAAAAAACATATGACATCATCAGTGACGTCATCAGTGATATAACTCGCGCGACCGCAATCCACTGCTGATGACGTCACATATTACATCACTCATGACATGGTCAGTGACATCACTGATGACATCACTGATGACATCTCAAATGACATCACTGATGACATCACTGATGACATCATCCAGTGAATATGTGTCTTTCTGAAAAATAAATATTTTTTATATATATATATCTAAAGGTTAATGGAAGAATAAATGGGTAAATAAGTGTCTAAATGGATGTTTTTTTTTGTAAAATTAATTGTATAACTGACTTATTGACAGTATCTTAGTGAATACAGTGATGTAATGTGTGACGTCATCAGCAGTGGATTGCGGTCGCGCGAGTTATAGTTAGCTGAACTAACTATAACGGGGGAATTTCAATGGTTTTGTACGAGTGAAATGTCCAGCTAACTATAACATGTGTGAAACCTATTGTTTTTTCAGTGAATTTGCAAGATTTTTTAAATGCTAATTCCTAACTATAACGTGTGTGAAACCTATGTTTTTTTTAGTGAATTTGTAAGGTTTTTTTAAATGCTAATTTATGTATGTATTATTATATTTTTTATCTATTTATTTTACAATAAACTACCTATGTATATAGTTATAGATTGACTGTATCCTTTAATATGGAATGGCTCAGCTCTTTTATTTTGAATTTGGATAAAGTTGAACAGCATAGTTATTATCTTCTATAAACTTATAAACAGTTTAAAATGTTTTTTTTTTAAGGGTTTTTCACGGTGTGCGCACCGTACGCGCACCATGTGCGCGTACCCCGCGATTTCTTGAAAAAAAATAAAATGTTTTTTCACCCTTCGGGGTCCTTCAGGGACCCCCTGACAAAGGCTAGGGGGTCAGGAACTCTATACCCTGCCCCCTTTTCACGTTCTCCACCTTTCTTTTTCACTGTCACACACAAAATGGCATCCGACACTTCCTGATTTCGACCGATTGGAATGTTGACTGACATCTAACCACCAATCAGAATTACGCTCGCGGACATTTGGTGCGCGCCCCGTGCGCGCACCCTGCGCGCACGGTGCGCGTATATATATATTTATGTACTTTTAACTGCAATTTTCTCAGGAACTACTGAACAGATTGACACCATATATGCAAAAGGCACATGCCTGACCTGAGGACTACCTCTTTACCAAATTTCATGTAATTCTGTTCAGCCGTTCGGGCTGTACCTTCGACTAAAGGTCCTACGGGAAAATGCATGGGGAAAACGCATTTTGGGACCCCCTGTTTTCTCAGCCCCCGCTTGACGAATCACCCCGAGACTTTCAGGGTAGGAGCTGAGTGGAGCGCCCCATTAATTTTGAAAATTTCACTAAGATAAGTCAACTGGCGCCAAAGTTATTCAAAATAGAATTTTCAGATTTCCTATGGGAACTCGGTCCTAACTATAACTATCTACTGGCGACCGCCAGTAGATAATATAAATATATATATATCTATACATACAGACATATATATTACCTTCTGGCGGTCGCCAGTAGGTAGTTACAGTTAGGATCTAGTTTCCATTGGAAAAGCATTTTTTGACTTGGCTATAAGTTTGGTGTTGTTTGTCCAATCTGCATGAAATTTTGCCAAAAAAGTGTCATGGTAGCTACTGTTGATTGGGAAACTTTGGGGTTTACCCGCGCAGTGGGGACTGAGAATTTGGGACACGAAATAAGGTTGCGTTTCTAATGTTAATTCCCATAGGAACCTTTAGCCACCTCTACAGCCTGAGCCGCTGAACAGACTTACACCAGATTTGGCAGGGAGGTAGCTGTCGGTTCAAGGAAGTGCTTTTAAAACCGTTCAGTAGTTTTTGAGTATTTTAAGGCAAAAATTATAGTGATATCTCTGGCCACGAAGCCTTCGCGATCAAAGACGAGCTTGTGCAGGGAAATGCACTGCTCTGATTGGCTACCAACACTTCAACAAGGAAGTGTTGGCAGCCATCTTGGGACTCGGCTTGAAGCCGAGTCCCAGAAAAAAAGTAAAAAATTAAAAGAAACAAGGGCAGGGTAGCAATACCCTGACCTCCGAAATATGTTGGGGGTCCCACAGGGACCCTGCCACGTATTAAAAGCATTTTTTGTTCACATTTTGCTGCAGATTTGCAGTGGATCCGCAAATCCGAGGCAAAATAGAAAAAAGACATGCAGTCTCCCGAGCATCTTTTTTTTAAAGCCCCTTGGTGGACCAAATCCCAGGGGCATGAAAGAGAGGGGCTCCTGGGGGGCCCCTCTTGGGCTTATTAGAAGCCCTTGGGCTGTAACAATGAAAATGCAGGGGCCCGCTTGACCCCCCGAAGCCCCGGGAACCACCACCTCCCCAGGGCACACTGTATTTTTTTATGCGGGTGAAGCCAGAGGACCTCCCCAGCTGCCCTGGTGACTGCCAACTCCCTGGGGCATTTTTTATTACAAATGCGTGGGGCTCATTGTGCCCTCCCCACTTCCCCGGGGACCGCCACCTCCCTGGGGCACAACCACTAATTAATAAAAAGAAAAAAATGCAGAGAAGACCCAATGGCCCCCCCACCCAGCCATGGGGACCGCCACCTCCCCGGGGCACAAATGAAGTGATGACGGGGTTCATTGCGGACCCTCAGCCCAGGGGACCATCACCTCCCTGATGCTTCACTCTATGCCTCAAAGGGTTTTGTTTTGACTTATACTGGGTGCTCCCTTGTGTCTAGACAAAGCTATACCTCTCTGAAGAGCTGTAATGAGAGTGAAACATATGTCAGGGGTTACCTTTATTAATTTCAGGTTGGCTTGGATGTATTTTAACAATCCAAAGCTGAAAAGAAAAGGAAAAAGAAAAAATGAAGAAGGCCCTGGTAAGTGCTCTCACCATTTCCAACCCCGAATATTTGATAAGAATCCATAATTCCCTTTTCATATGTCTTATCGGTTAGACAGATCTATAATTTACTCCACCACCTGTGAGAGCACTTACCCCGGGCCTTCTCATTTTTTCTTTTCCTTTTTCTTTGTTTTTAATGTGTAGTGTGACACAGTATGTCTTTGCTCTCCACAATAAGGAGGACAACACTTATTTCGGTGATGGCACAGGGTTGCTTGGACTTTCTATCTGTCCCTAGTCTCTTTCTTGCCGATATCCTCTCCATTATCAGTTCAGTTAAAGGCTAAGTGTACACTTCTGTTTTTAGATATGTTATATCTGTGGCTTTCCTGATGAAGGCATTGTGGTCTCTGAAACGCACTTAGACACAACACGATTCCACATAGATCCATCTACAATCAAAGCCACTTCATTGTCTCTCAAGTTGGATATATGTATCACTAAACAATTTTCTTTGTTTCTGATTATATCCCCTTCAGTGCCACGCCCTTTCCCCGCCCTGTGCCAGGCGTTACATTAACGGGCAGGGTTCATGGGCACAGCGCAACCGTGCTCCATGACGAGACTATCTCGTCATGGGCACTGAAGAAGTTAAACAATCTATTTTTGATAAACATTCAGACACTCATTGTTGACACTGTTACGATTTGATTTGATTTGAAGGTGTTTTTATAATCTGATTATCAATTCCTAAGTATTCTTCTTACATCAACTCATATCTGGAAACTTTTTTACATTAAATCATTTTTTTGTCACTGGTTTGTATTGAGAGACATTTAGACTGTGAAGTATGCTTTTTTTTAATAAAATGTTTTATTGAAAAAGAAGGTATGTTACATATGTAAGGCATTAGTATGCGAACTGGCAATAAAAGACACACAGTAAATGGTTCCTCGAAGTGTACACATCACAAATGAAGTAGACAATATTCATCATACAGAATCACAACCCACCGGTGACATTCTCTCTGGCTCTTGGAGGTTCACAGATCTCCCCCTATAAACATTCCACTGCCCCCATATTTGTGTCCATTTATTCGGGCATCCCGTGGCTTCATAAATTGATTTTTCTGTCACCATACACCAATACATATCATTGGCCCAGTCTACTATCTTCGGTGAGGTTGGAGCCCTCCATAACCGTGATAGATTCCTTTTAGCCACTATCAGCCCCATCGTGACCCATATGTGCTCCCTGGAGTTCAAGTCTGTGGGGTCCCAAATGTTCAACAATGCCATCTTAATATTACAGTGGATCTGTTGCCCCAGCGCTTCCTCCATTTGGAGCACCACCCTCTCCCAATACCTCTGGATCCCTGAACACTCCCAGAGAGAGTGAATAAAAGTTCCCTCCTGTCCACATTGTCGTACACAACCTCCATCCAGGGTGTAACCCATGCTAATCATCAGGGGCCCTGACAAATAGGATCTATGGAGAAGCTTTAATTGCACCAGGCGGAGCCGTGAGGAGATGGCCACCTCCTGAGGGGAGGCCACCCCCTCCCGCCACTCCTCATCATCCAGACCCGCAACATCATGGTCCCACTTAGTTCTCAGGCGAGTCAGGGGATCCACCATATTGTTGATTGTCGCCGTCCAGGATCCTATCTTCAATTGGGGAGGATTCAGGGAGCACCGCGTTCAGGGCATGTCTAATTTGGGGATACCGGAAATATTCAGACTGGGCTAGTTTGTACTCTTGCTGCAATCGGGGAAAGCGTACCACCTCACCCGATTTCCATAGATCACCCACCTTGGAAATACCTATAAGGTCCCATCTGTCGAAGCCCTTCGACCGGATCAACCTACCCAATTGGTCACAGTGCCAGAGTGGCATGGCCTGTGTGAGTTTGCTCTCTCAGCCCAGGCAACTGGTTGCCACCCTCCATACGTGCATGGCATGCCTGGTTGGGCCGGTCAAAGCGGGCCTTAAAGACCGTACGTATAAAGCACCCTTGAAGCTGTCCCCCGGGAGGAGCCACCTATCGATCTGAAAGGCCGGGTCTTCCTGCGGTCTATACATGCATTGGCTAATAGCTGGGAGTTGCGAAGCCCAATAATACCTTTTGATGGCCGGGAGCCTGATGCCCTCACCAAACCATCCCCAGCGTAAGTTTATGTGTTGCGATACGGGGTGGTTTACCTTCCCATAGCAGATCTCGAACAATACAGTTGAGCTCCTTGAAATACGAGGCGGTGACTGGGAGTGGGGTGTTCTGTAGTGCATATAAAAGTCTAGGAAGGGACATCATCTTAAATAGGGCCGCTTGCCCCAAAAGAGTCAACGGGAGCGACTTCCAGTGTTGGACGTCTGATTTAAGACGCACAAGAGGTGGCAGGAGATTATTATCGTGAAATTTAGATAGTTCTTTAGAAACCAAGATCCCCAGGTATTTGAAGCCGTAGGCTGTCTCTGCCAATTGGCAGCCCAGAGGGAGTGATGGCCATTTGCAGTAAAGGACATAGAATACTGAATTAGACCAGTTTATTGTATAAATCCCGCAAACCTGCCAAACACTTGGATTCTGTCCAGGACCACATTGAGGGATGCCGCCGGGGAGGTCAAGTAAAGCAAAATGTCTGCATATAGCGAGATGTGGTCCTCCCAGCCTGTGGTCCATTTAAGGCCCCTGATGGCGGTGTCCTGTCGGACCCACGTCGCCCCAGGCTCCAGGGCCAAGGCGAAGAGAAGCGGTGACAAGGGGCAGCCCTTTATAGTTTTATTAGTAACTCCTACAACTTGAATACGTTCTCCATAGAGTAGGTTTAGAACCTCTGCTGTTCCTACACCAGAGTGGGTAGCACCAGTGTCAACAAGAATGAGACATGGTGCCCATGCCGAGAAGAAAAACTGGAGATTTCCTATTGTTGACTATCACTTGGGCAAGTGGTTGGTGATATAGAAGCCGCACCCAGTTGATAAATTCAGGCCCGAAACCCAGTTTACGGAGCACAGCGAACATGTAGGGCCAATCAATGGTGTTGAATGCCGATGCAGCATCCAGGGATACCACAACAGCATCTTCTCTAATTGTGTCAAACCGGCACAGCACACCATGGAGCCTGCGCAGGTTGAGGGAGGTATTCCTCGCAGGCATGAATCCTGACTAATCCGGGTGGACCAGGCGGGTTAGGACCCTGAGCAAGCGAGTGGCAAGAACCTTCACCAGGATTTTCGCTTCACAATTAAGCAATGAAATGGGCCTATAGGATGAGCACTTGTTAGGTGGCTTGCCCGCTTTATGAATGACAACAATGTTGGCCAGTCTTTGATCCTCAGGAAGGATGCCCTCGTCTTCGCTTTCTTGGTACATTTCAGTGAGAAAGGGTGCGGTCTTACTCGCCGTGAGCTTGTACAATTCTATGGGCAGACCGTTAGGGCTCGATGCCTTCCCACCATGCAGGGCGTGTATGGCTTTATCAACCTCCGGGACTGTAATATCAAGATCGAGATCTAAGCACTCTTCCTCAGTAAGGAGTGGCATCGAAATATCATGTAAGAGAGAGGAAGCCTCCTCCTCTGTGTGCGTTGTGTGGGATGTATAAAGCGACTGGTAGTACTGGCCAAATGCGTCCGATATATCTTGTGGTGCAGTAAGGTGAGACTGTGAGTCTGTTTCAATCTCGACCACAACGCGCTGAGCCCTTACCCTGCCATCTAACCAAGCCAGTAACTTGCCCGCCTTATCGCCTGCATCATAGATTCTGCTGAGCGTGGCCCTACAGTGCGTCTTGGCGGCTTCCGTGGCTAGATCAGAGAATTCCTTTATTTTTATGCGCAGCTTCTGACGCACTTCTATTTTGTCTTGTTTCCGGACTGCATTTTCTAAGTCTAGAATTTCCCCCTCCAAACGTGCCTTATCAGCTCCCCTATCCCTACGTTGTCCGGTGACCTGGGCCAAGACCACCCCCCATATAACTACTTTATAGACTTCCCAGAGTGTTTTCATCGAGTCAACCGACCCTTCATTTTCCTGAAAGTAAAGATCCGACTCGCGCAAGACCTTGTCTCTGACGAAGGGAGTCGTGAGGTACCAGGAATTAATCGGCGCCACACAGCCTACAGTGGTCTTGCCCACCTCTAGATGACTCGGTGCGCCCTTTCAACAGAAGAGAAGTTGGAGAGCCCTTTCGGTTTGAGATGGGTGGTGACCAATTCTTCCACAAACAGGTGCGCCGACGGCCCTTCTATCCGTTCCGGCACACCCAAAATGCGGACGTGGCTGCACCTAGAGCATCCCTCATAGTCGTCCAGTTGTGCTTATAGTTTGGCGGTGTGAGTCTGCATATCATCCATCCTGTGCTGCAGCTCAGAGGCATCCTCGACCAGAGAGCTCGTTTTGATCTCAATGTCTTTTAAGGGCAAGTTCATCGATGCGTGATTCCAACGACATGCGTAATGGCTTCGAGAATTTCCTGTAGTGTCGGCTCCTTCTTCTTCTCACCTGACTGGGGCTTCTCCTGCGTGGTGGGTCCCCCCTTCGGGCTTGCTCCAGGGCCTCCGACCCACACAAATTGGGTCAGCTTGGCCTGGACTGCCGCTTTGGAGCTAGGAACCCTGGCCATGGCGCAATCAATTCCGTCAGTGCGAACTGCAGGGGAAAAAGGGCAAGGCCATCCCGCACAGATGGGGGTCTATTCAAATCACCAATTGGGCCACGTCAACAAGGGCCCGGCACAGCACTGCGGGCCAGAAGACGCAGGTAGATGGGCCCAGGAGCAGGCCAGGTGGTGCCCCTCCGGGGGCCAGATGTCAATCCCTTCGCCAAACCGCAAAGCAGTCAGGGAGTTCCTCCAAAATGGCCAGGTGCTCCACTGGCCCACAGGATCAATTAGGCCCAGCACCCCCTTTCAGCATCTCGCCGCAGTCTATTCGGAGCCCAAGCCAGCCTCAATGTTCACAGAGTCTCACCCTGAGCCCCTGTGGAGAGTCAAGACCCCCGCTGTCCACTGTGTACGGCCTTGGCTGCCTCAGAGTTAATGGACAGTCACTGGACAGGGCTGGAGCCGGTGGGGGGAGCGCTGTGTGGAGTCCAGAGATTGTAGAGCCCAGAGAAGGGGGGGGCCCACGTCCCCTCAGCCGTTTCCTCCCACTATTGACGGGTTGTACCCAGCTCCAAGTCTGCTCACCGTAAGCCAAACGGGACCACCATTCCACCACAGGACACAGTAGGCAGTGTCTGGACCATGTCACCAGCAGCGCAGGGCAGATCGTAGCCTTCGTCAGCGAGCACTGTTGTTCAGTGCAGCCGAGGGCGCCCCAGCAGTTGGAGGCAGGCAGGCAGGGCGAAGCGACTCCGAGCTCCCACTGCAATGGAGTGTCTCCAGCCTTCAATAGTGAGCGCCGAGCCGGGGTCAGTCTTTCAGGGCCCCTGGTCAGATGTCGACCAAGTGCCGCACTGCAGGGAGACAGATATGCCACCCGTCCACCTGGCTGGAACCGCAGGTTGCGGCTCAGTGCACTCCGTACTGCATGATAGGTGGTCCCTCCCCTTGGCTGCGAAGTGTGCCAGCGGGCCGATCGCCGGAGCCGCCAGTCAGATTCAGCTGGGAAGCGGCTCCTTCAACACACTGTGTGCTCCAGTATCTCCCGGTACTGAATTATACCAGCTGCTGGATCATTTTACAATGGATTTTATCGTGGAAGGGCGCCGCCTTAGAAAGCGGCTATTGCTCTTAGCGGTTGGTCATGCCCCCTCAGGTATGCTGTTTTTAAACTTGCCATTTAACATTACAGGCACAATGCATATATATATATGGATTTATGGAATATACGGATATATGGAAAGGGAGTGTGGTGTTGTGTTTGTAGAAATAGCAAAATGACTTTCAAACTTTGTTTGTGAGTTTGTGTTTGGGACATTACTTGTGGCAATCCTATCTCATCATGGATAGAAAACCTAACATTGCTATAATTGGGACGAGTAAGGGAAAACAAGGAAGTAGTATTATTTAGAGAAAATGACGAGATGACATTCTACATAAATTGGTCCATACAAAATAGAAATGTATCCAAATTATACAATAATTTTTAAACAAGCAATTATGGAGCAAAACTGCATATACAACTTGAAAAAAAAAACTCTTAGCAACAATTAGGGCTGTGTTGGGTTTACCAAACGGCACACCAATTAGCTAACTGATGTACTTTAATTAGACTAATTTGTTTCGAAACTAAGCCTGGGCAGTGAACTCTGGTCCACTCGCAGAGTATGCGGAGATTCTCGCACTCCGCGTTACTCGGAGCTCGTGGAGATCCAAAAAACTCTGTTTCGCGCAGCTTAGCAGAGTTTTTTTCCTCGCTCACGTTCACCAACGTCAAGTTGGGGAGCACGAGTGAGAAAAATCCTCATCCCAGCGAGATTTTTCCTCGTTCGTGATCGCCAACATCAAGTTGGAGAGCGCAAGCGTGGAAAATAAACCTCCCGGCGAGATTTCTCGACGCGGGGGGTTAGGTTTCTCATTGCGAGTGGTTGCGCATGCTTGCGACCGCTCGCATTCAGAAACTGCCCATTCGCGTTTAGAAAGCTGCCACTCGAGTAAGCTTGCGCTGTGCATGGTGCTGTTCGCAATCATTGCACAGTGCGGACAAGCATCCGGCACTGTGCAATCACCGCAAACTGCATTTTACTACCATACTCCGCCACTCATGGAGCCCCGCGTAGTGCGCCGGAGTTGTTTTTGCACTTCGCATATCTTCGCGTAGTGCAACTCCGCGAACTTCGCCCAGGGTTATTCGAAAGAATGGCAGATCTTTAATTTATTAAATACTGCTTCAGAATTAAGAAATCCTGTCCCAATTCAACTCAAAAAGCTTCATATGTAAAGAACTATGTATACAACAAAAATATTTATACAAATGACACACCCAATCTGGATAGAAATTTAGATGATATGATGTTGAAGGATGAATGTAACAGAAGCACAGTGTAGAGCTCACTAAAGTACGTGGCTCAAATTTTTGCAATCGCCAAATACTTTAGAATTTTGATGACCTGTCAAAAATTTCCAGACAAAATGTATTACTAACATCTTTTTCCTCTGCATTGCCACAGACTTATCTCAATGCTTCATTAAAACAAATTATGAGATCAAAGTGCATTAAATTAAGATTCTTCCTTGTCCCACTCGTATCCCAAAACATAGAAAGCCATTCATGTAAAACAACTCTGTGTAAATGTTGCATAGGATCTGGGTACCACACTGTGTCATTGGTGTATGTCACATGCATATGCCCTTCTCTGTTTGATCACCGCATGAAGCAACTGATCTTATAAGTGTTTTATAAGAATTAGAGTACGAACAGTTAACACAGATATAACTGCATCTCTACAGGGGACGGATTACCAACTAATAAATAGGTTGGTAAATTTCATAGATCTGACAATAAAACAATGAATTAACTACAAGGGAAAATAATCATTTTTAAGGTGCCCAGAGCCAAAAGAAAGCAGTGAATTTACTGAGGCATTCCCTCTGTGAAAAGTATGAGCACTTAATTTTTTATTTGAGTTTTTGTCTCATGCACTATATAGGTATTATGTTAAAGGGAAAAACCTGAAACCCAGGTCACTCACATTACACTTAAGCCACATTATACTCAACTAGCAGTTGATTAGCAGATAATAGAGACCACACAATGTTCTGATTTGAATACATGACTGTGTGAATTATAAACTTTAATCCCAGGTCACTTACATTGCATTTTATACTTATTATTATGCACAACCAGTAAGTGACTACCAGTTAAGTGACTAACAGATAAGATATATTGCTGCATGAATTGTAAGCCCTAATATGGAATAGATGTTTTCGAAAAATAATTGTAATTTCTTGTAATGTAACACAATGTCGCTGAAACTAGCCATCAATTATTGCCTTGATTTTTATGACTCAATCTTTCAGAGAGGTCTGCCAACTGTGGCACAAGAGACTGTTTAGTTGTAGTACAATTGGACTTTACTAAATATACACAACTAGTAAGTGACTATCGGATAACAGAGACCACAATGTCCTGATTTCAGTAGATTGCTGCATGAATTGCAAGTCTCAATATAGAGAAGAGGTTTTTGAATAATAATTGCAATTTCCTGTAAAGTAACATCAAATCGCTGAAACTAGCTATGAATTCTTAAATTGATTTTTAATTACTTAGTATCTCAGAAATGTCTGCTGACTGCAGCACAACAGATTATTTAGATGTAATAAAATAGCCCTTTACGAAGTAGAATTGTCCTTAGCAAAAGGAGGCTTGAATTGATGTTCGAATAACTACATTATGACTTGTGCATCATGTTCTTGAGACCTCTTTTACTGTAGTATGAAAGTTAAGTTTGTAATGTTTTATTTTATGATTTAAATTAACTAGAAAATAAATACCTTGAATCTGAATCCATGCAAGAGTCATATATATGTATTGCAAAAAGTATTTCACAAAAGGTTTTGCCAGGGTGTAGCATAGAAAGGGTGGTAGTCAGTAATTTACCCAGGTGTTTCTTGCTGGGTAAGTACTTTACAAGCTCCTTGAATATGGGAAAAGAGGGGGCATTGCTGTTTTGGTCAGGGCGGGCATTATATATCTGTGGGGCATTTCCCAGGAACAATTTAGAAAAAGGACTCTGTTTAAGAAAGCAATATCAAATGTGATATTTTTGCACTACCTATGCATCCTGGGTCTCTGTGAATCCGGGTATCCATGCCAGGTATTTAAGAAGCTTTCAGCTTATTACATGTATTTAGACAAGCGATTTTCACAGATCTGGTTCTAAAGTACGAAGCGTCTTGTTTTATTTGTTTGACAGCCCTCAACATAAAGTCAGCAGCTCCTGTCACAAATGAGTTGTCATATATTCCTGACTACTCTATCTCACATGTGTTCATCCCCCCCTCCCTTTAATCGTTTGTCCATATATTGAGGTTTACATGCGTGTACATCAATCACAGAAAATGCGTTCTATGAAGATCTTGGTGCTGAAGCTGGATGTAAGGTCCATCTAATTCAAAACAGCAGAAAATTAATTAGTCCGTCCTAAAATGTCATAATTTCCCTGATACAGCATAGCAACCATCAGACTAATGGTTTTATATTGAAATTTTGAGGATCAGTTTTCTTCAGTTCCTAAAAATAGTTTCCGAATTTCTAAACTCTGCATATTCACTCCCACGTTATCTCTAAACATTATGCAGAAAATAGTATGGAAAAAATGCCAGTACTGACACCCGAACCTAAGTTATGATATAAATTTCCTGGCCCAATCAAAATGCATTTATCATATCAGAGACATGCTGCAAATCAAAAAATATATAAGTAGATGTCAGTGCTAGGATTGGGTTAATTACATTCTTAAAAGGGCGCTTCGTTGCCAAAAAGGCTGGTCAGATTGAGTTTTGTTTTTTTAAGCCACATTTATTCATCTCCTGATCTCCATTTTGCTGGAGTACTTCGAACGACTTGATTCATTACTTTTCGAGTGACTCCCGGGATGGATAAAGTTAAGTCACACATTAAAGTTGAAACTTAGCGGACCCCTTGCTAAGGGCTACTTTTTAAGAAGTGTCAAAAAGCCAATACGTGCCAAGTCAAATAACAAAATGTTAATAAAACAGCCTGTTAAATATTTACATAGACCTTTTGCTAGGGATTTTACTGACAGCCGATGTGCCAACACGGATCTTTTATTTACATTTGACAAAAAATGTCAAGCGTGGCAGTGTCATTCATTTCCCCATTGGTTGTGATCGATATCTTTCCCCTTTGCGCAGTTCCTTGTGCAGTCACAATGAATTATGCGTCTGATGGAGGCGTACTGCGCGGCCTGCTGCCTCAGATCAAACACAAGTGAAAGCGGTGCCGTTTTGTCTCTTACCAAACAATGCATTAAGTTATTATTCAGCCGAAGTACCCTATTCTGGCTGCTGCTTAACTTCCAATAAAATTCTTCATAGAGAATGTTACAAGGAGAAAGGCCTCTATCTCTCCAATAATACACAGCTCACACAGGCTTCTCTAAACACACATCTGCTTGGGTAGTACCCGGTTCAGCTATTTTGATTTTCCTCAGATGAAAATGATGTACTGCAAAGCAGTGCCCAGGCCTGAATTGTTCAAAAGACACTGACACTGAAATAGGACTGTATGCGAATTAAATGTGTCCATAGTATTGAGTAGACAGAGACTGAAAGTAGCATGCATGACCCATCATTGTGGAGGTGCCAGGGGTTGCCTGTTTACCAATGTCAATCCTCTTGCACTGTAATCTCAGGTCGGTCCATGGACTTCAGATCCATGCATCAAATAGTGTGGGCATCTGAAGCTCAGTGTCTGCGCTGACGTCACGTGACCATGCACAACAGTACATCTGAATGCCTGAGATACGTCTCTCATTGTGCCTGATGTGATGCCGGGGCAAGTTGATGGCATTTCTGAGGGCAACACAGAAACAGGAGAGTTTTCAGAATGAGGAAATGGTTTGTGTAGGGGAGAAACTGAAACTGGGTGAGTAATTCTTGCAAAAGAAGACACTTTCAGAAGTTCTCTGAGACAGGTGATTCTCAGGGAGGTCTTCCAGATCAGTGCCCACTTTATCCTTTGGTGATGAGACAACCTAACCGTGACCTCCCTCCAAACTGTGAGATTGCCCAGTCACATTAATTATCAGTTATTAGTCAAATGGGCCATTCTTGTGCAAGCATTTCTACTTGGTTGACATCAATTCACCTTATGAAAAAAGAGGGGCAGATGTACGAAACAAAATATTTAAGTGGTCTGTGGGAATTGTGATGGTGTGACCATGTATTATAATGAATAAAGGTCCAAATGTACAACAAACTGGTTGCAGAATCCTAGTTGCAAATTTCAACCAGTATTTTTGGGACCAGTAATTATTTTTAAGAACCAGCTTATTAGTATTTGGTCGCTTCTTAAAAATCTGAATTGCAGTGGGTCTTAATCTGACCAAATGACTATTAATGCTGCAGGTTGCAAATTGCAATTTACTACGATTGGAGGCGATCACAGGGATGGTGGCCACCTTGGGCCAGCATACCGCCATGTCAGTGATTGCATTTCAATAAAGTAAACATTTTTAAAATGCAGCCCATTTTGCTTGAAAGAAATGAGGACGACGTGGCAATGTTCTTCACAGATATACCTAAAATATTTTTTGTAGTGGAGGAAATAGCGGCACAGTTTGGTAATAACTCAAGATATTTACTAACACAACCAAACCAGAGGTACTTGCTAACTATGCGCTGATTCAATCACACTGCAATGTAAAGACAATATTTAAGCACATTGGAATAAACTTGTCAGCAAACCCATGTAAGATTTTCGAGGTAAACTATTCCCAACTACTGGCTAATTCCATTAAACTAATGGAATAGACTACATATAACAATAATGGGCAGGTGCAACCTGGTTAAGATGAGCATCCCACCTGAATTTCTACATCTTTTTCAAACAATTCCAATTTATATACTCTCTACTTTTTTAGGCGTTTACAGGTAGACATATCATCTTTTTTGTGACTTAAAAAGTCAGCTGTGGAGCTACTTTTCTAAAAGCTTATCTAACCCAGGGTGGCTGACGCCAACAGGATTTACAGCTCTATTAAAGGGCTGCTATGGGCTAAGGCTATTGATCCTCATTAACAAATATGCCAAGGAAGATGGTATCAATATATACGTATTATACCTGGATAAGGAGCCAACAAGTTGGCTGGTCAGTAACTCAAAACACAATTTGAAAAGAACTCTTCCATAAAATGGAAATCAGATAATAGTTAAGATAAATATACAAGGGGAAGTCCCTGAAGGCTATGCCCTCTCAAATGTTAATTTATTATGGAAAACTAAAATAGTTTTTTTGAATGCCCTCACCCACTAGATAGTGGCATGCTTCATCATAGTGCCTGCTGTCACACCATGAAGTAATCCATCATTCAGGGTGGAGCGCTGTTTTGTTTACCATAAAAGCTTTTTATGTACTTGAAATGTACTGCTTTTGAACCAGGGATCCCAGAATGCAGAAAAAGAATAAAGTTAAAACTACTTAAGAGAGTACCTGCCTATGACTTTATTATGGGTCCCACTAGGCAGGATTAAAAAAGCCTAATATACTGGTATATGTGAGAACTACGACTCCATTACCCTGTCGGCTAGTACCGACATGTTTCAGCCTATTTTTTTCGTCCATCTAGGTCGAAGGCCATCCTCAGGATACAGATCCCTATCTAATATGTAGACACTTACTCCTAGTAAATCGCTAATGTTTTTTTTTTTTTAGTGTGTCTATGACCATACTTTCCTTTACTTTCAGGTGGTTTTGTAGTCACATATCGTGTGGCGTACCTAAAACAAATAACAAAATCAAAATTATATTGGTCTAGCCACTAATTTAAACATTTTATTATTACATGATTCTATCGTCCATGCCAAACCAAAGAATGAGTTATTACTCGGTGCTCTTTTTTTTGTTACAACTCTCACCCAGGCACTACACCCTAAGGTGAACTAGAAGTCTGTCATTAGTGTGTAAAAAATCATTAGGTCCCTCCTCACTGCTTTTGAGTCTATAAACGCATCTCTGTTCATGGTTAAATAAAAAGTGTGTGATATTTTTCACAGAAGTTGATATATATGGTTTTTAGATCACCGTCCATTGAAGATCTTTTACAGAGTGGTTCATTTCTAGATAGTTTGTTGTGAGTTTCGTGATAGGTGTTTTACATCTCATTGTGCTCATATGTTCCAATATTCTCACTGTCATCCGTCTTGTTGTCATACCTAGATATTGTAAGCCACATGAGCATTTTATCAATTAAATGACATTCTCCAGCTTGCATTTTGTGTGCTTATGCAGTTCCCATGGATAGTTAAGACCCACATCCACTGATGTTACACTTTGTGTCAAAGGACTCGCTTTGCATGACCCACAGGGGTAATGACCCATGACCGGTGGTAGATCCCATAATGTTGACTCCACAATTTCCCTTGTTCTCATCTTCTGTGTTCTTGTGTGAACTTCAAAATATCAAATGGGGAATGGATCACTTGACCTGAGTAACCAGGGTTTTATGATATTCGTGCAGTTTACCGATAAAAACCCTCATTCACGTTCACAGGGTGGAAAAGTGGTATATCTTGAGTCTCCGCTCTTATAATGGTAACGTGACAGCATCATCATAGGGTTATCTTTATGCTTTCTCCACCAGGAGGTTTAACCACTGGTTATTGCAGTAGTGATCAAAGGATAGGTGATTGTGAAGTGAAGTGTTGTTAAAATCTCGTACAGCCAGAACGTACTTTATTAATCAGACTGGATTCGAGATATGTTAAAAAATGTTGGTGTGCACAGGAAGACTAGTTTTGGTCTAGTGCACTTGTGGGTGTCCATAAAAAGGTCGACATGTTTCAGCCCTTCAGGTGCCCCTGGGGGTCAAGTGGGCTTTCTTCAGGCCCTAAAAAAGTGAAATGGAGGCCATCTGTAGTTGAGGTCTCTGGTGCTGGTGGTAGATTGTCTCACTCGGCAATTGTTCAATTAGAACCTGAAGTCCCAGCGTTCAGACTTCCTCGGGCAAAGAGGGAGCTGTGTCTGCTCAATGGTAGGTCGGCACGACTAGCACAAGTTGTGCCGACCTGCCATTGAGCAGACACAGCTCTCTCTTTGCCCGAGGAAGTCTGAACGCTGGGACTTCAGGTTCTAATTGAACAATTGCCGAGTGGGACAATCTACCACCAGCACCAGAGACCTCAACAACATATGGCCTCGATTTCACTTTGTGTGTGCTCGCTCTTGGTATAAATTGTGCAACCTCATGTTAGCACAAGAAGCCAAGTCGAACATTATAAGACTTGTTATATAACCATAAATTTTTGTTATAACATTGTCCAAAAAATCACTTTTTGGTTGTAACGATGAATATATAACAAACATACCTTGTTTTTATGTGGTGTTGAATATTGATTTGTATTTAAATTTGATCCATTGTTTTGTTCACTTATTTTTTCACTTCACGTAATGGTGTTCCATCGTTAATTATTGATAAGGGCGTAACTGTTCCCCTGGTCCAATACCTTAAAGGAGAGTTATAGATATTGTAACCCAAAGTTACATCCAAATATATTGTATATACAGCCCCACCCACGAAAAAGGCTCAATCCTTGATCTAGTAATTTCCAAAGCAGACTCTACCCAGCTGGAATCGATTCTCCCTTGTGATAGGTGTGACCAATACATAATCACTTTCCATATCAAGGAAGTAGTTAAACTACTCTCTGTCCAACCCACGAGAACAAAAATCTGGAAGATGAACCTAGAAAACATCAATCCGGTCGATCTCGCATCCGCTAGTCACATCTTCATGCCCCCACCGGATGGATTAAAGGATGTAAAGGATATTACCAATCACTACTTCCACTCTATGAACAGGGTACTTGACACCTTAGCTCCCCTACAATTAAAAAGAGTCACCTAAAAAAGTTCAAACCCCTGGTATGATGGTAGACTAAAAGAAGACAGAAGATCATTGAGAGCAATTGAAAGACAATGGAGAGCCGCCCCATCCACTGCCCACCTCAAATTACTAAGAAGCACGAGAAATGCCTATTACAGAAGGGTTAGACGCTCAAAAGCTGATTTCATATGCAAGCAATTAGACCAAGCTAAGAATTGCTCCCAAAAATTGTTTGAAATAATCAAAGCTCAATCTAAGGATGTCTCCCACTCCCCCCAAGTCAATCCTGTTACACTCCCCAATTGTGAGGATCTTGCCTCCTTTTTCAAAACAAAGACAAAAAACTTAAAGACAGACCTACTTAATGATCTATTATCCCTTTCCGACCCACACACAATCTCCTCACTGACCACACCAGGGACCCCACTTAACTGCTCTGCAATGCTCGACCTCAAGAACAACGCCTCCTGGACTGCCTTCAACCTCTACAGCAAAGAAACTATCATAAATATGCTCACTACTCTGAATCCCTCCAATCATTTCACAGACCCTCACCCAGCATCCCACTTAAAGACCTTAATTCCACTGCTAGTGCCCCTATGGACTAGGATTATAAATACCTCAATCCATACCATCCAAAAGAAAGTATCAGCGGACCCATCAGAACTGAATAACTATCGCCCAATATCCAACATCTCGACCCTGGCCAAACTACTCGAACAATATGTCCACATGCAGCTTAGTAACCACAAAGACCACTTCAACCTGCTCGACCAATTCCAATCAGGCCTTCGATCAGGGCACAGTACCGAATCAGCCATAACCCATATAATAGATGACGCATTACAGATACTGGATCAAAACAAAGCCTGTTTGCCAAACCTACTTGACTTATCTTCAGCCTTCGATACAGTCAAACACGACAACCTACTTGACCTCTTGAAGCATAGAATGGGGCTATCTGGAACGGTGTTAAACTGGTTCACTTCCTTCCTCCAAAATAGAACGCAAAGATTCAAGATCAATCAATCTTTATCTTACCCCACCCCAGTCACCTTGGGAGTACCGGAGGGATCTTCCCTCTCCCTAACACTGTTCAATCTGTTTATGAAACCACTCAATGAGCTTCTCAACTCTGCAAATATCCAATATCACATGTACGCTGACAACACAAAACTCTACATTAAGGTCCACTCTCTTGAAGACATCAAGTCCCTTACCTCAACGCTCCAAAAACACAGACCTGGCTAGCTAAGATCCATTTAAAACTAAACACACTAAAGACAGAATTCTCCTTAATTGCTCCCCCCAACCAAACAACTATCATCCGCGAGTGGATGAAGCACCTAACTGCACTTGACGGTCAACCTCTCCTCATCGATTCCGCTAAATCTCTAGGAATAACCCTGGATAATAAACTAAATATGCAGAAGCACATCAGCGCTAAAACAAAAGGAGCACATTTTCAGATAAACACCCTGAGAAAATTGAAACCCTTCATACCCGCAAATGACTTTAAACAGGCAGTTCAAACTCTAGTAATTCCCAGAGTTGACTATGGGAGTGTCGCTCTCTGAGGCCTTTCCAAATCAGCGACCGCTCCGCTCAGAGCCTCAATCAATACAGCTGCTAGACTCATCACAGGCACCAAAAGAAACTGCCACATTTCCCATGACCTCCATGCCCTCAACTGGTTACTTTTTGAGGCCAGAATCCAGTTAAAAATCACTTGTATGACACATAAGGCATTACATCACAAAACCCTGAGGTACCTAGCGGAGAAACTAGTACTATTGGGTGGTAACAGATCTACCAGGAGTTCTAATAATCTTCTACTTAAACCACAGCGTTTCTCCAAGAAGAAAACATACAATCGTACCTTCTCAGGAATGGCTCCCAGGATTTGGAGCGCCTTACCCCCAGAAATGAGACTTAATCCGTCCGCTGCTTTTTTTAAAAACTAGTGAAATCAATTCTCATGTTCAAATTCACTTGAACTTTTCTTATACACTCTTTAAGATATGTGCTAATCTCTAATAGTTACCAGTACTGTATTCACATAATTCATTGTATTTAAATGTATATGTCATTCACCTATATTTGCCCTGTAAAGCGCTCTGATACTCGCAAGGGTCTTGTATGCGCTATACAAACCGTCAAAATAAAATAAATCCACCTTGGATATATATCCCTAGGTGTCTAACAATCAATATGCCAAATTATAATATGTGGCCGATCCAATTGTCAGCATTGAGGGATTCAAATAAACATAACTATATCATTACAATAGAAATAAAAATGTTTGGATTTTGATTAAGCAGTATTATCACATAGCCCATATCAACAACAAAAACCACGTTTCAAACGGCATGAATCAAAACACGCCTCTAAACTACATGACTGTACCCACCATTGTGGTCCAAACAACATAAGTCTAACTACTAATAAATGTAAGTTCGAGAGGGACTAGGTGAAACAAGATTCGATATTACATACGTAGGAGCACAACAGAAAAGAACATGATACTGTTTCCCCACAATCCGTATCAGGACCTTTTCGCCTCCGGAACACAATTTCTATAGTGTGCGCACCCCAAATTTAAATTCAAGTACTTAGAACCCAAACAACAATACCAACGTCAAAACATAAAGGGGCCTACAACCAGCGAAGTCTATTCGCCCATATGCAAAGCGACATCGTGAGAAACCATAACACCGTCCCTACAGAGATAGCGACTTAAATGCAACAAGGAGTCTAGATCGAACAAAGTCTATTCACCCGTATAGGAAACAATATCAGAAAGGCCCGTAATGCCGTCTCACCTGTATCCGTATTGTCAAGACCAAAAACACCACGTCCAGACCTTCGAACCTGCCCATTGGGGAATCATGGTATATATACAAATAGTTCACTGGTGGAAATAACCACGTTCTATGTCAGCTTTCGCCGTCAACGCCTATACTGCAATTCTAAAATCCAATGCAAGGCAATGTATGTATAACGTGGCAGCCATTTTGTAGTGGAGCGTGCATAAACTTTTCTCATACTTATTCATAGTGGTTCTTGTATTACAGAATGTTTTAAATTGAAACAAACTACTAGGGGGTGATAGTGACCATTCCTCTTAAGGACCATGATGTCATATGTCCTTGTTCGAAATCCATAGTAAATAAATGTAAATAAATGTATCTAATGGCCACCTTCATGTAACAACGAGGTATATCCTGCAACTAAACCATTTTCTGTGGGGGCCATGATACAATTAGAACAAATATCAGATCCCGTTCACAAATACCGATATCTGCCACTTACATGATTCTACTTTCAACTCATCCACACATCACTTGCTCAACTTGTAAGATCTTGTGATTTCACTATCTCAGAGCCAGACAGGTCATCAACAAAGTTCATTGGTGGAAATAACCACGTTTTGCGTACCGCAATTCAAAATTCAATGGAAGGCAATATATATATAACGTGGCAGCCATTTTGTAGTGGAGCATGCACATAATTTTCTCATGCCAACTCCATGTAACTACGATATATGTCCTGCAACTAAACCATTTCCTGTGGGGGCCATGATACAGTTAGGACATATATCCCTTTCCACTCATAAATACCGATATCTATCACTTACATGATGCTAATTTAAAATCGTCCACACATCACTTGCTCAACTTGTAATATTGTGTGATTTCACTATCCCAGAGCCAGACAGGTCATCAAAAATTGGCATACCCAAAGACAAACCATCTTGAAAGGCAGCCATGGCGCAGTATGACAGATATTGCGTCCTGCCAGCAAATACCATGGTAACCAGCCATTATTGTTGTACTCAAAGAATTTCCATATACCTTTTATTCACCACAAACGGTTCACTTTGTCCAAAGAGATACCGATCTTTTTAGTCAGAATACTTTAATTGGCTACTAAAAGCCATAAAAGCACGCAATTAAAACATATAAAGACTTTAAAAGGGACAATCAATACATTAAAAAAATAAAATGAAAAGTGTCCTGTTCCGAGAAATTATCGCAGGGGCGCGGCTTTAGGGTACCTGACCATGAAAACCCCTTGGGGATAGTTAACACCAGGGCACATGATTCAGCCCAAATCCAGTTAAAACAAAACTATGTTGTACGTTTGTTACTAATAACAGATAGGGCTGTAGCTGTGGGGTCAGACTTAGCATGACTTACCTTCTCACCGAGGGCGTGGTTAATTCCAGGCCCTCTCCAATTGCCTGCTGCCTATCCAAAAACTTTGTTTTGATGTTCTTAATTGCTGCCGGTCCTAAAGATCTTGGTTTACTATACATATCTGGGCAGCCCAGCAGCGTCATTTGCTCCCTGATATATTTTCACCACGGAATTTGAGGGGCCCCATCAAGGGCGATACAATACACAATGATCATCTGATTCAAAGTGGGAGAAATACCTAACCAAATCCTCAACCAAGCCATCAGCGGTGCAAAAGTGATATGATCAGAAATGTACTCCAAGTCAAGCTCCTCGTGTAGAATAAAGGCAGGGGTACTAGAGTGGAGAGAAACGAGGCCACGCAAAAATTTGATCTCAATCCCCAGAACATCCCTCACATCCTTGTAACCCCATACATCACACCCATATGTCGCCATAGGGATACATTTCTCCTTATAAACCTTGAGTAGGGCAGGCATTGCTTTAGACCCCAATCTTTTGTCTGAATCCCGTACGGCCACGGCTGCGCTGGCCAAAGTATTATTTTTTAATTGGCTTTGTGCAGCCCAGGTCCCATTATCGTCAAATAACACCCCCAAATACGGAAAAGTGAGCACTTTTGATGAATCTACCCCCCTGCAGAATTGTTTGTCTTAGCAGCCTTTTTACTACGCAATGTTATTGTGTGCAATTTAGTAAAATTGGTCACTAAGTCAAGTGACTCCATAAAAACATTTAAAAGATTTCGGAGACCTATGGGGGTCCTTGCGAACAACACTGCGTCATCTCCGTACAGTAATGCCAATTTGGTCCCAGCTCTTGGGATGTCTTGAGTACTGCCTATAAGGTGGTCCCCAAGTTTGTATATATAGAGGGTAAACAGTAAAGGGGCCTATGTGCAAGGTACCCCTCTTTGCTATGGTATACTTCCCAATCACCAAACTCAGATTTATACATTGATCCAATGTGCCTCTCCCTTGCCTAAACCCATACTGCAGATCGCTAATGACAAAAACATTTTCTAGCCATAGTGGTAACCGGTGCAGAATCACCTTTCCCATAATTTTGGCAGCGGAGTCCAAAAGTGGAATAGGTCTGTAACAGGCAGGGTCATCCCTAGCGCCCTTTTTAAAAATTGGGATAATAATGGACTTTGCCCATGATGAAGGAAACCCATAGGTACTATCAGCATTAAAAACCCTTGCCAGTATTGTAGCCCAGACCAAGGGATCTGCCTTATACAGGTCAGCTGGTACTCTATCCGGGCCAGGAGCCTTTCTGCCAGCTGTGGCAAGGATGGCTGCATGGACCTGAGCAACATAAAAATAAAGTTGTTATAGCGGCAGGGTAGGCTTCCTCTGTAACTCCATCCTCACCAACTCACCATCACTGAACATGCCCCGAAAGAACTCAACCCACCGTTCAGGGGCTATGATGCAATCTGTATTGGCATTTCCAGTCTCCCAAAAAAAACAGGCTATTTACCACCGCCCAAAACATGTTGCTATCTGAGTGTGTGTTCACTTGACCAAGATCCACCCAGGCCCTTTCCCTGATAGCTTTCTTTCTCTCCTGAATGGCCTTCCTATAGTCCCCCCTGCATGCCATGATCTCACTCTCGTTTCTAGGTTTTTGTTTAAGAGCCAATATTAGCTTCCAATGGGTGGTAGAACAGGTACTGTCAAACCATCTCTTTGCTTTAGATCCGTTACCCCTGCATGGAACGGTTAGTTTGCTTGCTATCTGTTTGGTAGCAGAAGATATCCTATGTCTGAGCACTACAAACTTGTGCACCCAAATGATCCAAGTTTTTGGTGTTTTGGGATTGATCACACGAGAGAAAACCCACGCAGTGGGAATAGAGAGTTGACACTAAGACAGACTGAAGCGAAATGGATTTGTCATCTTAGAACTATCCAACTTGAGTACAATACAGATAATGAGTTACAATTTTTCCTGGGGTAATGTGTTAACTGTCACCAAGTTAATTTAAAGAGGAGGTTGCAAGGATCTCACATTTATAAATACATTGGAGACCCTTGGTTGGCTTGAGTTGCGTTGCTTTGGTACACGTTCACTATACTCTGACACCTTTATTTGCAATTCCTGATATGAGAACCTGTGATGTATAGGTATGGTTTCCCATTATAGAGCACCCAATTGAGAAACAGGGCACTTGAACGTGTACACATTGCTATTATACTACAAGAATTAGAATACGGGATATACTAGTCCTCGACTCTGTTGCCAAACAAGTTTTTCGCTTGTTTCTAATATGATTATTGCATAATAAGATAACATAAATGATGCACATCTATATGACCAACACCCAATACGGATTTTTATTGGCCCTTGACCCTCTTTTGATTATGGAGGCCGTGGAAATTTAAGCTTTATAAATCGGTATCTCTTTTGACAAAGTGAACCATTTGTGGTGGACAAAAGGTATATGAAAATTCTTTGAGTACGACAATAATGGCTGGTTACAATGGTATTTACGGGCGGGACGTGATATCTGTCATACTGCACCATGGCTGCCTTTCAAGAAGGTTCAGTCTCCGAGTATGCCAATTTTTGATGACCTGTCTGGCTCTGGGAGAATGAAATCACATGCTATTACAAGTCGAGCAAGTGATGTGTGGACAATTTTGAATTAGAATCATGTAAGTGACAGATATCAGTATTTATGGGTGGGAACAGATATTTGTCCTAACAGTATCATGGCCCCCACAGGAAACGGTTTAGTTGCAGGTCATTCTCATAGTTACATGAAGTTGGCATGAGAAAACTATTTGCATGCTCCACTAAAAAATGGTTGCAGTGTTATATATATATATATATGGCCTTCCATTGAATTTTAGAGTTGCAATATAGGCGCTTGACAGCAAAAGCTGACGCAAAATGTGGGTATTTCCACCAATGAACTTTTTTGATGACCTGTCTGGCTCTCGGACAGTGAAATTACATGATGTTACAAGTTGAGCGAGTGAGTAATGTGTGGAAGATTTGGAAGTAGAATCATGTAAGTGACAGATACCAGTATTTGTGAGTGGGATCCAATATTTGTTCTAATTGTATCATGGCCCCCACAGAAAATGATTCAGCTGCAGGATATACCTTGTTGTTACATGAAGGTGGTCATTAGATACATTTATTACGGGAATTATATTTGGAACAAGGACATATGACATCATGGTCCTTAAGAGAATGGTCACTATCACCCCCTAGTAGTTTGTTTCAATTTAAAACATTCTGTAACACAAGAATAACTATAAATAAGTATGAGAAAATTATTTGCACGCTCCTCTGCAAAATGGCTGCCAAGTTATATATACATTGCCTTCCATTGAATTTTAGGACATATATCCAAGGTGGATCCTGTATATACAATATATTTAGATGTAACTTTGGGTTACAATATCTATAACTCTGCTTTCAGGTATTGGAGCAGGGGAATAGTTATCCCCATATTAATAATTAACATGACAACCACTCACACACTCACTCACACACCCATACAGCCACTCACACACCCACTCGCAAACCCATACAGCCACTCATTCACTCACACACCCATTTACACCCTCTCTTGCACACACATAAAGACACTTGCACAACCACTGTATTAAATGTGCCGTTTTTTACATGAGTGCTTTTGGTTGGGAACAAATCCGCGGATCCATTGCAAATTCTAAATGTGGTGTTTTGTATTGAATATGTGCTTTTGATTTGAGGATCTTTGACAAATCCATGGACCGGAGTGAGATATTTAAAAAAAGGATATGAAAACAAAAAAGAACCAGTGTTTGAGAAAAGGGTTGGCTCTGAAAAGAGCCTTTGTGTTTGTAATGCGTAGATGTAAATTACACATAGAACAGAATGCAGTCTTTTAAGTTGTTCAGGGACAACCTGTTGCCTCTGTCTGTGAAATGGACTCCATTGTTTTGAAAAATTCTGTCCATATTGAAGCGTAGATTGGTGTGACATATAGCGCATGTTCTGTGGAGGACTGCAGAAACAGTTTTTTTACATGTTTCCTGGCTTTGTCTATCTGTGGGCAAAATTCATTTGACCTCTTCCATTTCTGTCTTTGGCAAATGTTGGAGAACACCAATGCAGTATGTGGAAAAAGTCTAATTAACTTATTAGGATTTCTAGTCCTAACCCAGTAATTGTGCCTAGGCCATTGCCACCACAGCTTACAACCATAAGGTCTGGATGTTGGCAATCCACAATGCTTTCAACCAAAGGCAGCAATTGGTGTCAACTTTAACCCTCTCTGGCCAACCAAAGTTATGTCTACATTACATATATACCTTTGTCCCTGTCAATGCCACTCTTTCTAGCACTCTCTCTTTCCCAAAACACAAAACTGTGGCACACAATCCAGACTCTGACCATTTTGGAAAGAATCAGAAGTAACTCAAAGGAAATGGTCGCAGCATCCTGAGGTAGTTTTGAAGATGAAAGGAAGTTAAAAGGGAGGACAGGACCTAAAGGATCAAAGAACATATTTGATTGGATGGTGGAGATGTGCAGGGAAATAAATTAGGTAGTGACTTCAAGAAAAAAAGTAACTAACTCTGTGATTGGCTTTGTAAAACTAAAAATAATGAAAGTTATGTGGTTTGGTATAAGTTTGAAATTGCAAGCAGTCAACCACACCCGCTACAGTTTAATTTGAAGCTAGTATTCTGCTCAGAGAAAGTCTTGTGAACTTGTGACTTAGTGCTAGCAGAGAGTGTTCCAAACATGGTTACTATGGAAATGGAGCAGAAAGACTCTGAGGGAAGGGAATAAAAGAGGCTGCACTGTGAATCTTAAAAGCACAGTGATGTACAAGCATTGCTCATTAGGTAGTGTTTGGCTTCGAAGTGACTATTGTTTACAAACTAAAATATAAATGCAAAGCATTAACAGCAGATTGTTAAATGCTTGTAAGGGATTCCATGTGGATCTCCTGGAAATTTACTCAGTGAGCTCTGCAAGGCGCTGCGGTGAATTTGCGGATCCACCCGAAAATTCTACCAAATTGGGCCTTTTTACAGGATACAAATACTGACCATTTAAAAGTGGTATAACAAAATTATTACATGAAAGGAAGTCTGGGATTTTCGGAGAACAGCAGTATCAGTGAAAGAAGCGGGGAAGGGTAGCCAATAATAATACTTTGTACTGAGAGTGGAAGATCATTGTTCTATTTATGATTTGAGATTTGTACTAAAAAGAGATATTAAATGACATTAAGATAAGGGTTGGTGAACTGCAGTTGGAGAACAGCAAAGAGATTCTACCTGTATGTAAATTAGGGTGTACTGCAAAAAAAGGTTAGATGGGAACATTAGGGCAAACACAATGATCAGGAAAGGAGAAAGAGGATTTGGAATACTTAAAAAATATATTTATTTTATAAAGCGTCTATGAATTAATATGTTTAAGGGGGTATGGCTGCGCGGGCGAAGATGGCGGACATGAACTGTTAGAGCTCTGCCTTTCATCCCCCGTAATCCGTAAATTTCTCCTGATTACAGCCTACCCGGAGGCACAGAAACTGCCCCATGGCAGCAGGGCGCACCCGCAATCCAGGAGGGAGATCAAAAAGAACCCCAACCTTGCAGGCAGCAGGTGAAACTGGTCCAAATCAACCCGAGGTGAGCTGCTAGGTGAGAGGCATGGCTTGAAAGGGCTACGCAAACTTGAGGACGCACACAAGGCCCAGCAGGCCCAGATCAGCAACTGAGCAGTGGGCCCGTCGACCCCGCATAGTAGCTAGTTATGGACAAATGCGATCGCAGAGGTGAGAAGCGATCGAACGGGGGCAGAGGAGGGGAGCCGCTGGCAGCAAAAGTGCATACCATGCTAAGTGAGGCGCCTCAGAATACACCCCTGGGCTGCGTAGCTTACTGGGGCAAGGAGACAAGGCCCTGGTGGATCAGGCAGGTCCGGGACTCCACTCGGGATGCAGTGAACAATGCTGCACAGGGAGCCAACACCTGACCTGGTGTTCATCCAGAGAGGCCCCTTCATAAAGAGAAGGTGCAACGAGCGTACCCGGGCGGTCCAAATCCGCCCAGCATCTGATTGACCTGGACAAGTCATGTGAGCCTGAAGATTGCACAAGACTTGGCGAGCCCAGAGGAGCCACTGAGTAGAAGGAGCATAGGTGCCCCCCAGACACTCCCGCAGTGCTTGATAACCGAAAATTACGATTGTGTGGGTGAGAAGCAATCAAGCGGGGTGGCAGAGGAAGACCGTTGCAACGATAATGTCACCTCACTAGGCGCAGAGACTCAGACACACCGCTGAGCTCATCGAAACAGGAGGATGAAGCCTGGGTGGGCCAGGCAGGTCTGGGGCCCCACTCAAAACATAGCAGGCTGACTTGTGTGATGAGCACATACCTGAACCGGAGTCCATCCATGAGCCTTTCACCTAAAACAGAAGGTACAACAAGTGCACTCGGGCGGGCAAGGACCGCCCACACCAACGCGACGGGGGGCAGCCTCCGGGCACATAAGGGCATGGTGCCGCTGGCCGCTCAGGACTGAAATTCCCTTGAACAAAGTCCATCAGAAAAAGGGCAGAGGCAGAGGCAGATGAACCGAGGACTGCCGGCGTTAAGAGCAGGTGAGGCCTGCTGGGAGGGCACATGCTGGAACCGTGCTGGATCCATAGCAGACTATTGAGGGAGGTCATGTTGCAGCAACACACCAATCTCACTCGGGAAGCATAGTGGTTAACATATATGATACTCCTGTACAGTTGCACAGAAGGGAGGCAACGTAAAAGGCTCCAAGAAACCAAGCACCTCTGGAAGCATTCATGTACGCTCAAATTATAGAGACACACCGGAAGTGACTTCGGGACAGTAAATTAAGGATCGTGCAGGCCCCGTCGCTCTATAATGCTGATCCTGTAATTGTGATCCACAACGCACCAAATCTCATGAAGCAACTGTACTAGTAACATAAGATAACATACCACAAAGTTGCAGTAACACTTGGAAGTTGAGCGGCACAGACTCGTCAATTCACTCCTTGGCGTCACATGTCGGACATGGGTCAACTTCGTTCCGTCGCTGGAGGACCTGCTGGCCAATCCCTTCCGCAGAATATATCACCTTATATCGCATGCGTTTACAACGTGGCCGTTACAATGACCACGTTGTTACATCGCAGTACATTACAATGCACGTCATTACATCGACTTGCTGTAGGGGGCGCGCTGGACTTAGGAATAGTATAATTTACTATTCCAACTCCAGTGTGCGCAACAGTAGGGAAGGTGTTGGAATAGTAAATTATACTATTCCTTAGGTTACCGCGCCTCCAGCAAGTTGATGTAACGACTTGAGTTGTAATGTACTGGGATGTAACAACGCGGGCCTTGTAACAACCGCATTGTAATCGCATGCGTTGTAACGGCCGTTTCCCCTTCCGCCCCGATCCCAAGCAGACAAAATGTCTGGGGAGCCATCCACAGAGCCCATGTTGAGTAAACAGGACACCGTTTTGGCCGCAGTAGAAAAGTTGGGGAGCACAGTAGAACAAACACGCATCTCACTTGAAAAACAGATTGATAAAGTGGCCCTTGTCTTAAATCCCCTACATGCAGATCACCGGAAGCTAGCAGGCAGAACCCACACGCTGGAAGTAACCAAAGCCGAGCTATCTCCCAAGGCTCAAGAAGCTGAAAAAATCCTAAAAGAGCTGTCGGCCCAGGTGAAAGTACTCGAGCATAGAGCAGAAGATTCCGAAGGCCATTCCAGGCGAAATAATGTGTGCATCATAGGCCTCCCAGAAGGTGAAGAAAGCAGAGATGCTACCACCTAAATCGAAAACTGGATACAGGGATTGCTGCTAGACGGTTTACTAATGCAACACTTAGACATAGTAAGAGCACACAGGGTGCCGAAGCGAACCCCCCCACCAGGAGCTGGCCCCAGACCACTGCTGTTTCGAGTACTAAATTATAAGGATATTGACACAATTTTACAAGAGACAAGGAAGCTGAAAAAAATACAGGTAACAAACAGTCTTGTAATGCTCTTTCCAGACTACACAGCAACTGTGCAAAAACAGCGACATTCTTTCCTGGAAGTGAAATGGCGACTTCGTAAGCTGAATAGTTATGAGATAGGGGAGCACTCCTATGATAATCTGTTTTTTCTTTTTTCAACTGAAAATTTTTAACTGTGGTGCAGCAGTTATGTAGAGGTTTGTCCACTTCTACCAAGCAAATGAGAGTTAATGACAGGATGAGAACCTGTGTGTAACTGCGCACTATTCACAAAGTGTCTGAACTGGCACTAAAATCCTTGTGACAAGTTGTACTTTTATTTCTCAAAGTTACAACTGATTTTTTTTTACATATGCATACCAATGTGTACAATACAATAGTCTTACAATGATGCTTCAATTTTAACATAATGAATGTTCTCAATGCATATTGTCCATTGTACTTTCATGAACATACAAACAAGTTATTATGACATTAACAGATTTACGACAACATGTGTACATTTGCCCAATGCATTTTGGAACCTGTCGGTTCCTTCGTCAGGGGCCAATCTGAAACAAAAAACGAACAAATTCGGGATTGATTATGTGATGGTAGGCTCAAACTCATGATGCTGTGTATAGTACGAGAGAGAAGAGGTTATATGTTACCTGTATGAATGTTCTGTGGGGTGCACACTGAAGAAAACCAAGAAAAACAGACATAAGAAGGACGTTGTAATGTGGTGGTTTAAAAAGGAATATGGTATGACAAGGTACCACGCTTACCTGAAAATCGGTAAAATGCTTTCTGCTGAAAAAAGAAGAAAGAAAAATATAGCACTCTAGTAAACAGTATAACATGCCACTAAGACTTGCATGTAATTGCCTAATAAACGCTCGAAGAGCATTTAATAGCATCTTCTTACCTCGATGTAGAAAGGTTCAAGAATTTCTACGAAGTAAAAACAAAAAGAAGGGGACAAGTAAACAGTTGGGATCGGTGATGGGAAATGGTAAAATCAGGCTGTGGAAAGGAACCGCCTGTGTCCTTACCTATGGGTAACAGAATCGTTGAGTAGTACGCAGTGCACTGCCAAAACAAAGCGAGTGCAGTACGGCAAAAATCGCACGTTTAAAAGATGAATGCATATCGGGAAATGGGAATGACCAGGGCCATAAAAAAGGGACTAAAGTAAGAGTGACAGAAGAACAACAAGACCCGGTGGGCGCCATCTTGGAACAACTAATAATGCGGTTGAAAAATACTGAAGCCTGTTGAAAAATATGAAATGTTTGGGAGAGGTAAAAAACCGCGAGCAAAAAATACAATCCGGTGTCAAGTAATGAAGAGAGCTGAATGATCCCGAAGATGAATGGATAATGAGTGACTGAAAGACGAGAACCAAGCAAATCCAAAAAAATAAACACGGGGGTCAAATGCTAAAATGACCAATAAAAAAGGTTCAAATTAAGAATGATGGAAAATGCGCAATGTAAGGAAAGAGCATAACTGAGATGGGAATGCTGAAATAGGAAGAGAAGTGGTGTGCTGAAAGTGAATTAAAAATATCGCTATAATACAACAACTGTGAGGATTTTGAACAAGTGAAATGTGCCTAAAAAAGAGATAAATGACTAATATGGTACTGTGCATAGTAGCCTTATTATTTTAATATGGGTGGCGGTGTGGTCATGTCAGCTGGAAGATGTAGGGAAAGAAAAAATTACATGTAACAAAATAAGTGACCAACAAAATGAATGTAAGGAATAGGCATAGGCCTAGAGGATGCAGTAAATGAGGTATCTGTAGTATGAATTATATACGATGATCTGTGTGTTTAGATGTAACATGACATATCTAGCCTGTCATTCAATCCTCTTGGAAGCATTGTGTCTAGGTATTTTATCCAATAGACTTCCCTTTGTAGTAGTTTAAGATGATTGTTTACTCCTTGTTGTGGCGAAATGTATTCAATGATCCGGAACCTAAGCTGAGATATGGAATGGCTAGCTTCATTCCAATGGATGGCCAGTGAGGAGTTTGGATTTTTAGTTCTAATGCGACTTTTGTGCTCTGTGAGACGCACCTTGATTTTTCGTTCCGTTTTGCCCACGTACATTTTGCCACAGGGGCACTTGATTCCATATACTACGTTGGTAGTATTGCAGTCACTAGTGTGTCTTAGTGTTATGTTATTGCCTGTAGTTGGATGAGTTAAAAAATTGCCCAAAATTACATTATTACAATGTGAACAGTTCTGGCATTTCCTTTGGGAGATGGCATTTTTTTATGCATTTTGGTCGGTGCTATGAGTTCGCGTAGGTTTTTGCCTCTTGTATAGGCATGTAGTGGTAATTCCTGGAAAATGTTGTTAAAGTCAGGTTCATTAGATAAGAGTTCCCATCTCCTGTTGATGATTTTCTTAATGGCTTTGGAACTAGTAGAAAATTTAGATATGAACACCACATTGTTTTTTTCTGGTGACATAGTAGTCGTGAGTAGTTCTCTACGTTGTTTTTGCATAGCTCTTTTTTCACATTCTCGTAGGATTTTTTCTGGATAGCCTCTTTGCTGATATTTTTATTTATACTCTTTAATTTTTTATTTGCAGTCCTCTATGTCAGAGCAAATGCGTTTGATCCTAATGAATTGGGAATAAGGAAGATTATTGATGAGGCTGGTAGGGTGGAAACTAGAATGATCTAGTGCGTTGTTCCGGTCCGTGGGTTTGATGTAGACTGATGTGATCAAACTATGACCTTCAATAGGTTTTGTAATTATGACGTCCAGGTATTCAATGGTTATTGCATGAATTTTGTGGGTAAATTGGATCCTAGGATTATGTGAGTTGAGTGTTTCAACCATATTCTCCAATTGTTGTTTAGAATCTTTCCAAATTAGAAAAATATCATCAATGTAGCGACAGTATGTATAGATGTTAGACCACCAGTGAGGGATGTTCATGATATGTTCCTGTTCAAACAATGCCATAAAGATGTTGGCATACGCCGGTGCCCCTGAAAAACCCATGGAGGTTCCCGAGAGCTGGGCATAAAATATCTCATCCCATTTGAAGTAGCTGTGATGTAGACAAAAATGTAAAAGCTGTAATAAAAACACTTTGTCTACTGTGATGTCTTCTCTTTGTAAAATGGCCCATTCAACTGCCTCCATTCCTGCCATATGAGGTATTGAGGTGTATAGTGCCACAACGTCAATTGTGCAGAGTAACCAAGATGGTTGGATGTTAGTTTGAATGTTATCCAGTTTGGTAAGGAAATCCGTCGTGCCTCTGATGTATGACCACCAATTTTGTACAAATTTCTGGAGGTGATGGTCCAGGTATCTTCCAATAGGATCAAACAATGACCCGCATTCTGAAACTATAGGTCTGAATGGTGTTTTTTGCAGATTTTTGTGTATGTTGGGTATCATATATAGATGGGGTCTGCGTGGACTCAAAGTAGTGAGAAACTGTTTAGTAGGTTCATCTATCCAACCCAACGTAAGTGCTTCCTGTAAGATATCTTGTAAAATAGTTTGAAGTTGCATTGTCGGATCTGTTTGTAAAGGTAGATATACATTTTGATCACTTACATGGTTGGTAACTTGTTGTTGGTAAAATTCAGAGTCCATAATAACTATAGCTCCTCCCTTATCGGCAGGTTAGATGATTATTTTAGGGTTGCTAGCTATGGTTTTGATGATGGCTCTTTCGTTTTTGGTCAAATTTTGATGTTTGTTCTTAGTCAGATTCAAGTTTTGTATGTCTTTATTGACCATGATCTCAAAAGTGTCTAACATCTTATGGGACACTGGAGCTTGAAAGGTACTTCTGGGTTTGAATTTTGTTGGTACTGTAGTAGACTGAGATGATTCTTGAGTCACAATATTAGAGAAAAAATGACGAAGGCGCAGATTGCGCATGAACTTAAGCAGGGCTACATCAATTTCCAAGCGATTCGTGAAGTTGGTTGGCACAAATGAGAGCCCTTTGTTTAGCACTTTTTTTTGGTGAGGTGTTATGTTGGTAGAAGAGATATTAACAATTAAGGAATGTTCTTCCCACTTCGTAACGATTTTCCGCCCCTTTACGCGCCTGGTCGGTCTAATGTGCTGGGTATCTCTTTCTGCGTGGCTAGTGGTAAGCCTTGATCCGGGACCTGTGATAAAAAAGACACAGCTCTTGTAGTTTGTATTTGTTCCCTTGGTGCCGAAGTTGATGGTTGTTGACTGGAAGTTGTTGTGCCAGGCTGGACTGGTGTTCTAGATGATGAAATGTCCTTATCAGTAACTAGACTTTCTTCCGAAGAGTGAGTTGTGGGTTTACGTTGTTCAAATCTCTTGCGTGCATAAATGCAGCCCAGGTGTATACCTCATTTAATTTATAGTCAATGGTGTCTCTTCTATATTTTCTTAGTTTGCCCTCTTGAAGTTCTTTACTGTATTTGTCAAGTTTTATGTTTAAACCTTCCAAGTTCATTTTCCCTGTATCATGCTCTAACCTGAGTTGAAGTTCACCTTTGAGTGCATTAATTTCTTCCTCAAGTTCTTTAATTGATTTAGAAAGTTTCTCTATAATTAGTAGAATGAGGTCCAGGGAGCATTTATTAAGAATGGAGTACCATTTATTCATAAAGGTTGGATTCAAATGAAATCTAACTAGCATGGGTTTTATTGAAAGGCGAAGTCCTCTAGGTATCCGCTTAGCCTTATGGTACTGCACCAATGTGGATGCATGTAGTTGCTGGTTTAGTTGACGTCTGGTGATGTATTCAAGTTGTTTAAGTTGCTGTGAGATTGAGCCGCCATGGGTATCCATACTTTTAACTTCCTGAATTAAAGCGTAAATTTCAGTAGCTTGGTCTGACGTGTAAACCATAGTTGTGGCTCTATTGTCCGTAATGTTTGAAATAGATTCAAAAGACATTTTTTGTGGGTGCTACTCCTAATTGGACAAAGCGGAAAATGAATAGTTATGAGATAAGGGAGCACTCCTATGATAATCTGTTTTTTCTTTTTTCAACTGAAAATTTTTAACTGTGGTGCAGCAGTTATGTAGAGGTTTGTCCACTTCTACCAAGCAAATGAGAGTTAATGACAGGATGAGAACCTGTGTGTAACTGCGCACTATTCACAAAGTGTCTGAACTGGCACTAAAATCCTTGTGACAAGTTGTACTTTTATTTCTCAAAGTTACAACTGATTTTTTTTTTTTTTTTTTTTACATATGCATACCAATGTGTACAATACAATAGTCTTACAATGATGCTTCAATTTTAACATACTGAATGTTCTCACTGCATATTGTCCATTGTACTTTCATGAACATACAAACAAGTTATTATGACATTAACAGATTTACGACAACAAGTGTTCATTTGCCCAATGCATTTCGGAACCTGTCGGTTCCTTCGTCAGGGGCCAATCTGAAACAAAAAACGAACAAATTCGGGATTGATTATGTGATGGTAGGCTCAAACTCATGATGCTGTGTATAGTACGAGAGAGAAGAGGTTATATGTTACCTGTATGAATGTTCTGTGGGGTGCACACTGAACAAAACCAAGAAAAACAGACATAAGAAGGACGTTGTAATGTGGTGGTTTAAAAAGGAATATGGTATGACAAGGTACCACGCTTACCTGAAAATCGGTAAAACGCTTTCTGCTTAAAAAAGAAGAAAGAAAAATATAGCACTCTAGTAAACAGTATAACATGCCACTAAGACTTGCATGTAATATGCCTAATAAACGCTCGAAGAGCATTTAATAGCATCTTCTTACCTCGATGTAGAAAGGTTCAAGAATTTCTACGAAGTAAAAACAAAAAGAAGGGGATAAGTAAACGGTTGGGATCGGTGATGGGAAATGGTAAAATCAGGCTGTGGAAAGGAACCGCCTGTGTCCTTACCTATGGGTAACAGAATCGTTGAGTAGTACGCAGTGCACCGCCAAAACAAAGCGAGTGCAGTACGGCAAAAATCGCGCGTTTAAAAGATGAATGCATATCGGGAAATGGGAATGACCAGGGGCATAAAAAAGGGACTAAAGTAAGAGTGACAGAAGAACAACAAGACCCGGTGGGCGCCATCTTGGAACAACTAATAATGCGGTTGAAAAATACTGAAGCCTGTTGAAAAATATGAAAGTTGGACATTAAATATTCATTACTATTCCCTGCGCACCGGCGAGTAATGGCGAAAGAGAAGAAACACTCCTTCGAAACTCTTACCGCCGCAAGGGACTGGCTAGATTCTATGAACTTGGGGGACGCCAGCCTTGACAATGAAAAATCTGATAGATCACATCTAAGAACTAAATCAGGGCCGTGCAAGGGAACAAGAAGCAGGCAGCAATCCCCACTGCTGTGCCATGGACCCAACCTAGAACAAATGATACAGGACCAGCACAGTGCACTTCAAGCAGCAGCTGAAATCAGAAGTCACCTAAGCGACTAGTTATCAGAGGAAAGCTTGCAAGATCGAGTAAGCCACGTGGAGTCACTCAATGAGACCTCAAACTCACAGGACTCAGGAACTTTGCCGGTGGTCACACTGCAAACTGCAGACAACATCATATAGCTGAACAATAAATCTGGTCGCCCCAAGAGCTTTTACAACAGCGAAGATCATGCAGGTACAGCAGGACTTGATATGTCCTTTAAGAGTCTAATTACTTTCCTCTTGTTAATAATGTACCACTCTACTATATTCATTATCACTGCACACGCAGCTGAGGGCACCATACGCTGACAAGTACCCTAAGTAAATAATGCTCACAGGCCATACCTCCAACCTAGGCAATCAGATGTATAACTCCGGTTCTCGCTAACTACCCGATTAATGGGGGACAATCCTCTTTTCTTTAATGACACCCAGCCCTTGCGTAGCCCGACCCACTAGCCAACGTTGGCATGTCTTCTCATTTGAAAGTTTGGACAAATGCAATTGCACTGGTATTTCATATATATCACTTAATATTAGTTTGGTTAATCAAGACACACTGAGCCTATTATGCATTAGCAATACCGCAGACACGCTGTATCATCTGTCCCCAGCCCTGTGACCCCATTCACGTAGATCTGCTGCCCCTCGGGTTGCAGGCCAACCCCTGGTTTGTAACCTTCCCCCAACATGATTGTCACTAAAATATGCACCTGGAATACATACACCTTCCTGTAGGTACCTGATTTACTCCTATCTTAAAAGACATCAGGCCCAAATAGTTCTCCTTCATTAAACGCATCTCACGGCACCTGAAACACAGACACTGCAGAGGAGGTGGAGGGGGCAGATATATGGCACTGGCTACTCTGCCTTTGCCTGAGGCGCCCTGATATGGATCAGACCAGGCACTCCCTTTCAGGCAGACAAATCAATGATAGATACAAAAGGATGATATGCCATTGTAAAAGGTCATCTGGATGGCAGACCAATCATGCTGGGCTCAATATATGCACCTAGAGTCGTCAATATTTGTGGACATATTCTCTGGCAGGCTGTTGGAGTGGCATGGATTACCCTGGCTGTTAGGTGGGGACTTCAATTGTGTCCTAGACACATCCCTTGAACTCTCTTTCTCTCCCCTACCTGTCGCACCCACAACAGCCGCCTTGAAAGCACTGAATACCTGGATTATGCAGTGGCATCTAGTAGACATATGGAGACACAGAAATCCCACAAATAGGGCTTACTCCTACCTCTCAGGGTCCCATGACTCACATGTCCAACAAGACAGGCTACTAACCACGACAGAGGTGTTACCGACAGTGACCACAACGGAATATTTAGGAAGAACTCACTCCGACCATAACCCGCACACACTGCAAATGACATGGGTAATGGCACAGCAACAATCCCCAGATGGCGATTACAACTCCAGATACTGGAGGACAGACCATTTTAAGAATCCCTAAACACGGCCATTATAAATTATTTTAATGAAATCACAAGCTCTGCAGCAACGGCCCTCAGCGAATTGGACACATTTAAGGCTGTAATCCGAGGGCATTGTCTAGGCACGCAAATAGGAATATGTAGAGGGGTTAAGTCAGAGCTTAAAAGGTTAGAGTATGGGCTAGCGCACCTTGAAATTCATGCAGATGCCAACATGCTAATCAAAACAGGACTGCAAGAAAACAGGGCAGAACACCTTCGACTGCTAGAAAGATTAGGATGCCTTAACTACAGCACACTCTGCGCACACCCACAGCACCGCAGACAAGGCTGGTTGATTATGCGCATGGCTTATCAGACAGGAAGACGCCAGGTCGCCCATAACATCAATTTGATCCACGCAGGACGCGCTCCTATGCTCTCAACAGGAACTACATTATGAGTTCACAAAACACTATACAAAATTATATAAATCTACTGCTACGGCGTTGCCGGAAGAGATTCATCAATTTCTCACAGAAATCAACCTCCCTACAGTAAACCCAGAACAAGGACTGGAACTTGATGCTCCAATTAATCCGGAAGAAATTCTGGCCGGCATACACACATTAGCCACAGGGAAAAACCCTGGCCCTGATGGCCTGCCAGCTGAATTCCATATAGCCTATGCTACGCTATTAGTACCCCAGTTACAAACGGTATATGAGGCTTCACTGTCTGCCTGCACTTTCACAGACATGCAGCGAGAAGCTCTATTATTATCACTCCCTAAACCAGATAAAGACCCAACCCAATTAGGCTCATATGTGCCATTGGCGCTCCTCAGTACAGACTACAAAATCTTAGCCTCTCTGATTGCAGCGAGGCTGGCACCACTAATACATCCCAACCAAAATGGTTTCGTGCCAACCTGAAACACTTCTCTAAATATTCTAAGATTTTTCAGACCTAAAGATTATGCGGCGCACACCTGGCCTAACTCTGGCTGTATGGTCCTTGATCTAGAGAAGGCCTTCGACTCCCTTGAATGGCTCTACCTATTGCCAGTCTTTCGCCAATATGGCTTCAGGCCACCTTCCTTAAACTGGTCAAGCTACTCTATACGCAGCCTCTCATCCAGGTGTGCATGGGCTGTGCAGCATCAGAAAGCTTAGTCATAAATAGGGGCACTAGACAGGGATGCCCCCTGTCCCCTTTGATGTTTTCGTTAGCTATGGAGCCACTAGCTGTGCAGCTGCATGAGAGTTGAGACAACTGGGGCATTTCACTGGGAGATGGATTGCATGTGGTATCCCTATATGCTGATGATGTCCTGCTGTATATCAGGGACATGAATAATGTGCCTGAGACTACAGCGGAGACTTGACAATGATTTGCAATACTTTCTGGGCTGAAGGTGAACTGGAACAAGCCGTGCCTCTACCCCTTCAGGGCGGGGGCTCAGAATCCCGACCTTTTGGTAAATGAAGTACCCATTAGTTGGCAAACAACCTCCTTTCGATACTTGGGCATCTTCCTATATCATAGTTCTGCTGACATATTGGAGGGCAACTTGGTCAGAGCCATTTCCTCCATCTGGCCCCAAATCAAGTTCTGGAAAACACTGCCCTTAAATGTAATGGGCAGAATATCCTTGACCAAAATGGTGATTTTACCTAGACTGTTGAATCACTTTGCAAATCTTCCTGTCTCTGTCCGGGCCAAAACGTTCTGAGAATTAAAACAAATGATCAAAGATTTCATTTGGAACGAAGGACGCCACAGAGTAGCGCTCTGGAAAGTGTACCCACCTAGGCAAAGGCGACTTGGCGGTCACAAATATGGAACTTTACTACCTAGCCGCACAGCTGCAATGGGCAACGAAATGGCTGGTATGATTACACTTAGCTGAATCTGCCACGGCACAGCCAGCATGGACATTATCCCAGGTATGTCACTTTTTCCGCCAAGTGGCCAGACCTTCCACCCCAGCGCCGACCTGCCTGGCCTACCGATTGATTGCCAAATGTGCAGCTTATACCTTACCAGACAAATGATTCCTTATAATCCTGCACTTGCCCTCATTGGCACCCCGAGGAGTGGAGGGGGCACATCAAACAGTGTGCTTGTTCCCTGGAATGCTGCTGAGGTGGGAACCCAGAGCAATTTATACGAGGATGGCGTGTTGCTGTCTTTTGACAGCTTAGCCCAGCAAACTGACTTGCCGACAGGCCAATTCATATTATATAACTCAATTATAAGGGCACTGATGGCGGCATGGAAGGATATGAACACTGAGCCTCAGTTGCATCTGGTGATTCAATATTTGCACGTAATGGGGAATGGAAGCCTGAAACCCCTGACATGCTTGCGCACAAAAAGGGAGGATGACAGGGTTAGGCTGTGGATGGAGAAGGAATGGGGTGCTATCCTAGCAAGCGCAATACAAATTCCACGGAACGCTAAATTTCGCAGACTATTATTATACAGACATATTATTCACAGGGCGTACACCTGATAAAACAAATAAATATTTACAACTCACTAATTCTACATGCCCCCGCTGTATACAGATGGGAGCAGACTTCCTCCATATCCTGTGGTCCTGCCCCTCACTGTGCTTGTATTGGCAGGAGGTGACAGCAGACTTGTCGGAATATACTGGTCGCTCAGAATTGCACACATGGGAGGAATGTATACTGTATCTCCGAGACCCAAGAAGCACAACGCCACCTCCAGATTCATGGATCTAGGGCTTATAGTTAGCAAAATGGCTAGTCACTTGGTGATGGAAAAACAAGCATCCCCCACTCTGGAAAATTGGAGGCGCCTACTCCTGATTTGGGACCAAGCAGAAAGCACCGTTCTCCACAGAGCAGATGTTGCCTGCCTGTGCAAATACTGCCTTGCACAATGTTGGGACACAATAATGGTGGCGCTACAGCACACGGGCCGTGAACCAGGGAGGAACAATTCACAGGAAGGAAACAATGATAGAAATGAAGTGGAATCCTAATTAATACATAATCCAGGTACTGACAACAAAAGGGGTAACATTGCTGATCGGGCTGTACATCCAAAGGCGAGCACGGTGGACAGACATATAAAAGCCGCCGATATAACGACCCAAATTGGGACGCCACAGTGGGAAAGTGTTGGGTAATCTCAGGATGTAGCTATCAGAGTTGCACTGATCGGTTCATGTGTGTCGAGTTGTTGATTTAAATTCTTCTTATGTTAACATTGCATTGTCCTGATCTGCATAATAAGAGCAAAGAACAGGATCTATGAAACCTGTAGATAACTAAATGCCAGGCATGCTTAATATGTTCAGGGATAATACAGGAATGTTGTGCACCTCTCCATTTCCGCCTCTTACATTCTCCCTGTGTACCAGAACCTGGTATCTCAGTTAACTGAAAGCTGCCTAGACATAGTAATGTATCAGACCTGCCAAGCCTACGCAGTATAATACATGTAGTGCATGCCAAAAGTTGACACTCAATCTGTAATGTATATACTGATAATGATAAACTTGTATGTAACAGAAAATGCAAATAAAGAAATTTTAAAAATTGAAAAATGAAGCCTGGGCGTAGTTCGCGGAGTTTTGGTAGGCTAAACTCCGCAAAGTGACAAAATCTCTGCGGAGTTATGCAAATGGCGGAGTGCAGTGCGAACTGCCGTTCGCGCTGATCTTCCTGCCGCTTGGGTAGAAATTCTACACGAGCGGCATCTCGTGTTCGCCAACTTACCGTTCGTGAGCGCGAGCAGGGGAAAAACTCTGCTGCACTACATGAAGCTGAGTTTTCTGCACTCCGTGAGCTCCGTGGAGCGCAGACTGCAGAAAATTCTACAAACTCTGTAAACAGAGCAGAGTTCACCGTCCAGCCCTATTTAAAATTAGAAATGGGTGCTGGGTAATAAAATGCAATTTAATAGTATGTACGCTTTACCCACTCCCTCAGTCAGGTAGACATGTACACACTCAGTTACACTTACACAAAAGCCCTTATGTACTCGCTACTCATATAGCCAGAGAGTGACTGTCACACTCAGGCAAACACCCATAAAACCATTCACACACCAATACATCCACTTGCATAGTCTTTTGCACACTCATACAGGCACTGTAGCACCCACTCACACACCGATACAACTATTCATGTACCCAGCACTCAGTCATCTACAAATGCACTTACAGACACATATATCCAGTTATACACCCAAAACCATATAGCCACTCACACACCCGGTCAGACAGCGACGTAGTTACTTATATATACATTCACACACTCAGACAACACTTATGTATTCACCACTAATTGAGCCACTTGCACACACAGTTACACATTGAAACACTCTCTAACGCAGCCAGTTACCAATCCATGCAGCCATTAACGTTAAGCCCGGCGTAGTGCTCCGCTCCGCCCACGTAGTGTACGTAGCGCTGCCTGCTTCGCGGTTTACGAAGTAGGCGTAGCAGGCAGCGCTACGCACACGCCATGGCGAAGCAGAGCTGCCCGCCCCCCGCCGCCCGCCCACCCTCATTTTAAAATAATTTAAAGAATTTAACAGTAAATAAAATGCCTTACCTGCGGTGCGGCATCCCGGGGCTCCCTCTTCTTGCGTGATGGCAACTTCTTCTCACAAATGCGCATGCGCGGATGCCCGTGCAATTCACACGAAAAATGCGCATGCGCGGGCGTCCGCGCATTCGCATTTGTGAGAAGAAGTTTCCGTCAAGCAGGAAGAGGGAGCCCCGGGACGCCGCACCGCACCGCAGGTAAGGCATTTTATTTACTTTTAAAATACTTTAACTTATTTTAAAATGAGGGTGGGCGGGAGGCGGGCGGTGCGTAGTGGGGCTATGCAGAGCGCGCAAGTGTGCGTAGATTTGGCCACACTACGCGATGCGCCACGTAGCCCCACTACGCCCAGGGTTAATTGACGTACTCATTTTTGACACCCATACAGTCCCTAATACACTCAGTCACATACCCAGACACCCAGTTGGACTTAGGAGTCTGAGCACTTTACCACTGCTAGATAGTGGTAAAGTGTATGTCATTCTCACATGAACATGGTTTGATTGACTTATCCACAATTGGTATATTTAATTTATCTGTAATTTCCAAGAAGAGTGTACTACCCGTGCCCAGGGCTTGTAAATTAAATGGTACAAGTGGACCTGCAGCACAAATGGTACTACCCAGACAAGTAGACCTTTAAATATGTATTAGGCCTGCTACTGCAAAGCCTGTGTATGCAGTTTACACTGCCATGTTGATTTGGCCTTTAAAACCCTTGCCAAGACTTAAACATCTCTTTTGTTATATATACCTTACCACTAAGGTAAGTTCTAGGTAGCCAATAGGGCAGGGTCTATGTGCTTAAAAGGTAAAACATATACTTTTAAGTTTCAGTCAGTTACAAATGTACTTACATATCCATACACCCAGTTAAACACCCAGTACCCACCCATACAGCCACTTAGATATCTATTTACAAAACTCTACAGTCACTCACTCAGCCAGTCAGATAGCGACAGTTACTTATACATACATTCACACACCCACACAGCACTTATGTATCCAACACTAATAGATCCAGTTGTACACACAGTTACACACCAAAACACCCACTAACGCAGCCAGTTACCAATACATACAGCCACTTACATACCCATTTAGACACCCAGTCACTAACACATCCAGTCATACACCCACACAGCTACTAACACATTCAGTGGCACACCCACAGAGGCACTGATACACTCACTCACATATGTACTCAAACAGTCACACACCCAGTCACCCACCCGTACAAGCACTCATATAACATAACCCAGCATGTGTATTTGTAAACTGCATGGCCACACAGAAGGGTATCTTGGCACTGAACAAAATAGATGTTTATTGTTACCAAACTCAATGGTACTGATGTTATTGACCTTAGAAGGATGAAAGGAAGAGCTGGATGTGCCGGCAGTTGAACCTGTGACCATGAGATCAAATACAGGCCCCTATAGTGGGCACGTTAGTATACTGAGCAACCAGACTGAGCTATATTAATGTATATACATATAGTCAGAAACTTACAAACGCTCTTACACACTAACATAACCACTTAGTAGATATTGATTTGGTTATACATAGTGAGGCAACCACTGACTGATACACCCGGTTACAGTCCCAGAAAAGCACTTATGCGCCCACTACTCATATAGCTAGACAGTGACTGACACACTTAGAAGCATACCAATTAAAGCATTCATATATGAATTATTTACATACCTATACAACCAGTTATATAGTTTTTCACAGCCCCATACAGGCAATGTTACACCCAGTCACGAACCTATAGAGCCACTCATTTACCCATCACTCAGATGGTTAGGTAAACAGACAGCTGCACACACATTTACCCAGTTATACACCCAATCACCTACACATATAAGCACTGATATACCTATTTAGAAAACCAAACAGTCAATTGCACACTGAGTCACACAGCAACAGAGGCAAATGCATATCCACTCATAAACCCACAAAGCATTTATGTATGGACCATGAATAGAGTAAGTAGTACACACAGTTACACACCCAACACTGACTAACAGACAGTTACTAATCCATAGAGGCCCTTAGAGACCCATTTTCACACAATACAGTCAGTAACACAGCCACTGAGATATCCAAAGACTTACTTACATATCCGGTGACAGATACACGGAGGCACTTATACACTTACTCAGGTACCAAGTGAACCAGTGACACGTGTAGACACCCACCCATAGAGACACTTATATACAGATTTATACACTTACAGTTAGACACTTAGAGAGCCTGTTACAAACTAAGATAAACATTTATATAGGTACTGATTAATGAAATTGTATATAATATAATGTTACATGTATTCTACATTTAGTTTTCAGATATTTGCTTTTGTTTAAAGAGGAGGATTTATAATGCCGAAAAAGACAGAAAGGAGAAAAATAACGGAGGAAACAGTACTATCTGCTTGAAACTGAGCGCTAAAAAGCACATGATGTGAAGAATGCTCTAGAAAAGAAAAGAGCTACAGATGAGAGGACTAAGGAGAGTCCCAAAACAGTATGTGCAAAAATTTAAAATGTGGACATTTCAATTAATAAGTGAGGTTTAAAATCAAGTCAGAAAGGAGAAGGAGTAAGTTATATTAAAAGTAGAACATGTTACAAAAAAAACCTAGTTTGACAAGGAAACAGAAGCAATTTAAAGAAATATGAATGAGAATATTTAGAAGTAGGCAATACAGAATTTAGTACAAAACATGAGAGAGAGTAAGAGAAGAAGGGAAGCATTGAAGCAAAAATAACATATTGAGAGTGTGGTTGATAAAGTGTTTGCCCTCAAGCGCATGCTCTTTATCTTGATACTGAACAGAATGAGAGCACTAAATAAAACAGTGTTGTCTATCAAGGAAAAAAGGCAAAAAAAGAATAATTAGTAAAAAGCAATTTTTGCAAAATCTTCAAAGGAGAATGACAGCATAAGTCTTGTACTGAGGCTTTCTTTAGTGAAGAAAGGTACTTACTAGAGAACGCATTAGTCTATGCAGTTGAAAGAACTAGCCAATGCTACGAGGTAAAATATGGCACTCCCATTGCAAAAGAGGAGATGATTTCTACAAACGTAGAGGACGAGATATTTGAAGTGGTACAAGGAAGGCGTAGACATGCCCCTGTGCATAAAAGTGACTGCAGTAGTATTTGTAATGCTCACTAGAAATCAATTGATACATTAAGAACTTTTCTACCTCACTTTTCATGTAAAAGTGTGAAGCAGAAAATTACAATATTGCAAGGATTAGATGCATGCAAAGTGAGGAAATACACTAATTTACAAGGACACTCATTGGCGTGTCTTTCCAGGAAAGAGTGCAGAAGCACCTTTCATAATTTTCAAATGTTGGCTGTTCATCATTCCAAAATGCAAAATCTAATTAAAAAAACTTTACTTTGTAAAAAGTCCTGCATTGGGTTTAGGAGAAATGAACAAAGCACTTTTACATGGTACAGTATCATAAGTTGAAAAAGTTTGTGAAGATATTCATCCATTTCTTTGGTCCTGAAGTGGAGTCAGGCCTAAATGAGGAGTTGATATGTTCAGGTATAGACGAACAGAACACAGATATATGAACTGATATGTTTAGATAAGAAACAGCAAAGTTTAATGCAGTTTCTACAGAGAAGCCAAACTATGTTTGTATTTGTTGTCGGTGATCCCACTACAAAGGCCAAATTTGAAATGCTGAAGTGTCTTTGAAAACTGAAAAGTGGCTAAAATTTGCAGTGCATTTATTTGCGGAAGAATGTTTTGATGTGCCAACACACAAGATCATCTGCAAGTATTGCTATGAAAAATTAGAAGACAACAAAATGCCTACCAGAGCAATACACAATAAGTTAGAGGTTGTTGTAAGTCAAGAGGCGTTTCGACATCTACGGGTCAGATGCACGACGGGATTTTGCATGCGCAAACGGGTTTTAGACCCGTTTGCGCATGCAAAAATCCTGTGGGCCATGTACTAACACTATTTTGCGAGTCGCTATTAGAAAGGGGCGTTCCCTTCTTAATAGCGACCCCACAAGCCAAGTACGAATGTTTTGCTACTGCAATTGCGGTCCCAAAACACTTCCAATTTGCCGCCCTCTTCAAGAGGATGGTAATGCAATCGCAAAAGGGAAGAGGGACCCAGGGGACCCCTTCCCCTTTGCAAATGCAGGGCAAAATATTTTTAGGGGCAGGCAATGGTCCCAGGGACCACTACCTGCCCTTAAATAATGAAACAAAAACGTTTCCTTTTCTGTTTTTTAAATGCATTTAAAAAAACAACTAGTTTATTTAAAAGCAGCCCCAGACATAGAGGTCTGCTGAGCCCAGCAGGCCACCATACCTGGGAGGGCCAGCCATTCTCAATGGGGTCGCAAATTGTGAGTGCCTCATGAATATTGATGAGGTATGCAATTTGCAACTCCATTGAGAATCGCAAACCGCGTCTCTGTCACTATTGTACATGTCATTTTGCGAGTCGCAAATTGTGACTCGCAATTGAGCGCAATTTACGACTCGCAAAAGAAGATGGTCGTACATCTGGTCCTAAATGTTTATGAAACAATACTGATACAATCTAAGCACTGTTTTCAAGCAGTAGTTTGCATGAAACCAAAGACTGGGAAACTAACTCTCACGGAGCTTCAGAAAGGCGTTAAAGGTAGAGTTGTGTACTTTTACATTTTAAATACAATATTGAAACTGTGGGTTTAGAGAAAGAGTTGGAAGAACCGCTCATTATTCCAGTAAATGCTGTGCCTCCAAAAATCCAAAGCATCTGCCAGAAACTAGTGGATGTGAATGAGGTGAAGAAATCTACTTTCTACCAAAAAAGAGAATAATGTGTACCATAGAGTTGTAGAAGTTGTCACAAATGGAAGCTGTATGAAGGAAAAAATGTTGCCTTCAAGTGCACAGTGTGGAAAATTGGATGGAAGTAGATCTGAAGAAATATATGAGTGCTACAGTAATTATCTAATGCATTCAAAAGAAGTGTATCCGATAAAACAAGATAAAGGAGCTCAAATGAGTCTGCGGCAGAAGGTTGAGAGGCTCAAGGTTTTCCTCAGTTGTTTTCAACTAGAGTAGGAGGATGATATGATGACCATTCTGTGCAAATTTCTGCAGCTGAATATAAGCCAACTAAATTATATTCAGAGGGCCCTAGATTTCGACAAAGCATTCCATCTCTATTTGAGAGTGATTTTTCTGGATTGTCATATGCTAGTAGCCATATTCTCAAGACAGGAGTTAATCTACAAAGTATGTCTGCAAAAGTTTTTGTTGACAAAATTCATGGAAAAGATGAGAAGCTGGAGTACAATTTGATAAATCTGATAGCATGCCAACGTGGCACCAATAAGTATTGTAGTCATAGTGAGCTAAAGAATATGTTGCAAAATGTAGATGCACCAGCTGAACTTATAACCCTGAGTTTTGCAGAGTATGCATGAGATGACTTACATGAGTTTTTGTGAGCAGCAAACTCTAACATTAAAGTCATCAATTGAAGACACCAGGAGAACTTTGCTCTTTGGACCCTACAAATACAGGTATTTTAACCACTGATTTCATGCCATTCTGTCCTTCATCTGCAACAAACAAAATACACCTCTTGGTGAATTTACTGATTTCTTTTGGCAGAAAGAGTACCAAGCAAGAGGGGCTCCTCATATTCACTTGCTGTTGTGGGTAAAAGATGCACTTAAATTTGGAACAGACACAGATGAGTCTGTACTTTCTTTCATAGAGGAGTATTTTACATTTAGTATTCCAAAAGAAACTGAGAAAAAGGCCTAAAGCTGCAAGTACTACGTTTTCAATCACATAGATTTGGAAAGTGCTGTCAGCAGAAGTAGAGAGCAAAAGGAATGTTTAATACAAAATGTCATTATGGGAGGAGCCTAGCGCTTGACCAAGATGGCCGCGTGAGCTTAGAGCTCCCGAGACCCTCGCGCCCTCCGTCGACTATCCTGTCTCTAATCCTGTCCGCATGCATGGCATCGTGTAGATGATTGGTCAGGGAGGCGATTGATGCTACCCGCGGTCGGATCGCCCACCGGGAACCGGACTTACGCCTGGCGGAAGATTGCGGCCTATCTCCCGGGGAAGCCAGGGGCTAGAGTTGGCTGGATGCCCGACTCCTAGTTGAACAACAACGGCCAGGCGAGGTGTGAACTGTCGGACGGAGGTCCCCGCTCTTTCACTTTCGATTTCGCTCCCTTTGTCAGCCCTGCTACTGGAGAGCTCTGGGTGGCTTTATTACCCCAGGGACGCTCTGCAGGCTACTCTGGCGGTCCACGGCAGAACTGATCACTCCTTATTCCTCTCCTTGAGAGGGACCCGTCTTAACTGAACCGACCTGCTTGGAGTCAACCATGTCGGGCAAAGCAGAAGAGGATCGGCTGAAGCCTAAGTCTACCAGGCGGGGAACCTATACCCAAGTCAACAGCATGGACCGATATGCTCTGCAGAAGGGATCACCGAGTGGATCGAGCCAGGTGCCGGATGCCCAGAAGGAGGACTCGCCTGTGGCCCCGGAGCTCTCCCTGCAGGATGTCATGGGCGCGCTCGAAGGGATGCAGACTTCGATTGGGAGACAGTTTGAGGCCCTGGCGCATAAGGTGGATGCCATTTTGGTGGATGTCAACCTGATCCGTGCGGACTTGGGCAAAACGAATGAACGGGTTAAGAACTTGGACCTCAAGACCACGGGCCTCACTGATGATGTTACGGAACTGCAGACCGAGGTTCGTAAGCTGAGGACCGAGAGTGATCTCGTCGCCCGCCGGCTGGAGGACTTTGAGAGCCGGGCCAGGCGCAACAATGTGCGCGTCATCGGGGTCCCGGAGTCCTCGGATGAGGCTTCGGTTGACCTGCTTGTTGAGGACTTGGTCCTTAATCATCTGAAGCCTAAGGGCCTTGGGAAGTTCTTTGCGGTGGAAAGGGCCCATAGAGTGCCGGGCGGGAGGCCCAAGGCGGGTGCCCCGCCGAGGCCGATCGTTGCCTGGCTCTTTCATTTTCGAGATCGGGACGCTATTCTGCAAGCATCGAGGGTGATGGGCCCGGTCCCCTTCCAGAACGCGTCGGTGAATTTCTATCCGGACTTTACCCAGCAGGTGCAGAGGCAGAGACAGGGCTTCCTGGGGGTGAAGCGGCGGCTCCGGGAAAGAGACCTGAAGTATGCCATGCTCTTCCCGGCCAGACTGCGGGTGGTGCACGACGATCGGACATTCTTTTTTGACTCTCCTGTTATGGCCGACGAATGGCTGGACGCTTTGCCCCGGCGACGGACGGGGGACGACACAGCCGAGGATGGAGACAGTGGCCGGGATGGGCAGGGCTGACATCTCGGAGCCGTGATTTGACTATACTTGAAGACTTGCATAGAGTGCAGTAACTGTGGAGGGTTGCGGGAGGACGAGGGTTGCTCTTTTCCTCCCTTAGGGTACTTTTTGTAGACTTTTGGTTTTGTAGGGCGACAGGCACACTGCAAGTTGGGGGGGCTTTGTAAGCTGCAGCAGGGGTGCAGGGTGGGGGGAGTTTCAGGGATTTTGGGTTTGTTGTTGGGGGGTTTATTTCTGCAAGGCATGATGCTTATTTCCAGGGCTGTTCCATGGTGGCTCCTCGGGTGTGGGGTGGGCCTCTTTCCGTTTGAGGATGGGGGGTAGGGGCTTAAGTGTTATAAGCTGGAATGTTAATGGTTTGGGGGATCGCATTAAGCGGGGGATTGTTTTGCAATTTTTGAAACGTTCAATGCCGGATGTTGCCCTGCTGCAGGAGACGCATCTTATAGGTAATACGTGCTATGCCCTGAATAGGAAGGGGTATAAATTCATTGCACATTCAGGATTCTCATCTGGGTCCAGGGGTGTGGGCATCCTAGTTAGAGCTTCGTTGCCATTTGAGGTGGACTCCACCATTGTTGATGATAGGGGGAGGTTTGTGGCGGTGGCGGGGCGGTGGGAAGGACGGACTTTGGTTTTAGTTTCGGTTTATGTCCCGCCGGCCCTGCAGGCCTCCACGTTTGCAGATCTGGGTAGGGCCCTGCTGGATCTCCCGGGGGGAATGCTTGTGGTGGGAGGGGATTTCAACGCTGTTGGCTCCGGCCTGCTGGATAGATACCCGCCCAGAGACACAGGGGGGGCTCAGAAATGGCTTCCAGACTTCCTAGACACGCTTGGTCTGATAGACTGCTGGCGGCTCCGGCACCCCACACAGAGCCAATACACGTTCCACTCCGGGGCACATGGTAGCCTTTCCAGGATTGATTACCTGCTCACTCTGGCCGCGCATGCCTCGTTGGTATCCGAGGCGAGGCACATGGCGCGCGGTATATCTGACCACTCGCCAGTGTGGATCCGGCTGGATCTAGGTCGGGAGGGAGGAGGAAGGGTGGCCCCTATCAACCCTTGGTATTTCCGAGACCCCAAGATGCGCAGCGCCCTGGTAAAGAAGGTAGAAAAATTTTTCAAGGACAATCAGGGAACCGTGGACTCGGCAGTGTCGCTGTGGGAAGCTTTTAAGACCGTGCTTCGGGGGGAAGCCCTCTCCCTAGTAGTGGCTGCCAAGAGGCGTAGAGATGGTGAGATTCTGCAGGTGGAGGAGGAGATCGCGGCTCTGGAGGGAGCGATGGAGGAGGAGGTTACAGAGTCCTCACTGCATGAGCTTTGTTTGAAGCAAACTGAGTATAAAGACCTGGTGACGAACGCCGCTAAGACCCTCAGTAGGGAACAGCAGGGCCGACTGTATGATGTTGGTGATAAGGCAGGGAAACTCCTGGCGTGGCTGGACAAAAAAGAACGGGTCAATAGAGTGGTGCCAGAGTTGACGGGAGAGAGGGGAGAGGCGATTGTGGAACCTGAGGGGATTGTAAAGGGTTTCTCGGACTATTTCTGTAAGGTTTATGCCTCTGCGTCGGATAGGCCGAGGACTCGTGTGACCTCCTCCGTGATATCGAGTTGCCCTGCCTCTCTGCTATAGATAGGCACGATCTCGATGGTGACATAACGGTCGACGAGGTGGCGGGGGCTATCCGCGCGTTAAACTCGGGTAAGGCCTCGGGACCGAACGGCTTGCCGATCGACCTGTACAAGCTGTTCCCGGATAGGGTCGCCCCTCACCTGCGCGCCATGTTTTTGGAGGCGCGGGGGGGTGGGGCCCTCCCGTTGGATCAGCGACTGGCGTCGATTGTGGTCATACACAAAGAGGGTAAACCCCGCGATAAGTGCGCCTCATATCGGCCTATTTCACTTCTTAACGCGGAGCCGAAAATTCTGGCTAAACTCCTGGCGACCCGTTTGATTAGGGTACTTGGCGACTTGGTCCACCCGGATCAATCCGGCTTCATCCCGCACCGAAACACAGCGTTGAATCTTAGGCGTCTTCATGGCGTAATCGCCAGGGCGGGCACGCTGCGTGAACCGGCTATTGTGGCGTCTCTTCATGCCACGATGGCCTTTGACACGTTGGAGTGGGCATACTTGTGGGCCGTGCTGGCCAAGTTCGGCTTTGGCCGCGGTTTTGTGAGCTGGGTGAGGTTGCTATACGAGGGGCCGCTAGCTAGTGTTGTGGTGAATGGTCGGGCGTCGACTCCGTTTCAGCTTGGGAGGGGTACTCGGCAGGGTTGCCCCCTGTCGCCTCTGTTGTTCGCCCTCGCCCTTGAGCCGCTGGCTGCGTGGATACGTTGGCACCCGGATATACGGGGCCTTCGGTGGTCGCCTGAACACGAGGACCGTATTTCGCTCTATGCCGATGATATCCTGTTGTATCTTGCCTCACCTAAGAAGTCACTTATAGTGGTCTGTGACGTACTCACATCTTTTGGTAGGAACTCGGGTCTCGTCATCAATTGGAGCAAATCGTACTTGTATGTTCTTAGTGGCGAGGTTCCACCGATCCCTAGAACATGTTCGATACAGATCGCCCAGCAGGGTTTCGTGTATTTGGGGATCTTTATCTCCATGGACTCTGCTGTGCGCTATGAGAAGAATCTGCTCCCCCCCTGGCACGCCTGAGGCGCGATGTTGAAGGTTGGCGGAGGCTGCCGCTCTCCCTCGTTGGGCGTGCGGCCCTGTTCAAAATGATGTCTCTTCCCCGCTTCCTCTACGCCTTACAGAATACCTTGGATTGGGTGCCGGCCAAATACTTTCGGGAGGTCGAAGGCCTCCAACGGACGTTGCTGTGGGATGGTCGGCCGCGAATTGCTATTGCAAAGCTGACACTTCCATGGTACGACGGGGGCATTGCGCTCCCAGACATCCGACGGTACTATTGGGCCACACAGCTGAGCGCGATCAATCATGGGCTTTATGGCCCTGCCCTCAGCCCTGGGTATGCCATGGACAGGTGGTTGCTGCGTGGTGGTAACTACTACAGGGCGTTGTACTCGCGGTCCCTAGACTCGTCCCTCACGGGGCCCACCGGTGTGGCAGTGCGGGTGTGGAAGATGGCAACTGACTCGCTGGGCTGGAAGGATAGGCTCACCCTCGCTACCCCGTTGTTTGAATCGGAGAGATTGGGAAGGCTTTGGCATTCAAAAGGCTTTGATAAGTGGGACCTGATTGGCATCTCCAGGGTGGGTGATGTGTTGCATAAGGGGAAGGTGAAGTCCTTTGAGGAGTTGCAGACTGAGTATGAGCTGGGGCCCTCCGAGTATTTCAGGTATATTCAGATGCGCCACGCCCTCCGATCAGTCCTCGTGGAGGGTGAGAAGGTGCCTGAGTCCTCTCCTTTGGAGGACCGGGTCCTTGATGGCCATATGCCCGAGAGCACGATCTCGCTCATATATAAGAAACTGATAAACGTCCGGGCGGACATGCTTCTGGGGCTGAGGGACCAGTGGACTAGGGATGGCCTCGAGTTAGATGATGAGGATTGGCAGTCAGCTGTTTCTTCTCCTAAGGAGGTTGCGATCCCGTCACGTCTGAGGCTGGTGCAGCTTAAAATACTGCACCGAGTGTATGTGATGGGGCCAAGGCTGGTCCACATGGGGTTCTCGGAGGACGGCCTGTGCAGGAGGGGGTGTGGTATGGTGGGTACTTTCCTGCACATCATTTGGGAGTGTGGTGTCATTGTGGAATTCTGGAGGGGAGTCCATGCAGTTATGGGGGAGGTGACAGGCATTGCTTTGCAGCCGGAGGCGCGGTGCTGTCTCCTGAATGTCTGGGGGCCCACTGATCTCGATGAGGCGCGGACCCAATGGGTGACTCTGGGTAACATGGTCGCTAAGAGGGATATCGCGCGATTGTGGGGCTCCTCGGGGCCCCCCACACTGACTGCGTGGAAAGAGAACATGGACTGGAGCATGTTTAGGGAGAAGACGGTCTATTGCTCTAGAGGCCGCCCCCGGAAGTGGCACGCCATCTGGGGGCGGTGGAATCAATACAGGGGGGGAATATGTCTTGCCCCTGATCTGGAACCGCCCGAGGAACAGCTTTCCCCCTGACCTTCTTTCCAGCACAGTCTGGTTTATGAACTATTTGGGCCTCTGCTGTCCCCCCTCTTCCTCCTTACACTATCTTGTAACTGGTAGATGAGTGGGGTCCGGCCTCCCCTGGGGGCTCTCACCATGGTTTTTAGTGTTCTTGCCTTGCTGGGGTTTGCTGTGTTTTTTTGTGTTTGTTTAAAATTGAACCTTTGCACTTCTCTTTGTACTGTACTGGGGACGCATCACTGTTTCTAATTATCGATGCTGCCGAACCTTCGGGTTGTCGGCTGAATAGCTGTGTCCTGATTTTTAAATAAAGGTTTTCCAAAAAAACAAACAAAAAAAAAAAAAAATGTCATTATGGATTTCCAAGACCTGTTATCTGAAAAGGAAGAGTGAACGGTTTTATGAGTGCAGTGAGAAATACATTTACTTGTAAATCCCCCCAAAAACATTAGGAGAACAGATGCTTCAAAATATATTAATGACTACAATTCTGTGATTTTGAAAATGTGGAATGCCAATATGGATATTCAATTTGTGGCAGACAACTCTATAGCTGTTGCTTGTTATGTTACTTCATACATAACAAAATCTGAGAAGACGAAGATGAAAGATGTGTGGGAAGAGATTTCTCCTGAAAACTCTCTAACAAAAAAAGTGTACAGCTTCAGTTGAAGATGCTGTCGCACAGGGAAATTGGATCCTATGAATGCTGTGACTGGTTGAGTTCTGCTAGTTTATATTCTAAGTAAAATAAATGTTTGGGGTGAGGTTAGGGCTTAGCATCAAGTCGAAACCAAGTTTTGAAATCTTTCCCAGAAATTAAATATCTTGCAGAGTTTGGGCCAGATAGCACAGACATTGTGAAAACAAACATGCGAGATACTTACTATTCAAAAAGGAATGTACATCTAGAATTTTTCTGCCTATATAAAGTACTTTAGTACTACACATATAGAAACAAAGTCACCTTAAATGTAGATTAATGAAAATTGGCAGTAGTTGGCTGCAATGAGTGTTTTGTGTAACATAGCAAAGCCAGTCTACTTAACCATGGAAAACTGAGTTGCCTGACTGCTGAAAAATGAGAATTTTTCTATTTGGCACATTTGCAGCTGTTTAAACCTTGACATTACTAGGGGAGTTTGACTGCTATGACGACTCTTTCAATGCTGCAAAGGACAGCGTTGAGTGCTCAGTATTTCCAAACCACTTGCAATTATTGAATGATGAAATTCAACAGGAAGATACAATTGTTGCTGAGGTAGCTAAGGAGAGTTCACAAAGCAGTCAAAGTTCATGTCCTGAAAGTCAAGATCCACTTGGACAGCCAATAATTGAAAATGAAGCTGCTATTGTAATGAATAAAGTGGAGACTGCAGTGGAACAAGCAAGACAAGAAGCAATTGACTTGGCAGTGGACACAGATCTCTCCAGATGCCTTCTATAAATCAGTTACAGAACTATGCGCTAGTGAATTAGCTATGTGTACCTCGCTGCACACATCCTCGGGGGAGGTTATTAGTGCTTTCAACACTATTTCTGCTAGAGTAAGTGACCTTTTAAGCCCTCCGGCCCGTAAAACAGTCTCCCCGACCCCTAGATAGTTTGATTCCTCCTTTCTCGAAGGTGGCAAGAAAGTTGCGGGAAGCTCTTAATAGGAGCCCAAGAAACCAGACCCTGGTCAAAGCATGCCGTAAAGATTACAAGTTGAAATTGGCTAAACACAAGTCTACTCTGAAGGAGAAAGCTTGGAGGGAGCTGACCGAGGCTAGTACCCTGAGGAATAGCTCTAGATTTTGGAGCATCATCAATAGCCCCTTCTTAGAGCATGTTGAAGGTAGCGCCACATGCGCACACATTACGGAGGACGAATGGGTGCTCCATTTTAAAACGATGTTTGAGAGCCCTCCCGAGCTGATCTGTGAGTCAGGTCGAGAAGAAGGTTCCACCGCATTGACTTTGGGGTTGGGGGAGATCGAGGGAGGTATTGCCGGGCTGACAAGCAACAAAGCCCCAGGACCTGATGGTATCCCTCCGGACCTTTTTAAATCTGATACCTCTTTTTGGGTCCCGGTACTTGTTGCCGTAATTAATGCGGAGGCAAGGACTGGATGCCCTGAGTCTTGGACCACTTCGACTATCGTGCCAGTTTTTAAAACGTGTGATTGTGATAGTACATATTGTTATGGACCGATTTCATTGCTAGATTCGGTGGTCAAGGTGGTGGGCCGTGTGCTTTTAGATAGATTGACCAGATGGGCTGAGGAACATGACATACTTTCAAATGTACAGTACGGATTCTGCCCAGGCCGGTCCACGGTGGCCCAGTACCTTAACCTCACTAAGATCCTCAGAAAATACAAGGTTGCACGCCCTGGTACTATCTTTTTCACTTTCATGGACTTATCCTCCGCGTTCGATCGCGTGAATAGGACTAAACTGTGGCAGTCCATGAAAGACATTGATACAGCCATTCATACACCCAGTCACATGCTGATACAGACACTCATACACCCACTAACACCCAGCCCCACAGCAATACAAGCACTCATATACCCACTCACATATTGATACAACCCCTCACATACCCACTCATACACCAATACATCCACTTACACTAGCCACACATCAATATTGCCACTCACACATCCACTCACAGACCCTTACAGCTGCTCACACACCTACTCACACACTGATACAGCCGCTCACACACCAATACTGCCACTCAGACACCCACTCACACACCAACACAATCATGCACATACTCAGTCATACACCAGTACCTCCACGCAAACAACCACTCATAAACCGAAACAGCACTCACACACCCATTCACACACTGATACAGCCACTAACACAGCCAATCATATACCAATACACCCACTCACACAGCTACACAGACACTGATACAGCCACTCACCCACCCACACACAAACCCATACAAGCAGTCACACACCCACTCACACACCAATACAGCCAATCACACACCCACTCACACACTGATATAGCCACTCACATACCCAGTCACACAATGATATAGTCACATACACACCCAGACACACATTGATACCTATACTCACACACCCACTCATACAGCAATATAGCCACTTATGCACCCAGCCCCACACTAGTACAGCCACTAACACATCCACTCACACCACTGGTGTAACAAAACATGAGGGCCCCACGCAAGGTACATGGAGAGGAGCTCTCCAGCCAGAGTATTCCCCTGAGAGAGGCCCCTGGAGCTTAGGGACCCCCGCACTGCAGGGGGTGCGGGGGCCTGTGTTATGCCCCTGACACACACACACTCACACACTAATAGAGCCACTCACGGAGCTAGCTACACACCAATACAGCCACTAACACACCCACTTAAATACAGATACAGGCAGTCACACACCCAGCCACACACTGGTACAGTCACTCCCACTCCTACTCACAAACTGACACAGCCATTCACACACCCAGCCACACAACTGCAGACACTCACATACCCATAGAACAACTTACAAACTTACTGTCACACCCACACAGACACTCACACACTACTCAGACACCCATACAAACACTAAAACACCCAGTTGAAATAACACATATGTACACATATAGAAACAGGTATTCTGACATTCACAAACATATAACATAACGTTTTCTTCCTTTAAACCACAAAAGGCACTTTTAACAAGAACTTTTTATGAGTTTTCAAACTTCTTTTTTAGTCGTTTTGAATCATTTTTGTTGTGTTTTCTTCTTTTTTTATAAATGGCAACTATAAAAAATAAAATGTCAAAACAAAATGCACAGAACTTGTACAACAAGTTAAAAAAATACATGTATGGCTTTTTTCAGCCTCAATTAGAGCAGGAATGGGCTGCTCTCCAACAGTGAGCACTTTATTGCACACTGTGCAAAATGTTCCAATTTTCATGAATTCTGGAACTTTCACAGGTAGATGGAGAGCAACTGCAGGTGGCAGTGGATCTCCAAGCGCTACCTGTGCCACACCAGATGTCAACGTATGCAGCTCATCATGTTTTTTCTCTGCATTTGAAAGGTGGTGAGGGTGAATGGTTGAAATCTTTTTTAGCATACTCCTATGCGAGTGCTTTTATTAAGTGCTTCTTGATAATTTTTTCTCACGGAGATTGCATTGTACTTGTTTTGCAATCACCTTCTTTTCTCCTGAAGATATCCCGAAAAATTTCCACAAAATGGATTCTTTTTTTTTAGGTAATTCATCTTCTTCTTCATAACTCTCTCTTTGCTGCTGCTCCAGCTGCTGACTATCTCCAGATGCCATTTGCTAAACACAGATGAAAAAACACCAAGCTAAAAATAAGTCTGGATCACCACCTGTAAATTGTGAATGGTAACAGCCACGCCCAAAGGAGAAAAAAGATGGAAGGAACTTCCTGTACAAAAGGATGACAGTTGTTTTAACCAATGAAATCCATGTGTTCCTGAGTCATTTGGAATTCACGGATCTGTCGCAATGACGCCACAATGTCACCACAAATCTGGAATTCTGTAATAAAACAACTTTCTAAGCTAGAATTAGTTATTAGAATATACGTTTGTATGATTTTTGTAATTTACTTACCTTAAACATCAAATTTAAAGTGTCTATATATGTTTTTAAGTGTTGTTACAAATCATGCCAAACCTGCTGATCCCCTGTGGAATGGTAAGTATGTACCAGAAGGGTTTGCAATGGATTTGTGAATCCCAAAAACCATTACATAAATAATATTTTGTTATTTAAATGGTTGAAGTTATGTCATTTAACATTTTTAAATAGGTTTCTTTACCTAAAATAATACTACATTAAAATCCTTTAAAAAATGTATGGTTATAGTAATGTTATACTTAGCTGTGCTTTGTTAATATATATATATATATATATATTTTTTAAATAAAATGAACAAATTGAGTCAAAAACAGAAGGCTACAAACGTAATACAGTTAGGAAATGTCATTAAAATATTTACTAATTCACTAAACAAACATAACATGGGCGTTACAGTTTGAAATACCACTGCAAAACCACAGAAATTCACGAAACAAAAGAAAAGGTTATAGGTACATTATAAAGGTTACAAGCACGTCATACTTAGGAAATAACATTTTTAAAAACCATAGTAATTCACTAAAAAACAAAGGTTACGGGTTTTATAGTTAGGAAATGAAATTTAAAAAACCTTAAAAATTCACCCCAAAAAACAAAGGTTACAGGGATGTTATAGTTAAGTTCAAATTTTACACACACAAAACCATAGAAATGTAGCACTTATACTTACCTGAGCTATATATAACTTATGCCCCTGCAAAGCACTTCTTATGACCTCACATAATAATAATTCCTATTTGTAAAGGGTTTCAAAGCGCTGGGTGCAGTCGGGTAGATTAAGTGAGCTATTGCCCAGAGTCGCATTATGCTGAGCTGAGCTGCTGCGGTAGATCAAACCGTGAGCCCTGCACGCCAGAGTCAGCCAGTCTGGCCGCTGCACCACACCTGACATCACTCACGACATGGTCAGTGGCATCACTTATGACATCACTGATGACATCTCAATTGACATCACTGATGACATTATCCAGCAAATTAGACTTCAATATACTTAATAAAATAACATTTAGATTTTTATAAATTAAGGAAGCACAGTTGAGAAATCTACAGCAGACAGCTCACTGTAACCTTATCAACTACTACACTCACTTACCACCTAAAAAAAAGTTCTTTGCGGATAATTCTGTCTCTTCTGAACCAGTACTCTAAACACTATTGACCAAAGTAAAACATTTAACTGTGTATGTTAGTGTATTGCAAACCACAACACTATTCGTGAAACTGAATAGAGGTTTTAGTGCAAATGTTATATTTACACAAACCATTACAACATACAACCATAACAGAAGTCTTAACGTTAAAGGCCTTTGTGTCACTAGCCACAAGTACAATTATTCTTCATCCTGGAGAAAGGTAGGAGCTAAGAGGTCAGTCTGCTGTAAATGTCTACTACACTGGGCCATCACCTTAGAGAAAGGTATTAGTGAGAACATGAATGTATTACCATTTACTACTAAAGTCCCTCATCACAAAGGAAAGAGGTCTAAGGACACTGGTCAGTACATCATAAAACGAAACTATACTTAGTCATCACTATGGAGTGAAGTGTCAATGAACAACTTAGAACAAAGCAGTACAATACATAAACATCAGCAGGGGACACATGTCAGTCTACAGGCTAGTTCACTGCTAAAGAGTACATTCGCTTTAAAAACAGGATTATAGATCAGATGACATATGTTAAAATAGTATCACTCAGTAGTGCAGAAAGAATGGTAGTTTAACTTATTCAGAAGCTTAGTATATACCTTTAAGTCTCACAAACTTTCAAGTAACACGTACATTCACTGGATGATTTCATCAGTGATGTTATCGGTGATGTCATTTGAGATGTCATCAGTGATGTCACTGACTATGTCATGAGTGCTATAATATGTGAGGTCATAAGCAGTGCATTGTGTGAGCGTATATTATGGTTAGCTCATGTGACTGTAAATGCAGAAATTCTATGGTTTTGTGTGTGTAAAATCTAAACCTAACTATAACGTCCCTGAAGCCTTTGTTTTTGTGTGTGAAATATATATATGTATGTATGTGTGTGTATATATATATATATATATATATCCAAGTACCGCTAAGTAAATAGAAGATGACACGGACCTTCGATTGAGTGCTGCTTTTATTTCATATGCAGTGTCGTATATATATATATAAGAAGAAAGTTTCCCGATTTCACCAGCTCCTCTCCTTCCGGGGTTGGTGCGAGTTTCCGGGTTTCGGGTCCCGGGTCCCGGTATTATGTATTGCAGAAATTCCACAGTGATTAAACAAAGGAACGGCTCGCACTCCAGGGTTCGTTTTTCAAAGTGTTTTTAGTTAATGGCGACGCGTTTCGAGCAGACGCTCTTCTTCACAAGCCAACTTTGCCTCTTACAAGTCCACCATTTAAAATGTGTTAACAAGACATAAAAAACGGACCATGATGCTCGTAATCCAAGCATAGAGTTAGAGAACAGACTTACATGAAATACACAAATGAAACGCACTTCGATTCACACATAATAACAAAGCGCTAGTTTCAACATTCTTAAATAGAACAAATTAGATTCAATAATTCCTAATTTACGCATGTGCTCAATGATAAAGATAAATCAACATGGCCAAGTGGCCCTTTATGTAATTAATCATACTATGAATGTTCAAAACAATTTATATAAGCAAATATTACCAAGTCAGTCTGTTAAGAACACCACGATATGCTGTGGTCTTAAAGTCAGAAGTTCCTTAGATTGTGCATAGAAAACATTAATGTAACGTTTCGATTTTCACTGGCAGTGTCATTACCAATTCACTCCCCTTTTCAAAAGTACTCTGCAGTTGTATTTTAATACTCATACTGTCCGCATAATCCGTAGGATCTGCGCATTGCTTGGACAACATAAATTAAGGGCTTGGTGACAAGACTAATTTCGGACACCCCCACAGCATATGTTGGCCTATCCACCAGCTAGCTCACAGTGCCACTGCAAGCCACCCTGATTTACTAAAGAATGAACGGTTACTGGAAACCACTGAACATGACAACCCTGATTCCTCAGGAATCATGGACACAGTACAGAACCTTTTTCTCAATCACTCGTGCTCACTTGTTCTGAGAGAAATATAGAGAGAATACTCAGTGGGATGTTTTCAATAAAATGTATTGAACCAAAGTTATTCTTGCATAAATACGTGTGCTGTAATGATTAGGAGACAGAAGCAAATAAAGTAGATTACAAGCACCAAAAGAGTAAACAGTAGATACATTTCTACCATGGCGCTGAGCAATGGATATATGCAGGCATATATGCAAAATGGTAATCTAACATACTCCTATGATGCGAACCCTGCTCTAAGTGTATCTAGAGTGTGTAGGTGTAGAGCCAAGAATCTCCCCTAGAGACGATCCAACTCCATTACCTGATGAGAGAGAGTGTAGGACCCCCATCTTAGTCTCCAGTTGGACACCCCTCACAAAATGTCAGACCGGTGCGTGGTGATTTCTCAGCAGGCAAGGACCTTCAGTGTTGGCAGAAGAGCCTCCTCTACCAATCAATTGGGATGCCTATTATTTACAATAAAAAAACAGCCTTCGCGATGTGCTAGATTAGTGATGTTGTGGATATGTGGTTAGTGCTGTCTCCCCATGGATGAAGAAAGGACGACTTTTGTACCTAGTGCGTAGAGAGATCTAGTACATGATGTTCAGGACATCGAGACAATGTTGTGCGAAACTGGATGTTTAAACAAAGTAGTTTCAGAGAAACTAATCCAAGATTGTCGTGCATGGAAATGTGCGCGAAAGGTCACTGCTGAAACGTTATTTTCTAGGACAATGTTAGTAATGAGCTGCCTCGCTACATGGGCCTAACTCAGGAATATAACAATACACTCTCCTTAAAAGTGAACGAGTATGCATTTAAAATGAAGAACTCTGGCATTCCCTCAGATAACTTTGCTACTCTTTTAGAGCAGAAGTCTTGCCCTGGGCACTCTTGTAGAGTTAAGAGACTAGGGAGCAGCAGATCTGCACACATATCCTGTGCCCTGTACACTGCGTCCAGCACAAATTGATAATGTCCTTGTGCACACCGGACCTGTCTCCCACAATACTCCTTTCCCAAACACTGTCAATTCTTCCACGCAATTGCCCTCCCCAAAACTCTGCCTCAGCCCCATACATTTCAACTCCCACCTTGCTCCCCTGATCCACATACACACCCTTTGCACCTTCATTCCTCCATGCACTCACTCATTCACCCATTCCTATATTTATGCACTCCCCAATCAATGCACTGTCACACTCATTCAACCATGTAAACACTCACCCTTTCTTGTTCTCCAACGATTGACTCATTCTGCATTCACTAGCACACCCACTGACTCAACCACACACACTAATTTGCTGTAGAAAGGAGAATGAATTTCTCTTAAAAGGGCCAGAACTATTGACTTCACCAATACTTTCTTAGGAAAAGAACTCCCTAATATATGGGATCTCTGTCCCCTCAAGCATCCTACCTCTTGACATGAAATTGAAGACTGTCTGCTTACATTGTAGTGAGCGCTTTAAAGAACATCCCTGTTCATATGTTCTATTCAAAGCAGTCCACTATGTACATTATAGATGTGATCCAATTCACTCACATTTTATCAAACTAATTCCACAAGGAGGCCACAATTGTAGACTTTTTGACAGTTTACTCTTTTCCCAAATACTTTCTCAGAGCTTGCCCCATACCTTTTAATTGCCTCATATTGTTAGAGGACACACAGTTAACTCAAGACCACTGACAGTTTGGACACAGAGTTGCCCTGCCTGGTTCTAAAATGTTAGAGGATAATAATAGACATTATAGAATTGGCTAAACTGGTTGGTTGTTGCAATATTTTTATGTCTCACCTACCAGACAACCTTTAGCTCCCTGCAAGCAAAAGCCTCTTGTGGACCTTCTGAAAAAATGTATGATGAGCTTAGATCCCGCTTGCCATTAGTTTACTTTAGTGTTGCTCTCCTTTGTGTGCTTCTTAATCAATGGTTTGCCTTCTACTTCTGCTGCTAATCGATCCCCTGGAACAATTTCCTCTTTGCCATTCTTTTGATTCACTGACTTGTATCCTTCCATTATTCCCATATTGGCACTACTTTTTTCCCTTTTTATTCTGCTCTCCACCCCATGAGAGTGTATGTGTTTTCTTGCTTTCTCCCTTTTATGATGCTTTTCCCCCTCAAATACCTGTTGACATGCTGTCTGTTGCTCGCCATACCTCCCAGCGTGTATGTAAAAGCACAGCAACAGATATATTTTTCTGGGATATGACTAAAAAGCAAACTTTAAGGGTTATTTTTGATTTATTTTATGTATTTCACATATTGCACAAAAGCTCAGGGCTTGGCACACAATGCTTTTTATGGCACTGGGGAGGGACAAGCTGTTTCAATCAAGGGTCAAATGGCCGCAGCGTTTTCAGGTCCAAGTTCTGTGCAAGGTAAAGTAGACCTTAGGAAGTTTTTTTCATTTAAACATCTTTATTATTTTCAAATTCTGTTCATAGTTTCCCGAATTAAAGTATTTGAAAACGAAACCATGCCATGTATGAAGATTTAAAATGTTATATACAGTGTACAGTTTTGAGATACCTCAAGAAATCTGTTTGCTTTTCCTCCATTATTTTGAACTGTTTTTTTCTTTTACTTTTTTACGCAATTCTTGAAAAGCAAGCATTGGCAAAGCCAATAGGGTAGGACCGAGACAGACTGCATGCTGTCTTTGCCAATACTCTTTAATGCGGGTCAGCTGCAGCTGGCCCTATATGGTCAGTGGTTTTACGTGCGAGCAGCAATGTTCGGCTTGTCTGGGTGGATACCAGTGGAGATCAGTTCAAGGGGCCCCATCATCCACGACCCCAAGCTCTGCAGAATCTGCATACATGCAGCTCAATCATATCATGACACAATACGAACATGAAAGGGTGTAAGCTCCCTGAAATAACCAGAACGCTGAGAGCCAAGATTTTACAACAGAGCAGAAACAGATGTGCTCCGAGTTCAGCAGCGGTACCAGCCCAGTGGCCCGTGCTCGACTACTAATAATGTTAATGAGACAGGAATGGACCGCTGAAAAATAATTCACATCATACCCAATCTGTAAATATCATTCAGAAGGGTTTAGGCAATCTGTATATTTTAGGTTCAAAGGAATATAAATGTTACAGAAAGCCCATATTTTAAAGAACCTAGACACGCTCCCATCCGTGATTATAATTCAAAATAGAAGGTTGGCAGTCTGATTCACGGCGAAAGCCAACTATTCCACTTTCCATGGGTAAAGCTGGCAAAAGCTGTCGAATGCTAAGTATATGGAGAGGTTTAAGTGGTAAACTAATATGGGGCGAAAGTTCAGTCTTTTTGCCTTTATGACAGCAAGTTGCTCTCGCGCTGTGAGAATGCCTCGCTTGTATTTATTTGCATGGGTCATTATCTGTCCCCTGAGAGTCTTGGTAAAAATCCAAAATTTCAAATAAACAGTACACCATAAAGCAGGTATGTGTGGCTAATTTTTGTTGCATTTGGCTAAAATATGAGGCCTAAGCTGAATAGGTAAACATAAAAGTATGCCACTTAAAACAATGCATTCCCATTAGTGTTTGAATATGTGCCTAAACTCCATGCACACTTTTACATGATTATGTCATTTCCTGTGCAAAATGGGCCTGTTTATACAGCAGCCAGTATGAAAGATGCAAGAGCCCTATGTGGGCTGTTTGAATTTCACATTAAGGAACAAAAACCTCTGGGCCCTTGTATAATAAAAGGTGTTAAAAGATATTGCCTTTACAACATTTTAACTCGGTCTGTTAAAAATGAACAGTCTAAGCACAAAAACGTTTGACCATGTTGGGCCGGATGATCGCATTTTACTTGTCAATTACTGTTGCCGCTGGGTTGTAAGAGAATGACAGGTCAAGAAATGTCCCTACTCGATCTAACTTTTTCTGCAAGCTTGAGTTAGAAAAGTATTATTTTATTTTGAAAACAAAATCAAGAATGCATCATATCCAATGAATAATCAATTTGGTTATGCTCCATAGAATTAATTTAATTCTCCAACGATCCACCAATATTAATTAGTAAACCAATGAAATTGGTAATCTGGTTAATGAGAGTTCCAGTATCTATTAACAATGGCATAGTAAATAAATAATAGTACATTAGTAAAGACACATTTTTGGGTGACTTGAATTTGTAAAAAGTAACAAACATTGGCAAAGCAAATTGGTCTTGGCTTTGCCAATTTTTTTCCCCTGCATAGCCATCTTGAATGCACGCATATCCACGGTGACCATTTGAAATGCATTGAAAGATGTCTTCTATGTATGCGTGTTAATTCACATGCATGAGCAGAAATCTTTGAATGTTTAAAAAATATTTTAAGATGGTTGCCAGCCAATAGTTGGAGGCCAGCCCTCAGTGTACAAGAGAGCTGGGGGAGGCAAGTGACTGGGTGGTGGGCTCAGAAGGGGGCTTAATAAAGAGAAGGAACTTGGAAGGAGGGGAAGCAGAGAGCGAGGGTAGAAAATAGTGCCTAATAGGCTGAGCAATGCAAGTAGACCGGGCGAATTTCCATGATGCTGGTGTATTCGTGCATAATTTTGGTAATTTTATGTACACTTGTTACACGCAGTTCTTGAAATTATGCTATTATGCCATGTCACCCAATTACATGTAGTTCACACCAAAAATGTAGCACAAGCGCACAGGATCAATGCGATCGACCTGAACATGAGGATCTGCTGTTTGTGGCGCATGGTTTTTGCTCTATTTTGTTAGCACAAAATGCGTCCCTGTTTCCAAAATAAATGCAATGATGCATTTCATTTTAATATATATCGCCAAAGGCCAGTTTTGCATATTTATTTATACTTATTCTCAATATTTCTGAAAATTTGCATAGTTACACAAATTATGCAAATTAGGCACATCCCTAAATGCAAGGTCTGACATCAGCAGTGGAAGGATACATCATTCAATCAAAACGCAGTGAGACCAAAATGCTCCTGAGCAGGACAAGCACAGACTTAAGGCGAAAAGACATTGAATCAGTAGCAGAGAAGTGAGAGAGTCAAGGACTTACCCACTCTAAATATATGTAATGCATTGGAAACAAAATGTCTCCAATAGGCATATAAAATTGTCTAGTTGATATATAAAAGGGTTTATGGTCCGGAGAATAAGAATGAATTAAACCACAAGGAATAATGTAGATGCGGGTGTCAATGGACATTTGCCTGATGAGATGCCTGATCTCCACTCTTGGAGTGTCCAAAGATTACTGACCCATTGTTGGTACTGTTATTTACCATCTTTGTCACATGGCCTAGAGCACAATTATGCTACAATATAAATAAATAAAGCACTTCCTTTGTGCTGTTTGGAGCAGAGCATAAAAATGCACTGACAGAAGTAAAAGATGAGGCCTGCATGTAGGGAATTAGAATTCAAAGTTTCCTATAAATAATTACAGGGGCAATGACCAGCAGAGCGTGTCTCTCCTGTACTGGTGTAGTCTGTGTACTGCGAGAATATGATTTGGTGGACATTAAACTTCCCCTTCTCCTCCTTCTGATACCAGTGCCTGCTAAATGATTTCAGTACTACGACAACAACACCCAGCTCATCCTCTCCCTCACCAAAGACCCCACCAACTGCCAAACTCAACTTACAGAAAGGAATGCAAGACATCGCAGTCTGGATGACCAACATCAGCCTGAAGCTCAACGCCGAGAAGACAGAAGTCCTTGTCCTTGGTACCACCCCTTCTGCATGGGACGGTACCTGGTCGCCGACTGCCCTCAGAAGCCCACCTACCCCCTCAGACCACGCCAAGAACCTTGGCATTGTACTTGACTCATCACTCACCATGAACCGACAGGTCAACGCCATCACCTCCAGCTGCTTCAACACCCTCCGCATCCTCTGCAAGATCTTCAAGGGAATCGCCACTGAGTCAAGGAAGACAGTCACCCACGCACTCATCACCAGCAGACTGGACTATGGAAACGCACTCTACGCCGGCATCAACAAGTCCATACTCCGCAAACTCCAGACAATACTATTTAAAAGCAATAAAACTTCAACAACAATCTTCTCTGTATCATTCCAATTTTAGTATATGTTCCGCCGAAGCCAGCACAGGGACCTTGCTGACTTGTGGCCAATTTGTTCACTATGGTGGACAACATTCTAATCTTGAGATTATTTAAGATTACACCTACAGATGGAATCATTGCACCAAAGATATCTCCTACAATTTCAGCACCACTATTATCTCGTTTACTTCTAATTTTCGTCTCCCACACAGGATCGTTCAAAGTTCTACATGATAAATCTTTGGGAAAACTACACCTAAATAATATGTAACATACCATACTTTAGGTAATTTGAAGTATACCTACTCCCCACAAACAAAATAAACTCCAGGAATAACAGGATCTTTTCCTCCCACGAACAGAAGTCAAACTCCTACATACTCAAATACATGGTCACAATCACTTTTACCCATGAACCTAGTGTTAAGGGTCCATTTATCTTTACTCACACATAATTTCCCTTTATTTTGCCAATTTAGAAGTAGTGCAGGCATAACTCATGAGTCTTGATGTTTACTTCATCCTTATCCCATGGTCCTATACATCTCTTATCCCATCCTGTTCTTTCCCTTGCATCCATTGCTCTATTCCTGTCTTCTGTTAAATCTCAAAATTTCTTCTCAACCTCAGTTAAAGAACAGGTCATATTGTTTCTATGAGCATGAGCGGTGTCCAATTTCATCTTTGGTTTAAGGAATCTGTTAACAATATCCATCGTTTTAGCTTGAAAATGTTGATTCAAATACTTGAGCAAAGTAACTTCAGGAAGTATCAAGCCATAATTTGAGTAATAATATTGGAAATGTCCCATTCCATAAAACAGACTTATCAGAAGGCTACACATAACACCATACGTAAGAGGAATATGGTAATAGGTCATTTCCTCTGCCGCTGACAGAGGTAACAGTGTACAGACATAACAGTCCTTTGCATCCCTATTGCCAACGTACTCATGAAGCAATTTAAAACAGGCATTTGAAAAATATTCTCCTCTAGATAAATCAACATGCAAATCTTTATAATCTAGTGCATACAGACTACTATCTGTAGGACTTGGGGTCTTAGGGTAACACTAGGCTTTAGCTAGGCTACTATGGGAAATGTAGGTAAATATAATCCTACAAGGAGAACAAATAATACTACAACAATAGAAAGCAACATTCCTACTGATATATATCTTTGCCTATTTCTGCTATTATTTTTTGTTAGACTTGTCAACCTTAGGGTGGTCTTTCTCCAGGCTTTTTGCCTGCTTACCTCGTCTTTTTGTTGAATCGTTTTGTTGGATTTATGACTCTGAGCACTATACCACTGCTGAATAGTGCTAAAGTGCATCTACTTCTCTCCTAAACATGGTGACATTGTTGCATGCACAATTGTGATATTTAGTTTACTTGCAAGTCCCTTGGAAGTGGTATACTGTATACCCAGGGACTGTAAATTATATGCTACTATTGGGACTGTAACACTGATTGTGCCACCCAAACCATTAGCCCTTATTCTCGGTCAGCTTGACCTGTTGACTTTATCCCGGTCCAGTGAGACCTGATCACCCCTATAGGCGCTCATTACTTTTAAATGCTAGAAACACCTTTATCCTTTAAAAAATTCATATGTCAACTCCTACTTATTGGATTTTTTTTTTGGGTCGTGATTTCTTTATAAAAAATATTTTCTATTTTTCTAAACAGGTGTGTAGTTTTTTAGTGGTGTTTTCATTGTGCTACTGTGTGTGTTTGTTGCACAAATACTTTACACATTGCCTTTTTATATATGCCTGACTGATCTGTTCCAAGTTACCAGAGGTTGCGCACAGGCTATCTTTTAGTGTGTATCTGACTTACCCTGACTCCAGTAGTGGTCCCTAATTGGATAGGGTGCATACCTCTTCCAGCTAGAGACTCTATTTACAAACAGGGCTGATCATCAGTAAGTATAGGACTTGTGTTTGTGCAATAATGAATAGTAACTCATTGCTCACTAGAACTCTATACTAAGACCAGTTCGAATCCTTTTCAATTCTCCCTAATTGACTTTGATTTTTCTGCCAAACCATGTCTCTATCTGGAGAAGTAGCATGTGCACCTGCACATGCAGTACTTGATTTTGAGGTTGCTAAGTTAGAGTCCTACATTGTGGCAAAGTTTAAAAATGTTTGCAAGGGGTTTCAAGTGTCCACTAAAGGCTACACCCAGAAGGTGGAACTTCAGAATGCTTTCAGAGCCTGGGCAGAGGCCAGTAATGCAGGGGTTGAGGTACCAGAGGAGGAGGAGGATCAAGAAATTGAGGAGGATGAGCTGATCCTGGAACGTGGTGTGGATCTGGGACTACCTATGGAGAGGGCCAACAGCTTGCTGGAAGCAGTAGTGGGTCCCAGAGCAGTGTCTCTTTAAAGAACCTGTCGCCAGAGGAGCTTGCAGACAGGAGGGAGGAAAGACAACTCAAACTAGAGCTTACAAGACTGTAGAAAAAGCAAACTCTAGAAGAGAAGAGGCTGTCTCTTGAGGAGAGGCAACTAGCCCATGAACTCAGTCTCAGGAAGCTGGACTTTAGAGCTTTACAAGTGGGGTCCAGTAGTAATGGTGGCAGCATATCTGCAGTGTCTACTACTGAAGTAAGAGTCCGGATACCCAAAGATTTGGTGCCAAGTTATATTGGTGGGGGATGACATAGACAAGTGGTTTGCAGTCTATGAAGTGTCTGTAAGAGTGCACAAGGTCCCAGAGGAGCGCTGGGGTGGTAGTTTATGGAGGTACATGCCCATAGTGGGGAGGCACACACTCCGCACACTACACGTGGGGGACCAGATATGCTACACTACGATGAAGTAGTGCATTGGGTATTCCTGGATACATTTCTGGGTTATTTTCCTTTAATATTGAATTAGGTGGCCCCTGACCTGGTGCACACATGATTTTTATTCAAGTTTTTATTTAAGTGTGTACAAGCGATTTATTGGTGTAAACCAGATTCATTGAGTGCAATTCAGCTGCGTATTATTCACTACAATGAAGGCCATCTTGGTCAATAAGTTTGGTCTAACCCCATGAAATGTGTAGGAAGTGGTTCAGGGCCAGCCACAAGAACTCCTCACAGTCATGGGTGGATTTCTTAGATTATGCTAGCAAGGCACTGAAGGGCTGGGTGAAGGGCAGCAAGGTTGATGATTATTCAGGGCTGTACAACTTATTTTTAAAGGAGCACATGTTTGATACTTGTTTTGCAGAGCTGTGCCAACACCTGGTTGATAGTAAGATTTCTGATCCCAGAATGTTTGCTGAGGAGGGGGACATCTGGGTCATCATCAGAGAATCCAAGAAGGTATCAGGGGACTCCCAAATCAGGGTTCCCATCAGAGGAAAGAGGGCTGAGATAAAAGTAGGAGATCTCTCAAGCCCCCCAAAGAACTCATAGGGGAAAGGGTCCCATTCCCAATCTGGCCACCAAAAGAAAAACTACCCTGACAAAAGTGACAGCAGTGCAGAACTCCTAAGTGCTATGAGTTGATTAATTAAAAGTTATGAGTTATTTATTTATTTGTTGATTAATTAAAACCATTACAAGAAAGGACAGAAATAAATACAGACCAAAACACATTACCTAATTGAACGTTCCAGGATACAATGCATAAAGTTGATCACAATCAATTAACGTTTTCCAGTCAGTCAGGCTAATTAAACATTATTATTTAATTTTGTAAAATAGTTTACAGGACATGGCAGATTTCAGGGATAAAGTGCACGTGTGCCAATCGATAAAAATAATAAACATTATAAATGGAACATTTATCTAAAAGTGGTACTCTAAAAACAAACAATTAGTACATTATCTAAAAGTAGTGCTATATAAGCAAACAATTAAAAAGTGCCCTAAAGATATTTCATCATCACCTTAAAAACAGCAACATCATCATTTCACAGCCTTAACAAATTTAACATATGATTTGGGTGTCAACCTTACATAATTTCTTTTCCACTGTAAGTATAAGTTTTACAAATTGGTGTATAATATAGACGTTGACACCATTTAGGCAAAATATTAATGCCGATCTACAAGTCCTAAGTCCCATTTCTTTAAAAATAGGTTTTAAAATTATTTTCCGTTCCTTCATCATTTTTGGGCATAGTGTTACCATATGCAGCAAGGTTTCGTCACACTGCCCACACAACCGACAAATATTTGATGCCCATTTGGACTCCCATTTAGGGGTTCCATCTTTGGTTGGATAAATTCCAAACCTTAGTAACATAAATTTCTTCTTATATTAAGGGTTTTTGGTGATGAAAAAGTAAATAAGGTTGGGCCATCATTTTATCGAAGCAATTGGCAATAGACCAAAAGTGTTTTTTTTTTCTCAGCTCATATTTATCCAACAATTCTGACAGCAAGGCGACGGTTGAATTAATTATTTTTTTATAAACCATTTTACTCCTTGTTTCGTCTTCCAATTTGGGACATTCGAATTTTATGAGACACTCAGCTAAATAATCCTGCCAGCTTCTAGAGTATTCACTGGTTGAAATCTCGCTCCAACACATATTGGCCAGCGTGCCCTCCTTGGCTCGAGATAATGCCAATAGTGTTTTTACATATGATGCTCTACGCACTAAGAGCTGTTTCCGTAAGCCGAATTCCAGTCTTAAATTGGCACATGAAATCTGCCTAGGAATCCTAAAGACTGATTTATATGTCCTTGCAACTATGGCCTCCAATACTTTCGCGTCTCTACCCTTAAAAATAATAGACCCATAATCCAGGGAGGGAATAAGTTTTGCTTTCATGACTTTAAGTAGATGGTCATAATTGGGGCATACTAATTTATCTCTTAATTTTCGAAATGCGAAGGCAAGTGAGGAACCTTTAGCCTCTAAGTTATTGAAATGCTGTCTAAATGATAGTCGATCATCAAATGTAATTCCCAAATATTTATAAGTTTTTACACATTCCACAGACAAACCATTGATACTCAAGTCCTTTGCCCCAAGTTTGCCTTTTCCTAATAACAAAATTTTTGTTTTTTTTATATTGATTGTTAACCCATTTTGGGTTACATATATATTAAAGGAATGTATTAATCTTTTTAGTCCTATCATAGTTTGGCTAAGTAAAATAGTATCATCAGCATACTGTAAGTATTTAATTTCTTTACCTATTACAGTAGGGGAATGTGAATTTACATCATTAAAATGGGTTGGGAGATCAGACATAAATAAATTAAAAAGACAAGGAGCGAGCACACATCCTTGTTTTAAGCCAAGATTTGTCTCAAGGCGGCGGGTATGAGTGTTTTCAGTATGCACACTGCAAGGGGGATCCCAAGTGTCCAAAATGAGCACAACCTCCCACTGGAGTATGGTGCTGGGTGAAGAGTTTATCCCAGATAATGATGGGAGTTTAGTAGGGTTACCCTATTGTCGCTGGGTGACAATGGGATGGTTCTTAAGATCCATATGTCCTCTACAACTACAAAGTATAGGTAATGGGTCACCATCAATGGGCAAAGTGTTGAGGCTCTGAGGGATAGAGGTGCCAGCATGACTCTGGTAAGGAGTCAGCTGATGTCCCCAGAGCAGGTGATGCCCAATGCACTCCACTTGGTTGTGGTGACTGACAGCAGAGAGGGCTAGGTAGTGGTCCTTGTTCCAATTGAGTTGGGGGGGTTTAGATCTTCTGAAAGTTGTAGTGAGTCCTGCCATGCCTGTGGACTGTCTGCTTGGTGATAACCTTGAGTACACTACCTGGTAGAAAGTGGAGGTCAAGGCTCACGTGAAGATGTTTGGGTTACCCAATTTGATCTGTGTAGTCTCAACATACATGGCTGCTCAGGATGGGAGTCAAAAAGGGCAGAGTCCTGGAAAATGGCCCAGCCAGCTGCTAAGAAAGGGAAATGCAGAGTGTGTGGGAAACCCGGCCCTGAATGTCTTCCCAGTGCGATGGATGGCACACCTGCGGTGGCCAACCCAGAGCCTACCGAGGAGGGAATTGCTCCCATTGGTGACCTGCCAGAGCTTGTTTGATTGTATGTGGAAGAAGACTCACCAAGGAGAAGTTCTGTAGGACACAGAGGGAGGGCCCAGCCCTTAAGGGCATGATGCAACAGGCTGAAGCCCAAGCAGCAGGTGATGCATCTGGAAGTCATCACATTTACTGGGACAACAACCTCCTTTACAGTGAGCCTAAGGCTCCTGTGCATGGGAAACCAAGGGCCCTGGTGGTCCCCAATGCTACAGGTTATTCCTACTGGAGCTGGCTCAGGAAGGTCTTCAGGCAGGACACCGGGGCCAAGACAAGACCTTTGCAAGACTTGTTCCCCACTTCTATTGGTCTAGGATCAAGACTTCCTCAAATGCGATCTATAGGACTTGTGTGACCTGCCACACCAGTGCGAAGACAGGGCAGAGGCTTCAAGCCCCCTTTAATGCCTTGCCTGTAATTGACAAACCCTTTGAGAGGCTGGGCATCATAAGGTTGGGCCTATGGATCTCTGGACTACTTCAGGCATCAGGATTATCCTGGTTCTGGTGGATTATGCCACTGAGTACCCAAATGCAATCCCTCTGCAGATCATGACTGCACCTGCCATGGCAAAGGCCCTGATTGCGGATTTATATCCGAGTGGGTTTCCCCAAGGAAGTGGTGTCTGACAGGGGCACCAACTTAATGTCTGCTTACTTGCAGTCATTGTGGAAGGAGTGTGGGATAACCTACAAATTTGCATCCCTTTTGTGTCACTCACTCTATCTATCAGTCACACACACTAATTTATGTTTTTGATGTATAGATGAATACCAATCGCCCTTCACTCCCAACTACTCCACTTTCTAGACACTGAACACTGTTATATGCAACAATGTCTCATTTATTCAAAATAAATAAACACTTTCAACTACAAAGTCAAAAATATACCATATCTGTCATATCACAATATTCTCTCGATCATTGCAAATTTATATCACAAATTTTGCAATGATCAAGAGATTTGATGACAGTTTTTCTTGTGTTTTTTTTAAATTAGAGATGTTTGGCTTTATATCAAACAAATGTATTCTATAGAATATTGAAATGTACTGGTGATGTTTTTATAGACATATATATGGGTTTCAAAATGTTTTTCTTGTGAGGCCCTGAGTATTAAGTCAGGCATCCTCTTGCCATGCCTTCTGTTTGCATACAGAGAGGTGCCACAGAAGCGAGTGGGCTTCAGCCCCTTCGAACCTCTGTATGGACATCCAGTCAGAGGACCACTGAGTTTGGTGGAAGACGTGCAGGAACAAGCTCCCAGGAAGATTCCCCTGGATGTAGTGAGCTACATGCTGGCCTTTAGAAGTGAAATGGCTAAGTTGTAAAAGCAAGCTTCAGACAACTTAGAAGCCAGTCAGGATGTAATGAAACAATGGTATGACAAAAAGTCTACCACTGTAGACTTGCAACCTGGGCATAAAGTGTGGGTTATGGAACCTGTGAAGCCAAGGACTCCCCAAAACCATTAAACTGGGCCCTATGAGGTGATTGAAAGGAAGAATGAGGCCACCCACCTGGTGGACCTTAAGACACCTAGGCAATCCCAAAGGGTGATCCATGTCAATCGCCTCAAACTCCACTTTGAGAGGTCCAAGCTCACCATGCTGTTGGTGACAGATGGTGAGGAGGAAGAGTCTGACTCCTGAACAGCAGAGGGACTGCCTCCAAGTATTGGGGCAGTACTCCTCTGTGTTGTACCTCATCCCTGAGACTACCCACTTCTATATCCATGATGTGGACACAGGAGATAACTTTTCTGTCAAAAACACATCCTACAGGCTGTGTGACAAGGTGGGGGCCAGCATTATGGAAGAGGTTTCCAAATGTCTGGAGTTGGGGCGATAGAACCTTCCAGTAGATCCTGGTCCAGTCCTGTGGCACTTATACCAAAAGTTGTCCCACTGGGCACCACACCTGAACTCAGGGTCTGTTTGGATTATAGAGTGATCAACTCAGTCACAAAGACAGATGCTTATCACATCCCCCAAACTGATGGGCTTATTGACAGGTTAGGGGCGGCCCATTACTTAAGTACCTTTGATCTTACATCAGGGTACTGGCAGATCACCCTACCAGTCTGGGAGACTCACAAAACCCATACTGAGGTCAGATCATTCTTGGGCCTAACTGGGTACCTTAGGAGATTTGTCAAGGGCTATGGCACGACTGTTGCTCCTTTGACAGAGCTTACTTCTAAGAAGCAGCCCAGAAATGGGATTTGGATAGTGGCATGCCAAAAAGCATTTGTCTCCCTTAGGCAGTCCATGTGCCCAGCCCCTGTGCTCAAAGCCCTTGACTTCTCCAAGGAGTTTATCGTTCAAACAGATGCCTCAGAACATGACAGAGGGGCAATACGATCACAGCTCAATGAAGAGGGCCTAGACCAACCTGTAGCCTTCATCTCCAGTAGGTTACTCTCCAGGGCACAAAGGTGGAGTGCTGTAGAAAGAGAAACGTTTGCTATGGAAATAATTTTTCCTCTATCTCCTGTCAGCAATTTCATCCATTCAGTTCTCATCAATTTCAATCCATAATAATACTATTCACAGGAATATAAAAACAAGTATTGTTCCAGCTTATGTATCAAAACAAATCAAGCATAGTCACAGACAATTAATCTCTTCTGCTTACTCCTCATTTGATCTTTCAGCACTGTCTTTACTGTCCTGATCAGAGGAGTTTTATCCAAACACCCCCCAGCCATGTGTCCACTTGATGGATATTCCACTGTCATTCATAAAGCAGATCGTTTTGCTCTAAAATACACCCAGATTGCTCTCTTTTGTTTGATGGCAGAGGTATCCAACCCCGTTATAATGGATTGTTATTGAAGAGAACTGAATGGATGACATTGCTGACAGGAGACAGAGGAAAAAATATTTTGTAAGTAATAGTTATATGTCTACTTTGTATTCACTGTTTTATAATATTATTTAGAGAAATGTTTTGCACCGGGGTCTGGCAAAATTCACAGCATGGTGTGCGTTTCTGACCTTAGGTGAATGGCCGAGGGCATGCTTTGATATAAGTGTGACTATAAGCTCAACTTGAAAACCGGCGAAACCATGAAGCAATACATTTCTCTAAATAATATTAAAAAACAGCCAATACCAAGTAGGTATAATCACTTTCTTATATGTAGCATGCAGTGGTTTTGAGAGAGAATAATGCCAACAGCACTGCAGGAGTGGTTTCAAGGAGGTAGAACCTTGGTCCTGATGAAAACCAAAGGGATGGCTTGAAACATGTCTACCCTTAGGAAGGCAAATACATAGTTATCCACCCTTCCCTCTGCCCATTTTTTAATCATACTGACTAGAGGCCAGCATAAATAATAGTTTACTTACTAGTCAGGTATCTTTAAGGTTTTCTTTCCACACAAAATACCCAGCCCTCCACCTCCTATTGTCATCATTCTACACCATATTAATACATCTGTTAGTGCTCCAGCGTAACTCGTAGGTCGCAGAATGCCTCATTCCGCAGTGGATCTGGATGGACCAATGAGGAAGCATTCCACCAAGGGGAAACCGTGGTGGGAGAGTGTTATACCAAAAACAAGTGTGTGTTCTTCATCTTGTTGAGGGTTATTCCACAGCAAACTGAGTAGCTCCCTGTGTTTGGTTACTTATCGGTAGGGGGACGAGTCGCTCTCTACCTTTATCTTCGAATCTTTTTTGAAAGCATTGATATAGTGTACAATTAAACAAATATCCTCCTTCATTACCACATCATTCATTTTTTTTAAACTAATATTTGATTGTAACTAAAACATAATAACAAATTCTGGCTGCCAAATTGCTGAATTATTGAGTCCCATGACAACAAATCTGAACCATTATAAAAATTCCCTAATGTCTTGAACCCTAATGCTTGCCATGTCTGTAGGATTGCTTTAGCTAATTCCAATCCCCAAATCCCACAGTTGTGTATAGAAGTATAGTCATGACATATTGGAATTTCCCAAGATTTAAAAATTATCTGAATACATGAGCCAAGGCCTTTAAAACCTTATACCTTGTTTTCTTATGTAACTTGGCAGTCCAAAGAAAAACTGGTAAGCCAATTTGGCTTTCTTTAATCATAATACCTAACAGAAAATTATCAAAAGCTGTAGTTACTTGTGCTAATTGAACTAAAGAATCGACTAATGCAGCCTGATAGTGTAACCGAAAATGTGGCAAAGCTAACACTCCCTGGGTTGTATCTAGTTGCAGAATGAGCATTTTTTCACCCTGGGCTGTTTGTTGGACCGTACAAAGCTTCTAATAATGGTATCTAACTCCTTAAAGTAAGCACACGATATATAGAGGTAGCAAAATCCACCTTTCTAACAGCTTTCTTGTCTTGATGAGGGTAGCACCGTAATTTAAATGAAATAATTGGGAGTAAATCATTTGTAACATAAATCCCTAAGTATCTAACTGAGCATTACAGAACCATCTGTAAACCTACTGGGAGCTCGAAGCGTGATGAATTAAATATTAAAAGTTCTGTCTTCACCTGATTCACTTTATAGCCCCAAACTCCCTTAAAACCCTTAATTTAATTTATAACATTCTGGATATTTTGACTATCAGTCCCCAAATATGAAATCACACCATCAGCGAATATCTTAATTTTCACCATCCCTTCTGTAGGTGGACAGATAGATGGATTTTTTCGGTTCCTGGCGGCTAATGGTTCAATAAAGAAAGTAAAAAGTAATGGGGATAGAGGGCATCCATGACAAGTGCCATGATTTATCTCACAACCCCCACCTCCTGTAAGTTAATGATGATCCTAGCCTCAGTCCCTCTATAGAGTTTCTTTAGCATAACTATGATCATGGGTGGAAAACCAAATTTATCCAAAACAGAAAACAATGCTTTCCAGTTAACTAGATCAAACGTCTTTTACACGTCCAACGTAAGAATCCTTGCTGCAGATCGGAGCATATAAATTCTCCCTACTTCCACGGACAGAGTAAATCCACAGTCGCACATACATACACTCATCATACGCTAGGGCCCATCACACTGATATTCATTCTATTACTCTATCCACACTGAATATAGGAGAGAAACCTAAACCAATCTGCATCTAGAGCGAGGTCAATGCGACCATAAAGAAATTGTCCTGAGTCATGATTTTAAACATAGGAAATACATTTGAAACTCAATAACTGACAAGGAAATAACCTCCCGACACTGGAATTCAAACAATGTCAACTTTTTATCTTAATTAGTTCAAATGAAAGTCAATCAATAGCAAAGTCATTATTCTCATAGTTACCTATTCTAGCTAAATGGGTCAGGACAGGTCTCTCAATAAAGTCTCCTGAGTCGCCGTCCTCACGATCAGCATCGATCCTCACGAACATAGGTTCAGGAAGAAGTGGCCTTAAACCCTCTCTAGTCTAACATTATTTATAATAAAACTTGCAAAATAAAAGTAACAAACAAACTCTGAACGTCCGTTGAGCCGCTGAGCAGAGCGAGCAGGAAAGGATGTTGTCTGGCAACATTTGGAAAACCTCCGCTCAGAAAAATCACAAAAATAAAAACATGGAAGAAGGAAACTCAAACTAGGCAATCGATACATTCATGAATGCTCTTCCTTGGTACCATAGTGAAGCCACTGCAAGTTATCTCAGTTCATTGTGGCTTTATTCTTTTCCAAGGGCAATTGGAAGCAAGCCCGGAGCTGCTGTCCTCACGGAAACTTTTAATTCAGACAGAGGCTGTGGTCAGGTGACTTCCAACCATGTTCAGCAAGGCCTCTTGTCAAATCTCAGTCACTCGAGTGCAGGCTGTAAATAGCGGCCATCTTGGTTTAGGCCAAAACGGACCATCTTAATTAAAAGAAACACAAAACAATGTTATCACATCGTAATGACTATACAGTGTTAATCCCCACTAATACCCTTATGTGTATGTAATTATCTAGCCGTCGTCAACACAAAGAAGCATTAGAGCGTGTTATTTAAAAGCGCAGACACGAAACAAATAGCACTTTTGCGACACTCATTTAATTAATTTGCTCACCAATTTAGTTCACGTATTAATAAAGCAACATATATGCATTCCCGCGTGTAATTTCTCTCATTAGTAATGTTGATTAGTCAAGACTTCTAACAAAGTTAGTATTTTAATGATTATAAATCAGTAATTTTAATCATAACATATAACATAAACTGGAGTTTAAATCTCAATACATTTTCAATAGAAAACCCTGCTCCAGCATCCTCACCTACTCCTTGTTAACTCAAAATAAAAATCAATTGCTTGTGTCAACAGGTAGGTACTAGCTGCCATCGATCGTCTGGGCAAAAAGCCATTTTGGTTCAAATGGATCATTGATTGAGCACAAGGTGCAATCCGGTTTGCCTAAATCTTCATAATTCATTTATAAACTACATTAAATAAATTTAGAGGGCGGTATGAATTAGGGTTTGAAAAAACTTACAACTACTGCTTCTTTAAAATGCTTAGGTATTTCTACCCCCTTCTTTAATATGATTAAAAATAACTGTGAGAAATGGGAGAAGTTCATTTCAAAAAGTTTTATATACTTCCGTAGGGATTCCATTGCAACTGCTTGCCTTAGCGTTGGCCATATTTTTAAGGACAGCAGCAACATCACCAGGCTCTATCAATCTAATCAGGGTTTCTTTTTTACCTGAACAGACTTTCGGGTGCTGTAACATAATAAAATACTGTTCTAGCTCCTGAACTATGACCATCTACGTCTCTTCATATATTTGCCTATAGTGATGAAAAAACATCTCAGTTATCTCTTTATTACCAGTCACTTTTACTCCTGTGTCCGGATTTTAAATTGTGTTAATGGTTTGTCTATTCTTCTGAGTTTTGGTTGTCCAGGCCCAAAATTTCCCTTACTACCTGCAATTTCCTCTAATAGAAAAAATCTCAGAGTTCCTGTTCTGACCTTGATAGCTAGTACTGCATTAATTGATGGACTGTTATAGAACCTGAGCCTTCCATTAATCCTACAAGTTGGCTATGGGTATTAACTACCGTTGGCTATGAATCCTGAATCCTACTAGTCAGAGCCCAGGTTGATTTGGCTTTAAACGAGATCGCCTGTCCCCTAAAAGCAGCCTTGAATGCTTCCCAAACCATAAAAACAGAAGCCACATTAGAATCTATTTTTAAAAAATCCAGAATAAAACACTTTGCATCATTAACTCAAGTTTGATCCATAAGTAGTGATTTGTCGAATAGCCATCTTGGTCTCTTCCTCTGAGTCAAATCTAAAATTGCGACCATTGAGACTAGTGAATAATCTGAAAATGGGTTAGCTCTTATCTCGATGACACTCCTTTTCCAAAATACTTCTCACCATGAAAAAATCTAATCGAGAGTCCGACCCAAATCTAAAGGAATAGTATGTGTATTGTGCAAAATTGGGATAGTCGAGGTGCCACGGGTCCACCAAGGCCAGATCTTGCTTAATTATGGTTGGCAAGTTAACACTTTTGGGCTTCATCTGTCTCCAATCACTATTGGAGGTATCATATCATAGGTCTTGTATGAAAGTAAAATGCCCCCACACTAGTGAACCCTCTGCTTGAATTGCGATATTAGAGATTTGGTCCGGGGCCTCCGTTTCATCCAATATAGGACCATAGGAGTTTAGTAAATTCAACACATTATCAACCACACAGACCTTGACATAGATCCATCCACCCTTACTATCCCTTAATACCTCCTTAATTTTCCATGCTAAGGAACTGGAAAATAATATGGCTACTCCTCGCATCGCCACTCCTGGCGAGTCATAATAAGGTAGCTAAAACTTTCCCAGGATAGTTATTTTAGGACTGTTGCTCTTAAAGTGGGTTCCTGAAGAAAAATCCCCTCTGGATTAAACAAAGTCAACCACTTCAGCAGGGCCCCACAATTTTGCTTATTTGACAAACCATCCATATTGCAGGAAATACATTTTATCTGTTAAGCCATTATTGATCAGCAGAAATGAGCTTAAATGTAAATGTAAATGTGCAGATATTTATATAGCGCAAATCACCAACCGGTCTCTAAGTGCTTGCTTAGGGAACCCGTCCTGGTATTCCCCTGTGAGATATCACAAGGTGAAAGCCAGGCATCCCGCCGCGAGGGGCCATTGTGGAGATTAAGCAAGCTATTGCCCAGAGTCGCAGAGTGTGAACCCATGAATCGAGTATGCACTGGAGCGAGAATTATCGAGTCCATGGACTATTTATGGACTCAAGACCCAGCCGAGCCGGGAATTGAACCCTGGTCCCGGGCTGACCTCTGCTTCCAGGTCTGCCTACTCTAACCAGTGAGCCACACTTCTCCATTACCATCAATATCGGCCTTGGTCGATAACTTATTACATATTTTATGTTTTTTGACCGCCACATCTTCTGCAATCTAAACCTGAGACAGGTGCTTTGCGCAGTTGCCATCTATTCATAAGTAAGTTGAAGCAATCTATCCTCTCCTGTATCATTGAAACAACATATCCACTCCTGTATCCTGCTTTTTTTTGCTGCCCAACACGATTAGTAATGCCGAAAGCTGTGACAGTGCTCTACCCCCTACAGCATACTACAACTTTTCAGAAATATTTCCAGATTCTGACATCTTTGAAAAAAGGGCCAGAGCTTTCTCAACTGCCATAAACGCATGAAATTGAAATCAACCATTAACAAGGACCTTCAGCTTAGATTGCTGATCTAATCAAGCTTGCGCCCCAACAGTTTAAATTCCCGAACCAGTCCTTGAAAAGTTTTACAACATCGTGCAGCAGTTATTGATAGGTCTAAGAACCCCCTCATCTGCATATTGTCCATCAGCAGAATTGATTTTTTAAACATTGCTACAGTCAAAATACGCTTTTTTATCCTGTAATCAGAAAAGTTGACCCTGATTGTACGTGGGTGTTTCATGGCCGTTGGCCAATGTGCAAAGACCATGTGTGCCCTCTACATCGTTAAATCATCTGGAGCCTCCAATAGAATATACTTCCTAAGCAGAGAATTCATCAGTTGGGATACATTATGGACAGCCCTTGAGACTCACTCCCCTCCAGGATGCCAATGAACCAGAGATGTGAGCGCTTTGCATGATTCTCCATGTCTTTGAGCTTATTTTCTAGGTAACAAACCCTCTTTTGATTGTTTGAGACATCCTTGTTCATAGAGAGCTGCCTGTTCTCCAAATTAGCCATTCTTCACTCTGCTTCTTGCAACCTCTGCGACATTTGTATAAGGCAATGCTCAATCTTGGACAGAGTCTTGTTTAACATTTCAATCTCCTGGGCCTGTAGTTGAATTAGCTCACAGTTTTTTGTCAGAATTTTTTCAAACGAGATTTTAACGTCTATAACTGTGACGAAGAGGCCCAATCATGACTTTCTTCACTGCAATCGGCAGACACTACCAGAGGAGGAGAGACTCCTTGGCTTAACTACCTAAGGAGCTATCTCCTAGACTTGGAGACTTCATCCTGAACTGCCTGTATGCCCCTTCCATTGGCTGGCAGAAACTCCCATGTGGGGTCTTCCTCCATTATCACACTTCTGTGTTGCTGACCGGCATTCATTTTGTTGATTTGTTCCCCTCTCCTATTTTGCGGAACACTGGGTAGTCTTATCTTCACTGCTATGCTTGGCCTAGAAACAGAGGTTTGGCCTATGTCTCCATCACCGCTTGTCTGACATTTTCCTGAAAACTTTTCACTCTGCCCTTCTGTCAGGTCAAAATTAAACTGAGTTTCTAACACTGGAGTCGCAGCAAGAGATATTAGAGCTACATGAACCTCGGCCTGATCGGACTGGCCTTGATAGCCCTTGTGACCAGGGGATGGGTGCTCCTCTGCCATTACATCTTCAGTGGCATTCTTCCGCACCATGTTTCTTTGCTCTGTTGTGGCCAAAAATCCCTGTGCTGCCCGACGCTTCAATTTCTGGTCTGTTGGAGTATTATGGACTGCGGCTGTTGATTCAGAATGAATATGTCTCATTTGTTTTTGTTCCAATCTTTTTATTGACATTTCTTCATATTTTCATACAACATAAATAGTGCATAAGCACCCTGTGTGGCAACAACAAAGTTATGCAGTTCAGCATGCAATCCATCCTATTAACAGGTAAGCTAGTGAATGAGTTACTGGTAATAGTTCCAGGAGGACTTTCCTTGCAATGACTGTGGCAGTACCATGTCAGACATTGTGATATACTACATCTTAACCATATTAGCCATGGTGCGTTACTTAATCAAACTGTGGGCGTGGGGTACAACAACATGAGGACAAAGTAACCAAAGGAAGGATAGGGTAGTCACCTGAGACCCGCTGCCGCATGTGTTAAAAAGGGGAGACAGCCTTCTAAGAGCCAAATTACAACATCTCTGTAATGTGGAAATCATATGTTAGTAAGTGAGGCCAGTGCAGTGTGCGTGTACTACCAATTACTAAGCACTGAGTTCCTGATCTTGTTCCTTTTCTTGGGGCCCCTGCTCCGTGACATTATCCATGCCCTGCAACCTCAACACCATAGCGTCCCAGTGATGCGCCAGAGAAAACTTGCGAATCCCAAGCAAGTCCTCCCAGCATAATGCAACCCCCTCTGTCTTAGCCCAGGTAAGTAAGGAACGGCGTCACGCTATGGCGTGAGGGCCGTTGGGGACTTCCACCTCTTGGTGATTAGGCGTTTAGCCGCTATGAACCCCAGATCAAGGAACCGAGTGGCTGCTCTGTCTTTCTTACTCCTACTGAACAAATGCAGTATGTGTGCCTACCAATGAAGGGGGATATCTCGAGAGGTACAGGTAGCTAGTGTAGATGTCACATTGGCCCTGTTTTCGCGCAAGTAAGGGCAATGCCGCAACATGTGAGGTATGTCTGCGTTTAATAAGCGGCACCTAGGACAGGCTGCATCTGATCTAGCAAAATACTTATTCATTTGGGCTGGGGGGAGGTACGCCCGGTGCAATATAAAAAAATTTAATTTGTTTAAAGTGCTAATTACGTGGAATACGTGTCGGACCTCCACGGACGGCCAACCATTCCCTCTCTGTAAATACTCTCCCCAAGGCCTCCTCCCAATGTTGCTTCAGGGGTTCAGGTCAATTTCTGTGTGTTGGCAGAGTGAGGACGCGAACCAACGAGTCAAGTGCCCCTCATTTCCCATCACATGTAAGTACTGTATCGTATGGTGCATGGGCGGTTCCTGAGCGAAATTACCCCACTTAGAAGCCAACAAGGCTATAATCGCCTGATGTAATAAAAACTGTCCTGGGTACATGTTCTCCTCCGACATAAGTTCCTAATATGGAATAAGCGAGCCATCCTGCTAAAGGTCTCTCATATCTTGAATACCTTCAGAGTCCCAGTGACGCAATTCAGTTGCTGTGGTGCATAAGTCACCTCGTGGTGTACCCAGTAATGGAATGGCGGGGGCGTATGGTGTGAGAGCCCTGGTGAGGAAGAGGCTCCTACGGAAACACTTAAAGCTATAGCCGGTAGAAGTGCACCAATGGGTCTAGGCTTTGTGCATGGGTGGAAGATATGTAGTAATGTATGATGCAGAATTGGAGGTTACAGTGAGGCTGTATGTGCCACATGTCGGTATGATAGCCATCGGGCGATCCACTGAAGCTGGGAGGCCAGGTAATAATGTTCGAAGTTGGGCACCACCAACCCTCCTTGTTCTGCAGATAGAGTTTCCCCATAGATACTCTGTCTCTGGACGTTCCCCATACAAATTCCCTTATTATCCCTTACCATTTGCGAAAGAAGAGAGGGGAAATAATAATAGGTAAGGTAGTGAAATAGTAGAGGAGATGAGGGAGAACTACCATTTTTACAAGGGCTACCCTGCCCGAGATTGCCAATGGGAGGGTCTTCCAGAAGCTCATTTGTGACTGGATAGCTGTAGTGACTCTGACTATGTTTCATTCGAACAGATTCTTCTTAGTACGGTATATGCCCACTCCTAGGTATCTCAAGAGGCCAGTGCACCAAGTCATATGAACACCCCCCCTGGAATACCCCAGGTCAAGGGTCGTCTGCAGAAACGGAGAGAGAAAAGATTTTGCGGCATTAACCCTCAGGCCCGAACCCCTGGCAAAGTGTGTTAAGGCCTGATCCAAGGAGGGTGGGATGTCGTGGAGGTCTTGCACGTACATTAGTAAGTCATCAGTGTATAGCAAGATAACGTGTGAACCGTCTCCCAGAGTGACTCCCATGTCCACGTGCACGTAGATGTGCGCTGCCAGTGGTTCCACCACCAGCGCGAAGAGGAGGGGGGACAAAGGGCATTCTGCCGAGTCCCACGCCTTACCTGTATGGGGTCCAATAAATAGGGGCCTTTCCAAACTGGGATGAATGGGCACCTATACAGCAACCGAACCATACTAAGGAAATAAAGCCCTATACAGTTTCGGGCAAGGGAGGGGATAAGGAACTTTTAGTCGAGCGAATCAAACGCCTTCTTAGGGTCCAGCACCATGCAGCCCGACCGAGGCCATTTGAGAGGGGTATACTCAGCTACCCTAAAGTACCAGCGAATATTTAGAGCCGTGTTTCGGTGAAGGGTGAACCCGTTCTGGTCAGGGTGTACCAAGGCGGGAACAAGGGGCACCAGGCGATTAGCTAAAACTTTGGCTAAAATTTTATAGTCGACATTTAATACCGCTATCGGCCTATATGATCCAGGGGAGGATGAATCCTTACCTGGCTCAAAAATGGAAACCACGCTAGCCATGCACATCAAGCATGGTAGAGTCATGTCATTAATTGCCAATGTGTAAAAGGAGTGCAGTTGGGGCACCAGAGTCTCCGTATATGTTTTAAAAAATTCAGTGGGGAGCCCGTCGGGTCCTGGCATCTTTCTGGAAGCCAGTGACTGTACTGCTTCACGAATTTTGTCAAATGTCAGGGGGGAGTCCAGAGTGAGGAGTTGGTCAAGCATCAGTGTGGGCAGCTCTACTGTGGAGAGGAATGACTCAATATGAAGGTTATTCCTAGTCAGCTGGAACGAATATGACCTGGTGTAATATGCTGTAATTACTGCATGAATGTCTCTCTGCGTCCAGCTCCTACGGCCCAGTTCATCTATCAAGAGTTATATAGGACGTTGGGGGTTTTCTTGCCTAATTAAGTAAGCCAGTAATTTTCCCGCCTTTTCTGCAGTAGCGTGGGAGCGAGCTGAATGCACCAAGAAATTGTGACATCGTAGTCTTTCTAATAGCGATTCCCGCTCAGCTTGGGCATCATCAAGTTGCTTTTGCCTATCAGGCCGGTCGCTGGCCTGTGCTTCTAACCTGAGCAATTGTCGCTCAATGGCGGATAGGGATGTGTCAAGCTGTTTATGGATACTCCACATGTGCCCAAGGCAGTGCCCTCTGGTCACCACTTTAAATGCCTCCCACTCCTTCAGTACCGAATCCACAGATCCAGAATTGAGATCAAAGTATCCAATCCCTGCGGACTCTACGGAGCTCCGGAACGCCGGGTCCTGCAACGCCGCCGTCTGTAGATGCCAAGCTAGAATCGGGGGCACCTCAGCCTCCAATGCCAAGTGCATTATTTGTGGATTGTGGTCTGAGTGTGTCCGACCTAAATAATCTGTGGTCTGAATTAGGGGGGGCTAGGGCCGCCAAAGCTAGAATGCGGTCCAGCCGCACGTGCAACTTGTGGACTGGTAAAAAAAAGGAATAAATCCTAGTGTGAGGGTAGCTTTCGTGCCAGATATCCGTCAACGACCAATGCCCCAGCCAGGTACATAGGGACTGGACGTTCAAAGAGGCTGTGGTTCTATTTAAAGGGGGAAAGGAACGATCCAGAGAAACGTCCAGCACAGAATTAAAATCACCTCCAAGCAACCATGGAACCTCCCTCCATCTGGGGAGCAATGCCATTAGGCTACAGAGGAATGCTCCCTGGTCTGTGTTAGGGGCATAGATGAAACCCAAAAGAATAGGTTGGCCATTTAACCTACCCTTAAGTAGCACATACAGTCCAGCGGGATCCACCACCAACTCCTCCTCCTCCCATGGGACCCCAGCTTTTACCCAAATGAGTGTCCTTCTGGCCATGGATGAGTAGTTAGTGCTATAGATCTGACTTCACCAGCGACAGCGTAATCCAGGGCCGTACTGGCGGTTGCGGGTACCGGGAAATCCCCCGGTGCGCCGCACAGGTGGGGGCCGGTTTTGGGCCCCTGGAGGCCGTTTTTGTCACAGGGCCGTTTTTGCAGCATAGCTGCAAAATCGGCCCTTTAACAAAATCGGCTGAAAACCGTCCCTGGCAAAGAGCTCGGCAGCATCCCTAACCCCCGGGAGGGGGCGGCGGCCGAGCACTTTGCCAGGGCCGGTTGTGGTTCCCAGTCCGGCCCTGGCGTAATCGGATGCCTTCTGGTTGTGTTAGGTGCGCTTCTTGCAAAAGAGCGATGCTAACTGCTCTACGCTCTAGATAAGCATATATGGAGTACCGTCTGGCAGGTGTGTGAATGTCTCTAACATTCTATGTGATTATATTTAGGTTAGTCATGGAATTGATGTAAATCTGTCTGTTTCCCTTCGTGAAGCGAACACCCTCGGGAAGGGTATGTGTGGCGGCAACAGGTCTCTAAGAGAGGCGACTCCTCTAGGGGGAAAATAAAATTTAGCATCCAAACATCATGAAACATTATGAGAGCAGACCCCCAACAGGGAGATCGACCCAAACATTTGCACCTATTCATGGTAACTAGTTTCATGTCGTTGTTTGACTTCAGGGGGAACACAGATTGAAAGAGAGAAAGGAAAGAGAAAGATTGCTTGCATACTCCATCCCCCTTATTTACCCCTCTATAGTAGGAGGTAGAGCACTGGGTATGTGAGTGTGTAGGGAAAGTCCCAGGAGTACAGCTTGGAACAATGAGGACATGTATACGAGCTAGAGCCCTTAGTCTCTGTTTCTTGTGAATTCGAGGCATTTGGGGGTGATGAGCAACATGTTCTCAAATGATGCCGTCTGAAGTCTGGGAAGTGACATCCGGTAGTCGAGACGAGCCAGCATCAGTCGACCATTCTGGTGTGGAATCGGCACCCCCCTGGATCTCGACAGGGACCCAGCGGAACTTATTGGTGAAGGCAATCTGACAGGCTGAAGGGCCGCCGCAACCTGCAGTGCTTCTTGACGCTCCGATCTGATCTGTTTTGTATCCGGTGCTAAGACGGGCGGCCATGTGTCTCTGCCTTTTTTCCTGCGGCGGCCGCAACGGGGTTTCTTGTGCAGCTGGTCTTCAGAGGGCCTAGGAGCTGTTGTCAGCACGTTTTCTTCGAGCCAGTCCCAGACCTCTGCTGGGGAATCAAAGTGTCAGCTGTTAGCGTCCCCGATAACTCGAAGGCGGGCGGGAAAAATAGGGATTATCGGAGTTCCAGCTCTGTGAGTTGTTTCTTGACTGCGCCGAAGGTGGCTCGCCTTCTTTGTACTTGTGCAGTGTAGTCCGGGAAGAAGGAGACAGTAACATTTTGCACCTTGGGGCCAGGATGCTTGCCTATTTCCCGTAGAATTACACCTCTGTCCCTAATGTTCATTAAGCAAAATAAGAAGGGACGAGGGCGAGCCCCGGCGGAGGTTTATGGGCCGGAACTCTCTGGGCCCATTCTACTACGAACTGTGGTGAGAGCGACCCTGGGGGAAGCAGATCTCTCATCCAGGATTATGTGCAGCCCTCTGGATCCTAACCATCTGTCTCCTCCGCCAACGCTGCCTCAGTATTGTGAATCCTGTCGGACTGTTTGTGTTGATATGCTTGTAAAAGCGTGAAGTCGGAGGTAATGGTATCCATCTTTCCCTCCAGGGAGGTGCACATCTGTTTCAGCGTGGTGCCTATCCTCTCCTCCGTCGCCAATAACAAGTCTAATTTGGCTGTGATGTCCGACTGGTTTCCCCCCGCAGATGTTCCAGAAGTCTTGGGCACTCCTTTGGTCAGGCCTTGGGGGGTGCATCTTGGTGGGCATTGGAATGGAGGTGGCCCATGACTGTCTGCTGAGCGCTCGGCATAGGGGGTGGGATGTGAGTGTCCTCCGTCCGCAGATTCCGCAGAGCCTCAGCTGCACCCCGCTGTGTCCAAGTCTCGTTGTAGGAGAGGGAAGGGGGATGCCCCCTCCATCTCTATGGGGCCCCCACTCACTCACCAAGCCAGCTTCAGTCCCGGGCGGGTCACTAGGGTAGCCCTGGCACTCTCCTCTGGTACCACAGGGCGCCGAGTCCACTCCAGCCTGCCTCAGATTTCACTGGATGCACGGAAGGTGTCCAGCCAGGCGACACTGTCTGCCCGAGGGGTGCCCCGCCGGGGCAGGGACTCACTGTGCTCCCCAGGATCCACCAGCCGACTTCCCGGCCGAAAGCCCCAAGGGACCTCGCCTCACCTCTCAGCCTAGCAGGTGGGGGGGTTCCTCCCTCCAGCCCAGCGAGGGCCTCGGATGGCTTCACCGGTTCCACTGCACCTGCCTCTCCTGTAGTTATGACGGACAGGACAGCCACGCCACTGCAGCTTGGTCGCCGTTTCTCTTCTGGCGCCGCGCACTCTCTCGCCCGCCGAGGAGCTCTACCGCCCAGGCCCGTTCGCTCACCTCCGCGCCGCATGCTGCAAATCAGGGCGCAGTCACTTTCGCATCCTCAGCATCAGGAGACCTCTCGCCCTGATCAGAGTGGGCTCCTCTACATACTCCTGGGTGGCAGGGCAAATTTCCAGCTGCTGCACCTCAAGATTGCCAGGATAACCGGGGGATAAGGTGCGGAGTGTCTTTAGAACACGTCCGCCATCTTAGGTGCTTGGCCACGCCCCCACAGAATCAATATGCCTCATATTAGAGACTGCTTACGTGCCAGAGTCAATTCCCACTAAATCCCTTGGAAGGAGCCTTCCACCATAAATCCATGTGGCCGACACTCACGTACCTTGGGATGTCAGGGGACTACTAGCAGCTCACAGCAGCAACTTTTCTCTGAATACGCGCGGGTCAGTTTTTGCCATCACTAAAACAGTTTTCAGACTGTTACTGCAGCTCGGGCTCAATCCCAGGCCAGCCGGAACGCCAAAAGAACCATAGATGTTGGCCGGCACACTACCATTACAAGGTGGCCTGTCCGATCTGCAGTAGGTGAGGGCGCACATGAAGTGTGCTGTTGGGGAGGAGTTATGAATGAATGCTTGCAGCAGGCCATGTGAGCTATGTCTCTTACCCAGAATGCTGTACAATGTCAAACGCTCACACCCAGTACATGGATCTGGGCCTAAATCCATTGTTTTTTTGCTCACTACACCACCCCAGTTTGGACATAACCATTTGCAAATCAGTCTTGCTCATGGGAGCAGTCCAAGTCCTCCATGGATTGGAACAAGCATCCTAGTACTGGTTTCAGGGTATCACCCCTGGTCAACAAGGATAGCTTGAATCCAGTGATGCAATTCAGGAGACACACAGGGAAGAAAAAGTGATTGGCAATTTATCAACAGGAATACTCACTGAGACAGAAACCAAGGTTTTACAAAAGGGTTTAGGTTCTGTATCGACTCCCAAGACTGACAGGTTCCGTAATAACTGTGAATTAGACGTCTTACGTAAAATAAGCCTGAAGGCTTTTTTTCATGGCAAAGCTATCCTGGAACAAAGCGACTCCGGCCGCCACCATCTACTAGTATGGTATCAAATGAACTGTTGACCTTTGAACAGGTGGTTCTCAAGGATGTGGAAAAGGCTCCAAAAGAGCTAGTTTCCATAATATGTCAAACAATGAACTAGAAGCTGTGAGATCCCTGGCTAATGATACCCACATCACAATCAAACAGGCGGAGAAAGGAGGTGCAATAGTGATCATTTCAACCTCTAATTATGATGCAGAATGTCTCCGCCAACTGGCGAATCCTAAATACTATGTCCCTATCAATCAGAACCCCACTGGGCACCTCAGTACACAGATTACTTCTAATGTATCTACCGCTGAAAGACCAGGGTGGATTAGTAAGAACGAAGCAGAGATTGTAGTGAACACACAGCCCTAGATACCCTCCTTTTACATTCTCCCCAAAATTCATTAAGGGGTACTACCTCCACCAGGAAGACCAATTGTTTCAGGTATCGGTTAACTTTTGGAACCATTATCAAAATTCTGTGACTACTTTTTTTGTTTTTGTTTTGTTAAATTTGTTTATTGAATTTTAACATTTTATTTACACTTTGACAAATTACTTATTCAGAGTGCAAGCATGCACCTGTTTGCATCCTTTGGACATTATAATTGCATTAACAATTTGTATTGTACATAATTGGCGATTATCTTTATTACATTCCAATTACTACATGCTTATTCATTCAATTTGTCTTATTAGTGAATGTTGCACAAAAAGACTGAGATAACATTCCCTTAGTTGAGGAGCTATATCTGCCTACGCAAATTACTGTAGATGTGGTGTAATGTCTTGTGTATAGGGTTGCGTTCCCTTCCAACTGGCGCAGACTTTTAACCTACCGGCTCATGGTTCTGTGACTACTTTTGACAAATTTTGGTCAAGAAAACACCTTTATTCGTGCACGACACCAGGGGTGTTTTTAATTTTATTGAGGAGACTAATGATACACATCAGATAGACCTATTAATAATCCTCGACGTAGAGGCCCTCTACACCAATATCCCTCATAATGCCACCCTGGAGGTAATAGAGAGGACCCTACTGTCTGAGAAGTGGACATCACCTACTCCAATTAGTTTCATCATAGAGTGCGCATCCCAAGCTCTAACCAAGAGCTTTTTTCAATATGGTGACCAACTGTATCACCAGACCCAGGGGACTTACATGGGGAGCATCATAGCATGAGCCTGGCATGCCTTTATATGGCAAATTTTGGAAAGGATGAGATTTTCTGCTCGGTCAACCTTTATACCACCAACATCCTCCTTTGGCACATGACATTCTTATTTTTTGGAAAGGAGAAAGAGCCCACTGTGATGACTTTTGTGACTGGGTGAATACTCTGAATCCATACTTATGACTCACTAAAAATATTTTGTATAAGAGCCACTCATTTATTGGATTTAATGATCCATCACATTGATAACAAACTACACACCACCACCTATAAGAAACTTAAGAGCCTTCTACTGTATGGTAGTCACCATCCCAGATCACTCAGGGATGACCTCCCCTATGGGCAGCTTTTCTGGTTGTGCCATAACTGCAGCATGACACAAGATTTTGAGACACAAGCAAGACTACTGGCAGTTAATTTAGAGGCACAGCAATACCCACCGCACTGTGTGAGAACAGCACGTAAATGTGCCAGGAATAACAATAAGTGTTACAACAAATGATGGACGGAATGCTGACAATGCAAACATTCTCTCCCAGTCAAAAGATCTGGGTTAAATCCATTGTTCTTTTGCCCACTACGCCACCCCAGTTTGGACCCAGCCATATGCAAATCAGTCTTGACCCTGTGCCCCATGGGAACAGTCCAGACCAAACTGCCAGGCCAGGTCCTCCCTGGTCCGGAAACAAGCATCCTGGGACCAGTTTCAGGGTATGTCACCCTTCTTGCAACCCAGAATCAAGGTACTCAGTATACCGGGTCTGCTTGACTCCTTGTCCCTGGCAAGAGCTCCATCATGGTTATCTTGAACTGTTGAATTTGTCCTGGTCCAACGTGACCAGTCAGCCTGCATAGATGATTATTGATATCAAGCACTAGAAACACTTTTATTCTTTAAAAATTAATATCTCAACTTCTACTTATTGCATTTTTGGCTTTTTGGTCTTTATTTATTTACAAAATTATTTTCTATTTTTCTAAACCAGTGTGAAGTCTTTTGTGGTGGTTTTATTTTTTTACTGTGCGTGTGTGTTGCACAAATACTTAAGGACGATAACGGGCAAGCTGCAACCGACCTACCATCGTCAGCGGTCCGTGGTGCTTTTTGAGCTCAAGGAGCCCGTCAGTGCATCGGAAGCCATCCCTAATTCCCTAATGATGCTTGGCTTGGCTCCACTCTCAGGATTATGATGACAGTTTCTGACAGCCCTTTCATGTCTGCCTTTCTGACATGGAAAGGCTGTCGGAAATTGTTTTTGGGTGCCCCTAGCAGGGCCATCATCTCCCCTGGCCCTCTGCTTTTGGGCCTGTGTCCCCCTAAACATCCCTGCACTGTGTGGCAGGTATTTTTAAAAAAACATCTATTTAACATAGGAAGCATGTGCTGCCGAGCTTTTCTGCCCGTTGCACAATCATCCATTGTATAATGAATGTTTCTGACCGCCATATGGGCAGTTGCATACTAATACAGAGGTCGGATTCAGTGACCAGTGGTCAGGCGGTTCCAGACCGATACGGTATCGGGCGGATGCAAGTCCTTCTGACATCGTAACCGGGGCCTTAGTCTCTTTAGATTAGCTTGACTGCTCTGTGCCAAGCTTCCAGAGGGTGAGCACAGGTTATCTTTTAATGTGTATCTGACTTATCTTGACTACTATGGTGGTCCCTACTTGGATAGGGTGCATACGTCTGCCAACTAGAGAACTACTAGAGACCTAATTTCTGACAGTTTCCATGACTATTCTAGAATCAGACTGCTAATCAAGGTTTGAAGCAAGTGAATTTCTCCTGTATGCTTTTACTTATGCAGATGACAAACAAAGTCCGTAAGTCATGTGATGAAGTTGTTAACAACGTCTTCATGAATCTTCCTAAGCCCTATTCTGTCTTCTTCTAAATGACACCCTCACGCTCCTTCCGCAGCTTCGGGCCTAGGTAATCTTTTTAACACATTCTTTTTAACACATTTCTTTTGAAAGTCTCTAATAAAGCCAAAGTTCAATTCAGAAATCAAGTCTATGACAACTCAGGTCAGTCTATTCAATGGCAGCGGAATTTCAAAACACAGTTCATTAAGGAATGCTGATTTACTGAGGTTCCCCTGCAATCTCACTGTTATCCTCCAAATCACATACTCCCCTCTCATCCTTATTTGCTGCAAACTATGTCCATTCATATGATGAGTACCTCTGACATGGCACTCTAGCTCTCTTAGATCTCCTGAATACAGGTTGTTCACTTTCACTTTCACTCAGGCCAGAATCCTCAGTATCCTTCAGGACAGTACTCAGTCCTTGTTCTGTAGGCAATCTTAATCTCTCTCTGTCTTGCCTTCTTGGCCAATGGTCCTCAGTCTCTACTCGGCATGACATAGCACTCGGCCCTTCGTCAGGGTCTGAGTCTGGATCAGGTAGGGGTTCAAGCCAAGCCCTCTGAACTGTCTCTTCACCCGGAACCCCCTCAGGCTGAGGATGTGCTGTCATAGGCTCTTGCTGAGTCTCAGCATTCTGTGCACCCTCTTCTTGCTGTCTCTCAGGTGTGGGTTGTACTTCAGGGAGAGGTACTGTCACATCATCAAGAGGACACTCCACTCTACGAGTGTGGGCATCAGGAATCCAGTTGGAAAGACCCCCACACTTAACAGAAGTATTCCTCACTAGAATGACCTGATACTTTCCATGCCATCTAGGCTCCAGACACTTTTTCCAAATGTGTTTCTTCACCAAGACCCAGTCACCAGGACTGAGGTCATGGAACTGCCTCAGACACGGAGAAGCGGTAACAGCTTCAACCTGGCTGGACACAGAATTGACCACATCAGCTAGTACTTTGCAATAGTCAAGAACCATGTCATCTGTAATGTTTACAAGCACATTTGCCTGCACCGCAAGCAGTCTCATTGCTTTCCCCATGATTATCACATGTGGGGATAATCCTCTTTTTATGTCAGGAACACTACAAAGACTCATCAGCACAAGAGGCAAAGCACCCGACCACTTCAGAGATGTTGATGCACATACTTTGGCCAATCTGGCTTTCAATGTTCCATTCACCTCCTACACAATGCCAGAAGGCTCTGGCCGATAACTGCAACGTAATATCCACTTGCAGCACTGCACATAACATTTTCAGGGCCTCATTATTGAAATGAGTCCCTAGGTCTGACTTCAGAAAAGTCGGGAAACCAAACCTAACTCCCTTAACAACAACTTGGCAATTGTGAGACTGTCATTTCTTCTAGTCGGGTAGGCCTCCACCCAACTCGAGAAGATGTAAACAAACACTAGGACATATCTCAGTCTGTTGCACACAGTCAATTCAATAAAGTCCATCTGCATCCTCTTGAATAGACCAACTGATCATCCTATATGGCTCACTGCCACTGGGGTTTTTTACCTTACATTCATCTAGACACACAACACATCTGTGGCACAATTTTTCAGTCACCAATCTAAATTGCAGGTTAAACCAATGACCATGGCATCCCTCCCAATATGCTCCAGTCCTCGAAAATGTCTTGCAATTGTGGATAGGATGCTGTCAGGCAAAACACAGGTCTGCCATCTATAGAAACCCTCATATCACCATCTCTCTTCACACATCCTACTATGATCTAATCCTGCTGCTCTGCCTCTGACACTACCTCCTGCAATCTTTTTACTTCCTCCCAGGTATCAGTCGTTGACAACAAAAGGTTATAGCTGGTATCACCTTCGGATTCATTCATGTATTCACCATTGAATGTTTATGATCCATGAGCACAGTATTGTGCAACCTCATCAGTTTAATGATTGCCTACTGTCACATAATCATCACCACTGCGGTGAGAGGGACACTTCACAACTGCAATTTTACAGGCAGCTGTAGTGCTTCAAGTACTGTCAGCTGTTCAGAGACACAGCAAGCTCTAGTAAGAGCTATCAGTTCAGCCACTTGTGCAGAGAACACCCCTCAAAGCCAGAAGGCTTTGAATACCCCTAAGACTGTGCAGACTGCATCTGTAGTTCTCAAATGTCCTTCATTGTCTCTTAAACATGCCCCATCCACAAACAGTACGTAATAAGACTCCACTAATGGCTCATCTCGTATATCTGGTCTTGGCTTGGTGTATAGTTCAGTGACATAGAGATAAGCATGCTCAACCTCCCATCATCATTTTCATTCTCCAGTAGAGACATCAAGGTGGTAGAATTCAAAGAAGCACATCTCCTAAGGTTACATTTTCTGCAGCCAGTATGATCTGTTTGGATTTTGTTAAACGGTTGTTGGTTAAGTGTTGTGCATGGGTAGGTTTCAACAAGATCTCAACCGAATGTGGCACAAGAACATTTAGGTGATGTCCCATCACAATACGTTCACACCATTCTATGCTGATACCAACGGCTTCAACAGCTTTAAGGGACCCAGGCAGTGCTGCGGCTCCAGGAACAAGAGTAGCAGAAAAGTAAGCAACATGTCATCTCGCATTTACCTGCATTAGTGTAAGCACTGAGAGAGCACTGCCCTCCCTCTCGCTGCAGAAAAGAGTAAAAGCTTTATTGGAATCAGGCATTCCCAGTGCCGGGCATGACAGAGACTTTCTCTTAGTTCTAGGAAGGCAATCAAGCAGTTGTTATCCCATGGTTTGGATCAGACATATCCTTGTGTGTCAGCCTTCGTAAAGGGTTGGCTATTAGGGAAAGGTTGGGTTTCCACTGGTAACAGTTGTCCACCATTCCCCAAAACTTCCTGACTTTTTTTTGGGTGGTTTGTGGATTCATTTTAAGAATCACCAAGATTATTTCTTGTGACACCTTCCTCTCTCAATTCAATTCAATACAATATGCTTATTAAGACTTTGGATCTCTAATGAGGTCCACTTAAGACGTACATAAACAGTCATGTTAGAAACCCAGCAAAAATTATAAAAACACTTCAGTAAAACCATTCTATCTACATCGTTACATCAATTTATACAGAGTTAGATCACCAAGAGACATAAAAGGTTTCCAAAATCGACTCTGGGCGATTCTTTAGGCAGCAATAGGACCCTCCAGTAGAGGAAAGCATAAAAATTACAACATATGAAATTTTAGAACACGTGCAATTAGATAAAATAACATAAGAAAGCAGTTTCATCTAACGGCAAATTATTAAATAAAGTGCATATATAGCATCATATAGCAACAACAATGACAAATTATTAAATAAAGTGCATCATATAGCAGCAACAGCATAGCAGCAATGGAAAAGTTACCTCCTATATTAAAACAGTAAAGGATCAAATCTCACTTAGGACTTATTTAAGATTGAAAAAACCTAATTTAGTGCAAACAGCAATGAGTTAACAACAATCATAAATATATATTTTCCGCAAGTGAAAAAGTAAATGTAAAAGGTCGAAGAGACATAAGAGCTTGGAGCTTTGAAGGCAGTATAAGAAAACTAATTAGATGCATAGCCAACCATACTCAGGGTCTAATTAAGAAAATTTAAAATATATTCATAAACTCCCTAAAAAAGTAAAAACGTTTTGTGCATACTATTTCATTTTTTGGACAAAACTAAAATTCTCTAGCAGACGAAACATTTTTGATGCCTTTATGGATAAACATTGGACGAAGCCACCTAAATCGTGATGCAGTCAAAGCCGGACATACAAACAAGATATGATCAAGGTTCTGAATATCCTGATTACAAAAGTTGCCGTTTTTTCCACCTTTCCTATTAGGTGACCAATTTACGGTTAAATCATTTAATGGTAAAAAGTTCATATGACAGAGGGTAATCCATCTGCGAATACCGTGGCTTAAATTCCAGGAGAAGTACTTCGGGGAAGCATTCTTGACTATTGTTTCCAGTCTCCTTTGTCAATGTGATGTCTGAGATACAAACTTCCTTCTGACAATACCGCAACTTACTCGGGGACACTTTATGTCCATTCATAGCTAAGTGGTTCAGCAACTCAATGGTATCTTGTTTGCAAATTTTCTGTGTATCTGACGTAACCAATAGGTCTTCAATGTACTGCACTAGGACTAATTTACAGGGCATGACTAGGGACTCAAGATTCTTAATAAAGATCCGATTGAAAATCGAAGGACTTTCTGTATTCCCTTTTGGGACCATGCACCGTGCCAAAACATGATTCTGGAGCCAGAAAGTGAAGAGATACTGACTGTTCTCATGCAACGGTACAGAGAAGAAGGTCTGACACAAATCAATGACTGTGAACCACTCAGCCTTACATGGAATTTTAAACAAAATAACAGCTGGGCTTGGTGCCACGAGACAACATGGAATAACAATACTGTTAATTTTCCTCAGGTCCTCCCCCATGCAGAAATTACTGCTAGGCTTCTCCAAGCCCATAGTGGGTAAATTACATGTGCTACAATTATCTCTTTCAAAATGCTAAGTTGTATCATTGACTCAGTCACTGCAGTAATCCCATAAATTGTTTCAGGGGTCAGACTATACTGTGGGTTCCTTGGATTCTACCATTATGCGAACGGGTGCAACTCCCTTTATGAGATAAATATCTTTCCCACACCTCAGCTTTCACTGTAATTTGAAGCTCCGGTGGTAAGTCCTCTGATGTCATTACAAGATAGAACCGAAATTCTGGATCTTGACTCATCCGTTTAAAGCCTGCATCTTCATCATGGGTCTGAAATTCAACTTATTTTGGGGTACAATAGATAGTGCAATTTAATTTGCACAATAAATCTTGTTCTAATAATCTGACAGGACTTGAATCCCACACCACACAATGGTGATTCTCCTCAACAGGTACTTCTTCTGTTATGGGGTTTGTCATTTGCTTATTTGTGACTCCTATAACTTGGATTCTTATTCCCAAGAGGAGTAGGTTTGGAAATTCCACTTTTTTAACAGTAGAGTGGGTAGGACCAGTATCGCTCAAGAATGATACGGGGTGGCCATTCACTTCACTTTCAACAAAGGGACTACTTTGGCCTGCCTCTAAGACTGCGCAAAGTATGCATGCTTCCTCCCCCCTCGGGCACTGTCATTGTGACTGATCAGAGCCCTAGCCCTCAAGCGCATCAAACATAGGAAATTGCTGAAACGCATTGTGGTTCTGAAAAGAATTTTGATTTAAATTTGGGACATGATTTGAATTAAATCAGGGACCATTTGCATTTTGCTGCAGCATCGGGTCTTGTGGAACCTGCATCACTAGAGCTTGAGGCACATTAGAATTTTGTATTCTCAGTCTCCGTACACTGTGATTGTACAGTTTTATTACTTTGGGGTTGTGTAAACCCTGAATTCTGACCCTGGTTCTCAATCATCACTCTGTTGGGATTAAAACAACATTCCTATTTCCAATACCCTAACTTTTTGTAGTAATGACAAGGATTCGATCTCTTCAGAGTTGTCACATCACTCTTAGTACTCGCGCCAATTGGAATACTACGACCTCTACCATGTTGCGGGAACTCATTTCCACCTTGTATCATAGGCACTCCCTGGTGATACACTACTTGCATAGGACCATCAATCCCTAAAAAAAGGTTGACTCTGACTTCCTCTCTGCACTGCTTTCATCTGTGCCACCATCAGTTTCTCCTGCAATCGCTTCTGCTTCATTTCCAATTCATCACTACAATATTTTGTATATCTTAAAATCTCATCAACCAATTTATTCTGCCAACAGATCAAATGCTGTTGAATCATCAAGCTAATCTCAACTCTGGGAAATCACTGGTGAATGACAAAAGATCTTAATTTAGCCGATTCTGGCTATAAAAGAAATATACCAATGCAATACAAAACCAGCAAAAAATGGTTCAATGGCCTTAACCTTTGAACGAAAGCTGGCAACGGTGTATAGGCTGAAGGATAATCCATATCAAGATAAAGTACGAGGTGTATAATAGAAGCATACCATATGATCAAATATGATAAAATATCCAAAAAAGCATAAAATACAGTATCATCATAAAATAGACCCTACATGCTTATCCAACCATAGTATTCCTTCCTCTAATTGCTGCCTTAAGAAAGGAACTCATCCTGCAGCAGATAATTGGGGTATTAAATAATTGAAAATGATGAAGGGCCTCTGAACATCTTAGGTATCTCAACGATTTCAATAGGGGTTTAAGAAAAACTCTACGTGGGTGACCAAAATGATTACAGAAAAACATGTACTGCAGGAGTGATTGTAAACAGACTCCATTACAAAAACATACCCGATTGCTTCCTCTCCATATATCTATGGGCAATCCAGTGCTCATAAGTCGCCAAACTGAACCAGGCCTAAAGCGAAAAAGGAGAGAAGTGAAATGATAGGTTCCTTGTGGTGTAGGAAGAGTTATGCTTGTTGTTGACTTTTCACTAGTTTTAATTAGTGTTCACTCTGTCAGAAACTTCTAACTAGAGCAGATTCCCTTCGACTTTGAGGGGTACAGACCTCTGTGCTCCCTTTATTCTTGCAAGAGTGAAGCTTCATGCTAAACACTTATTCCAATTCTGAAAGACTTCTTCTAGAGTCTTTACTATGCTGACAACTTCTTGAGCTTCCAAATTTCCTTGAAATCCAATTCTACGAAGCATCCCTATTCTAAGCTCAGAGCCTTGATTAGATGACTTTAGAACGTATTCATTGTTAGGAGAGAGAATCAGAGTTTCTTTAAGGAACACCTATTCCTATTTCGTATGACTATGGCTGTGATTGTTTCATATCTTAGTCTACTGAAACTGAACCTGTTGTGATATTTCAGATTGCCAACTGTAATTCTGTATCCTTTTAATATTATTTTGATATGCATATTTAGTGGTCCGATTATTAAGCGGTAATAAAACTACTTAAATTCAATTATCGCTTCCTGGTCCATATTGTGTGGCCAAAAGGGCTTCACAAAAGTTTAATAGTTTTAATTTTTGCTAACTCCCTTTGCATCTCAGTAAACCTAAAAAGATCTATCAGATGAGAGACTGTAAAACACGCACCTGTGTGCTCTCAAATCGTAGCTTGTTAGATGGTTTAATTATTGAGACAGAGGGAGTTACTGTATCTATGTGAGAGCCCAGTCTTGCCCAAACCCAGACAAGCCCCTATAGCAAGGGAAAAAAGCTTAGAATGCTTGAAACCACCAAGACAAAGCCACTGAGGTTACGTCTTTTTCAGGTATCTTGATACCTTTCCTGATTGCCCAGAATTTTCTTTTTCCTGAGTCCCACCTTTTATAAACAGTTCTATAACTTTGTTGCTGGTGGTCCAAAACTCTTCAAACTTTCGGGAAAATTCCTAAAACAGACAGCAGTGCACCTGTTCAAGTTTCAGTTAAGTTCACACTACTCAATATCAGGGCCACAGCAAAATATTGAGGTGCAAGTGGTTCCTGGGGTTTTTCAGTAGCAATAGCTTTCTTTGTACAAAAGACCATCCGCTTTCTCATAGCATAATCATACTGGCAGAAAGCAATGGAGATTCCTCTATCAGCTGGTCTTCTCATATTCTCCTGGACATCCACAGCTCTCTCATACTTTTTTCACACCCTTACAGTTGAGTTACCAAATAGTCAGTAATGGAATTGTTAAGATAAAAATGTTTCTCTTTTCCAAAAAAAGCAAATGTAGTTGGGTATCTAGTCAGAAGCCTCAGCTATCCACTAGTCAAATATTGGATTTTCACATCCAAAAATGTTAGGGACACTGGAAAAGGGATTTCTTCACATGTTGCAACCAGACAATAGAGAGATAAAAGCTACCCACCCCTCTGAAATACTCCATTACTAGATGGGAGAACACTGATAATCCATTGAATGTGATGTGCTATTTGCCAGACACTGTTAAATCCTCTATTGAGCACTATTGCCACCTTGACACCTAACCACTGGGGACTCTAATTTTTAGATTAGTACCTCACCAATGAGCACAAGAAATCTAGCCTGACGTAGTTGCCTCATGTGATGTAACAATCAAAACCATGGCCAACCAATTTGTGTGGTTAACTTTTTCCCCTCCCTCTGCTCTTTGCTCACACCAGAGTGGCATCTATCAGCAGGGTAAACAAATGACACATTTCCAGTGTATCTGCATTTGAGCTTTCTAAATTTACAGCTGTTTGTGGGACAAGGTTACTGTCCATTTACTGACAAGGGAATCCATACATTCAATTCCTGGGTAGGCTTCACTATCAGCGTATGGTCTAGCAACCAGCCACCTTCAGCTTCCTGAGGTCTGTCTTGATATAGTCCCAGCCCTTGGAGTTCAATCAGTGCATGGGAGAACCAGAAATTTAAATGCTAAAGCTTTCAGGTCACAGTTACACATGACATCACTGTACTCTAAAAACATAGTGTGGGTTCTAAAAATCTCTGATATAGTCCTCAAGCTAGGGCCCAATACTGCCTAAGCAGTTGCAGAAGGAAATACCCTGAAAGCTACTGTTAGTGCAATCTTCATGATACCACCCAGGGATTTGAACACCCCTTACAAACCATCCTAGGCTATTAGAAATCACTATCACCTCAGGGAGAGAACCTTAAGACTGGAATATCAGCTTAAGTTGTGTACAATAAGGTTTAGCTCTTGACCTGGCAGTCCAGGACTTCTTGGGTTGTCTGGTAACCCACACTGTTAGTGGCAAGATCTTCCAGGCCTGATTTAGAGGAGGGTGGAAGTGGGACATTTACCAAAAAGTGGTCGATACCCATTCTGCCCAGCATCCTGTTTCCTTGCCTCAATTACAATGTGGGAGGATAAGGTTTTCCGAACGAAAGAACTACCACTGGCTCCGCTGTGGACCCATCTCTGGTAGGAATGATGTTGGTATGGCTGCACTATTTATTATTTTAATTTTGAGTCAAGGCATCCTGTGGCATCTGCCACTAGAGAGCAACCAATCTGCTTTTAGGAAGGTTTGTTTTATTTGTAAAAAGATTAACAATTTGACCCATGTTTGTAATAATATTGATAGGAGGTTCGAATTGGTTTTGTCAGCTCTAAACAAAACCCTCAGCTGATGAATTCACCCTATGCAATTAAAGGCCTGTCTCCTTACTTCTATTCCCTATCAACCTACTGGAAAGAAAGCCAAGGCTCAACTTTCTTCTTTTCTTGAATACTACGGTATCCTTGTTCCTGCCCAATCTGGAATAAATATCCTTCACAGCACAGACACTGCCTGTCTATCCATTACGTATGATATTCACTTTCAAGCAGAATAATGCTACACTGTGGCTTTGGTCGTACTTGATTTGTCAGAGGCATTTGATAGTCTCATATAAAATCCTTTTATTCAGCCTCTCCAAGATCAGACTTCAGGGCAAAGTCCTTGACGGGACAGAGTCCTACTTCTCCAATAGCACCTAAGCAACTCATCGTCCACCCTTTAAGTCAAAATTTTGTATCTGAGAGTACAGAGTGCTGATAGGTTCATCCCTAAACTCAACACTCTTCAATGCACGTGTCAATCCCTTAGTCAGGCAAATTCATTTGTTGGCCTGTCTTTCACTACTTATGCTGACAACACCTAGGTTTATCTTGGATTGTGTGATCCTCTCGACAGTGCCAACTTCCAACAATGTCTGCTGGCAGTTATCAAGTGGATGAATATTCATTTTCTTAAAATTAATGCATATAAGACTGAGCTACTCCTGTTCGGGAAATATATTGACTGGTCAGTGAACTGATGGTCTAAGGTACTCGGGTCTCTTCCTTCACATGTTAACCAGTTTGCATATGTGGCTTTTGGTTTGCGCAGAATCTTTCCTTCTGCATATCAGACCAGTAAGGTTTGCACAGAAATGTCCTGTCCTATCCAATTCCACCAGATGCACAGTAATCCAAAAATGTATTTTGTGTAGGCTGAACTACCATAATTCACTCTATTTATAACTCCCTTCCAGATAAGTTGCACATCTGCAGCATAATCAAACACAGCAGATCTCTTGTCCCTTGCTCTCCCTTGAGAATCCCCCATCACTTTTTTCATAGATTCTCTTTATTGGTTATCTGTACGAAGACAAATTATTTTCAAGACTCTGTGTGACTCATCATGTGGTCCATCACTCTGGACCAGTATAGCTTTGTAATAGATTGCTTCCACATGAACCTGTAAGAACACTGAGATCCTTAACTCTTCTACTCCAGGTACCCAGGTTTGGCACCTTAGGTTAGGCCACTGCCCTTGACTTAATTAGCGCCAAAACTGGAATGCCTTCCATTCATTTCTATGGCAGATTTCTGATCATTACACTTTCTCAAAAGTTCTTAAAACCTGGCTTGCAACATGGTTCAGGTGTTGGAAGCAGCCAGAAGCATTAAGGTCAATGTGAATGTGAGTCTTTCAGAAGAAGTTAATCAAAAAAGAATTAAGATTCCTGTGCCTGCTTTCTTGGGTGGATGCGGAAAATGATGTGCCTCTATTATGTAAAATTTAAATAGACGGGAAATAGGCAGTACATAACTTCAGAACGCTAGATTCTCGTTCTCCATTTACTACAGTATCTAATACATATTTTTACAAACATCTGAAAAATAAAAACCTAGAAGCTACTGGGTGGTTGCTTATGGTGGTAGGATTGATGAAAGGATCTTTTAAGGTTTTTGTAGGGACTGTTATATAGCAAGATTTCCAAATACTAGGTAAAGTATATGTGGCCATAAAGGATTCATGTTTTGGGTTGGTATCATCAGGGTAATGTTCATTTATTTATTTATTTATTTATTTATTTATTTACTAAGAGTTTTTATGAAGAATTAACTAACTCAAGACCTCAAGAGTACTTTACAAAAGAGGCACTGTACAGATCAGGAAAATTAGCATCATAAGCAGGATAAGCAGGTGTTTGGTAGCATCTGTAAATTGAAATACAAAAATAAAACATTCAATAGTGATATTTTACCCAGTGTTGGTCACCACTGTGTAGTTATCATTAGGTCAGTATTTCCATAGGAAATACCTTTTTTGTTTTGCTAATAACTTTGGTGCCATTTGATGAATCTTCATGAAACTTACCAAACATGTGCTACTGCTTTACTAGTTTGTGCATAGAAATTTCAGGGTGATCTGTAAAGCGGGGAGTGAAGAAAATGGGGGTTCCGAAAACATAACATTTCCATACATTTTCCATTATCAATTATTTGTAAAGCGCACTACTTACCCGTGAGGGTTTCAAGTCGCTAAGGGGATGGGGAATGCTGCTACTGTTCGAAGAGCCAGGTCTTGAGGAGTCTTCTGAAGGTCAGTAGGTCTTGGGTCTGTCGTAGGTGAATGGGGAGGGTGTTCCATGTATTGGAGGCGAGGTGGGAGAATGATGTGCCGCCGGCGGTCACTCTTCGGATGCGGGGGACAGTAGCGAGGGCGTGGTCGGCAGAGCGGAGCTTGCGGGTGGGGGTGTCAAAGCTGAGTCGGCTGTTGAGGTACGCTGGTCCGGAGTTGTGGAGTGCTTTGTGTGCATGGGTGAGGAGCTTGAAGGTTATCCTCTTCTTGACGGGGAGCCAGTGCAGGTCACTCAGGTGGGGTGTGATGTGGCTGTGGCGAGGGATGTCGAGGATCAGGCGTGCAGAGGCGTTCTGGATGCGTTGGAGCCGTTTCAGGAGTTTGGCCAAGGCTCCTGTGTAGAGGGCGTTTCCGTAGTCCAGTCTGCTGCTGACGAGGGCCTGGGTGACCGTCCTTTATGTTTCGGTGGGGATCCACTTGTAGATCCTGCGGAGCATGCAGAGGGTGTTGAAGCAGGAGGAAGAGACGGCGTTGACCTGCTTCGTCATGGAGAGGGTGCAGTCGAGGATGACCCCTAGGTTGCGTGCGTGGTCGGTGGGCATTGGAGCTGTTCCTAGTGCGGTTGGCCACCAGGAGTCATCCCAGGCCGAGGGGGTGGATCCGAGGATGAGGACCTCCGTCTTGTCCGAGTTCAGCTTCAGTCATAGACTTTTTTAACAAGCACAACTGCAAAAACTACTGCACAAAGTTACACCAAATTTGGCAGAAAGCAAGATCTTAGGCCAGAAAGAGTGCTTTGTGTTATTTTGTGTAAATTGTTCAGTAGTTTTGGATAGATTAAGCTCCACAAATATTTCTATATCTGAACGGTTGGGTTGGAGTGACTTTCGCAGGAGTCCCTCAAACCTAATTTCTTTAAATAGAGCATTCTGATTGGCCCAGGGGGCTTTTTTTCCTTTGGGCCAATTCACTTCCACTGGAGACAAGCTCCAGCAACATGAAGAAAATGTTGCTGGAAGTCATTACAAGACTCAGGGATTTAGACCCCTTCTAATGATGTATAAGAGGACATGGTAGGGATGCCTTGCCCCCTCAGCCCTTGGTATCCCACAGGACCCCTTTGGGATTGCTAATCATTTATTTATTTTTTAATCGATAACACCTGTGGCCCCTAATGTTATGTTCAGCCCTGGGGGATGGGATCCTTGGACCCATTTGGGGTTGAGGAGGGCAGGCCACGCACCCCCCTTCAATAATAGTAGACTATTTGGCCCGGATAATGGGGTCCGTGGAGCCCATTTTGGTTTGGTGATGGGGTAATTTCATAGAACATATACTTTCTCAAGTAAAACTGTGTGTTTGTTGGACAACATAAATGTTGGACTGGTGCGAGGCTGATTCTGAGCACTTCTCAGGATATGTTGGCAATCATGGTAACAGATCTAGAACCCTTTCACTCACTCACTTATACATACCCAAAGAGAAACACAAGAAATACACAGTATGCAGTTAGTAAAATACTTGTGTTGCAATTATCAATTGAGGGAAACAGAATAATGTGATTAACATTATGAGAATGGTGTAGAAGATGAACAATTCACCATTTTGCTGAATACAGAAAACTATGGGGCATATTCTCAAGGACTTATCGCCGAGTTATCGGCACTTTAGCGCAGCAAAAGTGGCGAAAGAAGTATCGCCCATTCTCAAGCTGGTGCAAACTGCCGATATCGCCACGGATGAGAGCGACAACTAACGTTAATGGTATGCAGAGTAGGCATTCCCGTGCAAAAACACATGAAAACACCACTTTGCGATATTCTCAACGAGCAGCCAGATCTGCGATGCGATCCAAAAACAGGCGATAAGGCACGTTAGCAGCAGGGACTCAACACCTGCCTTTTACTGGTGTAAAGCAGGACGACTACCTGCAGTATAAAAGGGAGCCCAGCCCAGAACCACATCTGAAGACCAACACATCTCATGGAGCTACTGATCATGCAGCTCGGAGACCCAAGAGGTCCACAACACCCACCGCCACCACCCCCATGCTCCCCCGACCACCCCCCACCCCGACTACCACCGAGGCAGCGCAGAACACGACAGCGGACATTCCGAAAATGGCATGGCTCCTCAGCCACACAATAGCAGAATGTGGGACGAGGTGGGAACCAAGTTTGTGTGAAGGAGGCATGTCACCCATGAATAACAATGCACACAATGCCAAGTGTGGCGGTGATGTGCTGGACAGACCTCAGTATGCAGAGCACCGACCTGTCCCAGTGGACATATACTGCTGGTGTTGTAGTTTTGTTGACAGTGGACGCAACCATGTCACCACGGGCAGTGGGTAAGAACTTGGATATGTAGCTAAGTCGTCCCCTCCCCCTGTAAGTGACAATGTTGGAATGTAGCATGCACCCAGAGGGCGGGCTCGCACGAACGGAGTAATGAAGTAGCGCAAGACCGCTCGGGGTCCAGGATCATACATGCCAAGTGTGTATCTGTATTGCCGCAGCATGAGCACAATGCCCAGCCACATTAGCAGTGCCAGTTCAGCCAGGCATGTACTCTACATCTGTGTCCGCTCTATCCTTACCATAGGCCTAAACTCACGTGGCCCACCACCTTCAACGGCCAACATCACAGTGTCATTGTCAGGCTTGTGGACATACACACACAGGCATGGCAATACTGTGCCGTAGGAGTGCAAGTGATGCAATCGCACAGCGCATATAAGTTAATGGGTTCGGGGGGAGGGAGGAGCAGCTGTGAGGCAACGTAACACACAGTGATGCCGCTCATATGCCACATGCAAGACGTGTCAAAAATGAAGCCCAAAGTCGCATTCATCCCACCCCACCCCAACAAGCCACTTCACATTTCATGAATGCAAGCAGATTACAAACTTACACAAGGGATGAAAGCTCCTTTGTCTGAACTATCAAGCGGAAGCACATCTCCACCTCCGACATCGGAATTGCATGTGCGCGGCAACCCCTGACAGATACTATAGCAGCTGATGCCGACTCCCACACTATGCACAGCCTGACGAGAGACCTACGTATACACACCCCACACATAGGAGAACTTGCTCGAAGTTACCTTGCATGGAATGGCCTTCACACTTACTCACACAACATCCTAAGTGTACAACCCGTGCACACTAAAACAACTCATTGATCCGAGTTGTGGCATTTCATCCACAGAACTGGCGCAGGTCAGAATAGTGCTGCTTCAACAAGAGCCACTAACGCAATGGCTGAACATCACGGACACATGTACAACCCCTGTCACGTGGAACTGTACCGTGCATGAATGCTGCATTTACTGGGGGCACTGCCATTGGCAGTGCTGCGGATCAGTTACCGGCTAAGCTTCCGCCTTGCCAACGTCACCCGCGTTTAGCCTGTGTTGCATTGTCGATCGTGCATATTCGAGTGGTCCATGGATGTCTGCCTATCCAACAGGACGGTAGCTGAACTGGATTTTGACATGTGTGTGCGCCCCCTGTAGGCCCACGACCAGGAGTGTCACCGTGATACCCGTTTATGGGATGCCTTGATATTTGGCATACATGCTGGCAGCTGGACCTGGGAGATTGCACAAATCCTCGTGTGCAGTGACGACATTGAGCCGCTCCCCTATTGGGCTGTATTGCTAATTGGTGTAAGGGGTGGATGCAGCACATCTGTTGGGACCTGCTAATGGATCGCCTCGCCGTCCTGTTTGATGAAGTCGACAACGACCTCATGTTGAAAATGTTAGCCTACGAAGCTGCAATTGCTTTCATGGACGACTAACTACGTACCTGCAGCCACAACAGATTGGAACACATTGCACATGTCCCGACACCTTGATGCATCTTGGAGATCTGGTCATATATCCAACGACAACAGTGGACATGGCTGCATTCGCCTGTACTCCGAATACATGAGCAGACAACAGCGTGGCTTAACACACACCTGTGAAAGGTGAGGCACTCCCCCGGAGTGGACAGTGGCGCTTGGCAATGTTCTTCATTCTGACATACTGCTGCATTGGTCTGCATGTTGTGGCACTCATCTTGCCCGTACTGATACGCATATGCTAATAAAGTCTACACACCTTCACTTGTATTCAACTGTGATGAGTGTTGATTTGAATGACAATGTGTGTCTCAATGCCTATCTGGGTCACGGCCATACATGCGCTCTGATAGCATTACCCAGGGAGTACCTTTTTGTGGAATCACTGTCCCTACATTCATCCATACTTTCATTCTTGATTTATCATGGCCATGACACATCTGTGTGAATTGGAATGTTTTATTCACATTCAGTGGAGTGTTGAAGCTGGACCAGTACAGGGCCATGCAAACCCCACTTTACATTGTTGGCCCATGGAGGGCCAGCTAGAGTCCTTTTGGGATTGACAAGTTCATAGGGAGTGGAAGTCTACAGTCCGCAGTGTGATTGCCATGTTATTGGTAACCAAACCAAATATGGCAGTCCATGTCAAGGTCCATGGTGAGTGTCGTTCAGTGTATAGGGGGACAGTGGGAGGTGCTATTCCAGGGCATGATGCAGAGGGCAGAACCAAGCTGAACCCGGCCATATGTTAGAGATGAATGCTACCAATTAATTCTAGGCAAACACAAGGAGATGATGGATGAAGCGCTGAAACTTTGCAGACACTCACCACCAGTCACACTTCTGGGTTGAACCCATCATTGTTAGCTCACTTTGCCACCCCAGTTCAGACACAGCTATATGCAAATCAGTCTTGCCCCTGTGCCTCATGGGAACAGTCCAGCCTGAACTGCCAACCCATGTCTTTCCTGGACCAGAAACAAGCATCCTGGGACGGGTTTCTGGCTAACAGCCGTCATCAGCCAGGCTAGCTTGTGAAAGTGTTGCAGTTTGTACCACATTGTTGTCAATGTTGGGGTGCTCTGCATCCTTTGTGTGTGTGTGCTACATTGTGGGTGAGTTGCCCCTTTAGCTCTGATTTGGCTGGCCCTTTTGCCTTTCACTTCTGTGCTTATACAGTGCTGAGATGTTGCAGACTTGCGTAAATTGGGCTCTTGATCAGAGTTGTGACTCTTGGGCATGGTTTGCCCGCGGTTGTGCTATACTTACTTGTGCATGTGTGCCATTGTGCCCATCTCCCCCCATGCCCCCCGTCCCTGGTCCTTACTAACCCTGTTGCTGTTGGCTCAGGTCATGTTGTGCAGTGTCCGGTCCCCCAACTCCTGCCACCATCACCTCAATGATGGTCCCAGGTTGGTCCTCCGTGGGGCTTGTGGGGTTCTGGTTGTCCTCTGTACATGCTCCGGCTATCTCCATGGTGCTTCGCAGTAGTTTGGGTCTTGTTTGTGTTTTTGGTTGCCGCTTTTATAGTGATTTTGGCCGCCTGACTTGTGGGACTTTCAGGCTGGTGCTGCTTCTCGCTGGATTTTTTATCGCAGTTGTGCCCATCGCAAGTTTTTTCACGTTGGGGTTTAGATTTTTATCACTGACCAGGGACTTTTATCGCGGACATTTGACGCATTGTCGGGAAACTATCGCATGTTACCGCCGTGTTGAGAATACGACGTTGACACAGTTCTTTTCCTGCGATAGACGACAAAATGAAAGATTTTGGCAATGAATATCGCACGTTCTTGAGAATATACTCCTATATGCGTGCATACATGTACTTTAAATTAGTGTACTTCTACCTAGCACATTCTACCCTATTTTGCCTAATACACATATAATAACATTCTTCATGTTACCATACCTAAGCCCCAGTCAGGCTGCTATTGTCTATTCTATTATGATAGCTCTGTCACCGAGCGGTCAAAAAATAAATACCTACATCTTGCATGATGAACTTAACCCTTGTACAGAATGTTCAGGTGTTATGATAGAGTGCTACAAAAAGGTATTGTACGCAAACCGAGTTCGAGGAATGTTATCCTGTCTCTGCATGCAAATTAATGTGTGTCAAATGTCATTGTGTTTAAGGAGTGAAGGGTGCTTAAGAATGTGAGCATGTAAAGATCGTGTTTGTTAACCAGGCCTAATACCTCCTTGTGACAGTCAAACACCCCCTCCCCTAATATTAAGCTATTTGGCCCTGGAAATGGGATCCCCAGGGCCTCTTAAAGCTCAGGGAGGGGGGCCACGAACCCCCTCCCCTATACCTGAAATATATCTCTAGGGGATAGGGTCGCCGGGCCCATTTGTGATCAGGGGGAGGTCATGCACTCTCCTCCTCTATTGGTAACACAACATTCCTCCCCCTATTGTTAATGAATTTGGGTCCCCAAGGTGCCCTAAAGCTCAGAGAGGGGGGCCACAAAACGCCATACCCTATATTTAAAGTATATCCCCTGGAGATTTGATCCCCTGGACCTATATGGGCTTGAGGAGTGCCCCCTCCCCTAATAATATATTTTTTTACCCCAGGGAATCTCTAGTAACTCATTATGCACTGCTAAGTTCCCAAAAAATTACATCATTCATGACATGTTCTATGACATCATTGATAACCTCACTGAAACATGTGAAATGACATAATTGATGACAAGACTGTGCATGATGGCTGAGAGAGTTATAGTTACACAACATAACTATAACTGGGGAATTTCAATAGTTTTGATCATTTAAAACAGTAAATTTACATTTTCACCTAACTCTAACACTCCTTTAAACTTTTCAATCAGGTCGTAAGCAGTGCATGGTGTGGTATAGTTACTTTCAGTGTGTGGTTAGCTGCTGGGCCTGACCGCAGGCCCTGCATCCAACCCCTTGCAGGCATTTAAACCCATACTATGCACAGCCTTTGGCCACACATGGCATGAGGTTGGCCGCAGAGCCTGGTTTGCTGCCACTCCTTGCACACAACCTTCAATTGGCGCTCAACACCCTCTGCTCACAAGCCATGGAGTGCAGGGCAGGGGTTGGACACAGGGACTACTCCAATCTCCTCACTGGTGAGGTGTTGGGCACAGGCCTTGCGTCCAAATCCCCACGGGTGCGCACGGCTGACTATGTGATGTTACAATACAAAGGGTGTCATTTTAAGTCAGGCAGACCTACTGACTTTGAAAAGGGCCTATTGACTTCATGAAGATATAAGCAAATAAACATATATAAAGTACACCTATTGTCTTTTTCAAAGAATCACCAATAATTATAACTAAATGTGTATTTCATTACTTCACAAAGTGCAATGTACAATGCAAGTGCTGCTTGGATTGTTCTAACCACACATGGTAGTCTACCCAAAGTATACTAATCTCCCTTCACATTAGCAAAATGCTAATTTTGTGTTAAGTGTGTAAAGTTGTTGATGTGTCTCATCATTGTCAAAATAACTTTTTGCAACACATCACTGATAGTTGGATGCGACATTCCACCAAATGTTGCCACAGTTCATTGGAATGATCCTGTGGCCACAAAATGAAGTACTGGCACACCTTTGACAATTGGTGTAATAGATGTGGATTTCTTTTGTGAGGCAGAATATCTGGCTCCAGCTGATAACAGAAATACAGTATAGTTTGCCTATTCAATCAGAATTTATTTATAATATCCCGTTCTTCGATGGTCTGGAAATGGACACATGAGGCTGTCGTCTCCTCACTCTCCCTGGGTTCATATGTCTGCAATGGAAAATTGACAACATTTTAAACCATTTACAAACTTATTTTTGATAAATAACACAAATGTCATGTTTTAATAAAAATAGATATAGTTGCAATATTAAAATTTTTCTTAACAAATATTTTTTTTTTTACCAGTCTATTGTTCTAAAAAGAGATTGTGTAAATCATACATTTAAAATGTATTATATCGGGCGGGAGCGAAACGTGCGGCAATTGTTGTATGCGCAGCAGACATCGGCTGCCCTGTTGCTCGATGAGGCGCGACAAATCTGGCTGGCGACGCGCAGCCGAGTGTATCAATGGGGGGACAAGTCTAGTAAGATGCTGCACCGTCTCTGTCAGGGCACCTTCCAGGCCCAGGAGCTACCGGGCATTCGGGACTCGGCAGGACGGCCGATTACAGATCCCCCAGCTTTGGCCGAGAACTTTGCTGCCTACTTTGCAGGCCTGTACGCCCCGCGGGAATGCCTACCAGGTGCCACTATCGATAAGTTTCTTGCGGACCTACCTCCAATTGGGGTGTCCGACGAGGTGAGGGAACAGTTGGAGGACCCCCTGACCGACGAGGAGCTGGGCGTGGCGCTGGGGGAGCTCAACCCAGGCAAGGCCCCGGGACCCAACGGGTTTCCCTGCGAATTCTTCCGCCGGTATCGCACGCAAGTGGTCCCGTATTATCGGGCAGTGGTCGAGGAGGCCAGAGATAGGGGGGCGCTCCCGGTGGACTGGCGTCACGCGGAAATTGTGGTTTTCTATAAGCCGGGTCGACCTCCGGACCAACATGCCTCCTATCGCCCCATATCACTTCTAAATGTGGAGGCTAAAATATTGGCGAAAGCATTGGTGAACCGTCTCTTGCCGCATATCACCACCTTAGTACATCCGGACCAGGCGGGATTCATGCCCCAGCGGGCAACCAGACATAATATACGGAGGGCGCAGGTGGCAGTAGCGGCCATACAAAAGACGGGACAGCCAGCGGCCTTGCTACTGGCGGACATGGATAGAGCGTTTGACTCCCTCAGCTGGGTTTATCTATTCGCATTGCTCCGTAGACTTAATCTGGGTCCCCGGTTTCTTCCTTACATAACGCTCCTTTACACGGAGCTCACAGCGGCGGTGCGAGTAGCGGGGGCGACCTCTCCTACTTTCTCCTTGGGACGCGGAACGAGGCAGGGGTGCCCCTTTGTCCCCATATCTTTTCGCTCTTGCTATGGAGTCGCTGGCTAGGTGGATACGCATGGACGTGCAGGTTCGGGGATTTGAATGGGCCACGGGTCTGTCCGATCGGATTGCGCAATATGCAGACGATGTCCTCCTTTTTCTTACGGATGTGGACAGGACCGGGCCACGGCTCCTGCGCATCATGCAGGTTTTCGGGGAAACGTCAGGCTTATATATGAACCCTCGCAAGTCCACCTTGTGGGCGCTGGGAGAGCGCACGACAATGGGGACGTGGGCTTCCTCGGTTCAGTCGGCGGTGGGGGGACTGAAGTATTTGGGGGTGTTATTGACGGATGTGCCGGCGGTTTCCTGGGAGCGGAATGTAGCCCCAGTATGGGAGCGCGTCCGCTCCGATATTAAACTCTGGTCTCGTATGCCTTTGACCTTGTATGGGCGGTGGGCAATATTTAAAATGGTGGCGCTCCCTCGGCTCCTATATCAGCTCCAGAACCACCCGTATAAGATTCAGCCCGGTTGGTTCAGACAGGTGAACTCGGTGCTGGGGCAATTCCTGTGGGATGGGGTAAGGTGCGCGTGGCTGTGCGGACGTGCTTCCTGTCCACCTACTGTGGAGGGCTGGCAGCCTCGGATATTCTATCATACTATCAAGCATCACATCTTCTAGTCCTTAACGAGTGGTGGTATGGGGACAGGGGAGACCCGGCGTATGTGCTGGAATGGCAGCTTATGGGACGCCACACGCTGCACACGCTCCTCTACTCGGCGTCATTGAGGGGTGCGCTGCCCCCGGTCACGCAGGTAGTGTTTCAAATCTGGAGGCAGGCCTTGCACCGTACAGGATGGTGGCAGACCTTGACTCGGGAGACTCCCCTGTGGCACAATGGGCGTTTACCCCACTTGGCGGCACTGCAAGGTTTTAAGGGTTGGGATGACATTGGCATCTCCACGCTGGGAGATGTAGTGAGAGGGACGACACTTAAATCTTTCCATGAGCTACAGAGGGAGTTCCATATACCACGCGAGCAATTTTTTCGATACCTCCAGCTCAGGCACGCCCTGTCGCCCGAACTGGTGGGACTGGAATCGCTTCCCGACTTCAGCCCATTAGAGGCGAAAGTCTTCACGGGGGATCTACCGGATAAAACAAATTCCAGGATTTATCAATCCCTTGTTATACACAGCTCCCCCACACTGAGCAAACTTCGGGGGGACTGGGAGGCAGATGTGGGCGCTCTGGAGGAGGAGGATTGGAGGGAGGCGCTGGCCGCCCCGCGGGGTGCTGCTATAGCCATGAGGCTCCGGTTGGTTCAATTTAAATACTTGCACCGGGTGTACTTCACGAGGGTGCGGCTGTGGCGGGTGGGGCTGATTGCATCCCCGGAGTGCCTGAGGTGTGGCAGGGAAGAGGGCACATTCTTTCACACTATATGGCAGTGCGCATCCCTTGATCGATTCGGGCGGGGAGTGTTGGCGTGCCTCTCGGAGGTATTGGGGTGGGAGCTCCCCCGCTCGCCGCGGCTGGCTTTACTTCATGTCATGGAGGATATAGGGGGCAATATATACAAACGTCATCTTCTGTTGCTGGGCCTTACCCTGGCCAAGCGAGATATTGCAAGGGAGTGGAAGGCGGCACGAGCCCCTTCCATGATGAGATGGAAGAATGGTCTGGACTTCTGTATGGGGCTGGAGCTGCCCGTTTTCGAGGCCAGGGGGTGCCCACGCAAGCACTATAAGATCTGGAAAAGATGGGCAGATTACCGTGGCATTGGACTGGAACCCCCCGTAGAGAGGGAGATCGATCCATAGTGGCAGCCGCTCACGGATATCGGTGGTCATGGGGGACAGCGCGGGGGCGCGTACGATGCGAGGGTATAGCCGGATGGACCAAAGGGGGAGAGTAAGACTAGTAGGGAGTGCGATCTTTGGGGGTTGGGGGGTAGGGGGGGAGTTGGGATGGGAGTTGGGGGATTTTTTAAAAAAAAATATACAATTGTCCATTGCCTGTACGTACATGTCTGAAGGATATGGCAGACGTCTCTGGGTTACAGGGCTCTGCATGGTATTGGCTATATTGACACAATAAAATTTGTTTAAAAAAAAAAAAAAATGTATTATATACACAGTCCTTTTAAAAAAATGTTTTCAACCATAATACCGCCACCAGAGTGTAAACAACACTGCACAAATAACACATTTAACCATAGTAACGCACTATGTATAAATGGTTATTTTCAAATTAATGAGTGACATTAGCATTTTGTATATGTAAACACACTAGCAACCATTTTGAGTGGTGGTAATGCACTAAACATTCAAAAGCACACTATTTGACCATCTAAAATGGCAGGCACCTGACCTCGCTGTCAGGACATTTGGAATTAGACAGCCATAACAGAAGCTGACTGGGTAGTGGGTGTAAAACTCTATGACGGATACAGCTATAGGCTAACGTGTGTGAAAGGAACGTACGAAAGCCAATGGCTGTGCCCGGTACTTGGTGTACATGTACTTGACATTTCAAAAAAAGCTTTGCCTCCTAACACTGTAGCCCACAAGACATCGACAACTTTTGCTGCTGTTTCTGACCTCTGGGAGCCATGATGCCAGGAAGAGTAGGTGACAGGGCCCCAGCCTTCTCGCCAGAGTAGCTGGAGTTGCTGGCAATGGAGGTTCTGTCCTCATACAGCCGGCTTTATGGCTCACCAGAGGAACAGGTATATGTTTAAAATGTATTTGTAAATCTGTCTGTTTTTATTTTTTAAACACAGGATAGAATGTCCCTTTGAGTTCCTGGGGGAAGTGCAGTGACTGAAGTGAAGTGTCTTTTATTTTTTACATCACATAGAACAATGATGGTGAGAATTTTTAGTCACTTTATGATTAGAGAAAACAACATTAGTATGTGTGTATGTTTTAAGCCCTACATTTTATTTGGTATATATTTTGGGATATATCTATGTAGGCGCAAGAATTTAATGTGAAATGTCTAAATTACACATCATGTAAATTTAGAAAACACATCATATTTTCTTTACAATGGTACAAATATATGTAATTTTTTACATACCAAATACAAATGATGTTTGATATGTGTATTATTCCACAAATCACGCAGCCTAGATCAGGTATCTCCAACCAGTCATTTGGGAGCTACCAGTGTAGGTCACAGCCATGAGTTCTTTTTTCTAAAAAGCACAAGGTCATATTTTCATTTCAGAGTTAAGGGAAGGCTGTGTTCGTGTGACATCATGATCATCAGGCTGCAGATTGCAGGGCCTGACAACAAGCTGATTTGTGGGCTAGGCTGGGCTAATGCACAGAGGAGAACAACTGAAGCACTGAGGTATTTGACGCTTAGAAAAAAAATGCATGGGAACAAAATGATGCATCTGATGCTTTTAAATGGAAGAAAAACGAAATAGAGTGTCATCTTAGGGCCTCATTACGATGGTGGTGGGACTGCCACCGTAAACCTGTCGATGGCGGTCCCACCGCCTTTGGACCCTGCATCACCACCCTCCACATTATGATGGCGGGCGGATGCTTGGCGGTTGGAAAGACCGCCCGCCACAGATCCAACAGAGTGTAATGCCTACAATGGTGGCGGTGCCTGCTCAGGTGCCGCCATAGGTATTAGAATGTCAGTGTTCGCAGGCCGTTTCATGACGGGTTACCGACTATGAAAAGACAGGCGGAAAGGGACATTGGGGACCCGTAGCGGGCCCAGCTTCCCCCCTAGCCCTCTGACATGGTCCCTGAGGGGCACCTATGGTGCCCCCGTACATATCCCTGCACCATGTGACAGGCACCCACAGCACACGCCACAATACAAAAGGTACACATTGCGACCGCCTTGAAGGTAGTCGCATTGTGATACCGGTTGTGGGATCGCCCACAGCTAGTTGGGCGGTCCCATTTCCAAAGCCCGACCGCCATCCTAATCAGGCCCTTCATTATTGAGTGAGCACTTCATTTCCATTTCCTCCCATTTCAAAGTGTTACATTTACAAGCAGCAGGCCCTTACTCCCAGTGGGCAGTACACACTGTGGAATAAGTATATAGGAAAAATACAGCCCTTCTTTTACATGAGAGAAAAGTTTTTAAGTGCAGAAACATCTTCCATGATACGAAGTGTTTGGTAGAATTTTTATCTGCACTTTTCATTTCTTCAAAGTAAAAAGAACATACAATAGTATGTTTGTAATAATTAATTTAACTGTGCCACATATGGCAAAAGGTATGTCCTGTGCTGCAGGTACATGCAACACAGGCCGTCAGTCACCTGTACAAGTATATCTCCTTCAGATGCACACATGCCAAACATACCCAAAACCCACACTCTCACTGACACACATGGCAAGTCATAGTATTTAGTTCAAACCATAGCATTTGTCTCTATGGACATTAGGCTTCAAGTCAATGTAGCTGGGCGTGTGGTTGTCTGGTTACAATGTGCAAGATGTTTAGCCTTCTGTATTTCACAATGGTATTCACTGATGAGAAGTAGCTCTCATCACAGAAAATGTTGGAGCCCACTGGCCTAGATGATTCTCACTGACCTTGATTATTGAATTTAGGAAAAAACAACGGATATAGGTCTATGGCCAATCTGTGACGGGGGTTCGTAACAAGTGCTGTATAAAGCGGTCTCTAAACAGATAATGTAAAGCGTAAACAAAAATAGAGCAGGGAAACAACTTTGTCTGACCCCCTCCCAAGATCAAAAGTGCTAGTGCATTCTCCCTTGAGGCCATTCCATACTCTGGTCTTACCGTCAGAATATAAAGCTCTTAGAAATGCTATAATCTGATGGTCCACCCCCAGTTCATGTAAAATGGTCCATAGTTTGTTATGAAGGATGCTATCAAAAGTGCTCAATAGATCTACAAAAGCTAAAAACAGCCACCTCTTCTTCATAATTGTATATTTGCCAATAAGCAAATCTAAGTTAAGACTCTATTCAATTGTCCCCAAGCCTTTTCGGAATCCATACTGGATATCCGAAAGTATGTTATTGCACTCTGCCATTCAGCACTAGTCCGCCAATCACTTTAATCATAGAATCAAGGAGTGAGATAACGCAGTAGCAAGTGGGGTCAGTATGGTCACTGTTCATAAAAATAGGGACAATTATTGCCTCCGACCAGGTTGTAAGGATGCCAGAATGGCAGCATCCCTTTAGACGATGAATAGTTTTTCAAGGAAATTATCTGGGTTCACCCGAATCCATATAAGCGAATTATAATTGCGAGCTGCTAAAGCTGACTTATCACTTATAATACATGAGTATTATGGTGACCAAACTCGAGCCTAAGTGATATGGATCAAGGAAATTGGTCACTCTCGCATGTCTGATGCGTCCTGAAGTCAACTAAAATAGATTGACAATTAATAGAACATAAAATATTAATTGATAACAGAAAGATGTCCTCTCCTGCAGACTGTAGGCTTAAACGAACCACATGGAGAACATAGGCTCAAAAACCAAGATTACATTTCAACAATAAGTTATTCAACAACAGGCCATATCTGAAGTGTAAACAATGGGGTAGGTCTTGATCATTTGAATTAGTCATACCGCAGATTGCTTTAGCTGGAAAAGGACAAAGACGAATGTTAAAATAACCACCCCATAACAAAAAAAATTCCTTCCTTTTATGGCCACAGATTTTGTCTAGTTCCTGTTCGAGCTCGGACAGGACCAAATTAATAGCAAGGGGTATGTTCTTATAATAATTCACAACAACAAGACTTACATTAGGGGTGAAATCACAAATATTGATCAAATAATACTTTGAGGGAGAGTCATTTCTACGTGTATAGTAAGGCAGCTGGTTAGAAACAAAGATGGACAGCCCCCCTTTGGGTCTGCTGGCAAGAGACAGTAGTGCGGCTAGGTGGAATGTTGTAAAGCTATTTATGTGTTTAGGGTCCAAAGTCCAAGTCTCCTGCAAGTAGAGAAATACATTTTACACACAAATTCCATCCAGGAGGCAAGAAGTCATTTAGAGCAGAAACCCGCCACATTCCAGAAAAGAAAGTTGTGACAGGAGGGCAGCTCAATAGTTGATGACACAGGATTTGTTGTGTGCAGATTCCGTATATAGGTTTCCCGATTTATGCCCTTCTATAGGTACAATTCACATTGCCCTTATTTGGACATAGAAATCCGGCCCTTATTTAGACATTACCCGTACAAACCAAATACAGGCATGGCCACCTACATCTGTCCATCCACGTCACAAGGAATTCTTGGAAAACCAGACCCTTAAGCCTTTAGGAATTTCTCTCACCTTGAATTTTGATTTCTCTAAGAACTCATTAAGTATGCATGAACATCGTTTCCTTAGGGGTTCATTCATGACGTTCCTCTGCCTGACTTTTACGTCAATACTGGCATTCCTAGACACCTTCAAGGTATAAATATACCAGCACTTGCCCTGGCAAATTGCGGATCCCGGAGGATTCGATCCAACCTAGACTACGCGGTTCGCCACGACAAGTTCGGAAGGAGATCGAGTTCCAGTCTGATGCACTGACCTGACGCTGCCATCCTCCTCGCAGAGAATCCAGCTCCAGTGCTCTCTGACTTCCCTTGCGGGGGTTAGACTATCGAGTCCACAAAAGAGATTCCAACCTCTCTCATTCTAAGGTATGGAGCTGACTAGAACTTAGAGAAACTTTTGGCAACTCTTGGCTAAACTAAAATATAGCTAGCTATACTTTAGAAATGGCACCTACTTCAAACCTCGTACTGCACTTAGGTTAGGTACACTGGGGTAGAACAATTTAGAAGCATCAGATAAGTATCACATTTTAGCTTATGTTATTTATGTATGTATTTTGATTAATATATGTCATAGCTACAAACCATGCTATTGCAGTATTCTTTTATCTTACTGCTAACCTCGTACATATTGTACTTCGCAGTCTGTCTTACGATTGTAGCAATTCATATCTCTTGCATAAGAAATAAGACTGTTCAATAAACCCTTTTATTGAAACGCCCGTCTCTCTATTTCTGTGCAACTCTGTAGAAACGAAGCATGCACGATTGACTGAGTGAAACTGTTATCTATTGTTTCCACGAATCTGAGACTGTTCCGATTCTAAAAGGAAACACAGATGTCATGTTTATGCTGTTGTCAGAGACTAATCCCTTCTTGTATATTCGAGAAGTTTCTAGTGACCTCTGAGTTAGCTGGCACACACAAGTAATTAGGTTTAATATACTCGATCGAGACATACTGACCTTAGTCCTATGTCAAATCTATAGTGTATGTTATTCCAATGCGCAGAGCCTATCAGGGATATAGTAACTATACTACATGGCGCCCAACGGTTTGGTAAGGCACTAATTTAATGCTAGATACTGAAGTAACTCAGTTGTGCTTTTCTCCGAGGCCCTCTACTCATAAATCTCCATAGGACGTCTGGAGTGGGTAGGAATAATATCGCCATAGCTGAGTAGGACGAAAGTCCTATGTATTAGCTGTTTGGTTTTGTTCAACGTTGAAGGATACAGTGTTCCAAAATATTGTGCACCTTATCTTTGTTTCCTTGAAACTTGCTCTACAATTTTTCATTAAACAATGTCCGACACTTGAGATGTTGTCGTCGACAACGGTACAGCTGCGGCTGACCTTACAGGTCTTAATGAAGAAGAGGTGGGTGTTATACACATCCCACCAAATTTAAGGAGAGCCATCACTCTAAAACCTATAAAACATGGTCTGACACCAAGAGGTGGTAGAGCAGTTTTCATGATAGGGGCACATGAATCTCACCAGACAGAGGTATTCTATTCATGGATAGTATCCCAGAATCAAATCCAGTAACACATATGATTCACTTCTACATTGAAGATGAACCACCTGAGGAATATATTCCTTTTGAGGATATTGAAATTCCACTCACATACCAGGAGCATGAGCTCTGGTTTAAAGGCGCCCTAAAACATTACAATCACATTACCAGGCTCGGTCCACTAGGTAGACCAGGAGCAACATGGCCGATTTTAGCCGGCTACACACCTGACCCTGACATTGAATCAATGTCAGACAAGGAATTACTTAATAACATACAAAAGTTAATAGAAATATACAGTAAAACCACAACTGTCTGAAAGTCCTGATAAGGTCTTCCCTAAAAACATTCCTACCTCTTCTAAAAAGAAATGGGAAAATAGTAAACAGAATTCCAAAGAGAAGCGTTCTCATTCCCGAGGCAGGTCTCCTCCACAGAAGAAGCCCTCTGAAAGGAGGTACAACCTCAGCAATAGGGATAATTTGAGAAAACCTGACAGATATCAAGATAATTATACATGTCCCTCTCGTACTTTTCAGATATCGTCACAGACATCCAAAAGAAGAGGACGGTCAGAAAACAAGGAAGAACACGTGAAGTCCAAAGACGATCAACACATTCAGAAAAATAAAGCAAAACCTCAATTCTCCAAGAAAAAGGTAGCAGGTCTGAAGATCAGACATGCCGAGTATACTGAGAACCCAGCTCAAGAACGGAGAATGGGCCCAGACCATGCTGGACAGTGCAGCAGAAGGTACAATAGCTCACCAGAACCTGAAGGGACTTCTGGTGATTGTGGACTTGAATGAAGACATACAAGTTGAGACTCTTTTGGGAGCATCTTTCAAAGGGTTATGATATACTTCTAGCAGAACAGGACTGGCCACCAAAGTTTGTCAGGGAGTGCCCGCATGGTGAGGAAATCATTATGCCTGCCTTCTCCAACCATGTTCCAGTTCATTTAAAATATACATTAGCCAGGAAATGGGCAGTAGCCCAAGCACCAGCACTGTATAAAAATCATGTAGGATGGGATGAGGACTCACCTCACCATTAAATCCAGTTAAAAAATCAACCGACTGCACAAAGGCAGTACCCAGTTAAGCAAGAAGCTAAAAAACAGGTCAGGGAGATTTTAGATCAACTTGAATATTAGGGGGTGATTGAAACATGTACCTCATCAATGAACAATCCTTTGTTTCCTGTCTCCAAACCACACAATACATATCGTATAGTTTTGGATTACAGACACTTAAATTCTTGTTGCAAAACATTTGCAGTGCAAAATGCACATGGTACAGCATTATTGAATAACATTGTGCGTAAAAAATATAATACCACATTAGACATTTCAAATGGTTTCTTTTGTCAAAATATTGCACCAGAAAGCAGATATTTGACCGCTTTCGCAATAATGGGGACCCAGAGTCAATTTTGTCTACTGCCCCAGGGATTCAAAAACAGCCCGGGGTTATTCTACGCAAGGGTAACAGAGTTACTACAAACTTATGATGACGAGGCATTGTCATATGTCGATGATATATATCTGATTAAACAAAGAGGACTAGCTTAAGTTGACCAGAGTGTTACAGTACTCAAATTAGTTCTGTCACGGGCACCTTGTTGGTGTATTCATGAAGCCCTCACCCACCAACCTAGTTGGTGGCATGCTTCATCATCGGGCCCACCCAGTGACACCTAGTATGTCCCGGGTGTGCTACGACGCCTGATTACAGCGGAGCTGGTATATTGCTGAGAGTGCAGTGAGGTTGGGTGAGTTGTGATTTAAAACGGCTTGGTGGTGGTCCCAGTACCCGAGGGTAAATTAAATTTTAATAACTGGGCCGTCACCAGCGGTTAAAAGTAAGGCTACAGGACGCGTGAGGGTGGCGAGTTACTGCCCCCTGCGTCCTTCAGATGGTCGACATGTTTCAGCCAGTGCCTTAGAGTGTTCTGGCTTTCCTCAGGACCGTTTTTTTAAAAAGGTGTGGTGAAATAAAACAGACTTAGTGTTGTGGTACAGACTATGTGATACACTCACTAAGGCGTTTTTCTATATGTGAGAGGGGGGTTCCCTTCTCATGCATATCTGTACAAACAAACATTAAGAACAAGGACAAAACATTTACAGAGAGAGTCAATAGTCAATTTAGACATATGGTCAACAATGCTTAGGTGGCCGGATCTATAGTGCAAGGTGAGGGGACTATAGTCGGCTGGGTGTGATGGTACTGGTGGTGCCATCAGAGTGAAAATACACGACTAATTAGGAGCGTGGTGTGGCTAAAACACGGAATCACACTGAAAGGAGTTGACTTAGTGTGGCAGGGCGCAAGAAAATTGTTCTTACGCTTTGGGTTATTAGCCAAGGCTTCCTGGAGGGAAGCGGTAAGGGGATGACCCTATGGGAGAAAAAGAGAGAGGCTGTAGGGGTTAGGTACCTGTGAGGAAAGAAGCGCTTACCCAGTTGACTACTGACTCTCTCTGTAAATGTTTTGTCCTTGTTCTTAATGTTTGTTTGTACAGATATGCATGAGAAGGGAATCCCCCTCTCACATATAGAAAAACGCCTTAGTGAGTGTATCACATAGTCTGTACCACAACACTAAGTCTGTTTTATTTCACCACACCTTTTTAAAAAAAACGGTCCTGAGGAAAGCCAGAACACTCTAAGGCACTGGCTGAAACATGTCGACCATCTGAAGGACGCAGGGGGCAGTAACTCGCCACGCTCACGCGTCCTGTAGCCTTACTTTTAACCGCTGGTGACGGCCCAGTTATTAAAATTTAATTTACCCTCGGGTACTGGGACCACCACCAAGCCGTTTTAAATCACAACTCACCCAACCTCACTGCACTCTCAGCAATATACCAGCTCCGCTGTAATCAGGCGTCGTAGCACACATGGGACATACTAGGTGTCACTGGGTGGGCCCGATGATGAAGCATGCCACCAACTAGGTTGGTGGGTGAGGGCTTCATGAATACACCAACAAGGTGCCCGTGACAGAACTAATTTGAGTACTGTAACACTCTGGTCAACTTAAGCTAGTCCTCTTTGTTTAATCACATATAAACCCTCAGGGACTCGGACTAGCTAACTAGTCCTCTCTCTCCCTCTTGTTACACGCGATGATATATATCTGACAGACGATGACCTGGATAGGCACTTGAACAGGGTGAGCACCATAATATTGGTCTTCGCCTCAGAGGGTTACAAATTCAACCTTAAAAAATCAAGAATTGCCCACCTCAACGTCCTTTTCCTAGGATATGAACTATCAAGTGAAGGCAAAAGCCTGGCAGCCAACTTTTTAGAAAAGTGTGCGCTGCTACAACTGCCAAAAACGCTGAAAAAGTTGCAGTCGATTCTTGGTTTCCTGAATTTTGGAAGAACTTGCATTTCAAATTACGCAGAAAGGGTTAAACCTCTCTACGAATTAATCAAACCTGATTTTAAAATCACACATTGGACACAAAAACACACAGAAATTTTGCGTTCACTCCAAACAGACATGTTAGCAACGAAATACTTGCAAACACGCGTAAATATATACGCAACTTCGTGATCCGAATAATGCCGGGTCAATGCGGATTCACCTACTTAACTTTTAACGAAGGTGAAAAAGTACCAATTGCATACAAATCCCACTTGTATACACAAGCAGAAATGAAATTTACTTCTACAGAAAACATTCTGACAGCAGTTCAAACCGCTGTAGCAAAAGAAAGAGCCCTAGCACAGGGGAAATGCATTAAGGTTGAGACTCCTGTACCAGCCCTAGAGGCAGTTACAAAGGCTAGTATTCCAAATGCAAAAGCTTTACATCCGAGATGGATACAATGGGTTAATTCTCTTGCTGCAACTGATGTTGAATACGTTTTTGATCCATATTTAAAACACAAGCACTCCTGCAATATGAACACGAATGTCCTCTGCCTACTGAAATTCTCCCTCTTGACCAGTACAAATTTATAATTTATACTGACAGATCTGCACAGCCCGCTACAGGGAGTAAACAAGCTTACAGTGCAGCGAGTGCTATCGTTAAAGGTCTCATGCAAGATGGCAAATTCAGACCAATGGTCACAAAAACCCAATCTCTAGGAGATTTTACAGCTTAGCGAGCTGAACTACAAGCATTTAAGGTGGCATTTGAAAATACAGATCGTGAATTCCCCACACTGATAGTGTGCGATTCTTTTTACTGTGTTCAATCTTACAATGAATATTTACAGAATTGGATTCAAAATGGTTTCAAAGATGCAAAAGGTGGCACAATCAAGCACAAATTGGTTTGGGAACAAGTAGTTCAGTTGCGAAACGGACTACAGAACACTCACGTGATACACACGCTGGGTCACCAACGTGATGGTTTTCACTTTGAAGGAAATTTATTGGCTGATGAAGCCGCAAAAGGGGCTGTGCAAACGGCTTCCATAGCTGCAATCACTCGTTCAAAAACGAAAATAGACAGCGAAATAATGCTGGCTGTCAATGCATCAAGCAAAGGCAGTGGTGCGGCATTACCTAAAAGGTTTCCACTCAGATACTCATATATAATTAATGTGAATGGCATTCCTTTTGCTCGAATCCCTGGAGTGGGGGATAGAGTAATTCCAAACAGGGAATGTAGAGCAGCTTTGATTTACGAAGCGCATCTGGGAGAGGGTCTGATACATCAGGTGATCTCAAAAACAATTTTAGAGCTAAAAGAGATGTACTGGTGGCCAGGGAGGAATACACTGATTCATATCTTCATCAATAACTGCATAGACTGCAATAGAGATCGCAGTACAGAACGCCACAAGATACCTGACTACAACATAGCCAGCCCAGTTCAGACACGATTATTAGACAGCATTAGACTATCTACATGCAGGCGTCCTATTGGTCAAACATTTATATGGGGTCCAGCGCGCAATAAACAACTTGCCAAGAAGTTCTCTAGGGGGTGTCACTCCATATGAGGTCCTGTTTGGGACTAGAATGTTGGTTCTGGACTTAGATATGAAAGGCACGGTGGTGGAAAACAAACAATTTGATATCAAAGATCGTTTGGCTGTTTTACAGGACTTAAATGAACTAAGAACGCAACAAAGCAACGTGGTCCTGAAGCCAACCACCACTGAGAAAAATCCGGCGGTCCCAGCAAGGCCTTTCTGGATCCCAAAGCTTGGGGATCTAGTCAGAGAAAAGATCGCAGACAAGAAGGAATTTGGGCCTTCATACAGACAACCAGTACCTGTCCTGGCAATCCACGGATCAAGAACAGTACTTTTGCCGCCCCTTGCTGGTAAAACGGAGAAAAGATTTGTGTCCATCGACCTGATCAAACCACACTATGTGACCGATACTGAACAGTAGGCCAAGTGGACTCCGCCAATGTAGCAGACGCACTCCTCTGGCTACAATCCAAGAGGTTCAAACTGAGAGACTCATCACCTTTGAAGATTCGACAGTTAGAAATAGAAGACTAAGCAACAATGCTATGGAGCTTGTACCTCTTGAGACCCAAATAACAGTTCGTCCAGATACACCTGTTTACAACAAAGTAACAAGTGATCAACTGGTTCCAGCAATTTCATAAAATACAGATGCAATTCCAACCATTGACAGAACTGCTTCTGGCTATTTCATGAACTTTGATACGTTTTCTGAGGATCCCAGCGAGTCTGAAACGACGCCAGTACAAAGAAATTTCAAAGAACAAGCAACAGACTTTTTTCATCTACTGGAAAAAACGTATCTGGTTTCACCACGGATTGAAGTATGGATCGTTTTGGGAATATTCTTCTTTCTACTTTGGTTAGCTCTGGTAATAACTCTGGGTATGCTGATTAATGGAAGATAAATTCAAATGGACACAGCAAGTAAAAGAGTGAACTTACTTCTCCAGCCACACAAATCATCCCATCGTGAAGCAAGAGACTTGTCAGCAGTGAACATCACAGCGATTCCTATACCTGATGGTATAGTTTGGGACAAAACCGAATATGACATTTTTGGCCCGTCGGAGCTTTTGAAGATTCCACATTTATTTAAAATTTCATTAAGTGACTTTATTACCTCCAGTACCTTTTCTCATGATTGGGACTTCGAGACTGTTAATAATATGATGTCTGATCTAGAGATAATGAATATTTAAAAGGTTCATCAGACTATGAACAACTGTATTGTTATAACCACTATGGTCACCATTTCTTGCATAAATCTGCAACACCTAGAAATGTGTTTATGTATAACCAATGGAAACATTGTCCTACGCCACCAAAGGGTAGCTCGAAAACATTTGCAATGAAATTTCCATATTTTTCAGGGTTTAATATCTCGAATGCAGAGACATTTTACTTTAAGAATGTCAACAAGACAGGAATGAAAAATATGTTAGCGAATACCAAACAGATTTATTCTACAGCCTTTATTGCCCAACTGTCTAGACAGAGTTACGACTTTTGGAAAGACGAGAATTAAACACCACTTGGTTTCTGTCATTCAGACCAATCTGGCAAGATTGCATCTTACCTGTTCTACTCTGCCTGGTATGCGGTGAAGAATGCGGGTTAGACATCTGTCTAACACTCCCATCAGTCATGCCTACGGATATCGATACTCTGCTGGACCCGATAACGGCCCACGCTATGTGTTGTCCCCAGCGGCTACCAATCCTGATGGCGGCATTCATTGAGATCTCTCAGACGCAATATGCTACTGCTGAGGTACAAGAGGAAACACCAGGAGCGCAGGTAACATCCAATACGGACATTGCTGATGCTTCCCATGCTGAAGGCGATAGTTCGCATCTATGTGCTGTTGATCTTCTACACAAGGTATTCCAACTCTCACCCACAACAGTAGACTACTTGTTGTCTACAGGATTAGAACATTTTATGTTTTCTCCATCCCCACACACTGACTTTTGATTTAAGCACACAGTGTTCCGGAGAGACTCTGAATTTGGCCTTCATTCTTTTTCAAACGTAATACTGACTTTGGAACTTTTTCTATGATTATATATTTTTTTTCTCTTCCCTTCCTAAAATTCTATTATTTTTTTTGGCACAGTAATCTGCTTATAGTAGAACTATTCATAGAGAACAGAATTCTTTGATAACACTTCCAGGGACAGTATGCCACCTTGTCATGAATAACAAATTGACTTGTGTAACCTGATATGAAATGGTTTCAGACCCTTTTTCTTCTGTATTTACGAGCCATTTCATCACATGTATATATTTTGGTCCATTCATTTAGCATTCCAATGCGATCCTATGCTTAGAATGGAACATTGCCTTTAATATATACAACACTTTATGCATAGCAATGGTTTTTAGCTTATTTTAGCAAACCTATGCGATACTCATTTTTAAGATATGTTTAGAACGTTTAGGATTTAGTAACGTCGTTCAAACGAAACTGGAGTGGGCGTTGTGTGCAGATTTAGATTCCGTATATAGGTTTCCCGATTTATGCCCTTATATAAGTACAATTCACATTGCCCTTATTTGGACATAGAAATCCGGCCCTTATTTAGACATCCGTCCATCCACGTCACAACGAATTCTTGGAAAACCAGACCCTTAAGCCTTTAGGAATTTCCCTCAGCTTGAATATTGATTTCTCCAAGAACTCATTAAGTATGCATGAACATCTATTCCTTAGGGGTTCATTCATGACGATCCTCTGCCCGACTTTTACGTCAATACTGGCATTCCTAGACACCTTCAAGGTATAAATATACCAGCACTTGCCCTGGCAAATTGTGGTTCCCGGAGGATTTGATCCAACCCAGACTACGCGGTTCACCACGGCAAGTTCGGAAGGAGATTGAGTTCCAGCCTGATGCACTGACCTGACGCTGCTATCCTCCTTGCAGAGAATTCAGCTCCAGTGCTCTCTGACTTCTCTTGCGGGGGGTTAGACTATCGAGTCCAGAAAAGAGATTCGAACCTCTCTTATTCTAAGGTATGGAGCTGACTAGAACTTAGAGAAACTTTTGGCAACTCTTGGCTAAACTAAAATATAGCTAGCTATACTTTAGAAATGGCACCTACTTCAAACTTCGTACTGCACTTAGGTTAGGTACACTGGGGTAGAACAATTTAGAAGCATCAGATGAGTATCACATTTTAGCTTATGTTATTTATGTATGTATTTTGATTTATATATGTCATAGCTACAAACCATGCTATTGCAGTATTATTTTATCTTACTGCTAACCTCGTACATATTGTACTTCGCAGTCTGTCTTACGATTGTAGCAATTCATATCTCTTTTATTTATTTATTTATTTATTTTTTGTCCTCATCTCACCTATAAACAGCTAGCAGGACATACCCGGTCTACGTTAATTAACGGGGCGCCCACCGACCGCCTGCGCTTGTTTGGGTTATCCAACCAATCCCCTTTTATCATCCGGGATTTAGGTGTTAATCATAGGACCATGATATTTATCGACCCTTAACATCGGCATATTGGAGTCAACAAAGTCTCAGTTCCTGACCCAAACGTATAAAAGGTGCCCAGAATGTAGGGAGGCTGGGGCTGGATCTCATGATTTCTAGCCGAGCCATTGCCAGTGCAGACTTTAGCCAGTCTTCAGCTTTTTGGGGGAGGGGATCTTTCCATTTGAGACATATTTCCCTTCGGGCCAGCATAATCAGACATAACAACAGACCTCTATGGGATTGTTCCATATGAACAGTAGACACCTGATCGTTGGCAAAAAAAATCAAAGAACCATTCAAAACAATATCGATTCCAAAGGTCATACATAGATATCTACACACCCCTTCCCAATATGTTTCTAATTTGAAACATTCATAAAAGGTATGTATATCATTGGCTTTAGGGAACAAACACCTGGGACATCTCGGCTCGGGGTTTGGGGCAAATTTCGAAATCTTCTCCGGAGTATAATAGATTCGATTAGTGACAAAAAAATGATTTTTCTTCAAACTGGCTGAGTTTGTGTATTTATAAAGCAGGATCATGGAAGGTTCCAAAAGATTTCCAATATCCGCTTCAAAAGGAGAGTCATTCCAAACTGACACCTGCTGTGGAATACCCATATCGTCTGCGTTAATCAGAAGCCTATACCAAGTAGAGATTTCCTTCTTCAAATGTTGAGTATTTTTAAGCACAGCTTCCACCTCTCCATTGCCCCTAAAATTCTCCTTTTCTGTTTCGAACCAAGATTTTAATTGGATGAACTTAAATCTTGAAAACCCCGAGCCTATTCTTGCTTTTAATACCTCCCAAGGATGTATGCCATTTTCATCCCCCAAGTCAGACAAATCGCGACCCCAGCTCTTTTAATTGGAAGTGCCATACTGTCTTGGAGGCAGAGAGGCGTCCCAGGGGAGTCCCAGATCGGAGCCTGATCGGAGTAATAGCCTATCCCACATCTGGAACGAATGGAATACCAGATTTCCAAGGCGTTTTTGATCACCTTCAGCCTTACTCGTTTAAAGAATTTTGGTGAACCAAACTTATAAAGGAACCCTGCCTTACCCCCCCCACCTTCAGTGATGACTGCCTCCCCCAACAGTTTACCCCAGGCACATGTAGTTGGTTCACTTAGGAGCATCCTTATAGCTTTGAATTGAAAGGCGACCAGATAACAACGGATATCTGGGAGGGCCAATCCCCCTTTAGCTAAGCGGCGCCTCAGTTTTTTCCAAGATAGCCTAACACCCTTCTCGCCCCAGATGAAACTCCCAATTTTACTTTGTGCCTTAGAGATGGAGTGTTTAGGGAAACCTAGAGGAACCGCGTTGAACAGGTACGTTAATTTCGGGAGGATGATCATTTTTACTAGATTCACCCTCCCGAAGATGGTCAGGGGGAGATTCCTCCACCTTGCGAACAACTGATCTATTTCTTTTATTATTTTTTCGACATTGATTGATGGAATTTTTTCGAGATCTTTCACAATTATAATGCCAAGATATTTAAATTTATTGCTGGTGGCCCCACTCCACTGATCTATGTTCCAACACATAACCTCTGTCTTTGTGGACACCAACAACGGAGGAACATGGCGGCCGCCAGATAACGGTCGCGGCCGCACTCACCTCTGGTTCTCTTTTTCTGACACCAACAACGGAGGAACATGGCGGCCGCCAGATAACGGTCGCGGCCGCACTCACCTCGGTTTCTCTTTTTCTCACGAATGAAGGGAGAATGAAGGGAGGGTAGGGAGGCATTTCGAGGCTGCTTTGAGCGGATTTCCATCGTTTTCTCTTCGGTCGATCGGCTTCCGGTGGGCTCTCCCCCGCCTCTCCTGGCCAGACCCGATGGGCCTCGGCGGTGAGCTCCACAGCTGGAAGTGGGAGGAGGCGGTGAGGCATCGCAGACGCCGGGATTCTGCTTGTTTCTGGTTCCGGGTTCCGGGGGCAGAGACAGCACCTGCAGCGGCGGCTGAACAAGTCCTCCCGGAGTTGCTGGGTGATTTTCGTCAGGAGCAGGCAGTTGTGACACCAAAAGAACGGGCTGCACGCCATCCCTTTGATGAAGGTATAGGTGAAGGTGAAGGTGGAGGCGCCGATCAAGCCTCGGGGGGGGTCAAATCGCCGGTAAGGTGGAGTAATTTTTCCAGTTTGGTTGGTTTGGACCTGTGATCTTGGGGAGGGAGTATTGACACCTTCAGTAACTGTATGGAGGTGATAGAAGGTGGATACCCAAAGGGAATAGTTTCGCCTCCCAGAGTGGGCCGGTATACCTTAAGAGCCAGAGCTGCTTACTCATTACAGAATTTAGAAAACACCCAGGCCACAGTGATCCAAAAAAACCGTCCATTGTCAATCTAACTAAGGCGAAGCTAAGGAGGTCGGGAGCTAGATTTGGGGAGGACGAAGAAGAAGAGGAGGAGTAATTGAAACAGAGAGGGGTCTCCAAAACTAAAATTTGAGCAAAAAAGAAACCAGTATTTATCTCAAAAATCACCCCCTCATTAAAGACTTACTATAGAGTCATGGCCGCCACTGCGGAGCCCAATGAAACTATGGTGGTGACCATCGAGGAACCGGAGGGAATTTTTCCCAAAGTAAAATCAAAGTCTAAACAGAAATCTGCCGTAAGCGACGGGAGCGCTTCCTCCCCTATGACCCCTTTCTCTCAATGTAAACAAAGGGGGGCTAAGCAAATTACCAAGCGACCCATCGGGCCTCTTAATGACTCTCCTGCACCTAAGGTTACGCAGCAAGGTGTGACCCTTTCAAACAGGTTTAACGTCTTGGGGTCACAGGATGAGGAGGTGCCTGCATCGATTAAAGATCCCTCTAGAGACTTATCAACGGGAGTGCCTCCTGGGAGTATGAAAGCAGCAGACGGCTCCGAAGTGCGATCTCTGTCTGACATACTGATCGCCATGAAGAATGAGATGTTAAGTGGGTTCAAGGTATCTGAACTAAATCAAGCAGAGCTTGCTGGAAGGTTTTCTGTCTCTGAAGCCAACCAGACAGCGATCAAGGCATCCTGCGAAGTTCTCTCTCAGAGGCTGGATGAGGTGGTGGTAAGGACGGGCCTCCTCGAAGCGGAAATACCTGGCATCAAAGAAGCCATAAGTGAGGCCACAAGGGATGTGGGGAAGTTAACATTGCAACAAAAGGCCCTGAAGGACGATATTGAAAGGCTGGAAAACCATTCAAGAAAGAACAATGTAAGACTCCTTAATATCCCCGAGAACTTAGAAGGATCAGACTTAAAGGGGTTCGTCATTTCTATTTTAAAGGGGTCAGTTTTGAAGGATCAGCCTGATATCGATCTGATATCAGAAATTCAAAGAATTCATAGAGACCCCTACAGGAAAAATCCGAAAAATCAGAAACCCCGGAAGATTCTGGTCAATTTTCTCTCTTACTCAGTAAAGGATCTAGTTCTATCACTGGGTCTTAAGGAGGGCTCATTGACTTTCTCCCCTAATGGCTCGGATTCATTCACCTTTCAGATTAGGTCTGACATCTCCCACATAACGGCCACAAGGCAGTGGGAGATGGGAAGCAGACTGGAGGAAATGAGGTCTCTGGGAGTTAAGGCTCAATTAAAATTTCCGGCTCAGTTGCGTGCTATGCATAATAATCAGATGCACTTATTCCACACAGTCGAAGAGGTGGATCTCTTCATGGCTGGATTAAGGAAGGCAGAGCAGGCAAAGTGAGCAACGCTAAGTAAATCAGCGATGGGTCTCCTTATAGGATAAATATATTTTCTGTTACACATTTTTCTTCCTATTCCCTCCCCCATTCTTTTCCTTAGTATTTTTTTTCCGTCTTTTTTATCTTTAGCTGAGCCCGAGGTGAGGGCGACCAAATGGGTCTACCCATCTTTAAGGGAGGGTTCCTCAAGGGGTTAGGGACACTCATGGGGATGCGGGAGGGTTGGGGGGGTTTGGGAGGTGCTTTGGGGGGGTTCACCAGGGGTGGACAGGGATCAAAAATAAAAAATAAAATAACCTCATCTTACTTTTTGGATTTAATCATCGAATGGATTTCAAGGGGAAAGGGCGTCGTAAACGGATGGCAGGTGTAACCATAGATCAGGCCGGTCTGGGCCTTCTCTCCTGGAACGTAAATGGTTTAAGATGTACTCGGAGGCAAAGACTGATAATGTAATACCTGGAACTCGCAAAAGCTCGGGTCTGCCTCCTACAGGAAACCCATCTGACTGCCGGGAAGTCGGATAAATTATTTTCAGGAGTACCCTGGATCAAAGCTTATGGTGTTTCGGACCAAAACATGAATAGTCATGGGGTGGCTGTCCTGGTCAAATGGGGGTTAACCTGTTCGATTAAATCCATCCAGACCGACCAATCAGGGAGGTGGGTGGTAGCACAGTTGGACTTTGGGGGTCCTGTTTTAACGTGCGCCTCATTCTACGGTCCGAACATCGACGACCCCTCTTATATCGTTAAGCTGCAGTCCAAGCTTATGCTGGCGGCTCCCCCGATAATTGTCGGAGGAGATTTTAATGCCTTGTTAGACCCTTACATGGATAGGTCGAATCAGGCGCGCTCCATTGCGACTCCCCTTGTTAGACGGGCAATGAAGAATCTGATCCACGACCGTGGCTTGGTCGATGTGTGGAGGTTTATGAAAGGGGATAGGGCTGGGTATACATTTTATAGCAAGAGATTTCATCACTCCTCCAGGATCGACTACTTGTTAGCTAGCAAGTGCTTATTCGAAAAGGGCTCTGATATATCTATCCTTCCTAGCCATCTATCGGATCATTCTCCTGTTTCACCAAAAAATTTAACAAAAAAAATTAAATCGAGATGGACACTTAGTAGGGGAAGGTTAGATGATCCAGATTTAATTCCGGCAGTTAAATCATCATCCCTGGACTTATTTGATTCTAACATAGGTTCAGCAGCCATAGAGGTCGTGTGGGACGCCTTTAAGGCTACCCTAAGAGGTCGATTACACAGTCTCATATGCTTTAAAAATCGTGCTGAAGGACGTGAATTAAAATTGGGCGAAGAAAAGATCGGATTGCTAGAATCTGAGCTTCTTATGCTATCAAATTCTCTTGACGAACAAAGAAAGGTGCAGGCTGAATTTAAACTTGAACAGGCAAGACAAAGCTATAGAGGCATCTTAGAAAAGAAGTGCAAGAAGCAATGGGAAAGGAGTAAGATGGAGAACTATGAGTACGGGGAGAAGGCTGGGGCTCTTTTGGCGTGGAAGGCGAGATCTGATCGCTCGAAAAACGATATCGCCGAGCTGGTGATAAATAACCAAGGGAATAGATCAACAGACATAGGTGACATACAAAATTCTATGCTTACCTTATTTGCGGATCTTCATAGGGAGGATTTATTCCCCTCTAAACAACTAATCCGTGGGTGGTTGAGCTCAAAATCTCTCTCCACGTTAACTCAGGCTAATAAAGATTTCCTTGATTCCCCAATTACGCTGCAGGAGATAAGAACCCAAATAAAGATCTCAAAAAACGGTAAAGCAGCTGGTACCGATGCCCTGCCAAATGAAGTTTATAAATCCCTCTCTGAGGAAGTAATCCCAGTCCTGGGATCCCTGTTTCATTCAATCTACAGTCCAACAGGTCATATCCCTAGCTCATGGAGGGAGGCAATCATTGTCTTGATCCTTAAGTCGGGGAAGGATCCAGTCAAAGCGGACTCTTATCGCCCAATCTCCCTGCTAAATGCAGATTATAAGATCTTTATGGGTATCTTGGCAGGGAGATTGGGTAAATTAGTCCCCGGACTGGTAAATACAGACCAGAAAGGGTTCATTACCGGGAGACACATTCAGGAACAAACCCAGCTCCTTATTGGTAATATCGATCTGGCGATCTCCAGACTCGAACCCTTGGCAGTGGTCGGGTTAGACGCCGCCAAGGCTTTTGATAGGGTGTGTTGGGCCTACCTTTGGGAGGTGCTGGAGGAGATGGGATTCGGACCAATTTTTATCCATACTCTGAGAGGGTGCTATCAGGACGCTTCAGCTAAAATCCTCATCAATGGCTTACTTACTTCTAGTTTTAAAATTCAAAGAGGGACCAGGCAAGGTTGCCCTATTTCTCCCTTATTATTCGATCTGTACATTGAGCCTCTCGCCCAGGCTATAAGGCTTGACGAGACCATATCTCCGTTCAAGACTCAGCAATATCGGTCTAAAATTGCATTATATGCGGACGACATAATTATTTATACAGATAACCCCGAGATAACACTGCCAAATGTCGGGGCCCTGTTGGAAGATTTCGGTTTAATTTCCGGGCAATTCATATCTCTTGCATGAGAAATAAGACTGTTCAATAAACCCTTTTATTGAAACGCCCGTCTCTCTATATCTGTGCAACTCTGTAGAAACGAAGCATGCACAATTGACTCAGTGAAACTGTTATCTATTGTTTCCACGATTCTGAGACTGTTCCGATTCTAAAAGGAAACAAAGTTGTCATGTTTATGCGGTTGTCAGAGACTAATCCCTTCTTGTATATTCAAGAAGTTTCTTGTGACCTCTGAGTTAGCTGGCACACACAAGTTATTACGTTTAATATACTTGATAGAGACATACTGACCTTAGTCCTATGTCAAATCTATAGTGTATGTTATTCCAATGCGCATAGCCTATCAGGGATATAGGAACTACACTACAGATTGAGGACGGAAAGTGTATAGTCAGTCACAGTTGGCGAGATGGCTGCTGCAGTCGCGATATCAGGAGTAGGGTTTGAAATCAAGGACAGATAGACCACATCTAATGGGGACTTAACAAACCTGATTGGTGTCAATCTGTGCCATCCAACTGAGACAATGGGGAAAAAGTGGTTCTGTAAAAGGATGGGGTAACAACAGTCTGGAAATGCTGTATTATGATTCACCTGGTTAAAGAGGGACCCACACTCAAAGGTAGGAGAGCGATACTAATATCCCAAAGGAAGAGCCATAGTTTGCTGTCCGGGTCTAGAAGACTGGTACCGGGAGCACTGAGGGCCTCCTGGAGGAGTTTTACAGTGCATGGAATCATACCTCCCACACCCTTTACGATGTGGGGGTATTATTCCAGCATGTTTGATACCAAACACAACAGGGTTCGTTACAGCCAATTTAGAGATAGCCATTGCGTAATGACGCACAGCCACTCTATGTATCTTAATGGCTGATGCACTTACAACCCGGGAGAATGGACTCTGAAGGTTGTAGGGGTGTCCTGCTCATGCAGGGGCACCCTCACACTTAGAACCGAGCACCCTGCCTTCAGGATTGAAAGGCCTGCCTTAGGGGTCACTTATAGGTTTTAAGTGCAGTGACCTCAGATATAAGGAATCTTATTTCTCTCATAAGTGGTGCTAGCACCAGCTTACGCAAGCTGCAATGGCAGGCCTGTAGTTACAATTTGAGTGGTCTTTCATGGGTGGCATAATACATGCTTCAGGCCATGGTAGACCCCTGGTGTACCTATGCCCTGGGTACCTTCGTACCATATACTAGGTACTTACAAGGGTACTCCAGTAGCAAATCTGGAGTGTACCTAAGCAGTCACCATGTCCAATTTATGGAAGAAGCACAGAGCCTGGGGTCCTGAATAGCAGGATCCCAGTCAGACTAGTCAGTAAAACATAATGACACCAGCAAAAAGTGGGGGTGACCATTAAAGGAGATCCTACTTTACTACAAATGCCAATTGGGGAAAATTGAAATTGAAATATTAAAAATGCCAATCAAAGAGAATTGACTAGAATTGGTCTGAGGTATGGGTTGGTAGTGTACACCAAATTACTGCAAGGTACTGCACAAGCATAAGTCCTACCGCTGATCACCAATGTTAGATACATGGATCATTTCCAAGCAGGAACCACAATCCTGGTCAGAGTAAGTCAGATACACACCCTAAATTAACCTGTGCTCACCGTTTGGTAGGGCGACACAGAGCAGTCAAGCTTGACTTAAGAGGCAATGTGTAAAGTATTTGTACAACACTTAAAAAAGTAAAACAGTGAAAACACCACACAAAAAGATACCACACCAGGATAGGAAAATGGAGCTTTATTTATTGAACAAAACATGACCAAAACAACAAAAATTCAATAAGTATAAACAGAGTTATTCTTCAAATATAGTATTTAAAAGCACAAAGCACCAACCGGGGACATCTGGTGACTCTAAACCGGGTGAAATCCAAAAGTTCAGGTTGACTATGATGTAGCGCGGATCGGATACAGAGACCAACCTTGTCCCACTGAAAGGTACCTTTTTGCATCGCTGGTGAAGACCCGATGTGTGGAACAGAGTAAGCGATGCAAAAGCGTCAATCCTTTCGGATGTAAGGCAATGCGCTGGTTCCGAGCCATGCAAGTCGGAGATGCGTCGTTGACGAACCCCAAGATGGAGGTGATGCATCAATGTCGAGCCACGCAGGTAGATGATGCGTCGGGAACTAAAGGTGAAGTGAGCGTAGTAGGCGATGCAGTGTCTTCGGTCCTTGCACCAGCTGCAACGCATCGGCGTCGAGAGTGGTGCGCTGGTTCTGAACGTACACGACGGCGATGCTTGGATTTTGGAAGCTGCTGCACTTTAGACCCACTTCCATGGGCCCATGTCTGTATTAGCACTACTTAGCAGAGCAAGACTCTCAGGTGTTGGTGATAAGTGGAATGAAGATGTTAATGTCCCTGAGACTTCCAACAGGAGGCAAGCAGACAAATCCTTTGAGTCACTCTGGTTCTGGGGTGGAGAGGTGCAGGTCCAGTCCTTCTCACTCCCAGGCAAGAGGGCAGCAGGCAGCAGGTCAGCACATCACCCACAGGAGTCCAGCAGAGTAGCAGTACAGCAAAATGGCAGTCCTTACAGCAGCACAGCAGTCTTTCTTCATGCAAGAGTATCCACAGGTACAGAAGTGTACTGAGTTGTTGGTGTCAGGGGTCCAGTACTTATACCCAGTTGTGCCTTTGACGTGGGGGAGACTTCAAAGAGCGGCCTTTGATGTGCACAGAGTTCCTGCCCTGGCTCCAGACTCACTACACGGGGGCATCTAGCCCTTGTGTGGGGACCGACCCTAGCCCATTCAGGTGTAAGTGTCAGGATGGGCCCTCAGGATTTGGAATGCCCATCAGTCACTCCTAAACTCACTTTGTGTGTGGCTGTCTGGAGGGAATGCACAAAGTCCAGCTGTCACCCAGCTGTCAATCACCCTAGACGTATATTCAGAGACATACAGAAGGCACCAAATGGCTAAAGTACGAAAATGACAACGTTCTTAAAGTGGCATTTTCAGAATTACAATTTAAAATCTAACTTTACCATAAGTTAGGATTTTAAATTGTGATTCCAGGGACACCAACCCTGGGGTCCCGTCTCTTCCCATTTGGAAATTACACTTATAAGCTGTAATAAGGTAATCACAATGTTAACATATGGGAGAGATAGGCCTTGCAGTAGTGAAAAACGAATTTAAGAGTTTTTCACTACCAGGATAAAACTTGAAAGTACATGTCCTACTTTTTAAATACTCTGCACCCTTCCCATGGCTGTCCAGAGCGTACCTTAGGCGTGACCTATATGTATTAAAAAGTAAGGTTTGGGCTGGGGAAGAGGGTTAACTTGCTAAGTTGGTGTGCCAGTTTAAAACTGCACACCCAGGCTCTGTAATGGCAGGCCTTAGACCTACAGAGCTACTGATGTGGGTGGCACTTCAGTGCTGCAGGCCCACTGGTGGCCTTTAAGTTACAGGCCCTGTGCACATGTGGTGCACTTTACTAGGGACTAATAACTAAATTAAATAAGCCAATTGTGGAGAAGGCAATGTTGTCATGTTTAAAGTAGAGAGCACATGCACTTTAGCAATGGCTAGCAGTGGTAAAGTGCCCAGAGTCCTAATGCCGGCAAAAATGGAGGAAAGGCGAGTGGCATGCACAGGAACCAAGGAGAAGCCAGGAAAGAGAGGAGGCAGGATGTAAGTCCCTTTTTAGTTTATATTAAAAACAATAGATTTCTCAGGCATAGCTCAACAGCTGTGCAGGTGAAACCCAAAAAGTACTGGTAAGCCGGCACATACTGCCCCCAGCAGCTAGACTGCTGGGCAGTCCAACACTTTCCCAAGTATGTGGCAAAGGATCATCATCGAGCTCAAAGGGACGTCCACCCAAGATGGTGCTGGCTCAAATCCCAGACACCTAGTGTGCTTTGCAAGCAAAGACGGCAAGAAAGAGAGTACTCGAGAATATGAACAAATGAAGCCTCTCTCTGCCCAACAGAGAGTGCAGGTGCCCCAGCAAGATAAGTTAAGACAGGGCATAACCCAACAAGATGCCTCTTGTGAATGGCAGCTCCCCTCTGACGTGCGAGAATGGAGAGTGTGTAAAGAGGCTGTCCCTAGGGAGCTGCTCTCCTGCAGACCATGATGCAATGATGTCCTGGTGTTCTTGTCTTTTCTCTAATGCTGTTGGGAGAGAGTAATAAAGGGTATTTACCTTGAAGGCAGACTGGCTTCGACTTTGGGTACAGAAGAGTTACCCTATTATACAACTGGTGAGTTTGGCTAGTTTTGAGAATCAACATTAATTTTTTGTTTACTTCATTGGCGCTTCCATCTATTACGAAGTGGGGCATTTGGTTACAACACAGCTTCTTATATGTTGTGTTCCTTTAAATATGCGCTGCCAAGCTGCTTTGTTGAGATTACTGTTTTTAGACTCCTGCTATTTAGTAGATTGTGTAATAGTTTCTTATATGGTAAATTATGAGAGTCATTTGTGATGCTGCACTGCTGAAAATGATGGGCTTGCAAAAATGGCGCTCTTCAGTTGCAGGTGGATCACCGCATTGTGATAATTAAGGAAAATGACATTTACCTAATGAACACATTTCTGGACTGAGTGCCTGTGTTATTTAAGACAAAGCAACCAACTGTAGAAACAGACTCTGATTACCAAACTCCATGTGGATTTGGGAAGGATGGGTAAGCATAGTCGATCTGTCCTTATATATATATATATATAAAACATATAATTATGTTAATAAGACTTATAGAGCGGCAACAAATCACAAATCACCTAAATCACCAAATCACCTAAGCACATGATTAGGAAGATGGAATAAAAAGAGCCAAGTCTTGAGCAGTTTTTTGAAACAGGCAAAGTCTGGGTAGGACCGAATTTGAAAGGCAGTCTGTTCCAGTAGTGGGGAGCAAGATAGGAGAAAGAGAGCCCACCAAATCTAGTTGTGCGTATGCGACGGGGCATTGCAAGAGTTGCTCATTGAACCTGAGATTGTAAGTAGGCAGATATGGCCGGAGTTTGTCTTGAAGGTAAAGGGGCCCTCTCCTAAAATAGTTTTGTAAACCAGGCACAGGAGCTTGAATAGAGATTGTTTCCTCACTGGAAGTCAGTGTAGGGATTTCAGTGTAGGCTCCGATGGAGTACGAGGAGGAGTTTACACACCAGGCGGGCAGCCGTGTTCTGAACCACCTGCAGCTTAGAAAGTAGTGTCTCATTCACAGCAACCAGGAGGGTGTTTCCATAATCTTACAATGGCTTACAATGAGTGACTGAGTGAGGATTTTCCTAGTTTGCAGAGGGATCCTTTGGAAGACTTTCCTGGGTATACGCATGATCCCAATGCTGGTGCAGCAGGTGTAGCTTACCTGTTTCCTCATAGTCAAACTCTTATCTACCGGGATGGCAAGATTTTTTACCATCTTTTTAGGGTGGGGGACTGTGCCCAGCTCAGGAGGCCATCAGTCTTCTAAACAGTGTGCTTGGGCCTTACCAAATAGCAGGATCGCTGTCTAATTTCCAGTTAGCTGTAGGCAGTTCAATGACATCCAAGAGGCAATTTTCTACATGCCAGCATTGAATCTACTTTGGTATTTTCAGGGTTGGGTCCCATGGAGATGATCAATTGAGTATCATCTGTGTAAGAGATGACTTAAAACCCATAGGATCCTACCACTTGAGCCAGGGGGGTCACGTAGATATTAAAGAGTGTAGGGCTCAATGAGGTGCCCTGTGGTTCCCCCTTGTTCCAGGTCCTAGTACAGCATTTGAAGGATTCTAGAAGCCTAGTCTGAGTCTGATTACTAAGGAATTTGTTAAGTCATCCTAAAGCTTTTCCACCTATGCCAATCTCTGTGAGCCTCTGGATCAGAATAGAGTGATATATGGTGTTGAATGCGGTGGATAAGTCAAATAATACCAGTATGGCTGGGGTACCTTCAGCAAGGGAAAGCCTGATGGTATCCAATACCGCCACCAGTGCTGTTTCGGTGCTGTAGGAAACTCGAAAGCCTGACTAAGAGGGGCCAAAAAGGAATGTTTCTCCAGGTAGGAGGTAGGTTGCTTGTTCACTAAAGGCTCTATGATTTAACTACGGTAGGGAAGAAGCGATATGGGTCTGTAATTGGTGAGCTCAAGAGGTCTGCATTAGGTTTCTTTAAGGTTGCCATGACTTGTGCTGCTTTCCAGCTTGAAGGAAGGATTTTAGAGCTAAGAGAGAGTTTAAATAAAGAAGTGATGACGGGGAGAAGTACGGTAGCCAGGGTCACCATAACATATTTGGGGAAGGGTCAGAAGGGGAGCCTGATTTAATTTACTCATCTGGACAGAGACTTGCTCTGAGGTGAAAGGTTTAAACTTCTCCTAAAAATCCAGAAAGGTTACTGGCTGAGGAGATATAAGGGGAGGCTTATATCTGTTTAGTACAACAAGATAGGTTTCAGTAGATTTTTTACATTTTCTCCCCAAAATGATCTGCGACAGTGCCGCACAGAGACTCGGAGGCCAAGATAGTGGAAGCACAGGTGGTGGGTTTGGTGGACTTTTTTAAAACCTTGTATAATTCCTTAGCCGAGTTGCCGGCATTAGCGATCCTTTTAACTATGTGGGACCTATGAACTTCTCTGATATTTCTATGATAGGTCCCTAGTGACGATTTATAGGCAGTTTTCTTGGGGAGGGATTTTAAGGTGTGCCATCTTCTCTCAAGTTTTCTGCAATCCGATTTTTCATTTTGAGATTCACTGAGTACCCAGGGAAGTCAGTTTTACTTGATTTGGGGCGGCTTTGTTTAAAGGTAGCAATATTACCTAAAGCGTGAGAGAATGAACTCTGAAAATCTGTCAGGCTGATGTTGACGTTTGAGGTCCTGATAGAGTGTTGAGTAAAAAAATGCAGGAAAGAGGAGAGAGAGACCTTCTTCCAAGGCCTTATTATTCTAGGGCTCTCCATCTTGTGGCTAGTTGTATCTTCTTTAATATGGAGCTGGAATCTAATAGAGAAATGATCCGTCCAGACCAAAGGGCATAAGGCGTGAACATGAAAGTTAGGAGAATTTGTAAAAATAAGATCCAAAGTGTGGCCCGCTATGTGTGTGGGGCCAGATACTTTTTGATGCAATCCTAGCGACTCACGATCAGAATCTAGAAGTAGGGTTTCTAGATCAGAGTCCAGCTCGACGTGATAGTCAAAATCGCCTACCAACATAAAGTTGTCAGAAGCAAGAGTATGTGGTGCTAGACGTTCTATCAGATTTTTGTTAAAGTCGATTCTAGGTCCAGGAGAGCGGTAAACTAAAGCGCCTTTCCAGATAGCACCAGGCGGTGTTTCTAGTTTGGATATGAAAAACTCCACTCAATCGGCAAGATGGGAGTCTACTAAGGTGATTTTTACAGGGTTGCAAAAGGCGATGGCAACTCCACCTCCTATTTTGTTCTCCCTACCTAATCTGATCAACCTATAGTTAGGGGTAAATGCTATAAGGATACTGGAAAGGGCTAAGAAGTGGAGCCATGTTTCCGAAATTAAACAAATGTGTGCTTGATTGATGGAAAGAAGATCCCATAGTTCAATGGCATGTTTGTGGCTAGAACATGCAATATCAGTTTACCTGCTAAATGAGAGCAAGTAACACAGCTAAGTTCAGTAGCTGTAGCTTGTGGTGGCCTTGTCTGCTATCCAGTGGTGGCTCAGTTTCACTCTCTGTCAGCACATCTCATGGCCAATGGCACACTGATCCATTGTGAAACCCATTGCAGCGTGGATAGAGAGAACCCATGCTCACCTGCACAGTTGTGGACACTGTCCACCACGATCGGATTAGTTTTTCAGCATTTCTGATGAAAAACTGACCAACAAGAGACAATGTACTTCACTTAATATTGAGTGTACAGAATCTCACCTTTCAGAAGATGAAACAGCACCAGAAATTGAAATGATGCATTCTTATCTAAAGTAATGAAGACAATATGAACATTCCCTAAATGCACAAGATTTTATTTATTTAGTTATTTGAAAGTCACTTCACCTTATGTTTCGGACTCAACTATAAAGTATTTGTATCGGTCAGTTACGTTGTGTTACTGATTTAACTGGGTATGCGTTGTCTTTGAGGCACAACTGATTGCCTGAGTTCCAGAGAGGTTTGAAGTGTAGTGTTTGCTCCAGTAGGGTTCGCTGCCAATGCTCATATGTCTGCACTTACCAACCCACCAGACCAATGCGTGCACACTTAGAATTAATGAACCTGATCAATTAATTACTTATATGTAAAGATGCGTGATCATATTGTCAGGAAGAGAGCATAGATATCACTTGCTGTTTTTCCAGAAGCTTAGAGCAACGATTTATGTTACCTGCTTTGGATTTAATTAGAACGATCCTTCCACAAGCAAAGCCAATGAGCCTGGTGATGCCTTTGGGTGAGGTCCTCTTTGTCTCCACCACTTTCATCTGCCAATATGGGATAATAACAGGCCACTCCATCATAGCAAAGGCTGCTTTATTAGGACAGACAAGCAGTTAAACTTCTTTCACGTTACATCAAAATTAAGACTCCCCATCTCGCCAATACATAAATAAACTATCCCCCAGAATCTTTAAACCTCCTCCCAGCTTGAAACAACCCCCCATCCGAAACCATTCAACATTCAGCAGCACCCTTTTCTTCTCACTCATCATCCTTCAACACCTGACCCAGGCTGTTCCCATCCGCTCCCTGTGACACGCACCCCCCAGCAAGGCCCCAAACCCTTTGGGCTCAGTGCCTGTGCCTTGTGACTAACTGCCACCTGTCCTAAATTGCGACAAAGAAATCCAACCAAATTCCTAAAATTCAATTGAACACCTTAATGCCTAGAAAAGTAACCATAATTCAAAATATTAACAGGGAGTTAAAGGGATTACTTATACTCCACCTGAAAGAAACCACTAAATCTGGAAAAAAGGAGGAGGAAGGGAGGGCAAAAACACTTCACCTGCCTAACAGGACCACAGCGCACCTCTACCTGTCACATCAGACAATCCCCAACTGCCACTTTGTCTCCACCCACAGTGCCAAAACCGGCCAATCCAGAACACACTGAGTTCTGAATTGTCCAACTAGCGTGGGGAAGGGGGTGCTTTAAAGACTTCCTAATCTCCAGTTCCATACCAGCCAATATGGGAAAATGACAGGACATTCCAACAGAATAAAAGGCAGCTTTATTAGGACAGGCAAGCAGTTGAACGTCTTTAAACAATATGCCAAAATACTGAATCCCTACCTCACTAATACGTCAACTAAACTATCCCTCACCACCCTTAAATCTCCCCAAAACATGATAAAACCCCCAACTGATGCAATTCACTCACTCACTAACTCATCATCCTCCAACACCTGACCCCAGCTGCTCCCATCAAATCCCTGTGCCAAGTTCCCCCCAGCACGGCCCCACACACTTTGGGCTTAGTGCCTTAGTTTTCTGATGGCCTTGCCCCCAGGAAGCCTCGTTAAAGGCATTTTCCTGCACCCTCCCACAAGTGAGAGTCATGAAAAAGGCTCTTGTCCTAAATGAAACAGTATTGGACCATGTTGTAGTTCCTTGGGGTTGCCGCTCAAATAGCTATACAAGGTTAACACCATAACCTCACCCCTAACCTTTTGGTTAGAGATTCTTTCAGCTCCAAGAGATAGTACTCATTTGAGACTTTTCCTAAAAAAGATTAATTGACACCACCCCGTCTAAACAAGGCAATCTCTTCTTCCGTGATGTTCTGATGTTGAATAAGCCCAAAACCTTTCCCAATGCAAAAACAATGCATCTCTCTGCTAACTTTGTCTAGCCCTTTAACCACTCTATGCTTAACTGCTCCCCTTCAAACCCTACGTGGAACTAAGTCACTCCAAAAATTATGTGTCCCAGTCCGCAAATCACTTATCATCAGTAAATCATTTGTCATAGATTTAATTAAACCAAAACCAGACATTTGTATCAAGTCATTCTCTCCCAGATGTAGCACCAGAATTTTCAGACACAATATCTCCCGCACCAGTTCATTTATCCAAGGTACCAACTGCCCCATTTCCTTTTTCTTCTACACCATCCTCAGTACTTCAATTTTTTTCTTTTGGTGTTGTGGATAAATGAGCTCCTGAAGGCATGGAGACCTCCATATATGGTAGCTAGTGTTAGATTCATAATTCATTCTCTCAATCTGTTTTATAATTTTAGGCCTAATGGTACCACTGCCCGTATCCCAACATGTCCACCAATTATACTCACTTTGTAAAAAGGTATTCATCTGGCATTATTATTCTCTTGCAGCCTTATATTCACAGGTAATTTTTCTGATGGTCTCTCTGTCTTCAGGGTTAGTCCTCACCTGAAAGAGAAATAAATTCTCTAGAACATTAGATACCCCCCACTTAACTTCTCCTTACCTTTGAGGCTAGTGTCTTACTTGCCTCCCAATGAAGTCTCTCACCCTCTTCCAACTCATCCCCTTTGCTTTCATAGTCAAGCTCCTCTTTTCCCATGCCACGTCTCACAACCTGATCCATTTACCCCTGGGTATTCACCGTCTCCGCCACCTCCATAGAAGTTTCTCCACTCCACATTTTTTGTTTGGCAAGCTGCCACTTCCATCTTACAGAATGGCTGCACAACACCGTCCCCCCCCCCCGCTCTTCATCCCAATGTTCCCAAGACACACTGGCCCCTACTGGTTTCTGATCACTTTTTGCTGGACTTTGTTGCCAGCATTGTCCCAGCAGTGGATCCCAAGCTGCTCAAAGCTGGGATAACTGTGGTCTCAAAACTATCTGTATCTGTTGTAGTCTCCTGAACACTTGCTGGCACCCACACTCACTGACCTAAGCCTCCTGGGTCTTGTCTTCTCATTGGCAATCTACCATACATAACATCACTTGTGTTTGCCTGTATGAAGCTTAGGTCTGATTGCCTTCCTCCTTGTTTCTTATTCATTCTAGCCGCATTGCCTTGTTCTTCACCTGCCCCAACGACACTATGTGTCATGTGTAAATGTTTTCTTTTAAGGACATTGTCCAAGCCATGTAACAATTGGTTGCATTCTTTTTATGCTGTAGAACTGCTTACTGAGCAATTTTGTAAAGGCCCATAATAAACAGGCTTGCCTAATTCTTCCACATCCTCACATGCCCATTATGCACAATCTGGTGGCTTTTCGTCATCACTCTGTAATTGGGGAGGCAAGTCTGCTCTCTACCTGGCATGTGACATTCCACCCCTTCCCGCTGCTTCACCCACACTGGACATCCTCTTTCTGACTGTGCGAGCACTCTCAGGACGCTTCAGCACCTGACTGCACCAGAAACTGTATATTCAACCCCAGACTCCACATCAAAGGGTAAGCTGACACACTCATGCGCCGACGCCAGGTAGTGTAACTTCTTCTCTGCAAAGTCTTTAGGTCGATCTTGCGAGGCATGCTGTATTCAGGAACTTGAAGCTCCACCCACTCTCATCCATATTTTTCATTGACTTGTGTCATTGTCCTTTGTAACTGTTGGCTTCTGATTCGTTAATAGGCTTGCTAGTCTCTCCTTACTATTGCCTTGTCTACATTCGTAACCTCCCATGAGGACTGGCGCCTTTACTTGTGTAGTTACACCTATGTTTTCTTTAGAGTCTGTCAGCACTATTTTCTTTAATGATTTTCTCTTACAGCTCAACACAGGCGGCATGCTGAGCTGCTTACCAGAATCTTACAATATTGAAAAAATAGACTTCTGTGAGCTGCCACGAAGAACAGAAAGTCATGGCTCGCCCAAGTCTCTTTTTCAATACTGTAAGACTTTGGCGAGCTGCGCATATCTTTTCTTTGTCGCTGCTCGCCGAAGTCTATTTTTCAATATTGTAAGCTTTTAGTAAGCAGCGCGCCACGGGCGTTGTGCTGTGCTGCTTACCAAAATATTACAATATTGAAAAAATAGACTTTGGTGAGCCACGCCTTTCTTTTAATCGGCGCGGCTCACTGCAGCTGACTCCTCCTCCTCGTTCGCTCCCTCTCTTCTGCTGCAACAGGAAGAAATGCAATAGGTCTCACATTTGCGAGAGTTTAACCTATTGGCATTGTAAATGACAATGCTTTTTATTTATCTTTTTTAAAAACAAACACATAAATAAAATGCATTGTCATTTACAATGCCAATATGTTAAACTCTTGTAAATGCGAGACCTACTGCATTGCAAATGCTTGTTCTTCTTAGCTTTGCATTTACCTCGTGGTGGTGAGCAAGCCTGTACCGCAGGTGCCACTCCAGTCACTGCGTCTCTGCAAGGCCTCTATATTCCAACCCAAGTCTGTTCCAATATCCCAGGCTTTAAAACTCCCTGCCCACCTCACAGAATGTACGTAAAGCAGCCCTCACAGAGTCAACTAATCAAGACATCGCGCTCACTACTAATCAAATGAACTTGGCTAACTACTCACTGTCCTTATCACGAATACCTAACATAAAAGTTTGCCTACCTATAGAAAAACCCCACCTGATTGCACACACATCAGACTGTTCTCAACTGCCACTTTGACCACGCCCACACGACCAAACCTGGCCAATCCAGGACCCACCCAGTCCTGGATTGTCCCACTGGCCAAAGCACCCCTGGGGGATGCCTTACAGGCTGCTCGATCCCTGCTGCCCCATTTCTCTGCATACCTGAAGTAACCCTCAACCCCAACACAACATTACTGCCTGTCTGTGAAAAACCCTCTTATCCTGGTGGTGGCATTGGTAAGGCACCTCCCAATTAGTCAGAGACCAGGGTCTCAAAGGATGATTTCTGAAGTGTACCAGTTCAGGGCAACCTAGGAGGAACAGTAGCCTTGCTTAGAACATGGTATTGCTTTTTATTGTGGTGAGAGAGCATCTGATCCTGCACAAATGGTGCTGATGCCGGTATTGGTGATAGTGGGGATAGTTAAACTGTACAGCTCATGCTTCGGTGTTCCCAGCCCGCAGTGCATGGGGATTCATTCACCCACGTTCCAAATGAAAATTTGATATTCATTCTTTTTTTACTTTCTCCTCCCACAGTATAGGTCATGGTGGGTGAAGCCTTCAGAAGCAATCCTACTTACTGTTGGATCTATCATCATATTCACAATGTTCCTGCTGATGCATCTCTCTGTGGTACTGGGGATGGTCTTGATGCAGGTTGAGTAGCTCTCCTGTGGGGGCTGCGGTTCCTATTTTTTCTTCCAGTGGTGTGCTGGTTTTGGTGTTAGTACTAGTGGGGCAAATGCTCTCTCTGATGCATCTCCTTATGCTGTAGTTGGTGTGGTTATCTGGATGCCTCTGCTGGTTTTCCAAATGCTGCTACATGTTTGCTGTTGGTCCAGTTACCCCTGGTGTAGGGGATACCCTCAATCCACAGTCATTTTTTTAAGTAAACCTGTACTTTTATTATCAATGTAGGCTGTTTTTTACAACCTTGCCTGTGGTCAACAACTGACTTTCCAAAGTCTTTTTCTTTTGGCGGTTAAGATGGAAGGTCTAGCAAGAAAATGCAGGATTGATTTGAAATGTGTTTCCTGCCACAATTGTCAGATGCTAAGAACACCCATATGTCAACGGATGCAGTTTTTTCCTCATTATCATCCCGAAGACTGCAGAGGGCTTCTGCTCCGAGTTGTCCATCGTTCACTGCAGGGGACTCTCTTTGAAACCCAGCTGGTTCTTGCGAGACCTGATACTGAAGTTGAGGCTTATAGTGGTGATGACGCCAAGTGCTGCAGTCATGAGGACCATGAGGGTGATGATGATCATCCACTAGTTCAATGACATCACCTATGATAGCATTTCTTCAAGCCATTGCTTACTATTGATGGCTTTTACCTCCACGCCCACTTGAATCAAACAACATGTAAGATACAAGCAAACAAAATAAGGGTCATGGAAAGTGAGTAAGTGGAATCAATGAGGAGTACAGTGGACTGAACATTGGGAAGTGAAGTATTAAGGAAGGAAAAGGGGGAACTGAGAGCAAGACTAGAGACTGAAGTGTAATTATGGGCTAGACAAGAGGGTAAACCAAGGAAAAAGGTGCTGTCCTGAAGTAGTTTTGTAGTCTCCTGCTGTCGATGGTGGCCCTCCTTGCTCTTTGTTTCCTCCACTAGCTGCAAATGTAAACCTGGAAAGAGATTCATTTTACATCATAACTATTAGGAAGCAGATGGGAATTTTGCAGGGCATATTCTCAGCGAACCATCCAAGAACACTACGGCCTGATTACGATGTTGGTGGACTGTCTCGGTCCTGGGACTGACTGACCTCTGGTCGGCGGTACCAAACGGCCTATTAAAATGGGACCGAACACTATTCGGTCGCAAGCTTCCATTTCTCAATGGGAGCTCCTGTTACGGCTGTAAACCGGCTGTACCACAAGCTCCCATTGAGAAATGGGAGGTGTTGTTCATCCCTGCACCTCGTGGCAGGCACCTCAAGGTGCCTGCCGCAAGGTGCAGGGATCCACAGAGGGGCACCATAGGTGCCCCAGGTCCCCATGCACAAGGGGGCCCAGCCGGGGGCCCCCAAACACGCTTTCCGACATGGTTTCCAGGTCGGACAGGCTGGCATGGAAACCATGTCGGAAACCGCGCAGGAAGGCCCACCCTTTTGAGGTTACGAGCCGGCTCCGACCGGCTGATGGGCTCCATGAGCCCGTCGTAAGCCAGACGGAATGACCGGCTGGTTTACTTTCCAACTGCCAGCATCTTAATACGGCAGTTAGAAAGTAAACCGAGCTGCAGATTACGATGTGGCCAGGAAGAGCCTTGAAAGGCCGCATCTTAATCTCCCCCCTAAATGTAATTTACATGCTGCTGCTCTTGCAAGTATTTTAGCTATGTACCATACAGCAGATTGGCGACTTCACTTGTGGGGCACCTTAGAATATACTCACCAGTGAACAAAAGATTTTAATGATATAATACCCGGTTTTAAATCAGACCTGACAAAACGACACTTTTCACAACTTTCTGACCAATCCAGGGGTTTTATCGAGTTTTAAATGACCTTGGCACAAACCCTAGGTGCCAGTGGTAAAGTATGTGGAGAGCTTCCTACAAAGGCAACTGATTTAAAGTGGACGCCTAGAGACACTGTGGGTAAGAGCTAGAGCTGTCTGTCCTGCAGCTGATTTTCCATTTCTGTCGGCCTTGTCTGGAATTGTGTACATTTGGTGAAGGTAGATTTATTATGCTTTTTTAATCCTTCCTGCAGGTGCTAAGTGGAGACGAATCTCAATCACTCATGTGTCTGATGTCATCGCTGTACCACTGCCTTGACGTTTAGTGAGTCAACTTGCAAACCCAGCCATCCGTTCAAAGTGGAACAGGAGGAGATAGTCTGACAATAAATACAACCGCGTTCATCTCTATGCTTGAACCGCGCGCTGAAAGGACAGTTCACAGCTTTTTTTTCCCTTCTGTTTTTTCAAAATGGCCACGCTTGGCCGTCCGAGTCTCTCTTCGTACCTGCTCCATTTCTCGCGCCCTGCCTTGAATTTTGCGCTTGAACAAGTTGAACAAGTGATTTTTGTTCAGTAGCTTGAATGCTCATTTTCATGAAGCTCTCTGGTGTGAAAAGCTAATTTCTCTCGATCTCAAAAGTGAATGAATGGCCGAGCGCGAGCCAGCCAATGCTGGCATGCCTGCCGAAGCGCCCCTCTCTGGAAAATGGAATGCGCGAACCGAGTGGAAAGAGCGGAGCATGCTAGTCCAGAAGCCTTAATCGACTATTTATAGCCACGCTTTAGAATATTGCAATCGAACACAGCGATATAATCAAGATCCCTGTCTTTTATTTGGCACAGAAATTATTTCATTAATGTCACGGGCATCTCTACTTATAACTGATGACTGTCTGCATTTTATACCACTTGCCTCATATTTACTCCCGCAATAAAATGTTGGATCGCAGCAGTCTGCCACATTGCAGAGCGCACAATCGTTTACTGTCAGGAAAAGACATTCTCTGGCATCCGAATGGAAGTAATGCAGGGCACAGCGACCGTATGTTTATCTTTCCCTTAGAGTCTCGCTTCCTGGACGTTCACTGGTCTCCTGGCAGGTGTACACCTTCCCTTAGTGCTGGGCACCATAACAGGTGATTTTGCAAAGGAGAAGGGGGAAAGAACGGGAGGCGAGAAAGGCCTGAATTCGGCTGATGCGGCCCCAGCAGTTCTTTCCATTTCCAAAGCGCGCTTAATTTAAGCCCGTGGACTCAGGCAGTGGTACCGACGCTCATTTTTGTGACCGATGGAGCAGTGTAATTTTGATTTCACCATAGGATACTGTAGGAGTGCATTATAATCATGTGTAGTCAGCACTCAAATATAATTTGTGTGATTGATATTAGTAGGCAACATGGGGTATTGTATATTTAAAGTACTGCACATGAAAACGAATGGGACTTATAAAATGTGGGCATAGAAATGTGACTAATAAAGGTCTTTAGAGCATTTACATATAAATATCTGAAGAGAGAAATTAAAGCTTATGAGTCTTATTATAAAGTTAATGAAACAAGGTGTACGTGTAGACTAATGTTTAAGCATTTCTATGTATAACAAGAAAGTATATTCATATTGGTGTATTTTGAAAAAACATCTTTTCCGTAATGTTTTGCAATTTATTCATGGGTTAAGAAACTGCATTTGCTATGTGTTTAGAAATGTGCACGCATTTGTAACCCTATGCAATATTAAGGGGTCGATTTCGATGTTGTCTGTAAAGGCTCCGAACGGCATTCAATTTGTCCAAATCCGATTAAGAACCCGCCTTTCGGACCGACTAAAACATGTTTCCCAGCAAGCCATTATGATGGCTGGATAGCGATCAAACTGTCCGACTCAGTTCCGAAAGGCATTGGGAGTAACTGAGTTGTTCGGAGCCGAATCGTAGCAGTCTACGGACCGCGTTTCCAGCCGATCAATTAGGATGTCAGATTCGGACAGCCTTTCCGCATCGGTTGTTCCGAAACGAATTGGCTGTTGAAATCTAACTTTGAGGGCTCTGAGCAGGCCCTCCTTCACCCAGGGCCCTCGGAATTGGACCTGTGGGGGTACCCATGGGTACTCCCTACCCATGCATGCACAGCGTGGCAGGCACCATTAGGTGCCCGCCACAAGGTGCAAGATTTTCCCCAACCACCCCTTGAAGTCAATGGGATTCCGACCAAATCGTATCTGGAAGCATCTGGATGCATCAAAATTGCTTGGTCGGACTCTCCCAATCCGATTTGTTCGGAAAGCATTCTGGAAGCAAATCGGTCAGAATGCTTTCCGGACAAAATCGTAATCGGCCCCTAAGTTGTTATTATTGTTAGGGCCTCTAGAACAGTTTCAGTACAAACTCACGTTAAATTCTGACACTATAATTCGTATTTAACCTTCAATGTAGAATGTGTCTGCTTGCATTTTTAGGTCGAGCATTCAAGCTCTCTTGTATATACTTTAGTATATACTTCTCTTGGGCTTAAAGCCATTCCCCCTGCTTTTCATTCGTTTGGTTCAATGTCCTTTAAAATTCCTTACTTGCTAGTGGTCGATCCTCCCTCTTTGACCCTCCTTTTCGTCAGTTGTTTACTCCCACAGAGGAGGGCCTTAGTTCTTGTACCCTTCTACTTGTCCCATTGTAGCATCTGTTTAGGGACTACTTCTCCCATTCTTTAGGAGCCTTTGACCAGAGCGCTTCATGCTTTAATTGGCTCCAGGTCTGTTTCTGTAAACAGGGATATAAATCAGGTCGAGGTCAAATGTTAGAGGCTTTAAACCATTGACCTTAACTTGTTCCTTCCCCCACTTGCCCCCATCACCATTCGACTGCCCCCAGCCAATGAAAACAAGCATTTGCTTTTTTTTTTTTTTTTCCTTTTTATTTTAAAATACCTGGTAAATCCAATAATACAACCTTTTACCATAATGATACAAATAATCCAAAATACATAAATATCACAAAATACATTAAATATTTCATTATTACAGAGTAGACCTAAACATGTGACTCCCTACCCAAAAATCCGCCCACATTCAGATGATGTCCCTAGGGTTGCATTACCAACGGGAATCCCTCCAATCCTTAATTGGAGCCCACATATTTAATCCTAATTCCCTCATTTTCCTACCCCGGTGCCTATATAAAGCGGATTCAGTGTTATGTATTCCGAGAAGTCTAGCCAACCACATCTGAAAGGAGGGTGCTACAGTATCCTTCCATCCTGCCACTAATAATAGCCTGAGGACCGCCACAGATATAAATACAAAAGCTTCCACCTTATTATTAAGCCCCAGACTACTATCTATTCCTATTATCATTAAGGTAGAGGATAGGTTTATTTTAACACCTAGCAGCCCCTCCCAAAATTTCTCAATTTCTCCTCGAATTCCCCTTAGATTTTCACAGTGGTAGAACATATGCAATAAATCAGCGGGCCCAATCCTACACCGCGGGCATCTATCATCCTCCCTTTTGCCCCATAAAAATAGTTTAGCTGTTGTAAAATATAAATTAAAAAGAGTCTTATAATGTTGGGCTCTTAAATTCGTGGAGCGGAAGAGTTTCCCCGCTAGTTGCAATGCCTTATCTATATCCACATCAGGATCTCCAAGTTTCGCTGCCCATGAGGTTTCGCATTTTTCCAAATCATCCTGAATCCCTGATAACAGAGCCCCATATATCAATTTTATCCGTGTTCCACCACCTAATAAATAATCCACCATATTAATTCTGGCCCCAGGGGTGATCCGTGGTCTGATACCCATTAGGGTCTCACGAATCTGAAGAAACTTGAAACTTTGATTTTTCGGGATACCGAATTTCTGTTGAATACAATTGAAACTCATCAAGCTACCCTCCTCAAAAATATCACCTATTCTTTTAATTCCATGGTGCTCCCAAAGCCTCCACAATCTGTCATTACTAAATTGAGGTAACAAACTAGAATTCCATAAAGGTGTATAGTAATTAATTTTGGGAATTTTTAATGCTTTCTCCACAAATTTCCAAGTCTCCCAAACTCCCTCCAAAACTTTGTACCGCGATTTTTTTATAATAGCGTCTATCGGTTTTCCGGAGAAGGAGCCCAGGAGCTTCTCGTCCCAGCAGTAATTCAAAGATGGAGGGTGGGTTATTATTTCCAAAAGGAGTATCCTCAAGATTTGTGGCCGGATCAAATAGAATCGCCATCTGATTTAACAAACAGGCCCAGTGATAAAATCTAATATTGGGGATTGCCAGCCCTCCTGTTTCTTGAGGAAGAGACAAATATCTCATTGAGCGCCTAATCTTGCCGTAATGCCAAATAAAATTCATAAAAACTGCCTCGATCAATTTAATTAAACCTTCACCAATTATAAACGGAATAGAGCGAAAGAGGTATAATACCTTGGGGAGCATAGTCATTTTAAGTACATTAGCTCTCCCTATTAAAGATAAATGTAAGGCATCCATTCTTCTAAGATCAGTTGTCATTGACTTAAGGAGCGGAGTAAAATTATCCTTTATAGTTGATTCTGTCCTAGAGCCTTGACTCCCAAGTATATCGCTGAGTCAGAATACCTCGCATCTCTCCTTCTTATATTATTTGTACATATTATCTGGGATTTGCTTTCATTCAACAGATACCCCTTGCCCTGTCCAAATTCCTTAGTAATCCCTGTAATAGCTATCAGTGCCTTATCTGGTTCTGGCGTAATTATGGCCAAGTCGTCAGCATATGCCAACAGTTTGGTCTCAAGCCGATTAAATACTACCGGCTTAATATTTTTACATCCCAATAGTCTCCGAACCAGCGGATCTATATATAGGGCAAAAAGGATTGGTGAACAGGGGCAGCCCTGACGCGTCCCCCTGGAAATAAAAATCTTTTCCGAACTACCTCCCATTATCTGAATTCTAGCCCAAGGATCCGAGTACATGGCTTTAATAGCCCCCATTATTCTAGGTCCGAACCCCCTTCGGTCCAATATCCCCCACAAATACTTCCAAGTCACACGATCAAAAGCCTTTTCCGCTTCTAGAAGGATTATGGCCATCTGCCCCCCCCCCCCGTGGCAGCCTGAATATCAAACAATGTAATAGCCCGCATTATGTGGTCTGTTGTTCCCCGACCTGGAATAAACCCATGCTGCCACGGAGAGACCAGACCGGCCACGACCCTTCCCAGCTGTCTAGATAGAATCTTGGCATAAATCTTAGTGTCTGCATTGATGAGGGATATTGGACGATATGAGCCGGGATTTTCCTTCGGCTTTCCTTTCTTATGAAACACAATAATATTTGTTTCCTTCCAGGATTCTGGAATTAATCCAGAGCATATTATACTATTAAATAAAACCAATAGTATCGGGGCTATCTCATTCTGGATACTTTTATATACTTCCAGTGGGATGCCGTCCGGCCCTGCAGCCTTTCCTGCTGCTAGCTCCTGCAATGATTCCACCAGTTCCCCTATTTCCAAATGGTTCTTGAACAATTCTTTATTCAAATTACCCAGCTGAGGGCCTATATCTTCAAACCCAAAAATAACATCCTCCGGTCCATCTTGTGCTTTATACAGTATCTGATAAAAGTTTTTAAAAACTTTCAGTACATCAGATGGTTCCGTATACTCCCGACCTCCTTCTACTATTTTTGAAATTATATTTCTATTACTTTCTTGCCTAATCCGTAATGCTAACAGCTTACCCGCCTGTTCACCCGTCTCATACATTTTACCTCTTTGTCTCTGATACTCATCAGCAGCTTTCTGGGCTAGCCACTTGTGCAGTTCTGCTTTAATAATAAATATCTTCTGCTGGCTCTCTGTGGACTCACACCCATGCCCAATATCCTTTATGTGTTGTTCTTCTGCTGCAACTAATTGACAAACCAGTCTCTCATTCTCTAGCCGAGCGTCTTGTTTTAACTTGACCGAGAAGCTAATCGTCTCACCTCTCAATGCTGCTTTAAACGCATCCCAAACATTATTTCTAGATGAGCTATAGCGATTCATGTCAAAATACTCCTGAGCCCATTTCCTCATATGCTCTACAAATCTGAGATCTGCTAATAGCTTTCTCTTGAAAGTCCACCTTGAATAACTTTTATTTAGAGTACCTAAATCATATTGCAAAATAAGCAGGTTATGATCAGATAAAACTTTAGGCAGTTTTTTAATACTAACTTTCTCTATTTCAGATAAAGAAATCAAACAATAATCCAACTTAGTATATTTCTTGGCAGGACATGAATAATATGTAAAGCCCGGATCAATAGGCTCCTTATATCCCCAAATATCCATCAGACCGTGTGTCCTTACTAATGCAGTCAATGCTCGAAATACCCTAGGCTTACGGCCTACATAGATAGAATTATGTGCAAAATTAGCGGAGATATTCAAGTCTCCACAAACTATAATAGGTTTGGTCCAGTTCAATAATTCCACTTCAAGATATTCAAATACCTCGGCATCCTCTTGATTAGAACCATATATCGAACATATTGTAAAACCTAAATCATGTTCAGCCAGTGCCCATCTACCATGAGAATCTGCCAAATGATGCTTAGCCCCTCCCAAAGTGGGTCTGGCCAATATTGCCACCCCTCTAACTGTGGATGTCTGTGAGAAGCGGGTCAATATCTCAAAACCCCTTGTTCTTAGCAGATGTTTTTTTACCCATGGTAGATGGGTCTCTTGTACACATACTACATCTATATGATTTGACCTAAAAAAATACCCCATCATTTGCCTCTTCCTCCAGTTATTTAGGCCTCCTATATTAACGAAAATTTGGTATCTCACAAAGGTTAAATGGGAAAACAAGCATTTGCAATGCAATAGGTCTTGCATTTGCAAGAATTTGAGCCATTGGAATTGTAAATGACAATGTCTTTTATTTACGTATTGGTTTTAAAAACATAAATAAAAGGCATTGTCATTTACAATGCCAATAGCTTAAACACGCGCAAATGCGAGACCTCTTGCATTGTAAATGCTTGTTTGTCTTTGTTGCAGGTGCGGACAAAGCCTCATTTGTTGGTAAAGAAGGGCTTGTGTTTTAGTAAGATAGCGCAGTGTGAAGACGGATTTTGTCAAGGAGGAATGTGGTAACGAGTCAGGAGGCGGGTCCCTACGGAGGAGGAGAATTATATCCAAGGGCAAATTAATTAAGTGGCAACATAATGATATGGGAAAGGTTGTGCCAGTAGCCAATTTGTGCCTGGATCATGGAAAGTTACTGGAGTCGATCACATGATTTATCTTGAATTCAACTAATATCTTATGCTGTAACTTAGTAGGGGACAGAGGGACATCTTATGCCTTAATGAGGTACAGACCTCTTCTTCTGCTTTGGGTGGCTTCTTGCTACATGACCCTTAGTTGGAGTTTCTTCTACTGAAGAGAGCTGACACCTTTCTATTATCCATTCTTACTCAATGCATCTTAGTTTAGGGTTGCCCCTTTTAGGATTGTGTAGGGAAAGATAGTGTGCTCATTTTTACCTTTGAAAATCAACTGATGCAATTTAATGTTCAATTCTTGAAACCCCGAAACAGGTTCCAGGATGCCTGTGTCTGGTCCAGGGTGGACCTGGCCTGGCAGCTCGGGCTAGACTGTTCTGATGGGGAGCAGGGTCAAGACTGATTTGCATATGCATGGGTTTAAACTGGAATGCCACGGGGAGCAAAAAATGATGGATTTAGGCCCAGATATCTGTACTGGGGTGAACGTTTGACATTGTTCAACATTCTGTCCATCAATGGTTCTTTTTGCATTTGTCACCCTGAGTGGGACGGGTATGTCCAGATGTGGGTCCGGTGCTCTCCATGTCATTGGAGTCAAGCGAGCCTGGTTGATGAAGGGAGAAACCCCGAAACTGGTCCGAGAATGCTTGTATCTGGTTCAGGGAGGACCTGGCATGGCAGTCCGCCCTGGACTGTTCCCATGGAGAGCAGTGTCAAGACTGATTTGCATATGGCTGGGTTTAAACTGGAATGGCATGGTGAGCAAAAAAACAATGGATTTAGGCCCAGATCTCTGTACTCGGGTGAATGTTTGACATTGTTCAACGTTCTGTCCATCAATTGTTCTTTTTTGGAGTGAGATTATATCCTGCCATAGCGGGTGAGGGGAATGATACTGGAAGAAAGAGAAAGAAAGGGGAAAAGAGCAATACGGGAGATGGGTTTGACAATAGTAACAGTGACACAAGTGACAGCCATTTGGATAGATTTTTAGCAGAACTCCCACCCCCATATAATCAATCATGCACTGGAAATTGGGCAGGTATTGATGCTACTACAAGTTCTGGAGGTGCCTCAGCACCGCTAGCTTTGAGCCCTCATGTTGTTGGAGTCATATTGACAGGCATGACACAAACTCTACTGGGAGGGAGTATGGGAATGTGTGTTCCTGGCTCTTCCAGAGCTTGTAATTCTAATTCGACTTCATAGATTCCAGATGCTCTTTCAGTACCGCTTACCATTGGCCCTATAGTCCTCATATATGATCCTAGTTGGATTAGAAACGAAAGTCAGAAAATGCCTGTTCCTACAGAAGTAAAAACATCAGAGAAAAGAATAGAGAGCTCCAGTGTGCAATTTGTTCCATTAACTCCGATGAATGCGAGTTAACCTTGCGCAGTGAGTGCAGACCCCTCGGCAATACAGAATGGACTTGGACATATAAGATCCTTTCCTGGATTGGCAGGTTCAAATTCATCTTTATTTTAAACACTCCCAAATGTATGTAAGAGTACGCCTCAAGAGGTACTAAAGCGAAAAAAAGCATCTGAGGGCCAGCATATATCTGATGTTCAAGATTTAGAGCAATTGTTGAGGACACACAATAATAATTGTAGGAAAGTAGGATCTGCTTTTATGGTTACCCCCACTTTTTGCATGAAGTAATGCTGTTTCTGACTAGTCTGACTGGGATCCTGCTAATCAGCACCCCAGTCTCTATGTTTTCTCCCCTAAATTGGTTTGATAAGTACTTAGGTACATCCCAGATTGGACACTAGTGTAAACTTATCAGTCCCTAGTATATGGTACTAAGGTATCCTGGGCATAGGTACACCAGGGGTCCTCCATGGGCTGAAGCATGTATTTTGCCACCCATGGGAGACCACTCAATCTGTCACTACAGGCCTGCCATTGCAGCCTGTGTAAGCTGGTGCTAGCACCACTTACAAAAGATATAGGTTCCCGTATATATCTAAGGTCACTGCCCATAAAACCTATAAGTCACTCCTAAGGCAGGCCTTTCAATCCTGAAGGCATGTTGCTTGGTTCTGAGTGTGAGGGTGCCCCTGCATGAGCAGGACACCTCTATAGCCCATGGAGTCCATTCTCCCGGGTTGTAAGTGAGACAACCATACAACATATGGAGGGGCCCCACGTCATTACTCGATGACCATCTCGAAACTGGCTGTAACGAATCCTATCATGTTTGATATCAAACATGTTGGAATCATACCCTTACACCGTAAACGATGTGGGAGGTAAGATTTCATGCACCGTAAAGCTCTTTTGGGAGGCGCTCAGTGCTCCCAGCACCAGTCTTCCAGACCCGGACAGCAAGCTAGGGCTTCTGACGGCCAGAGACACGTTTCTGCCCTTCTGCTGCTGAGCCAAGCTCAGGCAGGGGAAGGCAGAACAATAGGTATCCTGTCACAGAGAGGTGTGACCACCTCCCAGACAGGGTTTTGTGTATTGAGGCAGGGTGGGGGCGCTTGCTAGGAGGGCCCACTTGGTGCCCTCCATGCATAGTCCAGCTCAAGCAAATTCACGCTCTGGCGTGAAACTGGACAAAGGACAGGGGAGCATCCGCCCCCTTGTCAGCCCCTCCTTAGGAAGGGACCCCTGAATTGTCCCAACCCTTTCCTTAGGGTACTTAAAGGCTTACCTGAAGGTGGGTCCCTATATTCGTCATGGGAGAAGATTAATTTCAGACACCACTTCTTCAACCGTCTGGGCACTCTGGACTTCGCTCTGGGCATCACGGCTGCAACCGGGAAGACTCCTGTTGCTTCTGATCTCCTCTCCCTGCTCGTCTGCTTCAACGTCTGTACACCATACAGGAACCTTCCAAGGCCTGTGGACATCCAAGACATCTGAAGGAATCTCCCTTGAAGTGAAGGAGTCAATTCCCTGCATCTGCAAGCACCGCAACTAAGCTGACTGGTCTGCTGATCCTGGGCTCCCACGGACTCCAAAAGGCGCAGCAACACAGGTGGTGGTTCTTCTCATTCCTTGAGGCCTGCCCTGTCCTCTCACCAAGTTTGAGGACAGTATCCCTTGTCAGAGCCACAGGAACCGAACCCCTGAGCACAGCGTTGACTTGCAGTTGCAAAGTCTTGTTGGCTTCCTTCTACCAAGTAGCCCCAACCTTTAAGCATCTCCAGTGACCAAGCTCTTTGTCCTCGCCACATCACTTGCATCGTGGGCTTGCATCTTTGTTGAGTTGCTCGAGGTCCTCTTGCGACTGCGGTGTCTCTGACCTGTGGGTCCTCTTGAGGGTCATCTTTGAATTCTGTGGGCTCCCCTAATTGCTCGGGCCCTGCCCTGACTCTCCTGCTTGTGGTGATTGTCCTGGACCTTGCTGGTCCCGACATTGCACCTTCCACGTTGGTTTCAGTTGCCAAGGCTTGTTGGTGCTCCTGGCGAACACACCCACTCCTGAACTCTCGACATCCGACGTGGGAAAGCTTGTGTACAGCTCCAGGTCTCCCACACCGTCACCTGGTCCACACAGCTGCAGTTTCAAATTCACCATCAGCTCTCCTGCAACACTCGACATCGGTGGGCATTTGTCTTCTATGCCTCCTGGTCACTCCCGAGTGGCATAGACTCTGTCCCCTCTGCTTGCAGGTTATTCACATCTTGAATCCAACTTTGGGTTCCACCGGACACTTTCACCTTCCCCCGCAGCGGCATCTTCCTGAAGTCCTCCATTGAGTTTGACGGTGATTTGCGATGCCACTTCGCACAAGGTTTCCCTGGTGCAGGTATCCTGGTTCCTAAGGCATCCAAGGGTGGGGTGGCTCTCTAACCTTCTGTCTTCCACTGGGTTTCATCAGGGTCCACTGGGAAGGGTCCTTCTTTAAAATTGCAATAGCGACTAACCCATTGATTTGTATTGACCCCGCGGTTGTGTTCCCACTCTGCACACGGCCTCTGTGGTGCTCCTGGTTACTTACATCAGGTGGTTCCTTTTGTCCCCAGCACTTCTACGTCTTCTGGGTACGGTCTTGACTCTAGTCGTGGTTCGCATACCACTATCGTAGTATATGGTTTGGTCTCCCCCTGGTGACCACTGTGTATTATGTATTACTTACCTGTTTCTATTGAAAAGTATAGTGTGCATGGTGTATATCTCCGGCTAGGAGATACCTGAATGTTTTAGTGAGTATATTGTAATAAATACATATTTTTATAAATATACTTTGTGGTTCTTTTTCACATAATCTATGCCTATACTATTATGCTCTGGTAAAACTAGCTGCTTTACACTCCTTCAGGACTAAGCCTGAAGGCTGCTCTCCACAGCTACCACTTAGAGAGCTTTCTGAGGTTGTCTAAGACCACTAAAATCACCATAAGGGTTGTCTGGATTGGTGCAAGGTGCCCACTTACATAAGTGTACACCATATACCTAGCCACTTGTCCCAATAATTCAAACGAGAGTCAGAGTACAGAGACAAGCCACGGAACAATAAAATCGGCTATTAGGGTGGATTTGATTGATGTGGTAAAACTAAAAACTAAATAAGATAAAATGATAAGCGGGAGCCTAGAGCTTAACCGAATAGATACTTACAAACCTAACAAATTGCATGAGTAAAGATGTTACTAGGATAGGGAGACATGCTCATGAGAAATTATCTGAATTGTCTCAAAGATATGACGTTGACATAGAATGGACAAAGGCTTTACGGAAGAAGCACAGACTTGCATTCAGTGATCAGGACATGAAGAAATTGAGGTTATCAGGGTTGAAGACACAAATCTGAGAATTAATTTTGTGCTTTCAGATTTGGAACACATTAGACAAATGGGAAGAAAGATGGGCTAAGAGAAAGGGTTCTAAGAGAACAATGGGAGAATCACCTCCTTTAGGAGAAAGAGGAACGCGTGTTACGGCTTTCCCCTTGCGAGAGCTACCAAGTGGCGGTTATGTGCATGTGCCTTGGAGTAGAGGTGATCTTGCGGCATTTACCAATGATTTCCCGAGGTTGAGAGAGAAGCCTGTAGAATAGTACAAACAGATTGATCAATTTGTGAACATTTTGAAGGTGTTATGGATTGATTTGCATATACTGTGCAAGATTGTGGTCCCTAGTGATTACTGGTCTGCATGTAAAATAGCTACAGAATGGCCTGAAGATGAACCTGAGAGAGAACCAGTGACACATGGTCCATCATATAGTGATGAAGAAATATGATCAGGTGATTACTTGTCTGAAGGCTAAGGCGCCCCCAAGTATTCTGACCATACATCGAAGTAAAACCATTGCCATACCAAAATATCATGTCCAAAATATTGTGATATGGAAATATCCTCAGCAAGAATATTGATTTTAAGGTAAGTAATATCGATTTTTAAAATATCAAAGTTATTAATATCATTTGCAAAAATATTGTTTAAAATTTCGTTTTTATTATGTGTTTTAGTATATAATTTAAATGTATATGATGTACATTTTTTGTACAAATATAGTTTGTTTTTTAATATTTTTGATTTTTTTTTATTAGTTATGAAATTTAATTAAATACATTTTTGTGATTATTAGTGCCATAGCAAGTTGTGGGTTTAGAGGGGTCTAGAGTGGTAAGTAATTTAATTATAATACATTCATGATTATTTTGTATTTAATATTGTTACATTAATTGATATTTAATTATGTTAATTGTGCTGTTCATTTTTTTAATGTAAAGTTTATGGGGGGTTGTGGAGTTTATATTAGTAAAGGGTGGAAAGGGAGTTATTTTTAACTAATTAATAATTAGTTCTTTAATAATATTAATTAATTAAGTAATTGATTGATAATAATTTATGTTAATTGTGTAATTTTTTAAGGTGCGGGCTTGTGGGGTTCATAGGGTTAAAGGAAGGGAAGTAATTTATTTTTAATTAATTAGTTGTTAATTAATATTAGTTAATTGTTAAATTAATTTGCTTTCAGGTGCAGTTTGTGGGATTTATAGGGGTAAAGGATGGGGAGAAAATTAATTTAGATCAATTAATAATTACTTGTTAAATACTATTAATTATTTAATTGAAAATTAGTTATTTTAATTGTGTAATTCATTTCATAAAGTCTAATTTAGGTGCCGGTTGTGGGGTTTATAGAGGTAAAGGGTGGGAAGTTAATAATTTTAATGAATTAATATTTCGTTTTTAATGTATTCTACTTGTTTTATTGATAATTAATAACGTTAATTGTGCATTTCTTTTTAGGGTTTTAGATGTGGGTTGTGTTTTTTATAGGGTTATGGGGTGGGAAGTAAATTAATTTTAAGCAATTGATATTTAATTTTTTAATTAATGTTAATAAATTGATAATTAATTATGTTCATTGTGTGAATAATTTGCTGTTAAGTTTTATGAGTGTATTGTGTGTTTTGTATGGGTATATTGTAGGAAGTTGATAAATATTTATATTAATAGTGTAAATATTTTGCTTTTTAGGCAAGATGGCGGCCATTTGATTGTGGCCATTGGAACCCTCGTGCTTTGCTCACCACGCAGTCGCTATAAGATCTGCCTCCTCGGTAGAAAAGGATAAAAGAACAGGGTGGTCACGTTGGAAAATGAGGCTTCGACACACAGAGAGATGACAGTGTCTTTGGAGAATCAAATGTGAGATACCCAATGAAAGCTGGAAAACTTTGATAATAGACTGAGGCGAAACGATCTGAGGATCTTAGGCATTCCAGAGGGGTCAGAGGGGGACAATGTGACCTCCTAAAGGGGCTCTTCCTGAGCTGGGGCATTGGGACTGGGTTCAGGAAATCCAGCGCACCCATAGATTCCCATTCAAGCAGAAAAAACCTGCTTTAACAGAAGGGAGTAAACCTCACGCAATTCTGATTTATGTTGGAAATTTTCTCCTTTGGCAGGCAGTTTTTGATTTGGTTCCACCAGATCGGCAGCACTCCTTCAATGGTCATACCTTTTTCGTCAGACCTGATATATGTCACTCTATAGTAGAACGCCAATGGCGGCTTCGTCAGCTGATTCAACTTTTTCAGAGTAAGGGAGCTCAGGTTTTCTTAATGAAGTCAGCCAAGCTAAAAGTAGTCTGGAGGAGAGTCTTCATTTTTTACATCAGAGGTTAAAGCTAAAGAGTTTTAACAAAGCCTTGAATAATCTTGTCTACGAGTGGCGGAACAAATAATGGATTTTTCCCTTTTTGTTTTGGAGGGTAGCGAAGGAAGCTACCTGCATGCACGCGGGAAGGGTATCACTCCATCACAGGACCTGACTGGGCCAATTACCTGTGTGGGTTGGTGGGGACAGGGTTGGGGTGGCTGGGTGGTGGGGGAAGGTTTGAGGGGGGGTGGTGGGGGGGCAAGCAAATGGGGATTTTTTTGTACTTGTCATGGCATTCTTCACTCTGTAAGGAGCAATAAAATGATTACTGTCGAGAGTAGAAATTTGATCTACAGCATTGAAAGATTTAGGCTAGAGAATTTCAAACATAAAGATGGGAGGTAAAATTCAAATCTGTTCAATGAATGTATGTGGCCTCAATGATTAAAAAAAAAAAGGGGGTACGTTGGCTAAGAGCCTTCGATTTATGCAGGCTGACTTGGTGTGCCTCCAAGAAACTCACATATCAAGGAATAATCGATGGTGTCTGAGGGATCTGGGATATAACATGTTAACATGTACCCGCCAAAGGACAACAACAAGAGGGGTGGCAATTCTAGCAAGAAAAGGCATAGGTACTTGCAAGCGAATCAAAGAAGACAAGTTTGGGCAATGGGCCATTATAGAATTTGGGTCAGTCATCGACAATGCATTATGATCTGTTCCATTATGGGTCTTATGGTGATGACCCTGAGGTATTGGATCACTTAAATATAGAGCTTGCCTTACAGCCACATCCCCTAATTGTTTGTGGTGATTTTAATATTTATTTAGATAGTCAATTTAATCTAAATAGGCACCAATTATATCAGGGAAGGACAGTGAAGGTCTTTAAGGCTCTGCAAGGTCAGGTGAAAGATCATGGCCTGGTAGATACTTGGTATAAGCATAGAGCATCTGATCCAGGCTTTACTTTTTATTCAGTCCTCCATAATAAATTAGTTATGCTAGATTATTTTTTTGTCTCAAATGCCCTAGCTGAACAAGTCATGATTGAGAGTTTCCTGAGGTTTCTCTCAGATCATAACCTCTTGGTGATAGAATTCCCGTTGATGGGTGCCATCAGAGCTCGCAGGCCCTGGACCCTTGAAAGAAAGCTTCTGCTTGACCAAGCATATCGCAACCATATGGCTAAGTGGCTAGCAGAATTCTTCGACATCAATAGGGACACAGCGACAGGTATTATAGTCTGGGATGCTTTTAAGGCAGGGGTTTGAGGGGAAACCTTGAGCTTTTTTCTCCATCATCATAAAGTACTGCAGGCTGAAATCCGGGAGATGCATGAGCAGCTAAGAGTGGCTGAATTTGAAATCATGGATAAAGTGATTAAGGATCAAGCTATCCAGGGATGTCAGCAGACAATAGCCATTATCAAATAAAACCTATCAGCATTTTGGGACCAAGGTGGCCGCCAAAGATATGCAATATAGGGCGGAATCTTATGAGCTGGGGGGAAGCACTGGGCGATTACTAGCAAAATACCTGCGGCAGCAAGGAGTAACCAACTGAATCTCTAAGGTTAGAGACCAGTCAGGCCAAATCTACGAATCATCCTCAGAAGTGCTGAATGTTTTTAAGAATTACTACGAACAGCTGTATACTGAGGAAGCAGCCCTGCTGGGGGACGAAGCTTCGGGACACTTTTTTAAAGATCTGGAGATGATAAAGGCTACATATGAACAAAATGCCAGTTTAGCAGCCCCAATAGCGAGCGTTTATAAATTCCTTGGCACAGGGTAAGGCCTCTGGTCCCGATGGCATCCCTCTGGAATTTTATTGAACATTGTTTCAGTCTCTAAAACAGGAAGTGTTCCAAACATTTTTGCAGGCTCAAAGCTTTCCGAGCGACCGATTACGATGTTTGGAAAGCACCACAGGGTGCCTGATTTTCCCCACCCACCCCTTTCTTCAATGGGAGCCTGAGTATTCGGTCGGAACACAGGCTCACATTAAAGTCAATGGGAGTCCGACAGAATCGTATCCGAACCAGCGTAATCAGTCGGTCGGACTCCCTGAATCCGGTTCGGTTGCAAACCATTCCGAGACTGAGTCGGTCGAAATGCTTTCCAACTCGCAAAGTAATTGAGCCCTATATATTTTATTCTTTTTCCCCCATTCTGCTTCTCCATGATGGCCCAATTTGCAGGGATACAAATATCTGTCAACTACATGTTGGATTACTCATTGCTTAGATTATTTATTGCACTTGCACTTTCCTCAAAGATCAAAATTCTCGGGGAAGTTTAAGTGTTTTAACAATACCAATGGGCTTATTTATTACCTTGCATAATGATATATATTCTTAATAGAATAATGCCTTTTGCATACATTGTGTAAGAGATGTCATGACATGTATTAATTGTTTTTTGTCTGCAAGAAGAAAAATACAAAAATATTTTTTTTTAAAGTAAAAATGTTGCTTTTTAAAGTTACATTTTAGGTGCAGGTTGTGAGTTTTGTGGGTCTATAGGGTGGGAAGTAACTAAATTAAATGTATGTAATAAATATTGTTTTGTTAATGATTTCTAAATAAACAAGTGTATTTGTATGACAAATAAGTTTGTATTTTATTTATAACAATATTTGCAGTTATTTGTGATATGTATTTAACATTGTAATTAATTTTTATTTTTGATATTAAAAATATTTGTAGGCTTTTTGGACATATTTAATATTTTTCTTTATTTACTTTGTTTTTGAAATAATGTTATTTTGTTCAAGATATTTTGTTTGTTTTTAATGTTGCACTAACTGGAGTGGTAATAGTAAATGTTACCCCTGCGCAATCCAACACTTTCCCTACTGCTGTACTGACTGGAGTAGGAATAGTAAATTTTACCCCCTCCGCAGTCCAACACTTTCCCAACTATTGTACTGACGGGACTGGAAATAGTACATTTTAACCCTCAGCAATCCAAAACTTTCACTACTGTTCTACTTACTGGAGTGGGAATAGTACATTTTACTCCTCCGCAATCCAACACTTTCCCTACTGTTGTAATGACTGGAGTCGGAATACTAAATTTGACCACTTCGCTATCCAACACTTTCCCTACTGTTGTATTGACTGGAGTGGGAATAGTACATTTTACCCCTCTACAATCCAACACTTTCACTACTGTTGCTCTTATTGGAGTGGGAATAGTACATTTTACCCCTCTGCTATCCACCACTTTGCCTACTATTCTACTGACTGGAGTAGGAATAGTAAATGTTACCCCTCTGCAATCCAACAATTTCCCTACTGTTGTACTGACTGGAGTGGGAATAGTAAATTTGAGCCCTCTGCAATCCAACAGTTTCCCTACTGTTCCACTCATTGGAGTGGGAATAGTAATTTTTACCCCTCTGCAATCCAACAATTTCCCTACTGTTGTACTGACTGGAGTGGAAATAGTAAATTTTACCCCTCCACAATCCAACATTTTCCATACTGTTGCACTCATTGGAGTGGGAACAGTAAACTTTACCTTTCCGCAATCCAACACTTTCCTTACTGTTGTAGTGACTGGAATGGGAATAATAAATGTTACCTCTTCGCTATTCAACACTTTCCTACTGTTGTATTGACTGGAGTTGGAACAGTAAAATTTACCCCTACCCTTTTCTTCGCACATCACATTGAAGTGGTGGAGGGCACGTCACAGATAAGATTTATTCTGGTTTAATTTTTAAGCTTCACAGTATATTAATGTTATTTGTACAGCACATAATGTTGGATGTTAACTTCCTTTTTGTACTCGCAGATGGTTATGTCTGTTAGTTTGGCTTACTAACCGATCTAATTTTTTGTTTGGTTAGAACAGTAGGCGAAGTTGCACTCGGTTTAGTTCGCAATCATGTACATACTGCCACTTTGGCTCACAATTTGCAGGTGTTGAGTTATCAGGCACTATGCTGCAATAAAACCCCCCACTTTTATAAACACGAGATGTGACCACCTTGGTGTTAGTATTCAAGAGTTCAAGTCTAGCACCATGCAACTGACACTGGCACTGGTTAATCCGGGTTACAGCCAAATCAGCTTTCCCCTACTTGGTTTGGAGAAACCTTACATGTCACATGAGTGGTGTCACCACTCTGATCTCTAGTATCCATATACGCATTACGAGGCATTTGACAGGAATTGATTGCATTTGCACTTTTTTTAACGGATGCCATACTCACCTGTGATTTGTAGTCCTGTGTATATCCTGCTTGAACTAACCAGTCCGTTTTTGCAGAGGGCAAACTATTATTATGTTTGTAATTTAACTGAAATTTAATTGAATTCATTTAAATTTATATCACACATTTGCCACTATGCTTGTAGTTGTATGCAATGAAACAATTGGTATTTAGACTGTATGTATTTAAACATTTCAATTTGGATGCCTTGATTATGCAAAATGTCCAGCAATAGACGAATACTAACAGGAAGTATTTGCAGTTGCACTTTTGAAAATTGATGACATTCTCATCTGTATTTTGTAGCTCTGTGAACATCCCGCTTTAACTAATCAGACTGGGCCCGATTCACAAAAGTAAGCTGGGACAAAATCCTAACTTTCTGTCTTTCAGTATTCACAAAAGGCATTTAGTAGTAGTAAAGTTAGGATTCCTAACTTTACTACTACTAAACTGAGAAAAATCCTAACTGCGACTTTCGGTGTTCACAAAAGGCATTTAGTAGTAGTAAAGTTAGGAATCCTAATTCTCTGTGAGAACGAAACGCGTTGGTTTGGTCTTTCAACCTGGGAAACCTTAAAAATAAAAGAACTTGGAAAACCGTCCCTTTGCGAGTGCGACCTCATTTTTCCTGAAAGGATTGTGTTTGATAATTAACAGCGTGGCTCTGCCCTGAGGTTCGCACCGGTTTTAAAGCGCCGAGGGTTTCAGCGATTGTGAGCCAGTGTAGCAGGAGATATATATATGACCAAGGCGGTGCGCCGCCGAAACGCGTCTCACCTTCGTTGGATTAAATTTCAGTTTTTACCATTATTTCACGGAGTCTGTGCCTGACTGTTCGCCGCCGCCAGGATTGGAAAAGAATATATATATATATATATATATATATATATATATATATATATATATATATATATATATATATATGCAAAAAAGAAGTAGAGAACTCTGGGTAGTTCTCAAGTTTAGGTGGAAAGCAGCTTCTGTATAGAGCACTCTCAACACCAGCGACACTCTATATCTGCTCACCTCAAATGTCTGCTTTTCTATCAAAGTCTTTAAGCATAGGATTAACACAGTGCTAGCCACGCCGAGATCGAAATGGACAAAGTATTTTGCCATTTCTACAGCAAAGTCTTTAAGCATAGGACTAGCACAGTGCTGACCTTGCCGAGCTGTAAAATGACAAAAGCCATTTACCACTCCAGGCACAGTATTACAGCTTTGAATTGGATTATATATATATTACCATATGAGTGGCAGCGAGATTACATTTCTAGATTTACAGATTAAGGTTGAGGACAGGAAATTGACATCTAGGCTATTCAGGAAAAGAACAGCAGGGAATACTCTCCTGCCTGCTGATAGTAGTCACCCTACCAATCTGGTAAGTATCCCCTACGGTGAATTTTTGCGGGCGTTACCGAGAGGAATTTTACTGAGAAATGCGAGAGGATGTCTGGAAGGTTTTTAGAGTGATGTTATAAGAAAGCTAATACAGCCAATGCCTTCAAAAGAGCAGCTAAAATAGATCGGGAGACTGACCTTGAACCTAAATCACAAAAAGAAGGCTCAGAAGATAGAAATATTCAGTTTATTACAACTTACAACAATTGCTCCCAAGAAATCAAGAAAAGTTTTAGCAGGCATTGGGATGTTTTAAAAACTGAAAGCACATTGGCAAATGCCCTGGGTGACCATCCTAACATTACATATAGGAAAGGGAATTCCCTGAGTGACAGACTCTGTGTTAATGGCGTAATTGAAGTCAAAACGGGTGCTAATTCCATACAGGGCTTCTATACATGCATGGCATGTAGGGCATGATAGTATTGTGCCAATATAAAGAGTATTTTCTCCCCTGTGAGTAAATCCTCCAAAATCTTTGACAAACATTTGACTCGTCAATCAGATTTTTGTGTTTATGTACTCACCTGCCCTTCTCAGTTATCTTATGTGGGGCGCACTATGTTTCCAGCTAAGAAGCGCATCCTGGAACACATGCGAGCTATCCAAAATAAGGATAAACAATATCCGGTTGCTTGTTATTTTGAGGAATCACATCAGAGCAATAGACAGTCAGGGGTGGCGACAGGATTCGCAAATTGCGGGATCTGGTGTGTATGTATATATTATAGCTGGATACTAAAATACCACGGGGTTTGAACTCTGATGAAGAACTGGTCTCATACTTAGGTGATTAAACATATTATCTCAGATATTGGCATGGTGGTATTCCAGTAACAAAATGTCTTCAAAAAGAGGGGGGTCCTAGGGAAAAACTTTAAAGACCTAAGCAGTTTATAATCCATAAACTGACATATGAAACAAGAAAAATCAGTAGATCTATCGTTGTATATGACCCTAACACAACAAAAGGATGAACTAGAGGTTTAGTGGAGTCTTAACAAAAAGGTATAAGTTCTCATCACCCACCAAGGTGGCTTGCTTCATCATCTGGGAACTATCAGTGAACCACGTTCCTACATGAAATTGAGAGTAGTGGTTACACAGGTACCCTAGAAGTGAGTAACAGTATACCTTACAACTTGAAAAAAGCATAGTGACTATTTGTAGGGTGATGGTTGCAGTGCTGGTGACAATGTGTGAAAAAGTGATTTAAAATTGACTATCAAGACACAAAAGTTTTTTTATTTGGCGCTGTCTTGGTGTCAATGTAAAAACAGTGCATATACAGCTTAACAAATAACTGTAAGATGTCCAGGTCTACATGTTTCAGCTTATGGATATTAGAATCCAAGCTTTCGTCAGGACCTTTAATTATAGCTAATGCAAAAAGATTTAGTGCTAATGTGCAAAAAATAAACAAGATAAAGGTTGGTAACAACCTGGGCACTTCTGTGAATCCAAAGTGGGAAATTACAGACAGTGGTACTGGAAAAATACCTAATAAAAACAAAAGAGACTCACATAAGATCTAGTTGATAATCCTTGAAGCATTCATTATGGTCATATAAACGTTTAGATTAAGTTGGTCATAATATGATACTTATAATGTATCCAACACCTTCAAGTGTGTTATACAACAGATATTTAGCAATAGTCAAAGCACTTACCCGGCTTTCTGCGGGTGCGCTCCTCGCCTCACCTGGCATCCACTCAGGACATGAGGCACCGCTCTAAAATTAAAGTGTAAAAAGGTTTTATACACCAAAAATGAGGAAACACTTTGTCTGGTTATGGTGACCATACACTGTGTTTTATCCAAGTCACACAACTTAAAACCAAAGGCAGAAGAGATACAGGAGCCCCCTGTACCTGTCTATAAAGATGTTCGGCGGAAATCAGTACAATATGCTAGTACTAACTGAATCCTTTTTATGAGGGAGCTATATAACAGTATGTCGCATGTTCACCTTTTATGCCCTCTAAAGTGAAAAAAGTAGACGTGTAATGACAGCTGCTGTGTAGAAATGACTCTGTCTTAGTGCGTCGCCTGTTTATAATGGCTAAAGGACATATGTCCACCAAAATAGAAAACGGAAATAAAAACAACCTACGACAATCTCTGTTTATGTGGGAATTAGTGGAGCGTATCTCTATCAGAAAGCGCAAACCCGCTTCCATGGTCGTGGAACAAATACAGCATTACCCTCAAGCTCGTGAAAACATTACACGGAGGGATATGTCATACCAACAAGAATTTAGCACAGAAGTCGGCAAAACACCTCAAATACCGACTGAAGCTGGCTGTTACCAAACGGAGAAAGAAAACGTCAGTCGCCTTACTTACCTATCCGTCGGTACCCCTCTCTGGATCTGAGCTGGAAGGGGAGGTATCCGACAGAGAGGCAGACCGATTTTAAATAGACAACAGCGTGTTCACCACTTGCAAGGCGCCACTCGCGTTGGATATGCAAACGCCGATGGCGCTGTGAGATGGCGTCATCACGTCATATCACATGTCCACAACAAATGCCTTACTGATAGGAAATGTAGTATGCGATAGATTGAAATACTCGCGTATATAGGATGCGATACTAATCGCATAGGAATGATTAAAAAAGCCTTTAAAAAGAGTTCTTTAGGTGATCTAAACTTTAGTTTTATCATATGTCCCTCATACTTATGGTGAAAATAGAGGAATGCGAAGCAGTATTAATCCTAAGAACGGCAAACAAATGTTTTGACTTTATTATAATGTTTCTAATACAGAAAGAAGGGAAATAAATTTTATATAAAGTTGTTATAGTTGTGCAGAACATGTTCTAAACGTCTTGGCTAGATGTTTTTAGACCATAAAAGCATTTGACAAGCGTGGAAAATTTTCATATAAGAAAAGGGGTTGCCTCATGATGACGATTGCGTTGTGGTAATACACATCTAGATCATCTTTACAATGATGCCCAGGGTATTTCATCGTTGAGTCCATGGCGGTCACTCTGGAGTTTAAACACCCATTTTTGTTCCTTTATGAACAAAAATTTTGGGACATTCATAATGCGAGATGGAATGATGGGTTGTTCCAATATTAACCATCTCAAATCTTCAGGTTTATGTTTTAATGTCAAGAAATGGTTCGTAAGTCTCGTTGCCTGTTTGTTACGCCTAATAGTGCTCTTGTGTTCATTGATGAGTACTTTGATCTTACGTGTCATCATTCCTACATATCTATGGGAACTTGGACACGTAATCAGGTAGATAACTCTTTCTGTATTACAATTTGTATGTTTCTTCAAAATCTATGGTGTACCTGTCCCAATATCCACTGTTTTGGTTTGTTGGGTTTGGGGACACGCTGAACAAGATCCACATGGAAAGTGTCCCTGTACTGGTGGGAGGTCCCATAATGTGTTCGTTATGGTACCAGGTTTGGTTCTGGGTCTGGTGTGTACTAGACTGTCTCGTAGGCTAGCTCCTCTTTTGAATGAAAAAAGTGGAGATGGAATACTCATATTGCCTACATTGAGGATGCGCCAATGTTTGCGCACAGTTTTTTGCACATTATTGGATAATGTGCTAAAGGTATAAACAAAAGTTATTCTTGAAAGCGGTGGCTTTGGTACAGGGGGTTCTAGGAGAGCATCCCAATTATTATTAGAGGCTCTTTTCCAGGCCTGTCTAACCAGACGTTTGGGGTACTTCCTGTCTTTTAGTTGCCTAGATAATTCTTCGACATGATGGTCAAAGATTTCTCTGTCGGAACAATTTCTCCGTATACGCAGAAACTGCCCAACAGGTAAATTCTCGCGGAGAGACTTCGGGTGATGACTGTCGAAGCTTAATAGCGAGTTTTTTGCCAGGGGTTTTTATACAACTCGCTCCTAAGTTTACCCTGTGTGGGGCAAATCACAATGTCTAGAAAACGTAGTTTCATTTTGTCATATACAACTGTAAATCTAAAAAAACTATTCCAAGTATTTAGCCATGCATGGAACTCCAGAAGTGTAGCAACTGTTCCGTGCCAAACGACAAAGATATCATCTATGTATCTCTTCCACAACAATATCCGATCCCGGCATGGATTGTTGTGGTTGAGTACACTGTTTTGCTCAAAGAGATGGACATAGAGATTGGCCATATTACATCACTGTATTCACTAAGATACTGTTAATAAGTCAGTTATACAATTAATTTTACAAAAAAAAACATCCATTTAGACACTTATTTACCCATTTATTCTTCCATTAACCTTTAGATATACATATATAAAAAATATTTATTTTTCAGAAAGACACATATTCACTGGATGATGTCATCAGTGATGTCATTTGAGATGTCATCAGTGATGTCATGAGCGATGTCACTGACCACGTCATGAGTGATGTAATATGTGACGTCATCAGCAGTGGATTGCGGTCGCGCGAGTTATAGTTAGCTTGACTAACTATAACGGGGGAATTTCAATGGTTTTTTACGAGTGAAATGTCCAGCTAACTATAACATGTGTGAAACCTATGGTTTTTTCAGTGAATTTGCAAGGTTTTTTAAATGCTAATTCCTAACTATAACGTGTGTGAAACCTATGTTTTTTTAAGTGAATTTGCAAGGTTTTTTAAATGCTAATTTCTAACTATAACGTGTGTGAAACCTATGTTTTTTTTAGTGAATTTGTAAGGTTTTTTAAATGCTAATTTATGTATGTATTATTATATTTTTTATATATTTATTTTACAATAAACTACCTATGTATATAGTTATAGATTGACTGTATCCTGTAATATGGAATGGCTCAGCTCTTTTTTTTTTTATTTGGATAAAGTTGAACAGCATAGTTATTATCTTCTATAAACTTATAAACAGTTTAAAAAGTATTTTTTTTTTTAAGGGTTTTTCACCGTGCGCGCACCCCGCGATTTTTTGAAAAAAAATAAAATGTTTTTTTCACCCTTCGGGGTCCTTCAGGGACCCTCTGACAAAGGCTAGGGGGTCAGGAACTCTCTACCCTGCCCCCTTTTCACGTTTTCCACCTTTCTTTTTCACTGTCACACACAAAATGGCATCCAACACTTCCTGATTTCGACCGATTCGAATGTTGACTGACATCTAACCACCAATCAGTATTATGCTCGCGGACATTTGGTGCGCGCCCCGTGCGAGCACCGTGCGCGCACGGTGCACGCATATAGATATTTATGTACTTTTAACTGCAATTTTCTCAGGAACTACTGAACAGATTGACACCATATATGCAAAAGGCACATGCCTGACCTGAGGACTACCTCTTTGCCAAATTTCAAGTAATTCTGTTCAGCCGTTCGGGCAGTACCTTCGGCTAAAGGTCCTAAGGGAAAATGCATGGGGAAAACGCGTTTTCGGACCCCCTTTTTTCTCAGCCCCCGCTTGACGAATCAACCCGAGACTTTCAGGGTAGGAGCTGAGCGGAGCGCCCCATTAGTTTTGAAAATTTCACGAAGATAAGTCAACCGGCGCCAAAGTTATTCAAAATAGAATTTTCAGATTTCCTATGGGAACTCGGTCCTAACTATAACTATTTATTACTGGCGTCCGCCAGTAGATAATATATATATATATATATATACATATATATATATATATATATATATATATATATATATATATATATATATATATATATATATATGTTTTCAAAGTTACCCCTTCAGGTGGAGGGCGCACTCGGGATCGCTCCTCATTACAGGTAGGTGTAGCAGCCACATCCTCGTTATTTTGGCCAACGCGTTTCGGGCAGAGACGCCCTTCTTCTTGGGCCATAGCTGAAGATGACGACAAAAGAGCACTGTCAGTACAAATCCCTCTTTTATTTCTACAATCAGCATGTTAATCATCCCCCAATGTATTCTGGGACTGATAGTGCAAAATGTCTAACCCATGTGGGCGTCGTCAAAGTCACTTCTTAAACAATCAAAATGGGATAAAAGGTGCAGTCCACCTCACTGTACAATATATTTGGCATCTCCCGCTCCACTCAAACTGTACAATCCAAACAGCAAGCAGACCCGCGTGGCTCCGGGGGTGGAACTCCAATGTAGCAGCAGCCACACAGGAAATGCCTCTTCCGTGTAGCTGACCAATTCAAACAGCACACGGACCCACAAAGCACAGGCGGTGGTGCACCTCCATGACCAAGTGCTGGTCACTAATTTGTTTTCAAAGTTACCCCTTCAGGTGGAGGGCGCACTCGGGATCGCTCCTCATTACAGGTAGGTGTAGCAGCCACATCCTCGTTATTTTGGCCAACCCGTTTCGGGCAGAGACGCCCTTCTTCTTGGGCCATAGCTGAAGATGACAACAAAAGAGCACTGTCAGTACAAATCCCTCTTTTATTTCTACAATCAGCATGTTAATCATCCCCCAATGTATTCTGGGACTGATAGTGCAAAATGTCTAACCCATGTGGGCGTCGTCAAAGTCACTTCTTAAACAATCAAAATGGGATAAAAGGTGCTGTCCACCTCACTGTACAATATATTTGGCATCTCCCGCTCCACTCAAACTGTACAATCCAAACAGCAAGCAGACCCGCGTGGAGCGGGAGATGCCAAATATATTGTACAGTGAGGTGGACAGCACCTTTTATCCCATTTTGATTGTTTAAGAAGTGACTTTGACGACGCCCACATGGGTTAGACATTTTGCACTATCAGTCCCAGAATACATTGGGGGATGATTAACATGCTGATTGTAGAAATAAAAGAGGGATTTGTACTGACAGTGCTCTTTTGTCGTCATCTTCAGCTATGGCCCAAGAAGAAGGGCGTCTCTGCCCGAAACGCGTTGGCCAAAATAACGAGGATGTGGCTGCTACACCTACCTGTAATGAGGAGCGATCCCGAGTGCGCCCTCCACCTGAAGGGGTAACTTTGAAAACAAATTAGTGACCAGCCCTTGGTCACGGAGGTGCACCACCGCCTGTGCTTCGTGGGTCCGTGTGCTGTTTGAATTGGTCAGCTACACGGAAGAGGCATTTCCTGTGTGGCTGCTGCTACATTGGAGTTCCACCCCCGGAGCCACGTGGGTCTGCTTGCTGTTTGGATTGTTCAGTTTGAGTGGAGCGGGAGATGCCAAATATATTGTACAGTGAGGTGGACAGCACCTTTTATCCCATTTTGATTGTTTAAGAAGTGACTTTGACGACGCCCACATGGGTTAGACATTTTGCACTATCAGTCCCAGAATACATTGGGGGATGATTAACATGCTGATTGTAGAAATAAAAGAGGGATTTGTACTGACAGTGCTCTTTTGTCGTCATCTGCAGCTATGGCCCAAGAAGAAGGGCGTCTCTGCCCGAAACGCGTTGGCCAAAATAACGAGGATGTGGCTGCTACACCTACCTGTAATGAGGAGCGATCCCGAGTGCGCCCTCCACCTGAAGGGGTAACTTTGAAAACAAATTAGTGACCAGCCCTTGGTCACGGAGGTGCACCACCGCCTGTGCTTCGTGGGTCCGTGTGCTGTTTGAATTGGTCAGCTACACGGAAGAGGCATTTCCTGTGTGGCTGCTGCTACATTAGAGTTCCACCCCCGGAGCCACGCGGGTCTGCTTGCTGTTTGGATTGTACAGTTTGAGTGGAGCGGGAGATGCCAAATATATTGTACAGTGAGGTGGACAGCACCTTTTATCCCATTTTGATTGTTTAAGAAGTGACTTTGACGACGCCCACATGGGTTAGACATTTTGCACTATCAGTCCCAGAATACATTGGGGGATGATTAACATGCTGATTGTAGAAATAAAAGAGGGATTTGTACTGACAGTGCTCTTTTGTCGTCATCTTCAGCTATGGCCCAAGAAGAAGGGCGTCTCTGCCCGAAACGCGTTGGCCAAAATAACGAGGATGTGGCTGCTACACCTACCTGTAATGAGGAGCGATCCCGAGTGCGCCCTCCACCTGAAGGGGTAACTTTGAAAACAACATATATATATATATATATATATATATTACGCTCAATTCCCTCTTTTTGCGTCAAAAAGAATGTCACACTCACGGGGCGTTCGAACACAGTTTATTAAATCAAATGACCAGCAACAGACGCGTTTCGGCGAGATGCCTTCCTCGATGTTACCAAGACATCAGAAACGCCATGTTTTTTAACTTCCCCCGTGTCCACAAAATTGAGAAAGGACTAAAAATGATCGCTCTAACATAGGTGCCATTTTGTAGTAGGTGCTCACTTGTATTCCCCGCACCATATCAATGTTAGAAATTAACAATTCATACATTTCAATTAAACATATCATAGATAATGCTGTGAATCGGCCCATATTCTCTCTGTATTTGTGTATCACAGCGATTATTGCATTACATATTGCAAACTTTTACACATCACCCGTATCCACAAATCATCATCAAACCCTCGGACAAGGGGGGGATTGTGGTTTTGCAGACCAGAGAACAGTACTGCAATGAAGCGTTGCGTCAACTAGCGAATGTGGAATGTTATCAAAACACAACTAGTGAAATGTATCGGATAAGCATCAAGAGATACGATGAACTTATCAACAAATGGTATAAGAGACTGATGTTGGGACCGGAAGAACATTTGTTCCTACGCAGCTCTAACCCAGTGATTCCTACTTTTTACCACATTCCCAAATTGCACAAGAATAGTCGGCACCCACCTGGTAGGCCAATCGTATCATCTCTTAACGGACTAACTGAACATTTATCAACCTTTATTGACCATTTCTTATTTCCTTTTGTTGCTCAGTTGGATTCGTATGTAAAGGATACGAAAGACTTTTTGAATAAGATCATGCATGTTGAATGGGATCCCATATATCAATTAATGGTACTAGACATCACTAGTCTGTATACCTGTATAGATCACGAGGATGGGGTGAGAGCTGTCAGGTATTATTTGGAAAAGCGACAATTGAGATACTCTGAACACAATCAAATGTTAGTAGAATTTGTAGAGTTTTGTTTAAGAAACAACATCTTTCTATTTGAAGAACAACATTACAAGCAGCTGTCCGGTACGGCGATGGGCACCTGCTTCGCCCCCAGCTATGCGAATGTGTTCGTTGTCTGGTGGGAGGAGCGGGTGCCCAGAACCTACGTAAGTGACAATGATCAAGGCAGGGTAATAAAGTGGTATCGGTATATCGATGATCTTTTCATCGTGTGGCAGGGAACAGCAGAAACATCACGAGGATATATCGATCAATTAAATCAGAACAATGTAAACTTACACTTTACGGGAACAGTGAGTCCGGTGGCAGTGGACTACCTGGACCTGAAAGTGTTTGTGGAAGGAGGCAATATTCAAACAGCTTTCTACCGAAAATCCACTGCAGGAAACTCTATATTATATGCCACGAGCAGTCATCCCCCCAAACTTGTGAACAGCATACCATACAGAGATCTTTTAAGGCTAAAAAGAAATAGTACCAAGGACATAGACTTTGAAAATGCAGCTTCAGAGAGTATAGTCAGATTCACCCAAAGGGGGTATAACCTGGAAGCATTAAGATCCACACTACAGAGGGTGAGAGGCATCCCAAGAGAAAATCTGTTAAAAGATAAACCTGTGGAAGATAAGGGCAAGTTTAGAATGATTACCCCTTACTCCGCTGAAGCAAACCATCTAAAAAACATGCTCAAAAAGAATTGGCATATTCTAAAAACTGACAACACCATAGGTGATGACATTCCTCCTTTTCCTTTGGTGACTTTTAGAAAAGCAAGGTCACTTCCGGATATATTGGTGAGAAGCCACTTAAAAAAAATACCACAGAAAGGGGGCACTTTGAGGGAAATGATGGGTTTTTACCCCTGCAACAGATGTAAGGCCTGTGTCAATAGCAAAAGAATCTTAACATATACTATTCCTGACATTGAAAAGACCAAGAAAATTACTAAATTCATAACGTGCAGTACTCCGTATGCTGTTTACTGTCTGGTCTGCCCGTGCGGGCTACGCTACATAGGTAGCACTATTCATCAATTGAAGATTAGGATTCTTGAACATCTGAGGGCTATTGACAAGAATGATCAGATGTATCCAGTAGCGCGTCACTTTGCAGAAAAACATCAAAGCAATCGCAATCTGCTGCAATTTTATGGCCTTGACTATGTCCCAACAAGTGTCCATGGGGGGGATAGAGTAAAGAAACTACGAAGACTTGAGTCACGTTTTATTATAGATCTATTGACCAAGTCCCCCTGTGGGTTAAATAGTGGGGAGGAATTATCCGTCCACATAGGTACATAAGTGATCTGTGGGGAGTTTATCTAACTGAGATGGGGTTCAAAAACTTTTTCGAATATTTCCAACGGCTGTTGGAACTACATAATGTGTCTGAAATAAGATTGAAATCAATCATGAACATGTCTTTCAATGTAAATCACAAATTATGAAAATGAGGTTTAAAAGTAAGTAAATGTATAACAGTTGGTAATAGATAATCAAATGAAATAATCCCTGTAATACACATAGAGTGGGGATTTGGGCCGATCCATGGCGTTATCAAATGGCGCTGATGTTACAGCAAACATTTTAGTCCTCTTTCTATTTTTGTGGATACGGGTGACGTGTAAAAGTTTGCAATATGTGATGCAATAATCCCTGTGATACACAAATACAGAGAGAATATGGGCCGATTCACGGCATTATCTATGATATGTTTAATTGAAATGTATGAATTGTTAATTTCTAACATTGATATGGTGCGGGGAATACAAGTGAGCACCTACTACAAAATGGCGCCTATGTTAGAGCGATCATTTTTAGTCCTTTCTCAATTTTGTGGACACGGGGGAAGTTAAAAAACATGGCGTTTCTGATTCCTTGGTAACATCGAGGCAGGCATCTCGCCGAAACGCGTCTGTTGCTGGTCATTTGATGTAATAAACTGTGTTCGAACGCCCCGTGAGTGCGACATCCTTTTTGACGAAAAAAGAGGGAATTGAGCGTAATATTGTGGCGGAGTCCACACCCGCAAAGTCTGCACCTGTCTGAGAGTGCCCCGCCTGAGTGTGGAGACACGAGCGAATACGTTATGCGGAAGCACCGCCGCGACTGCCAGGAGTATCAGGAATCCCGTTGAGAGGTGGAAGTGGAGACCAGTGTTGGGTCAACAGGACTACCATCAATTGGTGAGTTCCAACTCGTTTGTTTGATGTAGACGGGCAGCGTATATTAAACGGCAAGGAAAGGGGGCGAAAGGAACACACTGATACGCATATCTAACATTGGACCAGGATAGTACATCAGAGCCATGTTTTGTGAGCAATCACGTCGTGAGGCAGCGAAAGACATGTTCAAGACACAACTAGGAGCCAGGGCTCGTTCGAGTATTCCTGATCCGAAGGAACCAAGAAACAAATTGAATGACAATATGCTCAAATTGGAGCGACTGTATGAGCGTGAAATCCGTAAATGGTGGGAGGCCACCAGTTTACAAAGTTAAATCGATGAAAAAAGAGTTCCGAGGGGACTGCGATTATATACAGTCCCTTCTTATGAGAATCCTGACCCACAGTTATTAACGGAGTGGGCGGAGCATACAGGTCAATACTGCCAGGGGACCTTGGGCATACTTGTCAAATATGCTTGGAGTGATCGGAACAGGGCAAATGGCCAAAGATTAAGATAATAAGAACAAGATTGAGGAATTAATGGGTCAAATGAAAGCAAGACTACTCAAATATGAACAGAAAATCAAATACCGGAAACAAGAGAAATTCATACGGGACGAAAACGACTATGCACAGGGCAGGGTGTTAACATTTGCCCGGAAGTTTGATGGCCCAAGAAAAGAACTTAATATAAGATCTAGGCAACCATCATCACGCATAGAAACTTCGGAATCCGATATCACAGAAATTGAATCAAGTGATGATCAAGGGGGAGACCAATGGAAGGAATGAAAACCTCAAATCCTTTTCACGACGAGTTTCAGATAATCCGCCAATCATGGCTGCGAGGTGGCAAAAACAAGCCACCAGAAGGAGACGTAGAAAAACGAGAAGAGCCGGTGGTGGCAGGAAGAGGAAGAGGACGGGAATCCAGATGGACATATCGCAAGAAACAAACCAAGAGACAGTAGACTTTCCTAATTTAACAGTAATCAATCTGACGGATAAACCTCTTTCATCATCTGAAGAGAAAGTACTCAGTCTAGGCTTAACATTCTGTCCTAGCAATCATCTAGAGTACACACAAACCAGAATAGATCTTTTTAACTTCGTACGAAAATTGAAATTACACAAGTATTTCAAACTAAGATCATGTATGAAAGAAAAGAAAGGGGTTACAGCCAGATTGACGGTCACAGATGTTCTAACTGGCAAAGATTTGCCTGGAATAGAACTTTTGGAGAGTCTGAGATTGGAGAGCGATGAAAATCAAACAGTATTTGAGGACATGGCACAAAGGGCAAAGAATATCGGCATCGAACAGGAACATGAGGAAAGTCCGTTCAAACCAAAGTCTCTTTTCAATCCTCAAATGCCACTGGATGCCATAGACATTTTGTCTGAAACCATGATCAACGACCTTTTGAAATTCAGGTGCAAAAATAGAACTAAATCATTTTCTAGTAATCTGTCTAAGTCAGAGAAATTGGCACTACAGAATTTAACACAGGATCGATCAATCATCATCAAACCCTCGGACAAGGGGGGAAATGTGGTTTTGCAGACCAGAGAACAGTACTGCAATGAAGCGTTGCGTCAACTAGCGAATGTGGAATGTTATAAAAAACCAACTAGTGAAATGTATCGGATAAGCATCAAGAGATACGATGAACTTATCAACAAATGGTATAAGAGACTGATGTTGGGACCAGAAGAACATTTGTTCCTACGCAGCTCTAACCCAGTGATTCCTACTTTTTACCACATTCCCAAATTGCACAAGGATAGTCGGCACCCACCTGGTAGGCCAATCGTATCATCTCTTAACGGACTAACTGAACATTTATCAACCTTTATTGACCATTTCTTATTTCCTTTTGTTGCTCAGTTGGATTCGTATGTAAAGGATACGAAAGACTTTTTGAATAAGATCATGCATGTTGAATGGGATCCCATATATCAATTAATGGTACTAGACATCACTAGTCTGTATACCTGTATAGATCACGAGGATGCGGTGAGAGCTGTCAGGTATTATTTGGAAAAGCGACAATTGAGATACTCTGAACACAATCAAATGTTAGTAGAATTTGTAGAGTTTTGTAGAGTTTTGTTTAAGAAACAACATCTTTCTATTTGAAGAACAAGATTACAGCTGTCCGGTACGGCGATGGGCACCTGCTTCGCCCCAGCTATGCGAATTTGTTAGTTGGCTGGTGGGAGGAGCAGGTGCCCAGAACCTACGTAAGTGACAATGATCAAGGCAGGGTAATAAAGTAGTATCGGTATATCGATGATCTTTTCATCGTGTGGCAGGGAACAGCAGAAACAGCACAAGGATATATCGATCAATTAAATCAGAACAATGTAAACTTACACTTACACTTTTAAGGGAACAGTGAGTCCGGTGGCAGTGGACTACCTGGACTTGAAAGTGTTTGTGGAAGGAGGCAATATTCAAACAGCTCTCTACCGAAAATCCACTGCAGGAAACTCTATATTATATGCCACGAGCAGTCATCCCCCCAAACTTGTGAACAGCATACCATACGGAGAGCTTTTAAGGCTAAAAAGAAATAGTACCAAGGACATAGACTTTGAAAATGCAGCTTCAGAGAGTATAGTCAGATTCACCCAAAGGGGGTATAACCTGGAAGCATTAAGATCCACACTACAGAGGGTGAGAGGCATCCCAAGAGAAAATCTGTTAAAAGATAAAGATAAACCTGTGGAAGATAAGGGCAAGTTTAGAATGATTACCCCTTACTCCACTGAAGCAAACCATCTAAAAAACATGCTCAAAAAGAATTGGCATATTCTAAAAACTGACACCACCATAGGTGATGACATTCCTCCTTTTCCTTTGGTGACTTTTAGAAAAGCAAGGTCACTTCGGGATATATTGGTGAGAGGCCACTTAGAAAAAATACCACAGAAAGGGGCACTTTGAGGGAAATGATGGGTTTTTACCCGTGCAACAGATGTAAGGCCTGTGTCAATAGCAAAAGAATCTTAACATATACTATTCCTGACATTGAAAAGACCAAGAAAATTACTAAATTCATAACGTGCAGCACTCCATATGCTGTTTACTGTCTGGTCTGCCCGTGCGGGCTACGCTACATAGGTAGCACTATTCATCAATTGAAGATTAGGATTCTTGAACATCTGAGGGCTATTGACAAGAATGATCAGATGTATCCAGTAGCGCGTCACTTTGCAGAAAAACATCAAAGCAATCGCAATCTGCTGCAATTTTATGGCCTTGACTATGTCCCAACAAGTGTCCGTGGGGGGGATAGAGTAAAGAAACTACGAAGACTTGAGTCACGTTTTATTATAGATCTATTGACCTAGTCCCCCGTGGGTTAAATAGTGGGGAGGAATTATCCGTCCACATAGGTACATAAGTGATCTGTGGGGAGTTTATCTAACTGAGATGGGGTTCAAAAACTTTTTTGAATATTTCCAACGGCTGTTGGAACTACATAATGTGTCTGAAATAAGATTGAAATCAATCATGAACATGTCTTTCAATGTAAATCACAAATTATGAAAATGAGGTTTAAAAGTAAGTAAATGTATAACAGTTGGTAATAGATAATCAAATGAAATAATCCCTGTAATACACATAGAGAGGGGATTTGGGCCGATCCACGGCGTTATCAAATGGCGCTGATGTTACAGCAACCATTTTAGTCCTCTTTCTATTTTTGTGGATACGGGTGACGTGTAAAAGTTTGCAATATGTAATGCAATAATCCCTGTGATACACAAATACAGAGAGAATATGGGCCGATTCACGGCATTATCTATGATATGTTTAATTGAAATGTATGAATTGTTAATTTCTAACATTGATATGGTGCGGGGAATACAAGTGAGCACCTACTACAAAATGGCGCCTATGTTAGAGCGATCATTTTTAGGCCTTTCTCAATTTTGTGGACACGGGGGAAGTTAAAAAACATGGCGTTTCTGATGTTTTGGTAACATCAAGGAAGGCATCTCGCCGAAACGCGTCTGTTGCTGGTCATTTGATTTAATAAACTGTGTTCGAACGCCCCGTGAGTGCGACATCCTTTTTGACGAAAAAAGAGGGAATTGAGCGTAATATTGTTGCGGAGTCCACACCCGCAAAGTCTGCCCCTGTCTGCGAGTGCCCCGCCTGAGTGTGGAGACACGAGCGAATATATGTATATATATATATATATATGCAAAACAGAAGGTTGCCCTTATTCGAAATGCCACACAGTGGGTAAGTAGCTCCTTTTATTCACCGCTAGCTGCAGTTACATCAATGTTCTCTCCCAATTTGCCAGATGCATTTCAGCCGCCATGGCCTTTTTCAATGGCTTCTCACAAGTCCCGACAGTCAATGTGAGCTTATATAACATAAACCCCGCCCGGATGTGAATTTCTCATTGATTGAAATGGTTTCTGGGTACGGTAGTTCAGTAACTTATCCTTCGTGGAGACTGAGGGGCTTGCTTGATTAAAAATTGACCTCCCCATGTGGGTAGGGAAGAGAGCAACTGAAAACCTGCAAGTGCCGCGCTGGAAATGCCGGATTTACACACTCCTGTCGCTCCCGGAACTCCAGGTGCAATCGGCCCGCTGTGGAAGCGGCGGGGCGTTTCACGGCGAGACGCGCCGCAATTCAATGCAAAACAGAAGGTTGCCCGTATTCGAAACGCCACACAGTGGGTAAGTAGCTCCTTTTATTCACCGCCAGCTGCAGTTACATCAATGTTCTCTCCCAATTTGCCAGATGCATTTCGGCCGCCATGGCCTTTTTCAATGGCTTCTCACAAGTCCCGACAGTCAATGTGAACTTATATACCATAAACCCCGCCCTGATGGGACTTATATATATATATTATCTACTGGCGGTCGCCAGTGGATAGTTATAGTTAGGACCTATTTTCCATAGGAAATCCGCAACATTCTATTCCCAATAAATCTGGCGCCGTTTGACGAATCCTCGCAAAATTTGGTAAACTTTTGGCCAGCTCTGCTCCGCTCCTATCCTGAAAGTTTCGTGGTGATTCATCAAGCGGGGGCCGAGAAAAAAGGGAGGTCCCAAAACGCGTTTTCCCCATGCAATTTCCCATAGGATCTGTTGTCGCAGCTACAGCCCGAACCGCTGAACGGAATTACACCAAATTTGGCAAAGAGGTAGTCCTCAGTTCAGACTCGTGCCTTTTGCATAAATGGTGTGAATCCGTTCAGTAGTTCCTGAGAAAATTTGAGTTAAAAGTACATAAATATCTATGGCCGGGGAGGATCCGCGAACCCTACCCGCACCGTGAGAGCACCCTCCCCGAACCGAGCGCGCACCCTCCCGATCGCGCACTGAATGCTAATTGGCTGTCGAGTGTCTGTCTACATTCGAAACCAGGAACTGTTGGCGGCCATTTTCTGCCTCGGTAGAAGCGAGGCTGAAGAAGCAAGGGGAATAAGTGTGTAAAACATATAAAGGGGGCAGAGTGGAAATACTCTGACCCTCTAGAGGTGCTTAGGGGGTCCTAGAAGGCCCCTTGGGGCCACCTTTTTGTTTTTTTTAAACGGCGAAAGGCGCGCATGGTGCACGCATCCTATCGCGTTGGGTGCATGGATTCTCTCGCGTTGGGTGCGCGGATCCAAGGAATTTATTTTGAAAAAAGACAAGAAATCATTGGTTGTATGACTATTTTCTACACTGAAAGGTAGGGTGTATATTTCAGTTTTTTAAAGGTATGATTCTTATTGGTTAACAAAAACAGATTGTAAGGAACATTATATATGATAAGCTGATATGTTGAAAAGTCAAGCATACTTCCTGTCTTGTTTAGCAACATTGTGTGCTGAACTTGTGACCTATGTGCTCAGTGCAGTGTTTCATGACCTGTTTCTATGGTAAGAGGCAGAAGGCAGATTGGGGGAAGGGTTGAAATGTATTTCAGTTGGAAAGAGTTGAAATGTTTAACCAATAGAAATGTGTGTTTGCTTTTGAGTTTAAGTGTGAAGTATTGTGATTTGATGTTTACATGCATATGTGTGGAAAATGAAAAGGAAACTTTTCCATTCTTTGTTTTTGCTGAGAGGTGCACAGTGTGCAGAGATTCTGTAAAAGAAAATCTGGTGTGAGACTGATATAGTTCTTAATCTACAAAACAACTTGAAAGGTGAGTTATTTAATTGTGAGGGGATGTATGTAGACTATTTTGGTTTTAATCAGACTAATGTATTTCTCCTGCTAAAGTGTAGGGAGTACTTTTTTTCTCTACAATCTTATTGACAGTGTGTGTGCATGTAGAAACCATTCTGCGATAAGCATTTGTGTTTTTCATGTGTTTGCAGACAGATAACTGTGCTGTTTTTATATTTTGGTAGAATTAGAAACAAGTCATTGTTTATGAATTTGTGAAATGAGTTATGTTATGTTTCTATACTAAAATGTAGTACTTCTTCTAGATGAAGAAATGTGTTTTGGTATAGTGCTGGGATAGTGTTGTTTGTCTAGAATCACACAGTGAGTATGTGTGCATTTGGGAACCACTGTGAGAGAAGCATTTGGTAACATCGTGTATTTGCTGACAGATAACTGTTTTAAAACATTTCATGTTGTCAAGTTTTAGTAGCATTAGAAGCCAGTCTTTGCTTATGCATTGATAAAATAAGTCATGCTTTGACACTAATGTGCTGTACTTTAATATGTAGATTGTGTGTAGTCTCCTTACCCCTTGCACAGTAGTGAATTCATTTTGGTAAGCTGCTAGGGATAGTGTTGCTTGTCTAGAATCACACTATGAGTCTGTGTGCATTTGGGAACCACTGTGAGAGAAGAATGTGGTAATATCATGTATTTGCTGACAGATAACTGTTTTAAAACCTGTCTTGTTGTCAAGTTTTAGTAGCATTAGAAGGCAGTTTTTGCTTATGCTTTGATTAAAAGTCAGGCTTTGACACAAAAGTGCAGTCCTGAAATATGTAGATTGTGTGCAGTTGCCTTACCACTTGCACTGTAGTGAATGAGTTTTGGTAAACTCCTAGGGATAGTGGTGCTTGTCTAGAATCACACTGTGAGTTAGTGTGTATTTGGGAACCACTGTGAGAGAAGCATTTGGTAACATCGTGTATTCTCTGACAGATAACTTTTTAAAAACCTGTCATGTTGTCAAGTTTTAGTAGCATTAGAAGCCAGTCTTTGCTTATGCGTTGATTAAATGAGTTAGGCTTTGACACAAAAGTGCAGTCCTGAAATATGTAGATTGTGTGCAGTTCCCTTTTCACTTCCACAGTAGTGAATGATTTTTGGTAAACTCCTAGGTATAGTGGTTGTTGTCTAGAATCACACTGTGAGTCTGCGTGCATTTAGGAACCACTGTGAGAGAAGCATTTGGTAACATCATGTATTTGCTGACAGATAACTCTTTTAAAACCTGTCATGTTGTCAAGTTTTAGTAGCATTAGAAGCCAGTCTTTGGTTATGCATTGATAAAATGATTCATGCTTTGACACTAAAGTGCAGTACTGAAATATGTAGATTGTGTGCAGTCCCCTTACCCCTTCCACAGTAGTGAATGAGTTTTGGTAAGCTGCTAGGGATAGTGTTGCTTGTCTAGAATCACACTGTGAGTCTGCGTGCATTTGGGAACCACTGTGAGAGAAGCATTTGGTAACATCATGTATTTGCTGACAGATAACTCTTTTAAAACCTGTCATGTTGTCAAGTTTTAGTAGAATTAGAAGCCAGTTTTTGCTTATGCTTTTATTAAATGAGTCAGGCTGTGACACAAAAGTGCAGTCCTGAAATATGTAGATTGTGTGTAGTTCCCTTACCACTTCCACTGTAGTGAATGATTTTTGGTAAACTCCTAGGTATAGTGGTTGTTGTCTAGAATCACACTGTGAGTCTGTGTGCATTTGGGAACCACTGTGAGAGAAGCATTTGGTAACATCGTGTATTTTTTAGCAGATAACTCTTTTAAAACCTGTCATGTTGTCAAGTTTTAGTAGCATTAGAAGCCAGTCTTTGCTTATGCGTTGATTAAATGAGTCATGCTTTGAAATTAATGTGCTGTACTTAAATATGTAGATTGTGTGCAGTACCATTACCTCTTCTAGACTAGTGACTGCGTTTTGGTAAACTGCTAGGGATAGTGTTGCTTGTCTAAAATCACACTGTGTGTCTGTGTACATTTGGGTAAGGATTGTGAGAGAAGCATTTGGTAACATAGTGTATTTGATGACAGATAACTGTTTTAAAATCGGTCATGTTGTCAAGTTTTAGTAGCTTTAGAAGCTATTCTTTGCTTATGCATTGATAAAATGAGTCATGGTTTGACACTAAAGTGCAGTACCATGTACTATTCTCTTCACTGTGCCAGAACTGAAACTTAACTTTAAAAGTTTTACCCTGGCACTAACCTAGCAGTAGTCTGATGATTTAGTCAGTTTCCAAGTACTCATGTTGTGAACCATACATTACCACATAGATTGCTTCAAATGTCTATGCAGTATGCATGCAGTCTTCTAACATACTATACACTTGTCTTTCACATTTTCAATTCGCTAGTCAGTATCCGTACACTTCCAGGAAACACCCTGTAACTCCCTTTGAAGTCCTCTAGTGACCCATTCAGCACCATGTACTAATCCATTCACTGTGCCAAAACCCAAACACTTATAAATTCACCAAGATACTATCTTTGCAGTACTCTAATCATTTAGTCAGTGCTTAAGTATTCATGCACTGAGCCAGGTCTTAGCACATGGACTGCTTCAAACCCCTATCCACTATGTATGCAGTCTTCTAACCACCTAGACACTTGTCTTTCACACTTTCAATTCCCTAGTCAGTATCCATACAGTCCAGCAAACATCCTGTCACTCCGTTTGCACTCCTCTAGTGACCCATTCAGTACCAAGTAATAATCTATTCCCTGTGCGAAAAGCCTACCACTTATAAATTCACCTAGGCACTCTCCTTGCTGTACTCTAATCATTCAGTCAGTACCCAAGTACTCATGCAGTGAGCCAGGCCTTAGCACATGGACTGCTTTAAATGCCTATCCAGTATGGATGCAGTCCTCTAATCACCTACACAGTTGTCTTTCACACCTTCAATTCCCCAGTTAGTATTCATACACTTCTAGCAAACACCCTGTCACTCACCCAGTGTGTCTCCTTATAGTACTGTAATCATTTAGTCAGTTAGCATGTAGTCTTTTAGTGAGGCAGGCTTTAGGGCAAGAACGGCTTCAAAGTAGTATGCACTATGCATGTAGTGTTTTAACGATCGTCACACTTGTGGTTCAGGGCTATAGTTTCTTAGTCAGTTTTTATATAAAATGTGTTTGTACAGTAATGGAATAGTATAAATTTGAAAGTTATTAATATACATTTATTTGTGATTCTTTTTTACAGATACAGAACAGGAGTGTTTCTCATCCGTTTGCACTCTTCTCGTGCAAGATTGTTTGGATGAAGGGTCCTTAGGTGTTTCATCATACTTGCCGTGCCGCACGAGTATTTTTTGTTAGGATCCCCTCGTAACAGAACTCTTTTGCAAATCTTGCGCGTCACAAAGGTGGCATTGGTCTTTGTTTGCCCCTCGAGAAAAGTAGAACATTTCCACACCACTGAAGGAAAACGTTGTGGGCGTGGTGCATCCTCCAAAAATTCATCCTTAGATTCTGTGAATATTTTAAAGCAACAACATTTACAGTTTTTGTAAGTTAAACTTATATAAAATGCATACAGCTAACAAAATTTTATATCTGTGATTTGTATCTTGTTTTTCTGTTTGAGAATAGCATGTTGGTTTTTTTTTTAACAATCTTTGAGATTGTTTTTTTTTTGCCGGCTGTTAAGTGATGATTACAATTGAAATCACTATTTTTAGTGAAATTTAATATATTCTGAGAACAGCAAATAAGGAAAAAAAATAACTTTGTGGAAATTATGCTGTGTTGTAAAAAATGTATTTTTACATGTTATAATTTTTTTTTCCTTTTCTCTCACAGATCCAACATTTTAAAATAAGCAATTTTTATGAATTTAGATTGGAATGAAAATGTGAAAAAAATGTGTACCATTTTTTATTCCTATTACTGTGAAGGTAAGTTTAACTAAGTCTCAATATGCAGAATGAGGAGGTCTGCAAGAAGCTACAAAGTTGAAACATGTTTCTAAAAACACTCTGTTTATACCTATGTAGTTTTGAAATCTGACCATAATCAGATATCACGTGACCTGCAAAAAAGAGATTTGAGGGATTCATACTATTTCCCATTTTAGCTATTGAAGGACCGCAATTATTTCAATCATTCTTCTTTGAACATCTTTGCAGACAAAACTCTGTGCTTACCTTTTATCATTTGCAAGGAATTTTAAAAACGGAAATATGTCACTTTTTGTAACATAGTTATTGTGTAAGATACTCTTTCATATTTACAAAGAGAGGAAAAGGCACTCTGTGCACTTTTTATACTCCATGTAAATACAACCTCGTCATGTCGACCACTTTGTGTTGAAAGGGTGTTCTATAAGTGTTGTTGTGCATGATTGCACTTAATACTCATAGAACAAGACACATGTCTAGATTTATCAGAAATCATGAATCTCGATATGTGTGTGAATGGCGCACCATTCTAAAATTGGTGTAGGAAAGCACAACAAGGAGAATTGTTTTAATTTCTCCACATTTTTATATCTTCAATGCATGCTGAAATGTTCAGCATACATTGAAGGAGAAAAATGCATTTTCTCATTGTTTTTGTGCAGGAAGGTGTGTCTTCCTGTAGAAAAACAAACAGCACATGACACAGATATCCTTGCACTATGGTGCAAGGGTGCCTGTGTCACCACATGGCTGCAGTTTAAGCAGCCGTGCAGACAGAAGCATAGATTTGCAAAATATTTATGTCCATATGTTGCATCCCTGTGCTTCGGAAGTACTACAGCACACTGCAGTTAAAGAGGTTACTGTGTGATGCTGCAGCACTTCCTCATAGTTCTGCACTTATACATTCACCATACGCTACTAATGCATTCATTCAGTCAATTACGTACAACACATACATTCATCTAAACTTTCACACACTAACAAAGAAATTTAGCTCTTTTTTTAAACCAGGAAAGTTAGTTCTTACAAGAACTTTTTTATTCTTCTTTCTTCTTTTATACTTTTTTGGGGTTTTCTGAACAATTTGTACATTTTTTTGGTTTTTTTTGCAAACAAAAAAACAAAAAACAAAACAGGAGGAACCAAACAATGAACTTCAGGGAACAATAAAAAAAACAAAAGAAACTAGCAAATGTGACTTTCTTGCCGGCGGCAGATCAGATCGATCGACTGCTCACCGTAGCACAAAGTCGCATTGCACTTAGTGCAGAGTATTTTTAAATATTGAAATTGAGGACGGATATCCAAATTTTGGGCGGATGGATGCACTCTTGAGGTGCTCGGCTGCGATGAGGTGGAAGGCGCAGGAGCAGGAGTGTTTCTCATCCGTTTGCACTCTTGTCGTGCAAGATTGTTTGGATGAAGGGTCCTCAGGTGCTTCATCATACTTGCCGTGCCGCACGAGTATTTCTTGTTAGGATCCCCTCGTGACAGCACTCTTTTGCAAATCTTGCACGTGACCAAGGTGGCATTGGTCTTATTCTGCCCCTCGGGAAAAGTAAAAAATGTCCACACCACTGAAGAAAAACGTTCTTTGCGTGGTAACTCCTCCAAAAATTCATCCTCAGATGTATGAGGAGATGCAGGTGATGCCTGCTGCCCTGAAGCCATTTTTAGTTGAAAAAAGTTAGAGCTAAGTGTAAACTTAGTCTAAAAAATCTTCTTCTCTGCAAAGAGATGCTCCTCCAAAGCAGGTCAAAGAAGAATGATTGAATTGGGTGGGGTCTTTCAATAGTTAGAACAGGAAGTGTAATGAACTAATCAAATCTCTTTTTTTTGCAGGTCACATGAGCTCCGCGCACCCTGCGCTTACGCATCACGCACCCAGCGCGCATCCTCGAAATTGAATTAAAAAAAATATAGGATTACATGTAATAATATATTACTTTTAAGACCAGTTTAGAGTTTGTCTTCAATTAATATTCACATGAAATACATATATATGTATTTTAAAATGTTAAATATTTCGCGGATCCGCGCACCTACCGTGTCATAGACGCAGATGACGCATCACGGAAGCGCGTAAACGTCGCGTTACGTACATCGAACGTGTCGCGTATAGGCTGGGAGTCGCGTACCGGTCGCATTGCAATCGCGCACTAAACACGTACCCGACGCATACCATGCGCGGATGCTATCGCGTAGGGATCGGGAGTTGTGCGCTTAGGGTGCGCGGATCCAAAAACATGGAAAAAATATATATAAAATAAAGTTTTGAACATATAGTTGAAAAAATATTTTGAAAAATATAAAAAAATATGTTTGAAAAACCCATTAAATTCAAATAATATTTTTTAATTTTTAAAAGAATGAATTGAAAAAATATGTTTAAAAAATGGTGATAAAAAAGTATTTAAAAAAAATAAATAATGAAATTGACACACTGAATTTGAAAAATATAGAAATCCAATCAAAATCATTAAACATGATATCTTCAGAGATAAGTTAAAGATAGGAATTAACATTTAAAAAACCTTTGAAATTCACTGAAAAAATCATAGGTTTCATGCACGTTGTAGTTAGGAATTGGCATTTAAAAAACCTTTGAAATTCACTGAAAAAACCAAAGGTTTCAGGGGCGTTATAGTTAGGAATTGGCATTTAAAAAACCCTAGAAATTCACTGAAAAAAACATGGGTTTCAGGGGTGTTATAGTTAGCTGGACATTTCCCTCGTACAAAACCCTAGAAATTCCCCTGTTATAGTTAGTTCAGCTAACTATAACTTGCGCCCCCGCAATGCACTGCTGATGACGTCACATATTACATCACTCATGACATGGTCAGGGACATCACTGATGACATCACTGATGACATCTCAAATGACATCACTGATGACATCAATGATGACATCATCCATGTGATAAATTAGTGCATCTTCTCACACCCTAATATAAACTTTGATACACCGACTCAACATTTCAGACGGCCATTTTGAAAACCATAGATACTCCAAAACCAATAACTACATACCCACTCATTAACTCTTAGGTGTACATACACCTCCACTCACTCACCTGTACAGTCACTCATACTTCCAGTCACTCCGTACAAGACTATCATATGCATTTATACACCTATATAGACACTCACACACCGCCAATCATCCATTGAGGTACTGACACACCTAGTCAGTCGTGCAAGTAATTAAACACAGTCCAATTTACTCACCTATACAGTTAAACACACTCAAGTTCACTTACTCATAAAAATAGTCCCACATTCTTACGCTCTTATACAATCATTGATACAAGCACACACTCATCCATACAGCTACTCTCACAATCACACACTCTCACATATACCCACTTATATACTCTCACACACATATATACTGCCTTTCACATATGTAGTTAGTCACACATGTACCACTGATATATACATTCAATCCCTAACACACCCATACATACACTAACCCAACCATACAGTTCATCACAGATGCACTCTTAAAACCATGCACCCATAGAATCACCCACTCACACATCTATGCATAGAGTCACACACACCCTACCCACACAAACACTCAGGCACCCATACAGATACTCAGACAACCAATCAATAACCCATATAGACACTCATATAGGTATTCACAAAACCATACAGCCACTTATACACCTACACACAGACACATACAGACATTCACACAGTTTAGTCACTAGTCTGCAGTAAGATACATTTAATGACTCACTTATAGAGTCAGTTACACACCTAGAAAATCATCCATTCACACACTTGTACACCCACTCATTCTTCCACATGCCTTTCACTATAAATATATAAAACATATTTAAACTTTACAGAAACACACAGTCACTGGATGATGTCATCAGTGATGTCATCAGTGATGTCATTTGCGATGTCATCAGTGATGTCATCAGTGATGTCACTGACCATGTCATGAGTGATGTAATATGTGATGTCATCAGCAGTGCATTGCGGGGGCGCAAGTTATAGTTAGCTGAACTAACTATAACAGGGGAATTTCTAGGGTTTTGTACGAGGGGAATGTCCAGCTAACTATAACACCCCTGAAACCTATGGTTTTTTCAGTGAATTTCTAAGGTTTTTTAAATGCCAATTCCTAACTATAACGCCCCTGAAACCTTTGTTTTTTTCAGTGAATATATATGTATATATATTACCTACTGGCGGTCGCCAGTAGGTAGTTATAGTTAGGACCCCTTTTCCATAGGAAAACCTCAACATTCTATTTTGAATAACTTTGGCGCCGGTCGACGAATCCTCGCGAATTTTTCAAAATAGGTGGGGCGCTACGCTCCGCTCCTACCCTGAAAGTCTCGGGGGGATTCGTCAAGCGGGGGCTGAGATAAAAGGGGGGTCCCAAAACGCGTTTTTCCCATGCATTTTTCCATAGGACCTTTAGACAGGGCTACAGCCCGAACGGCTGAACAGAATTACTAGAAATTTGGCAGAGAGGTAGTCCTCAGGTCAAGGAAGTGCCTTTTGTAGGTTTGGTGTAAATCTGTTCAGTAGATTCTGAGAAAATAGCCGCTAAATCAATATATATATCTGAGCCAGCTTACGGTGCGCTTACGGTACGCTTACCGCACGCGTACGGTGGCGTGCGCGAGCGCGATTCTGATTGGCTCTTAGATCTTAGTAAACATTCGAATCGGTCGAAACCAGGAAGCGGCGGCCGCCATTTTCTCTCTCGCACTCTGAGGGGGGAGCTGATAAACAAATGCCAAAAACATATAAAGGGGCTGTTTAGACAGCGCCCATGCACATAACCATGTTAGTTGAGTCTTCAAAGATCCCCCAAGGCAAAAAACGGTTAATTTTAATTTTTCTAAAATTTCGCCGTTTACGCTTACCGTACGCTTACCGTACGCGTACGGTAAAAAATTAAAAAAAAAAAAAATTCCACACACTCTCCACCCCGTGTGCAAATGGTGGCCGTAGGCCACCCTTTGTGCATGGCTTATAAGAGCACAGCATTTCCCCAAAAAATTTCAACAGATTACCTATCACAAGGAAGCGCATAATATGTCCTCCATGTGCGCACGGTGCGCGAAGCGCATCGTGCGTACATGGCCCATCTAGCGTAACGTGGGCACGGCACTAACTGCGTAAAGTGGGTGCGCGGTGCGCAAAGCGCACCGCATGCTCACTGTGCGCGCACGGTGCGCGAAGCGCACCGTGCGCGCACGGAACGAACTGCGTTAAGTGGGCGCGCACGCCACGAATGGCGTAAAGTAACTTAGCATTTAAAAAACCGTACAAATTCACTGAAAAAACCATAGGTTTCACACACGTTATAGTTAGGAATTAGCATTTAAAAAACCTTAGAAATTCACTGAAAAAACCATAGGTTTCACACATGTTATAGTTAGCGGAAATTTTACTGATAAAAAACCAATGAAATTCCCCCGTTATAGTTAGTGCAGGCAACTATAACTCACGCGACCGCAATCTTCTGCTGATGACATATGTGTCTTTATGAAAAAAAAATATTTGTAATATATGTATAGCTAAAAATTTATGGAAGAAGACATGGGCAAATAAGTGTCTAAATACAGTATTAGCATCAGCAGAGGATTGCGGTCGCGTGAGTTATAGTTGCCTGCACTAACTATAACGGGGGAATTTCATTGGTTTTTTATCAGTAAAATTTCCGCTAACTATAACATGTGTGAAACCTATGGTTTTTTCAGTGAATATATATATATATATATATATATATATATATATGCACGAGGAGCCGAGTGCACTTTCACTCTGTCTCACATCTTGCTAAAACCTGTGCTGGAGGTTAGAGCGTCAATGGGGACCCAAGGGAACTTGAGGATATTAATCTTGCCTGAATCACCTACCCCAGAACAACGCGGCTTTTTCCTGCAGCCTTCCCCTTGCAACCCTTCACCAGGAACACTGCTTTCTGGGACCTGTAGTTGGCAGTGGAACACAGTAACAGCGAGGTCATGTGACGAGGGGGCGGCTGTTCCCATCCTATGGTGGTATAGCAGGACACATAAAGGCAGGACTAAAAGGTGAATCCAGGTGACAGCGGCGTCTGAAGAAGGCTACAACGCCGAAATGCATTATGCCTATGCTGTTTGTTAATAAAGGTTCCCGTGATTTCCCCAAAGAGGCCTCTTACCTTTTCTTTTACGAAGGGGATTTGATTATGGACATTTTGCACGCTAGCCAGCAGCGTGGAAGGGGCTCAGCTCTGTCAAGTGGCGGGAGTTATGTTGGCGTCAGCTGTTGCAGCTCGCTTTCTTGCTTCCGAGGTATCGGATCAGCTCCTGCTCGCCTCCACTACGGACAATGCTATGGACGTTGCCTGAAAGGGCCCGTGACTGCACGAGGAGCCGAGTGCACTTTCACTCTGTCTCACATCTTGCTAAAACCTGTGCTGGAGGTTAGAGCGTCAATGGGGACCCAAGGGAACTTGAGGATATTAATCTTGCCTGAATCACCTACCCCAGAACAACGCGCCTTTTTCCTGCAGCCTTCCCCTTGCAACCCGTCACCAGGAACACTGCTTTCTGGGACCTGTAGTTGGCAGTGGAACACAGTAACAGCGAGGTCATGTGACGAGGGGGCGGCATTTTCCATCCTATGGTGGTATAGCTGGACACATAAAGGCAGGACTAAAAGGTGAATCCAGGTGACAGCGGCGTCTGAAGAAGGCTACAACGCCAAAATGCATTATGCCTATGCTGTTAGTTAATAAAGGTTCCCGTGATTTCCCCAAAGAGGCCTCTTACCTTTTCTTTCACGAAGGGGATTTGATTATGGACATTTTGCACGCTAGCCAGCAGCGTGGGAGGGGCTCCGCTCTGTCAAGTAGCGGGAGTTATGTTGGCGTCAGCTGTTGCAGCTCGCTTTCTTGCTTCCGAGGTATCGGATCAGCTCCTGCTCGCCTCCACTACGGACAATGCTATGGATGTTGCCTGAAAGGGCCCGTGACTGCACGAGGAGCCGAGTGCACTTTCACTCTGTCTCACATCTTGCTAAAACCTGTGCTGGAGGTTAGAGCGTCAATGGGGACCCAAGGGAACTTGAGGATATTATTCTTGCCTGAATCACCTACCCCAGAACAACGCGGCTTTTTCCTGCAGCCTTCCCCTTGCAACCCTTCACCAGGAACACTGCTTTCTGGGACCTGTAGTTGGCAGTGGAACACAGTAACAGCGAGGTCATGTGACGAGGGGGCGGCTGTTCCCATCCTATGGTGGTATAGCAGGACACATAAAGGCAGGACTAAAAGGTGAATCCAGGTGACAGCGGCGTCTGAAGAAGGCTACAACGCCGAAATGCATTATGCCTATGCTGTTTGTTAATAAAGGTTCCCGTGATTTCCCCAAAGAGGCCTCTTACCTTTTCTTTTACGAAGGGGATTTGATTATGGACATTTTGCACGCTAGCCAGCAGCGTGGAAGGGGCTCCGCTCTGTCAAGTGGCGGGAGTTATGATGGCGTCAGCTGTTGCAGCTCGCTTTCTTGCTTCCGAGGTATCGGATCAGCTCCTGCTCGCCTCCACTAAGGACAATGCTATGGATGTTGCCTGAAAGGGCCCGTGACTGCACGAGGAGCCGAGTGCACTTTCACTCTGTCTCACATCTTGCTAAAACCTGTGCTGGAGGTTAGAGCGTCAATGGGGACCCAAGGGAACTTGAGGATATTAATCTTGCCTGAATCACCTACCCCAGAACAACGCGCCTTTTTCCTGCAGCCTTCCCCTTGCAACCCGTCACCAGGAACACTGCTTTCTGGGACCTGTAGTTGGCAGTGGAACACAGTAACAGCGAGGTCATGTGACGAGGGGGCGGCATTTTCCATCCTATGGTGGTATAGCTGGACACATAAAGGCAGGACTAAAAGGTGAATCCAGGTGACAGCGGCGTCTGAAGAAGGCTACAACGCAGAAATGCATTATGCCTATGCTGTTTGTTAATAAAGGTTCCCGTGATTTCCCCAAAGAGGCCTCTTACCTTTTCTTTTACGAAGGGGATTTGATTATATATATATATATATATTCACTGAAAAAACCATAGGTTTCAGAGACGTTATAGTAAGAAATTTGCATTTAAAAAAACCTTAGAAATTCATAGAAAAAAACATAGGTTTCAGAGGTGTTATAGTTAGCTGGCCATTTCACTCGTACAAAACCATAGAAATTCCTCCGTTATAGTTAGTTCTGCTAACTATAACTCGCGCACCCGCAATGCACTGCTGATGATGTCACATATTGCATCATTCATGACATGGTCACTGACATCACTGATGAAATCTCAAATGACATCACTGATGACATCACTGATGACATCATCCAGTGAATGTGGTTTAGTTTGAAATTTAAATATGTATTATATATATACCAATCTGTATTGAAGATTGAGTGGATATATAACTGTCTGGATGGAGGATTTAGTAGCTGTCTGACTGTCTGTTTAAGTGAGTAATTAAAAGTGTCTCACTTAATACATGGATTAGTAACTAAACTATGTGAATGTGTGCAGCACTATCTCTGTTGTTGTATAACATGCTGCATCAGTTGTTCACTAACTACATGAGTGTGTATATTAGTTATTGATTAGTTGGGTGAGTATTGTATGGGACACTGAGTTTGTGTGTGGTTGGATGGGGTGTGTGTAACTCTATGCATAGAGGTGTGAATGGTTGATTGACTAGGTGTATAGGTTTAAGAGTGCATGTGGAAACAGTTGTTTGGGTGAATGAGTGTATTTATTTGTGTGTTGGTGAGCGAATATATGTTTTAGTTGTACATCTTCAACAAAGTAAAAAAATAAAAGGCATTGTATGTGAGAGTTGGTGTATATAAATAAGTATGTGTAAGAGTCAGTGATTGTGAGAGTAACTATATGAATGAGTATAATTGTAATGGTGCTTTTTTAACATATTATCTATGAGTTACTAAGGGCCATATGTAGGTAGCTAAATACCGGTCGGTAACGGCCGAAATTCGGTAAATATCCCGTTACTGACCGGTATTTAGCCAAGTGAGATGTAGGAGTCCAAAAAGAAGGATTCGGTAATTATGAATCGGTAAATACCGATTCATCTTTACCGAATTCTAAATTACCGATGCATATTTACCGAATTCATATTTACCGATTCGGTGAAATGGTAAAACGAGAAAAGAGATGTAGGTAAATTCGGTATTACCGAATTCCATCAAATTCGGCATTTAAGAGTCGGTAATTAACACTGAGTGAAAGCAGGTGGTAATCAGCCACAGTGCATATAAGCAATCCCAAAATGCAACAGCGGGAACACCATGGCGGCTCTGTATGTGATTGCAAGGCGCCTACGTCTACAGGCAGCAGGTCTGAGGATTTGGAGACGGGAGGAACGCATTTACAGACAGCGCATCACACTCTTTCAACAGACTGAGGCTGAGATACATGAAAGGTACAGGCTACACCCCCAAACCATCATGGACCTGATAAGGGACCTGCACCCACTCCTGGACCATCCAACAACAAGGGCGCATGCCATACCACCACATGTGCAGGTGCTCTGTAGCCTACATCTACTCGCATCTGGCAGTTACCAGGGGGTGATAGCTGCGGTAGGCGGGGTATCCCAGAGTTGCCTGTCCCGTTTCTTCAGGAAGTTCCTGGATGCCATGATGCAGAGAATGCAACAAAACAAAGACCGACTTTTACCAGATGGCACAGTTCCCGCATGTCATAGGCTGTATTGATGGCACACACATTCCAATCTGCCCACCAGCAGCCACTGAGCACATCTACAGGAACAGAAAGGCCACCCACTCCATAAATGTGAAGGTAATCTGCGATGCAGGCAACATAATCACTGATATCGTAGCTAAGTTTCCTGGGAGCACCCACGACTCCTACATCTTCCAGAACAGTGGGATCTACACACGCCTGGTTGCCGGAGAATTTGGAGAAGGATACCTGCTAGGTAAATTACTGTGACATTCCCTAATACTTACCGCATATGAATGTGTATTGAGGTATGTGACTAATGGTACTCTCTTACTCACCTAGGCGATAGTGCATATGCCGTGCGGTCATTCATCCTCACTCCCTACCGACACCCATCAACCCTGAGTGAGAGACGATATAATGTGGCACGCAAATCAACACGCAACGTGGTGGAGCGCACGTTTGGACTATTGAAAAGCAGGTTCCGCTGCCTCCACAAAAGCGGAGGCGCACGCCAGTACACACCCATCATCTGCTGCAAGATCATTGCCACTTGTGCAATGCTGCACAACCTTGCCACGAAGACAGGTACAGAGGTGGAAATAACAGATTTTGAGGACAATGATGATGAGTTTGCACGGCCAGAGCCCAACGTAGCAGGAGTGGCAGCAGCAACAGATGGGAGAGTGAGACGGGCAGAGATCACATGCAACTATTTCTAAGTAAGTAAGGGGACACAGCCAGTAGTTGGATGCTATGACGTAGTTTTAATTATCCGGCACTACGCCACAACACAATGGCACAACTGGCCTAACAATTTGGTGACATCCATAGTTGGAAGTCAAGGGTTCCTTCACCCAACTGTGTCCTGTAATTGTGTGCTGCATCAGCGTCTGCGCCCACGCACTACAGTGCGGGATGCCAGTGATTGAGTGTCCTCACTGGCTGTGGGACCAGTGGCAGCCCCATGCCGTCTGATGCTCCTCCGTGTGTCTGTGACAGGGGGGGTAATGCTGCTCCTAGTGGTGGTGTCCTCGCTGTCCCCAGCATCCACAGCACCTGTGGTGGCAGAGTGGCTTTTAAGCAGCACCTCAAGTGCACTGGTCACCCTCACCAGCCCCCTTGACACATCATTGCTGCAGTGCGCAAGACCCTCCTGCATTGCCACGGAGCGCCTGCAGAGCAGAGAAGTGGCAGTTGCTAGGCGGTTCACTGCCCTTGTGTGGTGATCAATTTTCTGCCTCTCCCTCCGCCGTGTTGCTCTGTCCTCATGGAATTTTGTGCACAGCAGCATGACGGACTGGAACATGTCCTGCATGCCCGCAGCCATCTCCCTCATGCCCTCAGACATTGAGCTTATGCCCCTGTCAATGTTGCCCATGTGTCATTTAGGCCCTTCATCTGGCGCTGTACTGACTGGATTGCCTTGCCTTGTAGGCGCTGCACCTTCACCATGGTGGCCTCCAGCCCTAAGAACACACCATGGCTCTCACCCTGTGGAGGTGGACTGCGTACCCGAGCCCTGCGGCGGCGTCTGGCACCTGTGTGTACTCTCTCAGAGGCGGAGGGCAAACCGGCATTGCTACCATCCAGTGGCACAGTGGATGTTTCCTCCCCCCTCGAGTCGTCTGATGAGGACTCTGACACATGCAGTCTGGCAACTGCACGCCTCCTAGACCTGACCAATGCAGGTGGTGTTGATGCGGGTGAGGCCAGCAGGAGTGGCGAGGGTGGATGTGGTGGCGAGGCTGGCTGTGGTGGCGTGGCTGGCTGTGGTGGTGATGCTGGCTGTGGTGCTGTTGTCTGCCCAGCACTCGTGGTGGCCTTCTCTGTGCTGTCCTTCCGGGGTGCCCTCTCTCCCTTCTCCTTAGCAGTCCTGCGCGAAGTATCGCCTGTGGACAGAAATTCAACATCAGCTCAGTGTACCTGCAGCCCTGCATTGCTTACATCATAATAAATTTCTGCATCAGTATCTCATTGTCCTCTGCCTGCTTATCGCTTATGTGTGTCACATGCCTTGTTGTTCTGTGCGAATCTTGTCATGATAGGGGTTTCACAGACTACATCTCCCATAATGCATTGCTGGTATGCACAAACCCCTGTACTGGAGTGGGATTCACATTGCCCAAATGGGGATTTGGGATAGGGGAAGGGGGGGCACACTGCTGTGCATGCGTCTTACCTTGTTTGGTAGCAGCTCTGGCAGAGCCGTCTGCATCCCCAATCCCAACGATACTTTCAGGCTCAATCGTGGACTCCACGAGCTCCTCCAGTTCAGTCAGGGCAGGTGCCCTGTTCCTTCCTCCTCCTGTCCGTCTGGCCTCTTTCTTCAGATCAGCCATCTTCCTCTTTGTGATGATACGGATGTCGTACCACCGCTTCTTCAGCACATCAATGTCCCGGGGGGTCACTCCGATGGCATTTAACTGCGCCTGGATTCCAAGCCAGATCCGTCTTTTCTCTGATTCAGCCACTTGCAGGGACTGCTTTCCAAACAGCTTATTGTGCTGCTTCACCACCTCCTCCACAAGTAACTGCAGTTCCTTTGGACTGAATTTGAGTTTCCTCTTACTTTCACCTCCATCTCTCTTTGTGTCCTGGCTGGCCATTGTGTCAGATTTCCTGTGCAATTTCAGCCACTGGCTCTGTTTCTCTCCTCTGCACTCCCAGCCTCTCCAGAGTCTGCTGATTGTGTGCACCTGCCTGGGTGTGGCCACTTCCTGGTTGGGTGGGGTGTGGTTTGCACAGGATTGGCTGATTCCTCAATTGCTGTTCATTTGAATTACCGATTCGGTAAATTCCGATTCGTTATTTACCGAATCGGAAAATACCTAATCGGTATTTACCGATTCGGTAAATACCGTTTCGGAAACACCGGTCGGTATTGTAGAATCGGTAAACATTTACCGATTTTTACCGAATCGGTAAAAGTTACCGAAAAATTAGGTACATAGCAAATACCGATTTCTAAATACCGATTCGGTAAAATTTGGTATTTAGGAATCGGTATTTCTAGGTTACCTACATATGGCCCTATGTGTTTGAATAAATGAGGTCTTGTTGGATAATTGTGTAAGTGAGTAAATGTAAGTGCGATTAACTTTTTTCATGAGTGAGTAGGATGACTGCATAACCGACTAAGATGACTGCTGATGTGTCAATGCCTATATATGTGTATAAGTGCATTTGATAGTGTTCTATTAATTAGTGACTGCATGTATAAATGTTCTGTTGTTGAATGGGTATTTGTGTGTAGAGACTTAGGAATCAGTGAGTGGGAATGTAGTAACTGGTATTGGTTTGTCAATGGTTTCAAATATGGTACTCTGTATTTTACAGTGAGTGATGAACGGTTATACTAGTGTATGATGAGGTATATCAGATTGTCACGTGGATGATGTCATCAGTGATGTAATTTGAGATGTCATCAGTGATGTCACTGACCATGTCATGAATGATGCAATATGTGATATCATCAGCAGTGCATTGCAGGCGCGCGAGTTATAGTTAGCAGAACTAACTATAACGGAGGAATTTCTATGGTTTTGTACGAGTGAAATGGCTAGCTAACTATAACACCTCTGAAACCTATGGTTTTTTCTATGAATTTCTAAGGTTTTTTAAATGGTAATTTCTAAATATATCGTCTCTGAAACCTATGGTTTTTTCAGTGAATTTCAAAGCTTTTTTAAATGCTAATTTCTAACTATAACGTCTCTGAAACCTATGTTTTGTTCAGTGAATTTCAAAGGTTTTTTAAATGCAAATTTTTCAGTGTGATAGTAGTTATACCTATTTACCTATTTTTTGTACTGATTTTCTACAGTTTTTTAACTGTTTATTTATAAATATTTTATTAATTAAATAACATTATATATTTTCTGAAAATTGCACCATTTTAAAAAAAAAAAATTAAAACTGAAATATTGATCAATTTTCTTGTTTTCATTTCTTATTTTAATATATTTATATAATATTCTTTAAAAAAAAATCCAATTGTTTTCGGAGTCGCGCACCAACTGTGATGAGTACGCTTTGAGTGCGCGCAGTCTAGCCGCCATTTTAGAAAAGTCATTAAGGATCCGCGTATGGTGTGCAACGACTGCGTGTTTTTCAGTTACATCATATACATTTAATATCACGTAATGTGCGTGATTGGTATACGACCAGTCCGTGACTCCTGATCCCGCACATTCGTGACACATGCGCATTACGGTACGAGATGTTTGCGCGTGTGACGTCATATACGTGCTGGGGCGCGCTGGGTGCGCGACTCCCTCAAAGAAATGTTATGTTCCAAAATGATATGTATGTGTCTTTAATATTCATATTAGGGCAAGAGGTTATGTAAGATATTCATACAAATAATATATTTGTACTTCTAATAAACGTATATTATTTTAAAATATATTTTCGCGAAGTCGGGTGCGTGCATCATGAGTGCAGAAAACCAGGTCAGCAGAGCTGCTGTAGAGCCAGAGAACCAGGTCAGCAGAGCTGCTCTAGAGCCTAAGTACTAGGTCGGCAGAGCTGCTCTAGAGCCAGAGAACCAGGTCAGCAGAGCTGCTGTAGAGCCAGAGAAACCAGGTCAGCAGAGCTGCTTTAGAGGGAGAGAACCAGGTCAGCAGAGCTGCTTTAGAGGCAGAGAACCAGGTCAGCAGAGCTGCTTTAAAGCCAGAGAACCAGGTCAACAGAGCTGCTCTAGAGCCTAAGAACCAGGTCAGCAGAGCTGCTCTAGAGCCAGACAAACCAGGTCAGTAGAGCTGCTTTAGAGGGAGAGAACCAGGTCAGCAGAGCTGCTCTAGAGTGTGAGAACCATGTCAGCAGAACTGCTTTAGAGCCATAGAACCGGTTCAACAGAGCTGCTTTAAAGCCAGAGAACCAGATCAGCAGAGCTGCTTTAGAGCCAGAGAACCAGGTCAGCAGAGCTGCTTTAGAGCCAGAGAACCAGGTCAGCAGAGCTGCTCTAGAGCCTAAGAACCAGGTCAGCAGAGCTGCTCTAGAGCCAGAGAAACCAGGTCAGTAGAGCTGCTTTAGAGGGAGAGAACCAGGCCAGCAGAGCTGCTCTAGAGTGAGAGAACCATGTCAGCAGAACTGCTTTAGAGCCATCGAACCGGGTCAGCAGAGCTGCTTTAGAGCCAGAGAACTAGATCAGCAGAGCTGCTCTGTAGCCTAAGAACCAGGTCAGCAGAGCTGCTCTAGAGCCAGAAAACTAGGTCAGCAGACCTGCTCTAGAGCCAGAGAAACCAGGTCAGCAGAGCTGCTTTAGATAGAGAGAACCAGGTCAGCAGAGCTGCTCTAGCTGACACTGACAGCCACTGACAGACAGACACTGACAGACAGACACTGACAGACACTGACTGACACTGACTGACTGACACTGACTGACAGACACTGACAGACACTGACTGACTGACACTGGCTGACAGACACTGACTGACTGACACTGACAGACAGACACTGACAGACACTGACTGACTGACATTGACTGACACTGGCTGACACTGACTGACACTGACACTGACTGACACTGACTGACAGATACTGACTGACAGACACTGACTGACTGACACTGACAGACACTGACTGACACTGACTGACTGACAGACACTGACTGACTACTCTCTACTTCTCTACTACTCACTCTCTACTACTCTCTACTACTTCTCTACTACTCACTCTCTACTACTCTCTACTATACTCTACTACTCACTCTCTATCTACCTCTTCACCTCTACATCTCTAAACCTCTACCCCTCTACCCCTCTACCTCTACACCTCTACCTCTACACCTCTATCTCTCTACACGCACACATATGCACATATATATGCATATATATGCATTTATATATATGTATGTGTATATATATATATACATACATATATAAACATATATAATCTGCATATCTATATAAATACACATATAAATGCATGCATACATATACATATATGCATGTTATGTACATGAAAGTTTGAAAAACACTTATAAAAGCAAAGCTAAAAAGCCACCTAATTACAAACATAATTGCTTTAACTTAAACGAGGGCGATAACTATTGCATTTTCAATGCTTGTTTACTTTGGTTCCATCAAGAAGGCATTCAGATGTGTCACACATTTGCCATAAATTCTGGATGGTAGCACTCTAGTTGCTCATTAGATAACTGTAGTAAAGCTACTGCTCACCAGGGAAGTCTGTTGCTGGTATTGAAAGTGCATGTTTCAGTCTGAATGTCAGAATTTTTTAATGAAATAGAAGAGGATTTGAGAAGTCACTCAAAATGTGCCCTAATTTTTCTTTCTGCAGCACTAATCATACTTTCTATTGCAAAATGAACCCCCTCATTTTGTTACTTTGCAAATAAATGTTTTAAGAGTTACCACTTTATTCCAATCAAGATGGCTTCAGGTGTGCCATTCGTTTATCATAAGTAGGACTGTTAACACTCTAGTTGTTCTTTGGAACACTCTGGGAAGCTGCAGTAGAACACAAAGGAATGAACTGACAGTCTCTGCACTTGTTGGATGTACATGTTTTACTGAGAATTTCAGACTTCATTCTCACATGACTGAGAAAGATAATGTGAATTTACAGAAAATATGCTCTGTTTAGCTTATAGATCACATTCCAAACCTCTGTGGGAAAAGCATGAGAAAATAGTTCTCTCAAACATGATTCATGATATCCCAGCAGAAGGCTTTTTCACATGGTAAAATCACCTTAGAACATACCACAATTCCTAAAATGAGTATGGTACCATCAACAAATGATTTATAATGTAATTAAAGTCTTGAAACCTTCTATTAACTGCAATGCTTTTTAATGAGGTGCTATCATGTATATTGGTCCCAAGATGGCTGCCAACACTTCTTGGATGAAGTACTGACAGCCAATCAGATCTCACGATGAGATGTGTGGTTAGGCTCCGCCCAGATATATGTGATTTTACTTTTGATTTTCTCAGGAACTACTGAACGGATGTACACCATTTAAGCAAAAGGCACGACTCTGAACCAAGGTCTACCTTTCTGCCAAATATGGTATAATTCCGTTCAGCAGTTCGGGCTGTAGCTGCGGCTAAAGGTCCTATGGGAAATTGCATGGGGAAAACACGTTTTGGGACCTCCCTTTTTTCTCAGTCCCCGCCACACGAATCATCCCGAGACTTTCAGGATAGGAGCGGACCGGAGCTGGCCAAAAGGTTTGAAAATTTCGCGAAGATTCGTCATTGGGCATCAAAGTTTTTCCAAATAGAATGTTGCAGATTTCCTATGGAAAATAGGTCCTAACTATAACTATATATATTACCTACTGGTGGTCGCCAGTAGGTAGGTATAGTTCGGACCAAGTTTCCATAGGAAGAGCATTTTTTTTTCTGCTTAAAACTTTGGCGTCGTTTGATGAATCTTCATGACATTTTCTAAACTAGTTCTTTGTTCATATCAGCTCCTATGTTGAAATTTCGGGGGTGATTTGTCAAGGGGGGCTGAGAAAATATGGGGGTCCCAAAACGTGTTTTCTCCATGTTAATTTCCATAGGAAACTTTAGACCAGGCTTTAGGTCGAACGGGTGAACGGAATTACCCCAAATTTGGCAGGGAGAAGGGGCTTAGTCTAGAAAGCACGCTTTTGTTTATTTGGTGTAAATCCGTTCAGTAGTTTTGGAGAGTTATCTAAATTTACAGATATCGATATTTGGGAATTCTGCCATCTGATTGGCTGAGGCGTTACGAGCACGAGGTTGCTGCTTATTGGCTGCGAGCGGTTGCAACCAGGAAGTGTCGGCAGCCATTTTGTGATTCTGTTGAAGTGAGTAAGTGGAAAAAAGGGCGAAAAGAGTAGGAAAGAGGTGGGTAGGAGTGCTGTGAGCTCTGTGGGGTGGTTGGGGTGTGCTATACAGGGAGTGTGAAGCGATGTATTCAACCCATAACGGTTTGAAAGTGCTGTTTTGCCCAGAGTGATATGGTGCTGAGGTGAGGTGCCGGTACACTTGGGGGTGAAACCGTGAGCTGATTGCTGTAAACTGATGTGCTCTGGGTGCTGTAGCATACTGGCCGCTGTAGAATAGCGGTGCAAATGGTGTTAGTATTGGTTTAGACTATAGCGGGAGTGGAAAGAAAAACTACTCACCCCTACCGGTCTGAAGACTCGAATGGAGTGTTTTAGCAAACAGGAATAAAGAAATAATCATGAAGAATATAATGCAGAATGTTGCAATGCCATAGAAGACAAATGGTGAAATCAGGTGTGTTTAAGAAAGTGGCTGTGTGGGATAAAGCGTTGGAGCCTGCAAGTTATATAAAAAGTGTCTTTATTTAAGTGCCATAAATGGACCCACTGGTGCAAGAGGTAAGGCATCCAGCTGAGGCAAACTCCAACCGCTTCTGCTGTATTCAAACCTAAGCTCCTGCATCAGTCAATTCCACATTACAGTTTCATGTGACATAAACAATACCTATTAGACATGAATGACTGTAAATTGTAGAATGAAAATAAAGATAGGATACGATTACCACACCAGTTCCTAAACAATGCTGTGTTTTTTTATCTTGATCGCCAGCTCGTGAGCAGAGGCTGAGGTTGAGCTAATTTGTGTGAAAGGGCTTCGGGGATAACAGGTAGGCAGAGAGACGTGTGTGCAAAGAATAGACATGGTTTCAAAATGGATGTCAGGTTTAGGCTAATTTAGTAAGTAAATAGTGTATTTGCATGGGCTATACATCACCCATCCATGGTTAGTCTGGAGACATAAGGGGCAATAATGAAAACAGAGTTCAAATGCCTAAGCATACTTAGAAAGTTATTATATGAAAATACTTCAATTGAAGTGTATTAAAAAAAAGTCAAAAAAGTTGGAAAAAATCAATCCAAGAATAAAGTGAATTTCTGACAAGTCTTGGACATTGCAGTCCGGAATTTCTTCAACGGCTTGAGATGTGTAATGTTCCAAGAGGCGATTGTTGCCATCGTGTGAGAAAAGCGAAGCGATCCAATTCATATCCTCAAAGGGAGAGTAATGTTCCTCGAATGTTGGGACGGCAATTTGAATTGGCAGGCAATCTGCAATGTTGTCAAAGGTCACATGTTGCAGGAGATCTTTCGCGGCTGAGCAGAAATCCCATTCCGCCAAGATACCTTTTTGCGTTGCATCCGCCATTGCTCCACTGCCCGAACAATCAAGTTCATGGTTTTCAAGATACTCCATTACCTGCTGGATATAACGGGAGCGTTTGCTGGGAAGGCATAGATCCATTCGCCAGTCGATTGGGCAAGTTTTGCAATAAAAAGATGGTTGCACGCAGATTGTATATGTGTAAATAAATGTCATGTTGTAGCTGGCTCCGATAATAGTTAGAGGCAGGCAGCCGAAAAGTTGTTCCATTTTTTCACGGTATTGATGTAGCTTCGCGTAGAGGCGTATTTTGTTGGACATGCTTGTTACCACAGAAAGAGCAGGCATTTTTTACAAGCTAAAATAGTAGTAGGATGACTGCAAACAGAGCGAGAATTATGGGCACTGTTCCTGTTATTCCAGAGATGATCGAATAAATGAAGTCTGGTATTATACCAAAAACAGTTTGAAAGTCTGTGACAAGGCCGGAGGAAACAGTGTTAAAAAAGTGTGGCAGAGCTTAAATGTCAGATGTGTTGAAAATTGTGTAACAATTCACAAAGTGTGATGGGAGGTTCGTATTTAAAAGGGAGTGTATTTTACTTGAAGTTTGTGCTATCTGCAGTCGATAAATTACTTTTGGGCAAGTGAGGGACACTTCTATTTGAAACAAAAGCGCTTTCAGTTTGCTCTGTTTAATAAAATCTGTTTTCAAAGTAGGTATTGAAGGCCAAGTTGAACTTTGGGATTGACACAGGAAGTTATCCGGTTTGAAACAGTAAGGACATACGGTATGCCAGCTAACGTTGCGTAGCAGTCCATGTTATTAAGAAGCAGATAACTGCCGTTAGAAAGCTGTGTGAATGTTGGTCTGATTGTGGGAGTTGGTGTGCTTTTAAGAAAGCACGCAAGATTGGGGGCTGTAAAGTTAGGAGCGTCGTGCAGTTGGACATTCTTGCACAGTAATGAATGACTGCCATTGTGGTCCCACTTTTCACCTGTGAGAAAGTTCTGCATCCTCTTTAACACAGCGATATGTGAATGGGAGAAACCACTGCTCGTAAATAAACATGCTACCTTATATAATCACATACAACATGACAAACAACATGTACACCTAGCAGACACAACGACACTACGTACTGTGGGAACCGTGGCTAGCCATGTACACAAACCAAACATAGCACCTCTGCCACACAATGCAGAATGCGGAGAGAGATGGGAGCAAAGTATGTGCGAAGGTGGCAAGTGATTCTCGATTATAAAAGTATACAATGCAAAGTGTTAATGGGATTTTGCCAGACAGACTTGAGTATGCAGAGCACAGACATGTACATGTCAACATACATTGATGGTCTATTGACTGAAGTGGACAGTGGACACAACCATGATAGTACAGTCAGTAGGGAAGATTATGAAAACATAGCGCGTACATGCCCCCTCCCCCCAAATCTTTAGCGTAGTGGGCTGGCTCGGCGTACGCAAGGGTAGCGAAGGGGTATGAATAAAAGGCATGTTTCTCTGGGTGTGGTTCCCTTCCGGAATGGTGAACATGTCTGTCAGGTCTGCGCAGCTTACACCGCCACGAGGCTGCCGCCGTGAGCGAAGGTGGCTGCTGGAATAATGCTCTCAGCCTGGTGGTACCCAGAAACCATCATGGCCGCTGCGACGCACATATGCCCCACAGTTCACCTTTCGAAACCGCCATATGTGAAAGAGGGCCCACCACGTGCCGGCGGAAGCTTTTGGGTCGAGCTCTGCAAGCTGGGAAGGCTCCTGAGATCAATGCTGGCTACCGCGACACAGGCAGACAGCGCCCAGCCTGAGGTCCAGCACCGTGGAGTGCTCTGTATACAACTAACACAGTAGTCCAACAGGTACCAACAGTGGAACGGTGTCTTGATCCCACAATGGACGATGTTAGAACTGCATCTGAGAGTGCAGATGAAGGTACTCCCTTCGACCAGGTGTAACCAACTCTAGGTCCCAACAGTGGAACGGTGTCTTAATCCCACAATGGACGATGTCTGCTATTACCTGCTGCTTGTTGTTTTTTACAGAACTCCCTCCATTGAGGTGCATCAGACTCTGTGCTTCCGTAGCTAATTGCTGCACATGATCATTGGGCTTGGCTGACTGCAGTTGCTGGAGTACACCGAGGTACAGCAGGTCCGAACATTGAAACGGGGTCTTGATCCCACAATGTACGATGTTAGAACTGCATCTGAGAGTGGAGATGAAGGTACTCCCTTCGACCAGGTGAAACCAACTCTAGGTCCCAACAGTGGAACGGTGTCTTGATCCCAAAACGGACGATGTCCGATATTCCTGCTGCTTGTTTTTCACAGACCTCCCTCCGTTGAGGTGCATCAGACTCTGTGCTTCCGTAGCTAACTGCTGCACCAGATTATTGGGCTTGGCTGACTGCAGTCGGTGGAGTACACTGCGGTACAGCAGGTCCAAACAGTGAAACGGGGTCTTGATTCTGTGATTGAGGATGTCAGAAGTTAAAGTCTGTGATGATTTGTGTGTACCCCATCCAATCCGGTGCAACCAACTCTGTGCTTTTGAATCCAACGGCATGTGGCTGTGAGGTGTTAATGACCACTGTCTCTGGCCTACACTGCGGTCAGCAGGGCTCACAATTCAGATCGAGTGGTGATTGTTTAATTACAGAATCCAGTAGGCAACTAACTACAACGTCTATTGAAATATACACAATAGCCTTATAGGATACTTGCTTGAAGAACTTTTTTTAGATGACTTATAGGTCTAGTACAATGACCAAATACTTCTTGGTAGTGGTAAAGAACACTGAATATACAAAACATCTCCCGAGAGGGAGAAAGAGGGTCTTAGGGAAGAGTTTAACGACCAAACTACAGTCCCAATCCCCAATACAATTCGAAAAAACTACAGAAGGAACTGGTGGTCAAGGAAACCTTTGTGAAGAACAAAGAACCTGTATCTTTACACCTAAATAGACTACTCTTTCTAAACCAATCACTCTAGAGCTGAGATATAGGTGAAAAAGAGAGAAAAGGAAGAACAAGGGAAATTAGCGCAAATTGATTGGATTTCCATCAACTGCCAAGAGAGGCCAGTGTCATCACTTGGTTATCCTTCTATCTTGCTACTACTCCTCAAACCATAGAGGGAAAATATGTAGCAGAGATTGCGACTAGAGCCAGAAGAGAAAACATTCAGAGACAGAAACTGACCGGAATGGTCATGATTTAGTAAATCATCTCTTGCGTGATGAAAGTACTAGTGCAGTGCATATACGTGAAAGATAAAAAGGGAGTTGGGAGAGAGAAAAAGACTTTAATACACATCTCTCTGCCAATCCTGTTAAAAACGTGTACAAGCAACTTTTAGCAAATAGGTCGTTTTACAGATTGGTCAACTAGTTTCAGCCTGAAGGGACTTTGTTCCCGGCTTTCTTCAGGACCCAAAAGTTAAACAGCTACTGCTAAATTTGTGAAAATGAAAATAATAATAATAAAGAGTGCTCTAAAAGTTGTCATACAGTACAATGAAAGTATTAATAATTAACATGTATTTCTTATATCTAGCTCTATCATGTTGTCCTTCTAGAATCAGACAGACGCTTCTAATAATATTTAAAATGATACAGGAAACAATAATTCACAGACACCCTCATGGTTAGGAAATGGCTGGACTTACTTACTGTTGTCTGTGTGGTAAAGAGACTCACTACATTTATCTACTGCCAAAAGATCAATTCCAATTTGAATACAGCATGGCAACGTCTTTTGGTGCGAAAACGATCATGTAAGGAACTTGTTGAAAACTTCTAATGACTTGTGTTAAAAGTTCACCTTAACTAAGTCATGTCTAGGATATGATGTATCTATATATATATAAAAATAAATTATTTATATATATAGAAAACTCTCAGTTCGCCCAACTAGAAAGCAAGACCAAATATACCGATGTATGTTGCTAAATACTTTGTCTGTTGTTAGTGCATCTAATATCGAAAATGTTTCCTCTTGTTTAGACGAAGTTAGCCTTCTAAGGAAACTCAAAAAAAGTTATAATTAGTAGACTACAGCATAAAAAGTTGTAATTAGTAGACTACAGCATAAAATTATTAGCGTAAAGCTAGAACTCTGAGGCAAAACGCTATCAATGCTGTTGTGGGCAACACGACTCATGCTAGTTTCTTTTGCATCTTATCGCAAAAGATAATGTCCAACTTCAAAAGAACAGAGTCTGCTCTGTATGTAGCGATAGCATGCTGGCAAAACTGAATCAAATACACCATATAGCGTATGGCTCTGCCGCTTACCTATCCGTCGGTGCCTCGGACTCTCCTAAGTTTGTGGGAGGTACCGAGGTTCCGACTCGTGTTGTTTTTTAAAAAACGTGCTACGTGAATTCCGGCGCCAGTGAATGCCGTCACGTTGGACTACAGAATGACGTCTTAAAGGCAGGAAACGGTAGTTATTGTATATTTTTGTATACTCGCTACCGTCATTTGGAACAACTTTATCGACACCTATTCAGTTAAAATGAACAGACATTGGTGCAAAGGGACAAAAACGTTGAAGGGTAAGAGAAATCTTATACATATTCAAGTATGGACAAAAAAAGGAGAAAAATTATTTGATTTTCTCAAGACGCTCTATTTCACTGGTATGGGAGTATCAACAAAGATGTATACTAATAGGCTAGTCTGTTATTTAGCCATATCAAAGTATCAATTATCTCGCGCCCTTGTTGTCTCAGTAGATGTTTATTAGTTTTGAATGGCCACATGTCATCTGCTCATGGTTGCAATCCCTTCTCTTATCTGTAACTTTTTGTGAGAACATTATTTAGAGGAAGGGGGCGAAGAGAGTACTTATATTCAGTGTCAATCTAGATTGCCAGATATTCAGTAAATTATAATAGTAACAGGCGATCTGTATTCCTGTAGGGACTATTATAAGGACGTACAAGGGATCGAATCATTTAAGCCCTTTTTGTCACTCTGCAATTTAAAGACCCATCGTTGTTCTTTATTGAATAGAAATTTCGCCTTGTCACTGATATATGTTGGTATGAACGGTTTCTCAAGGACCGTCCATGTAAAGTCATCTGCTTGATGGTGATTTTCGACAAAATGTCTTTTTCAGCCTAGTGTTAGTCTTTTTGCATCTAAAGGTGCTCTTGTGTTATAGCATCCTCAATTTCACTTTGCGGGTTGTCATACCCACATACTGACAATGGCAAGGGCATTGTAGTAAGTAAATTAAGTTGTCACTATTGCAATTGGAGAAGAACTTTTGGATCCATGGTCTGGTAGTACCTATATCAATCGTTTTGGATTGTTTCGTTTGTGGGCAAATGGCACATGTCCCACAGGGAAAATGACCCTGGACGGACGGTAGATCCCAAAGAGTACCTAATTTCTTCGGTTCTTGCTCTCTTGTAACAGCTTGTCACGCAGATTAGGACCTCTTTTAAAGGCAAAAAGAGGCATTGGAATCTTTTTGTTGCAAGTATTCAAGAGACACCAATTTTTTCGAATGCATTTCTGAATGCCATTCGTAAGTGTACTGAAGGTGTTTATAAAAGTCAAACGCCCCAGAGATAGTTTTTCTTCTAGCAGCGCATCTCTATGATTGTTAGTGGCGCGTTTGCATGCATTCTTGATACGTTTCTTAGTATATAGTTTCACTGCTAATTGATTAGATAGATCACTGGCATGTTGTTTGTATAAATCCAAAGTTGAACAGTTTTGTCTCAATTGTAAAAATTGGCCAAACGGCAGATTATCGCGTAGGGCCTTTGGATGTTGACTATCATATCTGAGCAAGGTATTTCGGGCCATAGGCTTGCGATAGAGTTCACTCAACAAACCAGTTTCTGTTACAAAAATGGATAGATCCAGGAAAGCTATCCTGGTTTTGTGTGCCTCCAAAGTAAACCTCAGGAAGGTGTTACGCGTATTAAGCCATCCTTGAAAAAGCGCAACTGACTCCAAATTGCCTCGCCATACCACTAGAATGTCATCGATGTACCTCTTCCATAGTCTAATTGACCCATGGAAGGGATTGTCCTCATTAAGGATATGTTCTTGCTCGAATTTATGGACGTAAAGATTCGCCAAACTTGGCGCAAAAACACTTTCCATGCCTGTACATGAGACTTGTAAATAGATCTTATCTTCATACATAAAGAAATTTTCTTTCATAGCCAATTGCGCCAAGGTCATAATGAAATGAACTGGAGTGATGGAATCTAAATTAGCATCGCTCAAGATAGAGGCAATGATATCTAGTGTTTTGTCTTGTGGGATCGATGTATACAGTGATTCGACATCAAAAGAAACAAGTAAATCTTGTTCTGAGTCAAATTCTACTGTTGGAAGAAGTTGTAGTACATCTTTGGTGTCTTGGAGATAGGTTGGCATCTTTCTCACTAGCGGTCTCAAGTAGAAATCTACAAAGGTAGATAGAGGCTCTAGCATGGAGCCAATCCCTGATATTATGGGTCTGCCTGGGGGAGGTCTTTGGGTCTTGTGTATTTTCGGTAATGTGTAAAAATACGGCATTACCGGGTGGGTTGTTTGAAGAAAAGCCCTTTCTTGTGGTGTTATCCAACCTTCGTTTAGTGCTTCTTCCACTATTCCGATGATGGTTCTACCAATTCTTTCTGAAGGGTCTTCAGATAGGCCTAGGTATCCAATATTACTGTAGCACCACCTTTATCTGCGGGCTTGATTGTGATTTCTCTATCCTCAGTCAATGTACGGAGTGCAGCTTGTTCTTTCTTAGGTAAGTTACTGTAACTCTTTCTCTTATTGCTGCAGAGAATTGTAATTTCTTCTTGTACTGCTCTCTTAAAAGTTAGTACTTGTGGTGGAATATTCTGTACAGGGGGATTAAACGTAGAGCGTTTCTTGAGGCCCGTATTGGTTGCATCAGTCAATGGGAGTGTCTTATCTTTATCTTTTAAAAAATGATGTAGACGAATTTTGCGGAAAATTTTTGCAAGTTCACAATGTACTTGAAAATCATCGCCATCTGATGTCACAACGAAACCAAGTCTTTTATTGAGAATTGCTTATTCATCTGCAGTCAAGATTTTATTACTCAGATTGACTATCAGATCTCCTCTGGGTTCTGTCCTGGTTGTTGTGGATTCTGTTTGGATCTGCTCCGAGTGTTCATCTATGGAGCCACCGGAGATGGTTGGTTCCAGTGAACTTGGGCTTGTCGATTTCTTCTTCTGCCTCTTGTTCTGCCTTGACCTGACCCTAAAAAAGACTGATTATTAAAATCTTGCGTGTACATCTTGTACGGTGCATTAGGTGGTTGGAACTGTTTACATGATCGTATTCGCACCAAAAGACGTTGCCATGCTGTATTCAAATTGGAATTGATCTTTTGGCTGTAGATAAATGTAGTGAGTCTCTTTACCACACAGACAACAGTAAGTAAGTCCAGCCATTTCCTAACCATGAGGGTGTCTGTGAATTATTGTTTCCTGTATCATTTTAAATATTATTAGAAGTGTCTGTCTGATACTAGAAGGTCAACATGATAGAGCTAGATATAAGAAATACATGTTAATTCTTAATACTTTCATTGATCCGCTATATATAATCAATCTCTTATAGGGCGGGGTCTCCTAAACTTGAGTTAGTTACCAGGTGGGTGAGGTCTGAATCTCACACAAGACAGGTGAGTGCACTGCTTTTAATTTTTTGGTATGACAGTGCGGCATCTCAATATTGTTATTTTGAGAAACACAAAATTGTAAGGAACACTGAAATCATTATTCAGATCACAAAAAAAGACTATATATCCTTTTATTTTACAGGAGTGAAGAGCACCCTGCTTGTTCAGAGATCTCATCATATAAGGTTGTACTTTATGACAACTTTTAGAGCACTCTTTATTATTATTATTTTCATTTTCACAAATTTTGCAGTAGCTGTTTAACTTTTGGGTCCTGAAGAAAGTCCCTTCAGGCTGAAACTAGTTGACCAATCTGTAAAGCGACCTATTTGCTAAAAGTTGCTTGTACACGTTTTTAACAGGATTGGCAGAGAGATGTGTATTAAAGTCTTTTTCTCTCTCCCAACTCCCTTTTTATCTTTCACGTATATGCACTGCACTAGTACTTTCATCACGCACAGAACACTGAATAACAGTCTACACAGTGGACAGCAGAGATTGCAATTCGAATTGTTTTGATTTATTTATTGCAGAGTTTTTTGTAATTAATGTTGTTGTATTTCGTGAAGAGGAAGTGAGAAAAAGTATTCATGGATGACTGTGCTCACCACTGCCTTTAATTTACCGTGCAGACAGCAGTGTTCACAATTCAGATTGAGTCGCTATTGTAGATGACGCAGTCCTCTAGGCAAAAGACATTGCTCCAGTGGGCTCTGTCCGCACTACGCATATGCATCATCACAGGGTCCGCACACAGTTTTTGTTGCTTCGCATACTGCAAACAGGACAGCTCAAGTCAACGCCACATGGCTGTGGGCCCTTGCTGACCGCTCTCTGGCCTGCACTGCAGACAGCAGTGTTTACAATTCAAATCGAGTCGCTATTGCAGATGAGGCAGTCCTGTAGGCAACAGACATTGTTCTTAGTACTGCCCGCCCGCAGCACGCATCATCGCTGGCTGTGCACATGCTGAATGCTTTTGATGTAGCTATCTGAGTGCACTAGACCTAATGGACCCTTTATGATACAATCTTTTGGTGTATTATTTCAAATCTACTGCCTGTATCTCAGTATACCACAAGTTATGGTTCTTTTACGATAGAATCTTTTCTGCATTATGTTACATCTAGTGCCCCTACCTTACTGCAGCGCAAACTATTGGCCCTTTTATTATTGAATCTCTGTGTGTGATCCAATGATTACTGTTGTAGTTGATCCTAGCAGCAACCATTCCCTGAGGGCTGGTTTACACTCACCCCACACGCATTCAGCACAGACGTCACTGGATATGTGACCCTGGTAATGAGTCGAGCACACATGCCCGTACCCACTTCCACTATCTATCTGTGTCGGTGTGTTCATTATCTATGCATTAAACTGCCCCTGGGCCGTACCACATTACATTGTGCTGTGGACAGCATATGCAACCATGTTACCTTTGGCAGTGGGGAAAACTTCTGTTATGTAGCTTTTAGATGCATGGCTATCACAGGTGGAAGGCTACTTTACAGAGCATGAATATTGACCAAGATGATGGTTGCATGTTGTGTGTAGTGTCACATATGTGTACATAGCAAAACATTTTCAAAAAAGCTCTCTAAGCAGAAGAGGAGTCTCTCATCAAACGCTGTAGAGAGAATGACTAAAATGGGTGGGGTCCTCCAACTGTTACAATGGGAAATGTCATGAACCAATCAAATGCTTTTCTTTAAGGTCACATGGCAATCGCGCACCGAGCGCGCAAGGAGGCCGCAGCCGACGCGATTTTGAGAAAATATATTTACCATAATATAAGTTTATTACAGTTAGAAATATATAAATGTTTAAAATATTTTAGATTATAGCTTGTTCTCATATGCACTTTAAACTTATTTAGATATAGTTTTGAGACAAAAAAATGAGGGAATGGCGTACCCGGCGCGACACCATACATCTATGACGTAACACAGGGCCTGGCAGCGTGTACTTGTCGCATACGCAACGCGCAGCAGGCGTGACCCCATACGTACATGATGTAAGGCACGGCTTGGTACTGCGTACCCGTCGCATACCAAAGTAGCAGCTGGCGCGATCACATACGTATATGATGTTACGCGGGACGCGGTGCCACAAACCCGTCGGATACGAAATGCACATCCTTTACGAGTTTAGCAATATGATGGATAGGATTTGCGTGCTGTTGGAGCTTGGTACACTACCGGTACGGGACTTCAGTTTTCTAAAAAGCTATATATATATATATATATAGATACTTTTTTTTGAAGATATAAAACATTAGATCTTTTTTAAAATTAATTAAAAAAAGGATAATAGAGTTCCAAAAAAATTAGAAAAAATATAGGTTTTATAAATATTAAAATATGAAATTAACATTTAAAAAACTTTGGAAATTCACTGAAAAAAACATAGATTTTACAGATGTTATAGTTAGGAATTAGCATTTAAAAAATCTTTGAAATTCACTGAAAAAACCATAGGTTTTACAGACGTTATAGTTAGGAATTAGCATTTAAAAAACGTTAGAAATTCACTGAAAAAACCATAGGTTTCAGGGACGTTATAGTTAGTTGGACATTTGACTCATATAAAACCAGAGAAATTCGCACGTTATAGTTAGTTGAGCTAACTATAACTCGTGCGACCACAATGCACTGGTGATGAAGTCACATATTATATCACTCATGACATGGTCAGTGACATCACTCATGATATCTCAAATGACATCACTGATGACATCATCCACGTGATAATCTGATGCACATACTGATGGCCTAATATAAACTTTGATACAGGCACTCTAAAATACAGACTACTATTTTTGAAACCATACACACAACAATGCCAGATACTACATACCATCCACTATTTCCTAGGTCTACACTCACATCCACTCACTTATACATGCAGTTACTCATCAATACAGTACTATAATATGCACTCATACACCTATACATACAGTCACAGTCCTCCACTCATCCATAGAGTTACTCACACACCTAGTCAGTCATGCAAAGAATCAATCACATACCCATTTACTCATGTATACAGTTATACACACCAACTGTGTTATTTATACACACACCACATCACTTATTTATGCAGATACTAACACATACTTACTGTCTTATACAATCACTGATACAAGCAGACACTCTTTTATACACCCACTCTTCAAATAACTTACTCTCACTTATAGTCATTTATATACTCCAACACTCACATATACTGCCTTAAAACATATGTTGTTACGCACACATATACCAGTGAGACATTCATTCACACTCCAACACACCCATACACACACTAACTCACCCATACAGCCCTTCCCAGATGTACTTTGAATCCATACAACCGGTGAATCGCCCAATCAGACATGTATGCCCCCTGGAATCCATTATAGGGAGTTTTGCTGGGAGGAGCACAGCAAGCGCGATTGAGGCTGCGGTCCCCCTCGCACTCTCACCATGACTGCTTCATGATAATGGGACAGCGCATGATCCCCCCTCCTGCCCCGGTTTCTTCTTGGCAGCGCTATGGTGCTTTTAGGATGACCCCTCCCGCTCTTCCCTTGAGATCCGGTCCTCCCTGGGCATCGGAGGTAGTCCCCGGTTCAGTTTCAGGTTGGGGGGTTAGATCAGTGGGGCTTCTGTGGGACTTCATCAAAGGGCTTTGACTCTGGGGATCCCGCCTGGGACATAGGCCTCTTGATTCAATTATTAGATACCAAAATGGCCGCAACTGGTTTACTGCTCATCGGAGTTAGAAAGACTTCATTGCACCCTACACAGAGCGCTCAATATGTCCGAAGCTGATCAACATAGATAAAGGACCACCATTCGAAGACTCTTTAACTAAAACAGAATAAGGACTACACCCTGAGTCTCTTTAACTATAATAGAAAAAGGACTACATTACTAGCTCTACTCTAGACAGTTAACTATATAGCCATCCTGGACCTCACTAATTAACATAGAAAAAGAACTGCCATTCTGAGAATCTTTATCCTGAAATAAAACAAAGAACTACATCACTAGCTCTTCGCTAGCCAATGAACATTATTGTCATCCTGGTCTAATTTACATCTATTCCACATCTAACTAAACCCTATTCCTTCCCCCGCCTAGCGCAGCTTCTCTCTCAGCCTCGTTACCCTCACCCGTATAGGCAGCATCCCTCACTTCCTTGTCCCCCTAAGATCAACTTCTCGCCTAACTCTGAGTAACTATCCCTTTAAGGGCAACATCTTGCTCAGACTTCTACCCATTGGTCTACCTCTCGATAATCTAGTGACACCTACACTATGGAGCGCATCGGGAAATGCACCTACTCCATCACATACCCTCCTAACCTCACTAAAAAAGCAGCCAAAGGCTTCAAACACAACCTATTAAAATCTCCCCCGGAAACCCCTATCTCTGACCCCTACTTCTCAATGAACAAGGGGCTCATTAAGAACGATATCATATTCTACACTAAAAGAAGAGTTCAATGGAGAAAAGCCTTTATCGCTCGCTTTTAAGGTCTCTAACTTAAATAAAACAGCGCACGGTTTCACCCTATCTATCCTTCCCTCCTTATTCTTTAATTCTGCTGCCACCGTCACTATCTATCATAATGGTGTCATTCTAATCCAATCCTCCAACCACAACCTTAATCTGATCGATCATATTTTTCCGCTCATTAAGGATAGAGTCACTCTTACTCTCCCCTCCTCCCCTTCCACTCACCTGGACATCTTCAATTCCCATCCTGCGACTGAAGTAAATCAGAACTCCCAGTTGACCCTACCCACCACAACTTTATCTTTAGACCCTAACAACAACCCACCCAACAACACATTCCACCTTACAAACACCCCACTCCATAACATCGCCAATTCACTCCCCATCCCCCTACACCCTACACTTTCTCACCCCCCCTCACCGTTACTCCCAACACCTCCCTTCAACGCAACAACCCCAACTATACCCTCTCGGACCCCAGCACTGACACCCCACAAACCACTCCTCCCGCTCTCCATATATCACCCTCACCTCTACTCCCTGCGCCTCTCATCAGCTTATCAGCCCCACTCTCACACAGTTGGATCCCAGTACTGACTCCCCGCACACCCTCCGAACCACTCACCTTGCTCTTCATATCTCACCCCCGCTCCACTTCTTCTTACAGCTCCTCCCATGGACCCATCAACCCTACACTTACCCTCACGGCTCTTGACACAGCCATATCTGATGAAACTACTTCACCGTCCACTCCCTCTGTCCACCCATCCAATAACGAATCGATCTCGCCTGACAACAGACTTGACCTGACATTATCAACTCTTCAACAAGTCAAATCAGACATCCGAGCCCTTCAAGACCTTATCTTACAACAAACCAAGTCCACTTGTCCTAAACAAAAATACACTCCGTCCTCACACCCTAAGATCTATAACCGCATCCAACATCATCCTGCAAACTCCCAAATACATGGATCTCCACGTTGGAGAACAGTCCCACACCCTAATGCCACATCCCGCCCTATCAGGGGGTTAAACCCTCTAGCTGACTTAGACCTAATGGCCCTCCTCCAATCCTACGAACTACCTTACCCTCTTCACAACACGGGACTTCTAGTTAGCCCGCAATCTGACTCCCGAATTCATTCCATTCAGATCAACACAGACAGAGCCCCTAGACTCAATTCCAGAGACATTGTTGAAAATAACCTCACTAGAATCCCCATCACAGCTGGACCCACCACTGTAATCACCCAGCCACGTCTAAGATGTATCCTCCTAAACTGCAGGTCCGCCTCCAGACATGCAGCTGATATTACCGACTTACTTATCACAAACGAACCCGACATTATGATCCTGACAGAAACATGGCTAAATGAAACTTCTACTCCCATCCTGGACATCTTGTTACCTCCTAACTATGACATCACCAGACTTGACAGAACTGACAGGCCAGGCGGTGGGATAGCCTACATACACCAGATCAGCCTAACTGTGACCAACTCCAATGCCCCTGCTATATTATCTTGCGAATACCTATGCTTAAACATCGCCAACAACAACAAACAAATCTGCTCTCTCCACACCTTCTACCATCCTCCGGGAGATAACCTCACTTTCATAGAACACTTCATGGACATATTAGCATCAAATGACAATCAACATATTAAGCAAATTTTCTTAGGGGACTTCAACCTTCACTGGGATGACCAGAACGACCCTGGGGTTAACAGCCTCAAAGCCTTCCTCACAGACCTCAATCTCAATCAAATTTGCAACAGCCCTACACACGACAAGGGTGCAACGCTCGACCTAATTATCTCCAAAGTGGACTCCACACAGCTAGACTCGATACTCCTGTGTGATTGGTCTGACCATCATATCATTACTTTCCAAATCCTTGAATCCTTTAAATGACTCTTGACACAACCCCTGAGAACTAAGATCTGGAAGAGAAACCTGAAAAATGTCGGATCTGACCTCTCATCCTTAGCTAACTCAAACCCTCTCCGTCCCCCGGAAGACCTGACTGATGTACAGGGGCTGACAAATCACTACTTTCACACTATGAACAACCTGCTTGACAAAATGGCCCCATTGTAACTGAAAAGAACTTCCTCAAAAGACTCTAAACCATGGTACGATGGGAGGCTAAATGATGACAAACGCTCGCTTAGATTAATTGAACGCCGCTGGAGAGATACACCCTCAACTGACCTCCTCCAAACTCTAAGAACATCCAGAAATGCCTATTTTAGAAAGATCAGAAAATCCAAAACAGATTTCTTCAGGTCTCAACTAGACCTTGCCAAGGACCGCCCCAAAAAGATTTTCGACCTTATCAAAACCCAAACTAAAAGCCTACATATTGCCCCCAACGCCAGCCCACTCTCTCTACCCAACTGTGAGGAGTTTGCTTCCTTCTTCGCCTCTAAGACAGAATCCATTAAATCCGACCTACTCAAGGACCTTAAATCCATATCAGATTTGACAAAGAGCCCATCGCTCCCCCTGGATGGTGCCCTAGCTAATGTCCGCCCATTATTTAAACTAAAAAACAATGCAACTTGGTCCCATTTTGACATTTACTGTGAAGACTCCATATAAAAAACACTTAACACACTGAAGCCCGCCAATCACTTCACTGACCCGCTCCCTGCGAACTACCTAAAATACTTCATTCCTTTCCTACTGCCCAGCTGGACCAATATCATTAACACTTCCCTCCATCAAGGCTCCATGCCAGACATCCTGAAAACTGGGCCGGTCTCACCTATCCTAAAGAAAACCACGGCGGACCCCTCGGACCCCAACAACTATCGTCCGATATCTAATATCCCTATGTTAGCCAAACTCCTGGAAAAATGTGTTAACATACAGCTGAACAATCACATTGATCGATACAACTTGTTGAACCAATTTCAATCAGGCTTCAGAGCACCGAATCAGCCATGACACATGTATTAGACGACACGCTCAAAATCCAAACCAAAATGAAGCTTGTCTACTAATCCTTCACCACCTGTCATTAGCTTTTGACACCGTCAAACACGACAACCTGCTTGATCTCTTGAAACACAGAATGGGAATATCTGGAAATGTATTTAACTGGTTCGCCTCTTTCCTCCAAAATAGATACCAAAGATTCAAAGTCAACCAATCCCTGTCCAACCCCATGCCAGTCACATTAGGAGTCCCACAAGGCTCCTCCCTCTCACCCACCTTGTTCAACCTTTTCATGGAACCTCTTACTGATCTTCTCAGCCTCACCAAGATACACTTCCACATGTACGCAGACGACACCCAAATATACATCAAGATACACTCACTAGAGGACATCAAATCGCTCAACACCACACTTCAAAAAACCCAAACGTGGTTGGCAGAAAACCATCTGAAACTTAATTTCCTCAAAACGGAATTCCTTTTAATCGCTCCCCCGAACAAAATTCACACTATCCTGGACTGGATGAAGCACCTAACAGCTCTCAATGGACAACCGCTCATAGTCGACTCAGCGAAATCTCTAGGGATAACGCTAGACAGTAACTTAAAGATGCAGAAACACATTAGCGCCTCAACTAAAGGAGCTAACTTCCACCTAAAGACCCTGCGAAAACTGAAACCCTTTCTGCCTGCACACGATTTCAAACAAGCAGTTCAAGCCCTAGTAATCCCCCAAGTGGAATATGGAGCAGTTACCCTATGTGGCCTCCCAAGATCATCAACAGCACCGCTAAGAGCCACGATCAATTCAGCCACGAGACTCATCACAGGATCTAAGAGAAACGCTCACATTTCCCCTGACTTGAGAGCCATCATCTGGCTTCCGTTTGAAGCCAGAATTCACCTAAATATCACCTGCATGACGCACAAGGCCCTCTACCACAAAGCCCCACAATACCTAGCACAGAAACTGGTTCTCTCTGCGGGCAGCAGAGCCTCCAGGAGCGCCAAGACCCTTCTCCTACAACCTCAACGATTTGCCAAGAAAAAAACGTATAACCGGTCCTCCTCTGGTATGGCTCCAAAGATATGAAACAAGAATGAACCCCTCCACTTCCTCCTTCAAAAGAGAAGTGAAAGCTACCCTCATGGCTAAATTCACTTGAACTCTATGTCTACTCATTGTATTTTTTGATTGATTGTGTCTTTGTATACTATATGTTGCCTTCTTATAACCTGTAAAGCGCTCTGATACTCGCAAGAGTCTTGTTCGCGCTATATAAAACCTTCAAAATAAAATAAAATATGTGAAGATGTGGCAAAAAATCTGCTTAAATCAGTAAACAAAACGAACCGCCCCAAATATAAATGGTTTGATTTGGAGTGTTCAGTGGCAAATAGAGCTTTAAAAACAGCATTAAGTACAGTACCACGGGATAGGTCCTTGATTAAGGAAGCTAGACGGTCTTATGAAAATACAATAGAGCGTAGGAAAGAAGAATTGAGATGCCAGGCCTGGGAAGACTTAGAAAAGGCAGGAATGCTAAGAGATTCTAGGTCCTTCTGGGAGGTGATCAATCGTCCACTTTTCACGGACGATGTTTAGCTTGGGAGTCCCACTTTTTGAAGATTTTTAACCCAAACGGTATTAGTCCACAGGTCAGTCAGCCAGATATATTTTTTAATCCTGAATCAGCCTTGCAATTAAGTGTATCCCTAACTTTAGATGAAGTGCAGGAGGTCCTTAGAAAGGGCATTGCCTCTAAAGCCCCATGCCCAGACGGGGTACCTTTGGACCTCTTTAAAAGAAATCCGGCACTCTGGTGCCCCGTATTATTAAGTGTTTTTAGAGTTGTTATAAGGGCCAGACCCCACAATCTTGGAAGAAAGCTGTGGTTGTGCCGATATTTAAAAATGGAAATAGAAACGATCCAACCTGTTATAGGCCGATTTCCCTTATAGATACTACATGTAAGGTGATGGAGAGGGTAATTCTGACACGTCTGGAGTCATGGGCTAACAATGCTGAGCTAATATCACATACCCAATATGGGTTTAGGAAGGGAATGAGAACTGCCGAGCAATGCCTCAACTTGTCGATGATCATGGGCAAGTACATGAAGGCCAGGGGGGCGTCGATTCACCGGGCCTTCATGTACTTGTCCAGTGCCTTTGATACAGTATGCAGGAGCAAGTTGTGGGCACTGATGGATGTTCTGGGCTTTGAGGAACCACTTGTCACTCTCCTCCGCAGACTGCATGCTTCCACCTCTGTAGTTATCTGTTATGGCCCAGGGGGAGAGAAGACCAAGCCCATTGCTTCGACAGCGAGGGTCCGGCAAGGCTGTATTCTAGCCCCGTTTTTATTTTTGGTTTATAAAAATGGGCTGGAGCAGATTCTGCTAATCAAACATTTGGACTTCCCAAAAATAGTAGGTGCCCAAGTACCTTTATTGTCGTATGCTGACGACACGGTTTTGATGGCCCTGACCGCCAATAGTCTTCAGGGATGTTTGGATGTTTTTACCGAATATATGACATCACTAGACCTGAAGGTGAACTATAAGAAATCCTTTGTCATGGTATGTGGGCCAAAATTAACAAAAACACGTAAATACACAGTGAATGGGATAGTTATTGAGAAGGTAAACATTTTGAGCTATTTGGGGAATGTTTTTAACTCTAATTTTAATTGGGATCAACTTTTAGTATCCCGGGTGCAACAAACTTCAAAAGTCATTGAAGGGTTTTTTCGATTTGCGGCCAAACTTGCCCATAAGCCTGTTGCAGAGCTGATAACCCTGTACAAATCGAAATGTCTGTCAGGAGCAACTTACGGTGCAGGAGTGTGGGGTTATCAAAAGAGTACCCAGATTCAAATAATCGAGAACAAATTTTTAAAGAGACTCTTATTTATCCCGCCCAGCTCCCTTATATCATTTTGCCACTCGGAGGTGGGCATGGATTATATTACAGACAGAATAAACATGGCACACCTGCTATTATGGGGGAAAATTTGATCCTCAGAGGAACTCAATTTCTCCCGACTCATTTTAAAAGATTGCATGAATTTAGATAATGTAATGGCGGTCCCCTGGTTACGCTACGTTAAGCAAACTTTTTATAGGATAGGACTAGAAGATTTTTATGATAAGCCTGAGTATATACCGCCAAACATGAAAATGTCCCTAAAAGAAGCTTTTGGATCAGAGCTGAGTATATCATCTAGGGTTACAGATAGACCGGATTCCCCTCTCTTAAAACAGCCACAATTTTATTTCTCTTTGAGCTTGCAGGGCAATGCACGTTTTTTAATGACAAGATTTCGTTAGGGCACACTGCACTTTCTTGTGGCCTTTCCAAAACAGGTGGGGTGGTGTGAGAGGCTACCCCTCTGTCCTTGTAATAATACAGCCCAACAAAATACTATGCACCTTCTGCTATTTTGCACATTATATAAAGACCCCAGGGCGCGCTTTCTCAAACCAATTTTAAACGAAAACCGTTTCAGCTCCCATAAAGAGGGTTTTAATTATTTACTCTCCTTAGCAAATGCTTCCATTTGCAGCTCTGTGCTTAGTTTTATAAAAATTGTTTTTATAATAAGGAAACAATATGCAATGTAAAAGTATGCAATTAGGTGTTTAACTGTCTCCGAAGATATTTTTTATGCTCTTTTGTAAATATTGTCTTATTTTATGATTGTTTGTTTTTCTTGTGAACTTTTATGATTTATCTGGAATCGAATAAAGGTTTTTTGATTGACTGACTGACTACTCCAACACTCACATATACTGCCTTAAAACATATGTTGTTACTCACACATATACCAGTGAGACATTCATTCACTCACCAACACACCCATACACACACTAACTCACCCATACAGCCCTTCCCAGACGTACTTTTGAATCCATACAACCAGTGAATCACCCACTCAGACATGTAGGCACAGAGTCACCCACCCACACAGACACTCAGGCACTCATAAAGATACTCAGGCAACAAATCAATAACCCATATAGACACTCATGTAGCTACTCACCAACCCATGCACACGCGTATACACCAACTGAGACACTAATACAGACTTTCACACAGTTTAGTCACTAACCCATACATTCAGTAACACATGTTCAATCACTCACTTAATACAATCAGTCACGCACCTACTAAATAATCCATTCAGGCACTTGTAAATCCACTTTTTTTTCAATACACCTTGGCATAGATATATATGAAAAATATTTCAACTTTACAGAAACACACATTCACTGGATGATGTCATCAGTGATGTCATTAGTGATGTCATCAGTGATGTCACTGACCATGTCATGAGTGATGTAATATGTGATGTCAATCAATCCATCAATCAATCAGTCATTTGTAAAGCGCACTACATCCCCACGAGGGTCTCAAGGCGTTGGGGGGGGGGGCCACTACTGATCGAACAGCCAGGTCTTGAGCATCCTCCTGAAAGTCAGCAGGTCTTAGGTCTGTCGTAGGCTCTATGGGAGGGTGTTCCATGTCTTGATGTCATCACCAGTGTATTGCGGGCACGCGAGTTATAGTTAGCTCAACTAACTATAGCGTGCAAATTTCTCTGGAGTCAAATGTCCAACTAACTATAACATCCCTGAAACCTATAGTTTTTTCAGTGAATATATATATATATATATATATATATATATATCAAATCGCAAAGGTTACCCTTACGGAAGAGTCCTCAAACAGGTGAGTGTCGCACGTATCTTTAATGAAGGTTGCAGCATGGCAGAGATAAACACTCAGCAGAAATAACAGCCTGACACATTTCGTGCCTTTTGCTTAAATGGTGTACATCCGTTCAGTAGTTCTTGAGAAAATAAAAAGTAAAATCACATATATATCTGGGCGGAGCCTAACCAAACATCTCATCGTGAGATCTGATTGGCTGTCAGCACTTCATCCAAGAAGTGTTGGCAGCCATCTTGGCACCAATATACATGATAGCACCTCATTAAAAAGCATTGCAGTTAATAGAAGGTTTTAAGATGTTAGTTACATTATAAATCATTTGTTGATGGTACCATACTCATTTTAGGAATTGTAGTGTGTTCTAAGGTGATTTTACCATGTGAAAAAGCCTTCTGCTGGGATATCATGAATCATGTTTGAGAGAAAACTATGTTCTCACGCTTTTCCCACAGAGGTTTGGAAGGTGATCTATAAGCTAAACTGAGAGCATATTTTCTGTAAATTCACATTATCTTTCTCAGTCATGTGAGAATGAAGTCTGACATTCTCAGTAAAACATGTACATCCAACAAGGGCAGAGACTGTCAGCTGATTCCTTTGTGTTCTACTGCAGCTTCCCAGAGTGTTCTAAAGAACAACTAGAGCGCTAACAGTCCTACTTATGACAAACGTATTGCACACCTGAAGCCATCTTGATTGGAATAAAGTGGTAACTCTTAAAACATTTAATTTCAAAAGGAACAAAATGAGGGGATCATTTCACCATAGAATGTATGATTAGTGCTGCAAAAAGAAAATTTAGGGCACATTTTGAGTGACTTCTCAAATCCTCTTCTATTTCATAAAAAAATTCTGACATGCAGACTGAAACATGCACTAACAATACCAGCAGCAGACTTCCCTGATGAGCAGTAGCTTTTCTCCAGTGATCTAATGAGCAACTAGAGTGCTAACATTCTGAATTTATGGCAAATGTGTAACACATCTGAATACCTTCTTGATGGAATCAAAGTAAAAAACTGAAAGCATTTCCTACTGAGGAGACTGCAGTAAATGAGGAAATTAGGAAACTTCATAACAAATAAATCTCCCAAGATGGCCACCAGAGACAAAAGAGCCCAAATGCAGCACAAATATCACCCAGATGTAGCCCACATGTAGCCCAATGACAGAAGTGTGCAAAACGGTCCCCAATGGTGAATATAGGCCCCGGGGGATAGGGTCCCCGGGAGAATAGAAATTAGCGATAGGTGGAAATTTTTTTTTATGGGCAAATTAGGAGTCGCGCACCCAGCGCGGCGCTCAGCGCAGCCCCCTGGTGTGCACGCGCTGGGTGCGCGATTCCTAACGCGTCACACACGTATATGACATCACGCGCAAGCGAGCGTCGCGTAAAGTAATACATATGTGCCGCGTATGCGCCTGGAGTCAAGTACCGGTCGCATAGCAATCGCGCAGGAAAATACGCACCCATCGCACATCCTACGCGGATCCTACACAACAATCCTAAAATGGTTGCTAGGTTTCGCGCAGCGTTCGAGAAAGGTACGCTTTGAGTGCGCGACTTCCCCCAAAAATTTGAAAAAAAACAATAAGGAAAATAATATAAATATATTTTAAAAAAATATATAAAACAAAAAAAACAGAGTTTCAATATTTGAATTTTTTTCTCCATTTATATTAAAAATATATAATGTAATTTAAAAAATAAAATATGTAAAAATAAATAGTTAAACAAATGTAGAAAATCAGTATCAAAAAAATAAATATAACTATTATTACATTTAAAAATTGTCATTTAAGAAATCTTTGAAATTCACTGAAAAAGCCAGAGGTTTCAGACATGTTATAGTTAGCAATTAGCATTTAAAAAACCTTAGAAATTTACTGGAAAAACCATAGGTTTCAGAAATGTTATAGTTAGGAATTAGCATTTAAAAAACCTTAGAAATTCACTAAAAAAACAATAGGTTTCAGGGGTGTTATAGTTAGCTGGACATTTCACTCGTACAAAACCATTGAAATTCCTCCGTTATAGTTAGTTCTACTAATTATAACTTGCGCGCCCGCAATCCACTGCTGATGATGTCACATATTAAATCATTCATGACATGGCCAGTGACATCACTGATGACATCTCAAATGACATCACTGATGACATCATCTAGTAGATGTAATATGTGAAGTCGCCAGCAGTGGATTGCGGACGCGCAAGTTATAATTAGTAGAACTAACTATAACGGCATGCTTTTTTACACCCAGTTTCCACCCCTTCGCATTTACATGTCATGTTAGTGCGGACTACTTCATGTATTCATGGAATGTGTACCCATAATTCTTCCTCATTATTCAGGCCTGAAGGACTCTTCGTTTGTAATTCGAGTATATACCTAGATTCTAACCTTCTGATTTTCCTAACTCTGTCCCCACCCCTTTTATCCTTGGGGACCTGGTCAATGCAGAAAAACTTCAGGAGGTTCTGATTAGATTTATGATGGTCTTGAAAATAGCGTGCACCGGATAGGTGGCATTGTTGTGTGTAGATTTAGATTCCGTATATAGGTTTCCAGATTTATGCCCTTATATAGGTACAATTCATATTGCCCTTATTTAGGCATGGAAAATCCAGCCCTTATTTAGGCATTGTCCATGCTAACCAAATACAGGCATGGTCTCCTACATCCGTCCATCCACGTCACAACGAGTTCTTGGAAAACCAGACTCTTAAGCCTTTAGGAATTTCCCTTGCTTGGATATTGATTTCTCCGAGAACTCATTTAGTATGCATGAACATCTATTCCTTAGGGTTTCATTCATGACGTTCCGATGCCCGACTTTAAACATCAATACAGGCATTCCTAAACACCTTCAAGGTATACATTTACCTGCACTTGCCCTGGCAAACCACGGTTCCGGTACGGTCCAGCTCGACTCCCTACTTGCAGTTCGCCATGACAAGTTCGGAAGAAGATCGAGTCCCAGCCTGATGCACTGACCAGACGCTGTCATCCTCCTTGCAGAGAATCCAGCTCCAGTGTTTCTGACTCCCCTTGCGGGGTGGTAGATATCGAGTCCCGGAAAAGAGATTCCAACCTCGGAATTTCTAAGGTATGGAGCAGACTAGAACTTAGAGAAACTTTTGGCAACTCTTGGCAAAACTAAACTATAGCTAGCTATACTTTAGAAAACAGCACCTACTTCTTACCTCGTACTACACTTAGGTTAGGTACACTGGGGTAGAACTATTTAGAAGCATCAGATGAGTATTCACATTTTAGCCTGTGTTATTTATGTATGTATTTTATGAATATATGTCATAGCTACAAACCATGCTATTGCAGTATTATTTTATCTTACTGCTAACTCTGTACATATTGTACTTCGCAGCCTGTCTTACGATTGTAGCAGTTCATATCTCTTGCATGAGAAATAAGAGACTGTTCAATAAACCCTTTTTATTGAAACGCCCATCTCTCCATTTCTGTGCAACTCTGTAGAAACGAAGCATGCACGATTGACTGAGTGAAACTGTTATCTAATGTTTCCACGGTTCTGAGATTGTTCTGACTCTAAGGGAAACAAAGTTGTCATGTTTATGCGGTTGTCAGAAACTAATCCCTTCTTGTATATTCGAGAAGTTTCTAGTGACCTCTGAGTTAGCTGGCACACACAAGTAATTAAGTTTAATGTACTCGGTAGAGACATACTGACCTCAGTCCTATGTCAAATATATAGTGTATATTATTCCAATGCGCAGAGCCTATCAGGGATATAGGAACTACACTACAGCATCCCGTTTTTTTATGGCACGCATGTCCTCTAAAACCCGTTCCTTGGTTGGATGAATGGTACTCCCCACGTAATTTAACTCACAGGGACAGGTCAGGCAGTACACTGCAAAGTCGGTATTGCAATTCATTAATTTGTTGATTTTTCTTTTTGTTACCCTACCAGAAATGATGGATTCCTTAACCTTTTTGCAGTTTTTGCAAGCTTTGCAGTTCATGCATGGATAAAATCCTGGTATGACATCTTTCTTTTTGGGATTTTTTGAGAAATGGCTTCTCACTAGTTGGTCTTTCAGAGCCGAACCTCTCCTCTAAGTTATCAGGGGGTTCTTAGAAATGTGAGGCCCTATGATGATATCTGATTTTAGAACTTTCCAATTTCTCCGGAAGATTTGGAAAACCTTAGAGGACTGTGCTGAGTATTCTATTATCATTCTTATTTCTCCTTTGTATTCCTGTCTCTGTTCTGAGGTTTCTCTTTCTCCCAGTAGAAAATTCTTCCTTTCTAGTTTTTCTACTTCCTTCTCTGCCCCTTTCAGCACTCTCTCTTTGTATCCTCATTCCCTCAGTCTGTTAAATGCATCAGTTTTAGATTTAGAGAACTCTTTCTCTGTAGTACAGTTTCGTTTTAGTCTTACTAGTTCACTATAAGGAACCCCATTTATTACACTGTCAGGATGGAAACTTTCCGCATGTAAGGTACTGTTTCCAGCCGTAGGCTTCCAGTACAGTGTAGTTCGTATGGTGTTCTCCTCTATATAGACCAGCAAGTCCAAGTATGGTACTTGTGTTTCACTGATGCATTCCGTGAATGTCAAATTACAAGTATTGTGGTTGAGGGATGCTATGTAGATTTTTGCTTCTTCTAATGACCCCATCCAAATTATGAAGAGGTCATTTATATAGCGAGCTCACAAAACAATATTCTCTAGCCATTGTTCGTTATCCCCTGCCCAGGCCACGTGCCTCTCCCACCAGCCCACAAACAAGTTTGTGTAGCTAGGGGCGAGGCGCGAGCCCATCGCAGTTCCCTCCACCTGGTGGTACAGCTCCCCCGTGAAAAAGGAAAATATTGTTTTTAAGCAAAAAGACGTAAACTCTACAAGCATCAGATTATGTTCAAAGAATTTCACATTCCTTTTCTGTAAAAAGAACTCAACTGCCCTGAGTACCTTCTCGTGTTCTATGCTTGTGTATAGACTTGTTACGTCCAATGTTATTAACAGCATGTCAGGTTCCCATCCAATATTGAAAATAATACGTAAAAAGTCCTTAGTGTCCTTTATATAGGAGCTCAAGTTTTTAACCAGTGGATTTAAAAAGCAGTCAATGTAGACAGATGCATTCTCCAGCAGACTGTTTAACGAGGACACAATTGGTCTGCCTGGTGGATCTTTCGTGCATTTATGCACCTTCGGTAGGTGGTAGAATGTTGGTAGTTCTGGCGTCTCACAATAGATGAATTTGAAGTCCACATCTCCCAATATCCCTTTGTCCCGCCATTTTTTCAGGATTCCATGGAATTCACTGATACTATTCTCATATGCTGTTCGTGTAACTATTATGAAGCAATCTTTATTGGATAGTTGCCTCCAAGCTTCCTTCTGGTATTGTTTTATTTTCCATTAAAACGATGTTCCCTCCTTTATCTGAGGGCTTTATGATTAATTCATCATCATTTTTCAGGTTCATGATTGCTTCCCATTGATTCTTGGAAATATTGTCCTTTGTAAGATTCGGACCTTTGGCTTGTAGTTTTTTTTAGGTAATTTATGACCAAATCGTGGAAGGTGTCAATCGCATCATGTGCAGTTTACGGGATAACACGTGATTCGACTTTTATGTTACTAGCAGCTCCCACTTGTGTTATTCCGGCATCGTCAAGAATCTTCATTGTGTCCATTTGACTCAAGCTACTCCCCTCCAGTTCTAACTCTCGCAGCAATTTCAGGGTCTCAATGTCAGTTCCAGTTAGTATCTTCCCTTCTACAGGAGTACATTCTGTTGTCGATTTGGGTTTGGTCGCATGTAGAAGATGCAGTTTCATTAATTTCATTTCCTTATATATTTATATAAGTCAATGCGCACACTTGCATATTCAAATTGTGCTGTGGGGCAGAAGGTGAGGCCCAGTTCAAGAACTCCTTCTTCCTCTGATGTTATTTGCCTCTTTGATAAATTCACGATTGTCTGTTTGCTAGTCATCAGCTGTTCTGGTGTTACTGCCTTTTCCTTTCCTTCCCCTTCTTGTTTTTTGTTTCTTTTTTATTTCTGTGGTGTATGGGTTGTTGCTGCAGGTCGCTGTTTCAATTGCCTGATTAATTGATATTCTTGAAAAAAAGTTGGTATTACGTCTTTCTCTTTCTGTACAGTTTGCTCACCTTCCGAGATTTCCACCTCTGATTCTGATGTATCTCTGGAGGAGGCCTCATGTACTTTCTGGAGGATCAGTTGCTTTCTGTGGCCTTCAAATTTTTTGGCGAATGTTAATATTCTCCTGGATTTGTAATCTTCCTCGTCCCAGAGATATTTTGTTTGTTTGCGATGCTTAATCACACTCTCGTAATCCGTTAGACGTTTTTTCATCTTTAAGTTTAGCGTCCTTGTGCAGTGCTATTTCTCCTTCAATTGCTTTGATTTCATCCAATAGTTTCTGTCTGTCACTCCAAGCATACTTTATAAGTATCTTTACCATACCGATGGCCGACTCATGTGTGTATTCTGACCATTCCTGTAGAAGTGATTGGTCTGGGTTCTCATAAGAGGGGGTTGTATAAATTCTTAACCCCCTTGGTATCCGGTTTGCGTCTAGATATCGTTGTAGGGAAGTGGCCTTCCACCAATTCCTTGTTTCTTTCTCATAGGTCCTTTCTAGTTTGTTGTATAGGGACTTAAGGTTACATGATTTTGATTGTTCTCCTGCCCCCATTTGTGAGTCAGTATTTGGTTTATGCGCACTTTTGCAAAAAATGCTTTCTGCTGCTTCGTCCCTCTCTCGGTCTGAAAACATGCTCCGTTTTCCCTTTTTCCTAAATGTGGCTTTATTTTATGTGTTTTTCTTCTTCTCTCAACGTGCCTGTCATTTACGTCAAATGCGAAATATTAAATGAAGGAAGACGGTTCCGCTTACCGTTAGGGATTCCTGCCGAGTGCCCCGCGTCCTCCGACTTGCAGCCCCCGGCGTTCCTCCTTCGCAGCACCGTGTCACCCCTCCTTCCTCTTGTTTTCTCTTCTCTGCCTGGAGTCTGCTGGTTTCACAGTTGAGAAGATGTGTGACGGAGCCAGCAGCACTATCAAATTTTACGATGCATTCACCCGCTGCTTCTCTCATGACACATGTGCACTCCTCCGCGTTGGTGAGACGCGAAAACAATTCACATACGATGGCTCTTCTCTGAGCCGTGAATGAGGCACACACTGAGAGATTCTCAGAGAGATTCTCAATTCATTCATTTATTACAGCCACAAAGCAAAAAACACCTGACAGACGCGTTTCGGCTACACGCCTTCGTCAATGTCGGTAGGGTAAACATTATTCAATGTTTTTAAAGTAAAATATAAACATAGAAGAGGGAAAGCAATTCATTCAGACTACGGGTGAAAAGCAACAAGGGGTTATTTCAAAATCATGTCAGGTACCACAGTCTTAATGGCGGCTATATTGAAATGCCTTTTAAACCATACAATTCATTGATGTATTAGTGGCATCTGCTGTGAGCATTATTCATTGCCTTTCAAGTATGAATTTTTCGCAGCCTATATACAACTATTTACATTATGTACACCTTATAAAAATAAAAAAATAAAAATATATATGTATAGATATTGTTATATTTTTATATTAGTTTACATTTATTAATTATTAAATAAATTAAAATTATTCATTTAATAATTGTTTTTTAAGTAGATATATGTAATTATATATATGCGTGTTTAAGATTTTTTTAATCAAGTTTATTTGTTATATTTTTTAAAACATATTACATCTATTTTATTTTTTTAAATTAATGTTATTATTTAATATATTTAATATGCGTTATTTAATTGATAGATATATATATTTTTAAAATGATATTTAATACAACAATATTATTACAAGGATGTTTTTTTTCGATATTTTTGTACTTACCATTATAATTATAGAATCCATGTCACTATTGTAATATATTGGAAGCATGAAAGTTGTCTTAATCCTGCAGATCAAGAACAGAATAGAGGGTTCAGTCAACTGCAGGGTAATGTTATGAAACCTCAGAAGGTGCAGAGACTGAGATTTTAAAATTCAGTTGGTCCCCAAGGTTCTGTAATGCAAGTGCCACAACCCCTGATTCCACAGCAAGCTGTGAATAACTCTCAATTTTTCCGAAATGCAGACATAAGTGGGAATCAAAGTGTATCCAACAATAATAATCCATTCCAACAGTTCCCCATGATTTGAGACTTCCAATGGATATGGTTTAGACCAGTACATATGATGGTGCCTTAGGTGGGAGGATGACTGTGCACTTGGTGCAGTCTTAAAGGTAGATCAGAGTGGACCATATGTTGATGCTAATGTAGATGGCCACAATGTCAATTTACTGAATGACACTGGTGCTACTCGCTTTACTGTGAGAACAGCAGAGGCTCCAAACTAATCCAAGTTGTAGGAGTTGCAAATAAGAAGTTGTCCAGCCCCTTGTCCAAATAAGTACCTGTGAAGATAGGGACTTTTGAAGATAATCGTCAATTGGTGGAATGTGAATCTAGTCTTGTTTGTCTTTTAGGACGTGATCTGTTGTGCAACTTAAATTGCACATCTATTGCACACCAAAGGGTACTGAGCTTTACACGAATGATGAGGATATTGCCTTCAAACTGTCAAATCAAAATCATCTCATTGTTCCAAATGTTGACGGTAGAAGACTTACCATTAGACCTCATAGACACAGTAAAAGATATAGTCTGAGATTTTTTGGGAAAGGATATTGGTCTCAATAAATGAGTTGAACCTGTCCGTATCCAAGTGAAACCAAATGCCGACTAGCCAAGAACCCCACAGTATAATCTGACGTCAGAGACAGTTGCAGGAATCACACCTGTAATTGAGACTATGATTGAGCAAGGTATCCTGAAAGAGTTCCTTGAGAGTCCATGTAATTCTCCACTTATGGGCTAGCAGAAGCCAAGCGGTAAGTACAGGATCTCCGCACAAATGAACAGCCTAGTGGAACCTTGTTGTCCTGTGGTACCGAATCCTTCTGCAATACTGTTTCAGCTTCCATGTGAGACTGAATGGTTCACTGTCATTGATTTGTGCCAAGAAGTTTTGTCCATTCCACTGCACAAAGACAGTTTTTTTTCGCTTTTCAGGTGTGGAATCATGTTTAATGTGGTGCCGTGTTCTACAGGGGTATACGTAAAATCCTTCTATTTTCAAGCAGATCTTGAAAAGGAATCTGGAGTCTTTAGTCATGCCCTGAAATTCTGTCCTGGTTCACTATATAGACAACCTTCTGGTCGCATCAAACATTCGAGAAGCATGTAAAACTGATACCATTGCTTTGTTGAACCATTTGGCTGAGATAGACATTAAGTGTCCCCAAGTAAGTTGCAGTACTGTATGACAGAGTTCCTCTACTTAGGACATCACATTGTCAAAGGTGCGAGAAAGGTGTCAAAACGAAGAATCTTGGTGATCATGCAAATGAATCCGCCTCGTATGCAGCAGGAATTCAGGTTGTTTCTGGGAGTGGTGGGCTACTGTCGTCAGTGGATCCCCAACTTTTCCCTAGTGGGCAAACCTCTGCAGAGGTTAACGCACAAGGATGTGTCTGATCCGGTACCCTGGGCCAAATGCCATCCTGGAGTTGAGAGAGAGCCTCTGCTGCTCTCCTGCACTGGGAATGTCTGACTACAACAAAGCGTTTTTGCTATTTTGCAGTGAAAGTGAAGGTTGTGCTCTTTAAGTGTTAACATGGAGGCGCCCATAGACCAGTGGCCTACTTCTCAGCTACTCTAGATCCAGTAGCTTAAGCATTTCTTGGATGCCTTAAATCCATTACTGCAAAAGGTGACAGCATCGAGAGATGCAAGAATATTGTGATAGGTCAGCCATTGACTGTTTATGTACCCCACTTTGCCGGAAACTCATGGGGCATTCACAGCAAAATGCTTGTGTGAGAACTAAGTTATTTTCCTTTCTTCTCACTACCTTGTTTCTTCCGATATTACTGCCACCCACATTACCGCATATATCGATTTTCACTGTAAATATTTCACACCGCTGCTAGTTCCGCAAACCACACGGACGCGCCGGTTACAATGACTTGACGTGATTGTGCATATTGAGCTAATTCGCATCTCTGTATATTTGTTTTGACTTGTATGTTTTTATGTACAGTAATGCCTTGAGAGGGAAGCCCCCTCTTACATATGGTGCACCTTAGCGCGTGCAACACATTGTTTCAATCTATGACACAACCAGTAGCATAGTTCTCACCTTCACACATCACAAAGGTCCTGAGGAAAGCCAGTTTACAGAATAATGCCTGGCTGAAACATGTAGACCACCGACTGGATGCAGGAGTATCCTAATACCACTCCACCTACATCCAACGCCTTGTTTTTACTACTGCCAGAGGCCCAAACATTAAATTAAAACCTTTGGGTTATTGGACCACTGGACAGTGTTTAAACCTATCACCTTTCACGTCACTAACACTGAACACTCAGTAACATACCTGCTCCGCTGTAACACAGGCGTTGAAGCACACCCGGGACACATTCGGTGTCATCGGGTGGGCCCGATGATGAATCATGCCACCAACTAGGTTGGTGGGTGAGGGCTTTATAATAAGAAATAAGACTTTTTCTTTAACATACATCATCAACCATACACTTTTCTGACTCCTATCACGTCTAGTTAGACTAGTTCTTCTTGATTAGATACGAAACAAAGACACACAGCTTATCACTTCACAAATATTTTAGAGAAACTATGACTTGGAGGCAGGTTTTGGTCTTTGTTCAATACGCCATGTCAGAAATATGCATGAACAGTAAGAATCCAAGATTTAAATGGCACATAATCATTTATTTTTTATTTAATTACTTTACAGCACTGCTCATCCCACTGTAGGATGTAAGAGTGCTTTACATCACCCACAGAGACACAGATAAATCTGCCCCTTAGTACCTGGGCTCAAATTCTCATAGGTGCCACTACTAGTGCTGAAACAGAAAAAATTCACTCCGAGAACCCATAAATTGGGAATCAAGGTGTGACAACAAAAAGGGGGTAAAGTCACGAGTCAAACAATGAACTTACTAATTCATTTTTAACAAATCTGCTGCAATTAAATTGGCAAGAAGGATAAATGTGTCAGTAAATCTGTTCTAGCTTACTTACTTATTCACATACAGGCTGCATTTTAACACTTTGTTGACCAGTTTGTCCAGTGGCTCACACAGTTGCTGTCAGCTTGACAGCCATCTGCCCTACTGGGGAGTAGAGTGAACGACTCCCAGGCCCAGGAACAATAGAAGCCTGCTATAGGGAGCGTTACCTCCCCCCTTGCAGGATGCCGCTCAAGGTGTTGGCTGAAAAAGTGAGATTCAAAGGAGAAGCCGCTTTTGATGAGTAAATGACTATCACACTTCTGAAGGGCTGCCCTTTTATTCAGGGAGACAGACTGGCAGCGGGTACAGAGAGGGGAGACCAGTTTTCAAATCAGTTTTCCCTTGGGTGTGTTGGCCACAGGTAGCCACACCTCTAGGGTGGGCACCAAGTTCCTAACATCCAAAGAAGGGTTCAGACATTTTGACAGTGGGTAGAATGGTGCTCTCTGGGGTTGCTAGATGCCACAAATATACAGAAGACATCAGAGGGCAGGAGGGATCCAGGTAGCCCATTGGCCAGCAACTGCTTAATCCTTCCAGGTCACTTTCTGGCCATAAATATGGCACCCCTGACATCCTGAACCTACCGAAGATCATAATGGAAATGTAGAAATGACAGAAGAAGGACTGCCTTGCAGACCCCTGGACTTGGAAAAAGGGCCTGCACCGACTGCTGGATTGCACCTGCTGCAGCTTGGGCTAGCAAAGAAAAGAGTGTGCCTGTGGCTCCTGGTGACATAAAACCCCTAACCTCCAACTCCATTTAATGTAGGCCCTACTCCATCTTGGATAATTGAAGTTGCCATCTACTAAATCTTAAACAATGGAAGCCGCAATCTTTCCCGATTTATGCAGAATCATTGTCATGTCTGCTCATTTGACTCAGACACATTGGATTAATGACATAGATGAACAGCTGATGTGACATTCTTCTGGGTCAAATATCTACGCTTCATCATCTCAGCGTTAAATAAAAACTAATACAGACATATAGCCAAAATATTGTAGCCTGAATTGATGTCTTTTTACCTGATGTGTTCATAAAGAAACGTCTGGGACGAACAGCTTGATGTCAGACATTCTTATACTTGTGTCAGAAATTCCAGTTTCTGATAAGATTTAGTATATAAGGACTGCCACTTAACCCCTTGTCTGGAGACGTCCTTCGCCCAGATAATTCACATGATTCTGCCAGAGGTGGTCTCACCTATTGCCAGCACACTTTGCACTTTGCAGATGCTACATCTTCCCTGAAGCCGATGAAGCTGAGTCCCAGAGGCAGACCGCAGCGTGTGTTTGCTATCGCAGAGAACACCATCTTCATGCCTCAACTGATAAAGTTAGCCTTTGCTGTGAAGAAGGTATGCAGTGTGTCTCTTCTCCCTAAGAAACTCTAGACTGCAAGTTGCTCTGCCATCTATGCTCTCTTGGTATAGTGCATAGAAGTAGATACTAGGTGTGGGGCTACAATAACCTGTCTTTCACATTTATCGTTCATGTTTTGAACCAAGCTCACCTGCGTCACCCGTGGGTGAGAAAGCACACCTTGTAGAGCTCACCCCAATCAGGCGAGAGTGTCCAAACACAACTCTATCAAACTGTTTTAAAGTTTCGAAGTTACAAATGCTTGTTTGTGCTTTGGAATAAAAAGCTGAGAATTACACTTTATTTAAAAATCTATATCTCTGGAACCCTTGGGTGTATTTTGCTCCTCTTGGTGTAAAAAAAACCATACAATTATAATCTATGTTTATAAATTGGTGTCCTTTTGTGACTTTCTTATTTCTTTGTTTCATGCTTCTAAATGCTTTACACTTGTTCCTTTGTTTAAGCCTTGCTACTCGAAGCCACAGCTACCTAGGGTTGAGATAAAGGTTTCACAAACCACTGCACTGGACCCAAGACAGTTTTGCGAGTGCATTACACGGTAAGGTTGCACAACCATACAATATAATATAACACAATTGTCACAGATGTATAGTAAGTATGTGAATACAAGGAGAGTACGGCCATTTTTAAAATATTCTTTACCAAGTTGTTGAGGGTTCGGCAGAATACATTAAGTGACATATCTATATTTTCTGTGATCTCTATATGGGGCACCTGTGCACCACCAGAGGGGCTTACTGTGACATTGTGAACTAGCTGGTGTTTATGCAAACATATCCTTCTGGGGTGCTTGGAATCAGTCTAGGCACCACACGCAAAGTTTATGTTGTCCAACAAATGCGTAGGTCCTATGGGTTAGTGGGAACTACACAACATGGTGCTGCCAACGTTTGTTGGGTTCTTATTTAACGGTCTATATGAGTAGTTCAGTTGTGCTTTTCTCAGAGACTCATACTCACCTCCAAACTAGAGAAGTCCGTGGTGGGCAGGAAAATCTGACTCAGTTGAGTAGGTATATCCTATTTTTTGGCTGTAGGTACGTTCCTCTTGATCCTTTCAGGATTCATCCGATACACATTCGGAGATAGGTGGAAGGACAGAGCACAGATCAGAGGAGCGTGTGAAGCTGAAAAGTGAAACACATCGCACTTCAGACTACAACCTTAACAAAGAAGACAAACAAAAGACTTCTAAACCTCAATTCAAAAAGAATAAGGTTGCAGGGATTAAAATAAGACATGCCCAGGCTACTGATGACTCTGCTTCTGAACAGGGAATGGGCAGTGACGTGTCTGGACAGTGCAGCAGAAGTCACGATAGCTCGCCGGAACCTGATGGATTATCTGTTGTTAGTGGCGCTGAATGAGCATATCATGGTGGAAACATCTGATGCAAGGGTAAGTGTCCCACATTGTTTATACAAAATAATGCTCCAAATGGAGGGGGACATACACAGAAACATCAAGGCTCTCTTTTGGGAGAACCTGACATATAGTTACGATATTATTTTGGCTGAAAAGGATTGGCCACCTGAGTTTGTAAAGGAGTGCCCACGGGGGAATCAGTAATTTTACCTGATTTCTCTGACCTCGTTCCAAAATCAGTTAAACATTCATACGCCAGGGAGTGGGCATTCGCGCTAGCACCAACACTATACCGCAATCATGTTGTGTGGGATGATGATCTCATTATGAGATCCCATTAAAATCAACTCCTTAACCCCAGAAACAGTATCCAATAAAGCATGACGCTAAAAAACAAGTTAGGGAAATCCTAGAGCAACTTGAATACCAGGGTGTAATTGAGAATTGCACCTCGTCCATGAATAATCCCTTGTTTCCTGTAATGAAACCGGACAATTCATACTGTCTAGTTTTAGACTACAAACATTTAAACACATCCACATGCACATTTGCATTGCAAAATGCACATTGCGCCGCACTAATGAATAACATTGTGTGGAAGAAATACAAAACAGCATTTTCAGAGCTCGGTTCACAGTGTCAATGTTGTAGTTTACCTCAAGGGCATAAGAACAACCCTGGACTGTTCTCCGCCAGGGTAACAGCGTTCCTTCAAAATTGTGATGAGGAGGCATTGTCCTATGTAGATTATATTCTTCTGACGGACGATGAGCTAATGGACCATTTGGCTAGAGTAAACCACATAATCCTTTGGTTTGCTCACCTGAGTTACAAATGTAATTAAAAAAATAAAAAAATTGCCCACCTCAATGTCCTGTTTCTGGGATATGGGTTGTCAAGGGAAAGCAAAGTCCTTGCACCACATTTTTTAGAAAAATGTGCTTTGCTCCAACCTCCAACGACTCTGAAAAGACTACAATCCATTTTAGGATTTTAAAATTTTGGCAGAACATGCATTTTGAATTACGCAGAATGAGCAAAACTGTTCCACGATTTAATCAGACCTGATTTTTCAATCAACCATTGGACACAGAAACATACATACATTTTATGTCCCATACAAGCTGATATGAGAGCTTCCAAACATTTACACACACGTGTAAACACAACTAACCTGGACCAACCGGTTACACCTTTATCACTTTCAATGAAGGATACAGTACCTATTGCATACAAATCACATTTGTACACGAGCGCTGAAATGCGTTTTGCACCCACTGGGAAAATTCTCACAGTGGTACAGACTGCTCTAGTGAAAGAGAGATTGAGCACTAGCTCAGGGTAAGTGAAACATTTTCATTACCCCAGGACCGACCTTGGAGGCCATTACAAAAGTGAGCATATGGTTACATCATTTATACCGATGCATCTACTCTTGCTGTGGGGACACAACACCAATTTTCCGTGGCATGCACAATAGTAAAAGGAAAGTTCATCCTGATAAAACACACACACATCCCTAGGGGATTGTACAGCGCAGCTGGCAGAACACAAAGCCCTAATTCTGGCACTACAAAGTACGGATCACGGATTCCCCACACTGATAGTGTGTGATTCATATTACTGTGTCCAGTCTTATAATGAATATCTTCACTATTGGGGCAAGAATGGATTTCGAGATTCCAAGGGTTGCACAATAAAGCACAAGCTACTTTGGGAACAGGTGGCAAAGCTGAGAGAATGGCTGCCACAGGCTCAAGTTATCCACATATTGAGTCATCAACCTGTTGGCGTTCACGTTGAAGGGAATTTCATGGCTGATGAAACCACTAAGGCAACAGTCCACACTGCTGCCATTACTGCAATCCCTCATTCAAGCACCAGATTAATCAGTGACATAATGGCGGCTGGCAATGCAGCTCACAATGACACACACCTGCCGAAAGGCTTTCCACTCAAGTACTCCTACAAGTTAGATGCACAAAACATTCCGTATGCCCAGATTCCAGAGGGGGAAAGAGTCATATCAAACTCTGATCGCAGATTGGTTTGAATACTATCTGCACATGAAGGTCTGGGGTCAGCACACACAGGGGTTTCTGCTACAGCTTAATTATTGAAACAATGTTATTGTTGGCCTGGTCTTACAAAACAGCCCAAGGACTTAGTCCTCAAATGTGACATCTACCAGAAGATGAAGGGTTCCATCATAGCACGTCCTCCACAGAAACCTCTATTGTTTTCAGACAAGCCTCTAGCGGTTGTTTATTTGGATCACTGCAGCCTTAACACTCAGATGGGACCTACAAGTACATCTTGGTGGCAGTGGATTCATGCTCCAGATTCCTGTGAGTTTGGCCACATTGCTTGGCTGATGCTTGAACTGTTATTTAGTATTTGTGAGTCTTCATCGGAAAAAACACAATTGTCACACTACATTCCGTCCAGGGATAGGTCTAGGGCCTACAAAGAAGCCATGGGACGTTTGGGTGTGGCATTGCAGTTCTCCTCCCCTTATCATCCTGAGGGAAATTCAATAGTTGACAGGAAAAACCGAGTCTTAAAGCAATCCTTAACAGCAAGTGTATTTAGGCTCGGGTCGCAGTTGGGTCACTCAACTACATGGGGTCCAGAGGGCACTCAATAACATGCCAATAAAATCCTTCGAGAGTCATATTCCATGCAAAATCCTGGTTGGTGTGAGAATGTAGGTACCAGACCTCAATATTGTCAGGACAGTGATGGCAGAAATGCTGTTTGGCATCAATGAACGTTTGTCTAATTTACAGGATCTCAATGAATTCTGGGGCGCACAAAGCAACGTCCAAGTAAAACCCTACCGGCACTGGAGAAGTGAAGGTTGTACCGGCAAGACCCAGCTGGGTCCCGAAGATTGGGGATCTGGTGATGGAAACAAATTTGGACAAAAAGGAATTTGGGTCTGTACTTGTGCTGGCTGTCGAAGGTACCAGAACTGCACTTCTTCTGCCTCTTGCCGGTCACAGAGACAAAAGGTTTGTCTCCATTGATCTGATCAAACCACACTATGTGGCCGATTCTCAACAGTAGGCCGCGTTGGCTCCTGGGTAGCAGCTGCACTCCTCTCGCTACCATTCGGGAAGTTCAGATGGAAGCTTTAATAACTACAGAAGATTCCAGCTGCAAACAACAATGAAGTATTACTCCTTCCTGTTGAAACAACTACATCTGTACAGTCAACAAGTACAGAAACTCAAATTTCAATCCCAAAAATGTACGCCGTCTATGTGAATATGCCACAGATCGAGTCGTCTACAAAACCTGCTGAGCTGCCAAAAATAGGCCGGACGGCATCTGGCTACTTAGTACATTATGACGACTTCTCATTGGATTCAAGTGAACCTGAGATACCACCGCCTCTCCCTTTCAAGCTACAAGTGCATGCTGTCTAACTTTGGCTGAAAAAGACATATTTTGTTACTCCTTGGTTACATCTTTAGATTAGTATTCCTGGCCCTCTGTATTGGTCTGGTAACTGTCTTTTTCCTACTTCTGAATGGACACTATCTCCCAGAACGCTCTGTGGGACAACTTGTGAACTTGGTGGTGAAACTGTCACGTGTCCCTCGGAGGCCTCTCAGTATCGGTTAGTTGCTCAAATAGGTCCACCTATTGACACCCTCAATTGCAAACTGCCATTATAGCACGGAAGTTTAAGGTGGTCAATCCGGGGAAGGAAAGGAAGGGAACGGCGGGAGGGAGATCTGAGGAAAGAAAAACACCTTATTGTAACACTGCTTGTGGCACACAATTTAAAATGGGTTGTACATTCCCTCAGGGTGCATATCTCCCTGTATACCTGTAAAGAAAAATAAACAAGCTCTGGCAGTAGCTTTTTAACACAGGTTAGGTTTGCAGAAACGTAAAAAGCGGTTTGCCCCATCTATCGGACACACAGGAAGGAACAGGGGAGGCGGTGTCAGTGACACCCTTACTGCACCGGACACTCAGCAACACCAAATCCTACGTCCTCATTGTTTAATGGAACAGGATAATCTGTGCTGGTTTCTCCTCAAGTGCCGGCTTTTATAGCCCTCGGCGTTATGGATCGACGTCAGTTCCTGTGCGCGCATTCGCAACGCGCCGCACAGGATTCTGGGGACTGTAGTCACTGCTACTCATTTCCGGATTACGGTCGTCTTGTCTTCCCGGCCATCATGCTCACAGCGTCCGGTAGACTGCGGCGTATCTTCTCCAGTTGTCAACATCCACTTGCGGTAGGTGTGTAACAGAAACACATGCATCATCGCACTGTAAACTAAGGTACCTGTCCCTGGTGAACATTACATCAGTTTTAGTTCCGGAAGTAATAGTTTGGGAAAGAGTATTGTATGATGTGTATAGTCCTGCTGAACTTTTACAAATAACATATTTGTTTAAAATATCCTTTAATGATAGCATCACCTCTAGTACTTTCTCTGATGATTGGGACATTGAAACTGTACACAATTTGCTTGAAGATCTAGAGCAATCAGCTGCATTTTCTAATGATGAATTGTATGATGGTACATCTAATATCGGCGACATGTTTTGCTATCCATATTATTGTCACCATTTTTTACACAAAGCTAGTATCCCATGCACTGTTTACAATTACACACAATGGGAACACTGCCCAACACCACCAAAAGGTAGTTAAAAAACATTTGCAAAAGGTTTGCTTATTTTTCTGGTTTTGGCACGTAATCCTCTTATTATTATAGGCTTGCACCCACACCTGCAAAGAAGAATATGCGAACAAACACCAAGCTGATATACTCTGCTTTCTTTATTTACCAACTGTCTGGACAGGGTTTTGACTTTTGGAAGGACACCATAGACACAAAATCTGTCTGGGGACAAAAGAATGGCAGGTTCAGGGAACTGAGGCCTGATTAAGAGCATGACTCATACCTCATCACATCATTTTCCTGAATAAAACAGTGCAACAGATTTCCTGTCTTTCAATAGCTAAGATGAAGGATTTGAACACACCTCATATTCCCACATTCTCACTCTTTGAGAACTGGCAGCACTTCACACCCTACAGTGAGGATACACTAGATACCATCATATGAAACGGTTCTTTTAATTAATCAGACCCCAATTGGAAGGGATGGTTGGTTTGGCCTCTGGACACAAATGGGTGTCAATCTAGATTTCTGGTTAACACAGAAGGGTTTGGGATCAATTGGCCTGATCAGCAATATGTACAATCAGAAAACTCGGGTGGTGATATCTTATAGTGTTGGGAAGTAGTACCTTGATTGGCTAAAAACCTCAACACTTTCTCAGGTGAAGCAACAATTATCCCTTCTTTCTGATGACATGGATCTTAGGGATTTCTTGTTAGGTCCCCAGAACCCATGTCAAAAGTGCTTCTTGTATGGAAAATACAACGAGCTGTGGAAAAGTTCTCAACAGTAAGCTGTTGAGAGACTGCTAAATCAACAGGGTTACTTTTTTTAAAATGTTTATTTTGGATGCAAAGATCCATAAAACACAGTACAGCAAGTAACCAAATAAACAAATAAATAACAGCAGTATATTCAATATTTCATAAAACACCAATCTCATAAAACCTCGTCCCACAATAGGATTAGGGAAGTGATAAATAAATAAGAAGTGTAATAGTGTGTAAATGGGTGATTTCAAAGTAGAGGGAGCTGCATCTAGATTACGTAATGTCGGACAATTCGCTATTGGGCATTATTACTTGGGGACTTGAGAATGCGCATACGAGTAATCCAGGCAGTGTGCAGCTATTTTGTCACCCCAACTACAATGACCTCTCTCTTGTCTGAGCATAAAGTGCGTAGTGCTTTATGCAAAAGAACAAACTACGGCTGACCCTAAGTTGAGCACTTCAAACCACAGATATTTTGTTAAAAGTTCAGTTCCTGTGCACAGATCTTCCTGGAGCACGCCGTAGATCGACTCCACTGTAGGCCAGTTAGACGAGAAAAAGGCAAAAGGGGATGGTGCACCAGTAAGAAGTCCAAGTGTAAACAGTATCTTTGAAATATTCCTTTAATTTTCTTGTAAAAAAGACTCGCAGCCAACGCGTTTCGTTCCACACTGGAACTTCTTCAAGGCTGAAAACATGCAACATAACCACATTTAAATACCAAAACATACCACAGAACATCACATGACACAACACTACATTCTATCTGTTAGTCGAATTGTTCAAAACTAGCGGAGACAAACAATACATCAAAAAAATTAATTAGTTAATAAATACAAATGTGAACAACATCAAAAACTTCACAAGAAGGACAAATTTGCCAAAAATAAAACATCACAACAGTTATATCATAAATATTTAAAAACACAAAACTACATGTATATCACATATATCTTGTACACTAAAAGTACTGCGTACACGCCTATAATGAAGCAAAAAATACAAAACATTCAGACGTCGTCAGTACCGATTGTCAGGTAAATATCTCTAATAAGTGGCTAGGAGGAGTTGATTTATATATATAAGGCAAGGAATCATACCCCAAAGATAGAATAATCACAAGCTTCTTATGAGAGACGCGAAAGAGAAGGGGAAAAAGGTAGAAAAAAGAAAAAAACAAGAGTGAAAAGAGAAAAGAGAAAAGAGGTGGAGGGGGAGGGGAGGGAGGGGAAAAAGAGAGTAAATGGGGAAAATGGGGGGAGTAGAGGGAATATAGGAGGGGAAAGGTGGGGTTAAAAACCCAGTGAGAGTGATCGACCAATAAGTAAATTGAAAAGTTGCAAGAAAACTCACCAAAAAACAGGCTTCCGTTAAACAGACAATGTAGTAGAAGGTGCAACGTAATTAAGTCCCGCACGTATGAAGAATATAAATTCACAGACAGTAGTCAAATGGTAAGAGTATCTGTTTAAGAGAGATTTTTTTAAAAAATATAAGATTTATTTTAGAAAGAACAAATGAAACAGCCAATTATTACAAATAAGGCATTCCAAAAAAAGGGAAGGAAAGAAGAGTAAGATATACTAACAGTATCTCAAAATAATAAACATAGGCTTACCAATGGTAAAAGTAAAGTATCGCTTTGTCTCATGTTAGAGTTCAGGACAGGAAAAGTCACCTCGACAGCATGTGTAGCTTTATAATGCAGGTGACCAGAATAGCGGCTCCATAATACGAGCACAAAAATATCAAAGATTCCAATATTCTAAAAGACAAAGTATAAGAATAAATAAAAATACTCAATTGCACCCCAAGACTGAGATCAGGTTTTTCTGGTATTTTATGATACAAGTAACCAGTGATAGATATAAAATAAGGTACTGGAACAAAAAATGAAACATGGGCCAATTGGGGGTGTCAACAGGGTCAGTCCCTTCACATCGAAATCAAAGGATAATACACTATACAATTAGCCAAGATAGTGTGGAAAGGCAAAGTATTACCATAGTGTATATGTCTGTATCGCAAATAGTATTCCAAAAACCCGAACCACCATCTAATAATGATCGCCAATTCTATGAGAGTCCGGCTTCATAGACCGTACAGGGCAGTACCACATTCACAAAAGTATCTAAAACAAGCAATCCGCTAATCGTGGATAGTCTTCCAAGAGTGAACGCCTAGGTAATTACTACATGCTAGGTGCTCGATAAAGTTCAGCTAAAAAACCGAAGTCCGTAAAGAGTGGATCTTATGTTGGAAACTATGTAGGGTAAACACCACCCAAAGTCACAGTGGCAGCATAGTCATCCACTATCAGACCGCTCATATCACATGGCTGTATAAATGCATAATAACATCCAAGACGACAGACCACTCAATTTCATGTATAGGACATCGTGCACATAAGAGATGTTACGGAACGACTCAGGGTATATTTATAAAGGTAGTATACGCTCAAAACAAATCCCAAAAGATCAGAGACACGAGTTGCTCTTACCTTTGAAATCCACAACCTGTCCTCAGAGCGTACAACCGAAAGATGCAAAAAGCGAGGAAAGCCGCTCCGAGCCATGGTTAAAAATACAAATTCTGCCACTCGCAGGGAGAGTCGATCACCTGACGTCATAGGTCACCTGACGTCGTGGATCGCATAGTACTATCAGGAGGCGGTAGAATAGAGCCGCCATGATGGACTAGTAGGATTATACATCCTCAATACCACATAGTTTAAATATAAAGACACCCAAATTGGAATAAAATCAGATAAACAAGAAATAGATAATAAACAACACATATGCAAAAATACTAGTAGAGGGCAAAACATTATTTAAGATTGTTATTCAAAAATAAGAATCCTGCCCATAAAGATTCGAGAATGACATAATGAAAGAGGCGACATGAAGGAAGGTAGTAGAATAAAGCCGCCATGATGGACTAGTTGAATTACCCATCCTCAGCACAGTGTACGATTGAAAAATGCCAGTGCGAGGACCCCCGATTGTGGTCAAGGTCGATTAAGATAAAATGATAAACAAAAATAATATATATACAAAAAATAAATAAATAAATAGGTGAATAAAGGGCAAGGAATTATTTTAATCGTTATTCAAATATAAACATCCTGCCCGTAGAGATGCAAAAACGACAATATAAAAGAAGCAGCGTGATGAAGGAAATCCAAAAGCGTTTCCAGTGGTATGCAGATGCCGAGCATGCCAAGTACAACCGCATATGTTAGACTAACAGATGTGGATGAATCTATAGTTGAAAATCATGCCAGTCCGTAGTGCGTGGGCATAATGGCGAAAGCCCAAAAGTTTACACAAGGGCATCAACCTTTGTTTCTGTGGTCTAACATAGGCTTGGCAAAAAAAGGAAAAGTAATGCAGAGTTTCTTCCGCTGACTTGCATACGGGGCACACATTAGAGCTACAGTACTGTGCGCCCCAGTTTATGCAGAGGCTGTTTAACTGCAGAACCCCGTACCTCCATTATAAGTAGAGTTGCCAGGGAATTGAACCTGGGATAGTATCCAAAAAAGATTCATATGCGGGGGAGAGCTTGATGTATAAAAAGGAGTCAGTGAGGCTACCTGCTTGTACACCTTTCAGATCCCTCAACCACAAAAACTCTTCCAGTCTTTATTTGACCAGGGAGCAAGGGACCTGTTTAGCCGTAGCAGGGGCATCGCAAAGCAGGGTTAACTTAGAAATGGTTGTGGCTGTGGTTGACAGTGGTATGACCACATTGTCATCCATAATGTATTCACTGGACAACATAGTATCTTCTGCAATTGACATAATACAGCAAAATAAGTCTATTTTACAACATGGACAAGAACAACTACGCCCATTGTAATATTGAGCTGGAATTTGCAAACATTGCATTCTGGCCACGTGCTGTGGTGTTACATGAATAGTTTGAGTCTGTTTTCTGCATATGATCTCATGGAAAGACAGCTTGTAATGGCATGAAGAGATTAGGCCTGGGCAAAATTTCCGTTCCGTTCGCGGAATTTGCGATAATTTGGCATTTCCGCGTTCCGCGGAGAGCGCGGAAATGTCAAAATTTCCGCATTCCGCAGCTTTGCGATAATTTGGTTCTTGCTCGTGCTGTAAAATAATACATTCTCGCGCGCGCGCGATCGCCTTACCTGAATCCCCACGTTCGCCGACAAGTTTTCCCGATCCGGTCGCGTTCTCCATGAGATGTTGTATTGTTTTAGCCATTTGCGCTGTCTCGCGACAGTTCGCGTCCGCAGTGACGTCATGCGTCGCGCGATCACGTCTTTCTTCTCGCGATCATGCAACTGAAAACAAGATGGCCGCGCCCGCGAGCAACCGCAGGGGTAAGTTAGCGACCCGCAACCATGCAGAAAATATCGCAAATGGGCGGGAAAAAAACTTCCGCATCTTCGCGATATTTCCGCTTGTTTGCGGAGATTTTTAACATTCTCGCGATAATTTGCGAAAGTCGCTTTCGCAAATTCCGCCCACCCCTAGAAGAGATGTGAAATATACAATGTTGCACATTGAAAAATTAGACCAATTACCTTTCACCGTGGCTGAGACACCAGCCACAGACTGGATGATCCATTGTTACATCACCCTACCATTCACGATTTTCCAACTCCAATACTGCCTACAGTACCAACAAGTAGGCAAATATGAAACGCTAGGGTATGGTTATGTGCATGAATACTGCAAATTATAATTCAGGTTTAAATGAAGGAATGGGGACACAGAAGTTTTCCTTAGTGGTTCTGACTGTGAGGATCCTTTAAGTGGGTCCTTTCTCATCCTGGGGCATGCAATGCTTCAGTTGCAAACTTGTCATGTTATCTGAATGGTTCTCTGGCTGCCGTGATACATCCAGTGTTCAAGCTGCTCTCGAATGGGAGCTATTTGATGCTGAATGATCAAGGTTGCTGTGGAATGGAACTGGGCATTGCTTATCTGGTAATGGTTTATTCCATAGTCATTTGTTGCACACTAGTACTATTCCACCTGCCCGCACAGTTAGGGAGGCAACACTAAAGCCTTCGATAAATGTTGCCAACATACTCTTTGATTCTCTGAGCAAACTGAAAGCCATGCATTTTTTAAAACATGTGGCCTTAACATCAGCCAGAGAGGCGTTTGATCTCCAGGTTGCTAGGTCCCCTTCCGAGATACGGACGCTACTCCATATTAACTTCTAGCTGCATTTTGGGGAGCTGGTCGACCGTATCTTTAACATGTCTGATACGAAGGGAATAGTGTACTTTTTAAGTGTATTAGCTCTAGACTGGTTAGCACCTTTCAGACGATTTTCAAAGTTATACCATCTTTCATACACTCCATATTGGTAAGCATTTTTTGAGGGCTCCCACTTGTCCGTCTAATCATGGTGGGGATCCTGATTTTAATTTTTCTGCTCCGCAATGGACATCCCAGTTTGACCCGGAATGGAGACAGCACTGCTTGTGCTGCGATGCCGTGAGTGCATGGTACAATGCTTTGGCACACCTCGGCTTCAAGAACTAAACAAGCACTGGTTCTTGTCCTTCAGGCCTATTTCGATACTCTGCGTACAACCTATATTCCATTGCCTGCTTTTCAGCCATGAATGCGTATTGAATCGATACCTCAGATCACAATCGGATGCGCCACTGATTAATGCGATCTTCGAGCCACCCTGGGAAGCTTTGACTCCTCATGAACTGGACACCAGCTCTACGATACACTTACAGGGTGCAGTCCCTCTCTCAGCGGCTGCTTTGGGAAGTGGATCGAATCACTTTTGCTCCATAAACTTGCTTTGAGGTGCGCCTCTGGGAACGTTGCCTGCAGGCAAAAGCAATGTTGCGTCTACCACTCTAAACACATAAATAATTGGCTTGTCCGTGTGGTCAGAAAGATTTGGCCTGTTTCTTTATTTTTTTTAAACAAAACGAATCAAAACAATATTTGCTGTATTCTTCTGGACACCATGGCTTTCTGAGTTAGTAGGATTTTAAACAGTATAATGACTTTTAAAGGCTTTTATGAATATTTTTAAGGGAAGCTTGCTTTTAGATGGTTTTAAGAGTAGTTTTAAACCTTTTTAAGTTTGAAATTCATTATGGCCTCTGGCTTTTAGATAGCTTTTATATATCGACCCTTAGTATGAATATTTCCTACATTTTCCTAATTTTGCACAATAACATTCCTGCTGTGACCTTTTGCACATATTTGTGTGCGCGACAATGTTGGATGAGTTTCTCTGAAACTACTTTATTTACACAGCTAGCTTATCATAACATTATCACGATGCCTCGAACACCATACACAAGGCCTCTTGATGCACTATGTACAAATGTCATTCTATCTTCATCCACAGGACGACAGGGCCATATACATATCCATAACATCGATAATCTATATGCACATCACAAGGATAATTTCTTTTATAAATAATGAGCATCCCAAAAGATTAGTAGAGGATGAACTTCAGCTGACACCTACAGTTCCTGCATCTTGAGGCTTCACCACGCAGCAGTCTGATATCTCCGTGAGGGGTGTCCAGTTTGCGACCAAGACGGGGTCCTACATTCTCTCCCACCAGGTAAAGGGCCGGATCGTCCATTGGGGGGATTCTTAGCTTCACACGTACGCACACTCTAGGCATACTCAGACTAGGGTTGATAGTAGGAGGACGCCTGATTACTTCCTTGGAATATGCCTCCATATATACACTGTTTTAGCACCATGGTAGACTATATCTACTATTCACTCTTTTGGTGCATGTGTTCTCTTTTATCTGCTTCTGTCTATTGATTATTGCAGCTCATGTATTCTATACAAGAATAATGTTGGCTCAATAAATATATATTGAAATCATTCCAGTGTGTTTTCTCTGTATATTTCTCTGAGCATAAGTAAGCACGAATGACTGAACAAAAGGTTCTGATCTGTTTCCACGATCCCTGAAGGGTCAGGGTTGTCATGTTCAGGAGTTGCTAGAAACCAGTTGCTCCATGGTAAGGTTAGGGGGGCTTACGGTGGCACTGTGAGCTAGCTGGTCTCTAGTAAGGGTGGGCGTAGTTCGCGAAGTAGCACTTCGCGAAGCTTCGCAAAGTGAAGTTCGCACTACGCGAGCTACGCGTAGCACTTCGCGAACTGCGTAGTAACATGTTTGCACTGTGCAAGATGTTGTTTTCAATGATTGCACAGTGCGAACAAGCAACCGGCACTGTGCAATCATTGAAAATGGCATCTTGCACAGTGCGAGCTGTAGTTTTCTGCTGCTCGAGTAGATTTTTACTCGAGCGGCAGCTTTCTCAACGCGAACTGGTAGTTTCTCATCGCGAGCGGTCGCGAGCATACGCGACCCCTCGCAATGAGAAACCTGACCTCCTCGCGTTGGGAATCTCGCCGGGAGGTTTATTTTCCATGCTCGCGATCGCGAACAAGGAAAAAGTCTCGCCGGGATGTCATTTTGCTTGCTCGCGGTCGCCAACTTGACGTTGAGGAGCGCGAGCAAGCAAAAAATGACCGCAGCACTACGCAACACTACGCTACGCGTGTTCGCACTGTGCTACGTGCAGTTCGCGTAGTGCGAAGTAGCGCGAACTTCGCAAACTACGCGAGCGTAGCGTAGTGCTTCGCCCAGGCCTAGTCTCTAGGCCAACATATCCTTAGGGGTGCTCGGAATCAGTCTAGTTACTTACCCAAAGTTTATGTTGTCCAACAAATGCATAGGTCCTATGGATTAGTGGGAACTACACACCATGAGAGTATAGATGCTGCCATTAAAATAGTCACAGAGAGGTTGGACTACCAGGTGAACAAGAGGCCAGCTGCATCCTTGGTGTGCATGCAAATCCAATGATGCAAACCAGACTCACTTCTGTTCCACATGCAACAGTGCAGTGTGGCCCTATGCTACGTGAAGGAACTATTGCAGATTCTCTGAAAAGAATACTTCACGCGAATGAGAACAGACACAGGACTGCTCGTAATGTTTCAGTTACGTATACAAAAGGAAAATGTTAATAGTCCCATGTTAAATAAATTTGTAAACATTATCAGCTTCTGAATACTGTTTAATGGCTGCCTTCCTTTGTGAGACTAAGACATCCACATTTAATTCCAAATGGATCATTTACGATGCATAATATTAATGTCATTTTGACTTCAGTGCTAGATGTCGTAGAGGAGCATATGTGCTATGCTGGCAATTTTGTTTTGCTGGCTCCTGACCACTACTTTCACTTTTCCGAGTGGGTACAAGGGAAAAAGATTGTTTGGGGAAAATCGTGTTTTATGGACAAATGTGTTTGGTTGCCACCCAAATGTGGCAACCCACTCCCCCACACTGGAAAGTATCACACCCAATGTGATTTCGCTTCCTTCAACTAAGTGCACGCTGCGCCAGATGACTGATGTGCTCTATTTACACACACCATTTGCTGTCCCAGTTTTTTAGCAGACAGTCTAGGCATGCAGGATATAAGAGGCGATTATTATATTTTTTTTACCCCAGTGGGCCTGGTGCTGTCATTGTCACCACATGGGGTGGTGGTCTAGAGGGGAAAAGTTTAAACTTCGCCCATTCCTACCTGTGATAAATTTAACATCACACGTCTTTTGTTTACCCACAGCCAGATGCCTTGCCTAAGAAGGATGGGACTTCCGGCTAGGTAGATCAGCTACATTGGTTGGCCAGCAGAAGTTCTTGTCCCTACTACCATTCAGGGGAGTCAAATAGCTATAATCCCCTTGAAGTTTTTGATTGGTAGTTGGGAATATTACCCTGCTGTCTCCAAGGTCCGTTGTTCGCTTACTTTCTTAAACTTTGCCAGGTTGACACTTTGATAAGCTGACAAAGTATTTTTTTAAAAGATATACACATTTGCAAAGTACTTGCCTACGCAACTCCAGACAACCGTAGCGGCAAGGCACACTAAGGGTAGTGGTGCCTGAGGGAGCCCTGCAGCAGTTAACACTACTATAAAATACTTGCCAGTAATATTTGTGTTTTTTAAGACAAACATAAAAATGTACAAACATTGATGTATAAAGCACCGAAATTAGAAATATATATGGATCTCTAGTTTTTTCTAAATTCGAGATTGTTTTTCATTGATATATTTACTAAAATATATGTATAATCTCATACATTTTTAAATTCTTCAAAGTTTCGGACATATTTCTAATGTAATCTTGGGGCACAATTTCTCTAATTTTGCAGGAGAAATCGCCCTGAAAACATGTATTTACTTGAGCAGTTGGTCTACAGATTCTAATGATGCTTTAGAGACTCCCAAAAGAAAAAAATCTATGCAACTTCCTGAAATTTCTTTAGATATAGAGCAGTGCACTTGAACAAAAAGAACTTATTCAGTCTTTTAAATCTTTGGTTTAGTCCTTTATTTTCAATTTCAAATGAAGTTTCATAAAAAAACAGCCAAAGCAAACTTCATTTGAAATTGAAAATAAAGGACTAAAGGAAATATTTAAAAGACAGAATAAGTTCTTTTTGTTCAAGTGCACTGCTCTATATGTAACGTATTTTTGGAATCTGTGAACAGTGGTACCAAAAGGCAACAGGTGCCGAGAAGAGTGCACAAACTATTCACCTAATAAGATTAGCAAAAAAGCACCTCACAACTGTGCTGTAAAGTCCATTGCCTAAGCTTCACTTGGATACCTATAAACTTCCTGTAGTTAACGGAATTTCCTGACAACCTTCACAATGTATGTGGCAGCCAAATCTCAAACTCACACTTCACAGGCTTCTTGTAGTAAGGACTCTTCCAACGCAAGATTTTTGAATGAACTTACTGACTTGTTCTTAATATCCTTATTAAGTCGATGTTTTGGAAAAGAAAGTTGGAGTATTGTGAAATATTTCACAAAGTTTCTTATCATGTTTAAAGTTCACCCGATATTTTGAAGTATTGTTTTAATTCTCCGACTCACCCTTTAGAGTGTAGAAATGTAAGTTAATGTTTTTTCTTTCTTTTTATCCACTTCAGTATAAATATATCTTTGATCTCTATGTTGCACTGTTAAAAATACATTATATCTCATCTCCTCCGAATATCCTCTTGGGAGAATAATTTTTATCATTTCCTCTTATCAATACAATTGCTCTGGTGCAGATACAAATGAGGAATATTATTCTGATCCATGCTTTCAGTGAATACGTCTTTAACAAAACAGTAGAACTTTCAGAAACCGTACTGATGAAACACCTGTGTTCATAACAAACATAGTTTCAGGGTATAGTATGTTTAAAAATGATTCTAAAACAAGCAAAAATTCACAGCAAGGTGTAAGTGACACTATTTATTTAGCTATAACATGAAAGGTTAAGATCAAGAACAAAATGTATGAGTAGACCTAGGAGGTGACAAGAAATCACTATCCCTCGACTCAACTTGATAAAATATCATATTTCGGGTCGAATTTGTCCGCAAGAATTCTTTTTTAGTACCTAATAATTACTACTGACTAAAATTATTGTCAGTAAGAGCACTGTCCTTTACATTGATAAAATAGATACTGTCCAACATTCTTCTTTGTGATGTGGCCTAACGGCTAGGGCGGTCGACCTCAAATCTGGGGAACCAGGTTCGAGTCTGGGCAATGACGCTCAACATACTGTGATTCTGAGCAAATCACTTATCTCTCCGTGCCTAACAAAAGAAAAAATAAATGAATGCGTCCTTATGTAATGCAACTGGTGCTCATGTAAAGCACTCTGATACCCGATACCTTCGGGTCAAGTTTGCGCTATATAAAACTCCGGATTTTCTTTTTTAATTACAGCCAACTAATGCAGGACTGGCTGTGTGGCTTACTACTGAAACTCAAACAATGTTGTTGGGCTTCCCAATTTAAAGTGGCCTTTAATGGAGATATCTTGACCGGTACTTTGCCCAGTTAATGGCAGGGTTCCTACTTAGCTCAGTTTTCCATAAAGTCCAATTAGATTCATACATCGAGGTGTAGGTTATTATCAATGCCATGTCCTCACTCTAACATTCTATTAGAAAGTTTGGTTCATGATCTGCTTCTGTGTGCAGTATATGAACATTTTATTCCAGTGACCCACTTGAGTTTTAGAAAGGAGTTTTCACAAGGCACAATGCGTTTTTTTATGGTTATGTGGAAGTGAGCTCTCATACTGGCTATCTCCGCTGCACTGTGCATTTGTGTACTTCAGTAAGGCGTTTTATCTTATTTTTTGACTAACTCTGTGGCATACGTTATTATCATGGGGTACACCTTCCATATTGTTTTTCTGATTAGTGAGGAGTATCACGATTCACGTGTGGCCATAGAAAATTACCCATGCAAAAAGTCATCAATGGTGGAAGAGTGTGTCATTGCCTCACTCCTCTTTAATCTGCTATTAGCTGACATAGGACCTTTACAAAACCAGTATTCTTTACTTCAAAATGTAGATTTTCCTAGTAAATTATGAAGGAAAGTCTTAATTTTTATTAAAGACTAGGAGGCCAGTATTATGCTGTTATAATCTTGCTTTATTTAAATAGAAGCAGTCAAGAACGTAAAAAGAACTACAGATCCCATGAGGCTTGGGAACAGTAAGCCAATGGGAAGCAAACAGTAGTAATACAGACTACCAGTCACGGCAAAGGTCCCCCTTATTTTACCTAACTTGACTGCAAGTAGTCCTCTTTTCTGGTGCAAGAAGTTATGAGTAGATACACAGATAAGAGATTAGACTGTTTATTTTCTGGCTTCCTGAGGAAAGCAATTTCCCAAAACGCGAGTAGAATAATGAACAATATATGTCAGGTCACCACTCTGTAACCATTATTTCAATAATCAGTCTGCTGTAATATATTTATTTATAATGATTGTTATTTTCACCAGTGTGGAAGAGAGATGTGTAATAGTATGATTATGTGAGGTTTTGTGAGTAAGATTTGTGAATTAATTGTTGTTCATGTAATTAAATTCAATGATTTTGTATCTATAAAAAGAATATATTATAGATATATTGCTATCTTTATTTTTATTATAACAATAAATAAGAATATATTTTTCTATTTGATGTATTTTTCATTTCTCTGATTATCCTAGTAAGTGCCTCTAGTTTTGTGATAAGAATCGTTAATTGCTTTTCATTTGTTAATTATTTCATGCCTGCCTTGGGCAAATTATGGGGATTCATTTTCTTAACTAAGTCTATAAAATTGGGCCCAGACAACAGTAGAGAAGGTGCCATGTTGGACAGGATAGGTAATGTTTACTCTGTAGGCTCCATGGACAAAGAGTTGAAATAGTCCAAATGTTTCCCATGTAGATGCAGGTGTTGGAGTAGATGATACTGTTAGAGCGGGAAAGATGCGGAGTTAATACAGTGTTGCGGAAGGAAAATACTCACCTCCATATCACAAATAAAATTAAGACTTTCCTTCATAATTTACTAGGAAAATTAACTTTTTATAGCAAGATCGGAGGCTCATATTATGGTTGTTTAAAGCATATGAATTACTACAGAAGATGCAGTATTAACAGGTTTACAATAGAAAGTGCAAAAAGTAAGACCGTCAGCCTATATCAGAATGTTCTCCAAACAGGAACCCCCCCAGATGGCTTTGGAAGCCATGGCTCCTCTGGAAGAATAAACTCCAAAATGGAAGTATCAATCCCAGCACAGGATTTGGGGCCAGATGTACTACCCATTTTTGTGGCCGAAAACGGGAGATCCTCCTGTTTGCAACTGCAAAAAAGGGTAATGGCATGTACAAATGCTATTTTGCGAGCCACTGACTTGCAAAATAGCATTTGCAACTCACGCTATTAGGAAGGGGCGTCCCTTCCTAATAGCGAGTCACCATGTCATGTACAATTGTTTTGCAACCACTTTTGCGGCCGCAAAACACTTGCAGTTTACCCCCTACTTCAAGTAGGTGGTAAACCACTCGCAAACAAGAAGGGGTCCCCCATGGAGTATGTGAGAAAATATTTTTAAGAGCAGGCAGTGGTCTCAGGAACCACTGCCTGCCCTTAAAAATTGAAACTGAAAAGTAAAATGTTTCTTTTTTAAATGCATCTCGTTTCCTTTATGGAATACAGGCTGCTTTTTTATTTTAACTGCTTTATGTAAAAGCAGTCCCAGACATGATGGTCTGCTGACCCCAACAATCCACCATTCCTGGGAGTGCTAGCTATTCCTCATGGTGTTGCAAATTGCGCATGCCTCATTAATAATCATGGGGCATGCAATTTGCGACCCCAGTAGGAATTGCAAACAGTGTCTGAGAAAACTGTTATACATCCCAATTTGCGAGTCGCAAATACGACGCAATTTGCGAGTCGTATATTGGTGGGTTGTACATCTGGACCATAATCCTTCCATCCCGATTGCCAAGATTGGAGTAGGAGACATGTTCATGGGGTTTTCTGAAGTAAATGAGAATTTGAGAGACAGAGGGTGTTTTGAGATGGATGGTCTTTGGTTCACAAGTTTTGAGACAATTTACCACAAATAATTTGGGTTGATTTGGAAAATAAGAGTAAAAAACAGAAGTCAAATTAGTTTTGGTATGTTTCCTGATGTTGAAGAGAATACTTGTGGGAGTGAAATGATGAGATGAAATACCTAACATTTTTACATAGGACAAACGTTTGATGGAAATTAAACACAGTAACGTTGATAGCTTGGCCAAAAGCCTTTTAAGGACGAGAGAAACATTTTCTGGCCAAGAAATGAACATGTGCAAAACCACATTGAAATTCCATAATTCACTATACTTTGGACTAGGGGGATTACAAAATGTTACCCCCTTCAACAGTCGACAGATGAAAGAGTGTTCTCTGACAGACTTTCCATTGACACGAGGATGGTTCATGTAGATTGTGGAATGGTTTACCATATGATAAGTCTTGCCTGCGCTAGCTTGAGATGCTAACAAGTTCACTATTAGAGTGATGTTTGCTAAAAAGGGATTAGTAGATTTTTCCACGCACCAGCTAGACCAAACAAACTGGGCTAATTTGTAAACTTAGGGTCCAGGATTTGTTGATGTTCTCAGAAACTTCTGTCAAAATGCCTGGATAACGTTGGAAAGGACCATTACCTTCCAGGCCGAGTAGGAGTGAGCGTTGTTCAAAATTAAATTAGGGGCTTGGCACTCTGGATCCAGAAGGAGATTGGGAAAGGATGGTGAGAGAATGAGGTAGTCAATTGCATGTTCTAGTAGGGGAAGATACCATACCAGTGATTGCTAAAATGGGACAACGATGACTAAAATAGTGTACTGATATCGGACTTGAGCTAGTACTCTGTTCATCATGAGGAAGGGGGGAAAGGCACAGTTGGTTGTCTGAGACCAATCCTGACGAAAAGCATCTGTTGCTAATGCTAATGGATCCCGACATCAACTGAAAAAACTGAAGTAGATGAGAGTTCAGTCAGGACGTAACCTGGTCTATTGGGAAAGGCCCCCATTTGTGATCCAGCATATTGAAAATGGAGGGATGGAGGCTCCAGTCGCTGTAATCATGATGATAATGAGAGTGCCAGTCTGCTACAGTGTTGAGACTCTGGGCATTTCTTTTTTGCATGAACAGATAACTTGTGAAGTAGACAGAATTCCCAGAAGCCTCTTGCCAGCTCTGCTAGGGGTTTGCATTTTGTACCACCAAGGTGGTTTATGTATCTTACCACTGAAAAATTGTCCATCCGAAGAAGAATGGAACATTGAACCCTGTTTTTTGCAAAACCTTTAATCGCGAAGGAGCCTGCATGCATCTCTAAACAGTTGATGTGCAATTTGGACTTCAGTAGAGAGCATGTACCTCCTTTCTGACCATACTGGGGACCCCAACCTGTCAGACTTGCATCAGGTTCTAATACAAGATCTTGGACCAAAGCAAAGATAGTCCTGCCATTCCAGGCATCTAAATGGTCCAACGACCATTGGAGTTTCAACTGGAATTTGTAGTCTAGGTGAATGGCGTCGGAATAAGCAACCCTCCTGCGAAGTTGACACATTTTTAACCAATGGAGAGCTCAATAGTGAAGCAGGAATGGAAAAATGGCATGAATGGACGAGGAATGCAGACCAACAATCCTTGCAAAGGACCCGAGGGATATGGTAGAAATCATTACAGTTTGAGCAATTTCTGATTTGACTGCTTCTACCTTAGATTGGGGTAAATGAAGAGTTCCATCTGTTGAATTTATTAGGAAACCTAGAAATTCCATCTGATTGGCAGGGATTAAAACAGATTTTTCTTTGTTTATGATGAACCCTAGGTCTCAAATGAGACAACATGTGATGAGAATTTGAGTTTGAAAGGTTTGGAGGTTTTGACACATTAGAAAAATGTCATCTAAATAGATAATTAATCTGAAACCCTGAGACCTGAGGTGGGACGCAACTGGTTTCATTAGATTTGTTAAGCTCCATGGTGCAGAGGAAAGTCCAAAACAAAGAGAGGAAAATTGATATGTTTTGCCCTGTCATTAACATTGAAGACATTTCCTGTGTTCACAATGAATAGGGATGGTGAGATACACATCTTGCAGATCCAAATGTACCATCCAAAGGTTGTATAGTAATGCATCTCTGAGATTTATAATAGTTTCCATTTTGAAATGGCAATAAGTGACAAACTGGTTGAAGTGTCTGAGGTTTAAGACCAGTTTAATCTATTTGTTTATCTTCTGAACCAGGAAGAGTGAGTGTAAGAAGCCTGTACGATGAGGGTAAGAGAGTTGGATGGTTTGTTTGTGTAAAAGAAAGAGAATTTTAGAGGGGGAAGAAAACAAGCCGGAAAAATAATTTTGTAAAGTTCTATAGCACAATCATGTACTGTGTTTAGCACCCAAGAATCGGAAGTGATTGATTGCTATTTGCTTAGAAAAAACCATAAGCTACCCTCTACGGTATGTGCTCCAGAAGGAAAACAAACTTGCTGGGTATGATGTCCTGAAAAGTCTTTGGCCATGGCAGCGGTAACATCTTGCTCTTTATGGATATAATTGAGATTTTAATTCCTGGTAGTTGGAATTGAAGGAGCTTCTGTCCCCTTGATTTCTGAAGTTTTGGTCGGTAAATCGGCTCCTGCCTCTACTGACACTGGCAAAACACTTGTTTGGAGAATATGTTTTGGAGGGATTTTTGTGCCTTGTCTAAGGAGGCAAAGATAGTAACATATTTGCTTAGTTCTTTGATGAAGGAATCACCAAATTACAAACCACTGGCCTTGATGCCGGGGTACATTGTTGCAAGGTTTGCCAACTTGGAGTCTAGTTTGAGTAGTAAACCACTGCATCTTTCATGGGTAATTGGCGAATTGGCATTTCCTAAGAGAGAAAGGGCTTTTTGTGTCCACATGGACAATTCTTCACCATCAATGGATGCATTATCCAGCCTTACCATCTCAGCTATATCAAGTATATGTAACAGCTGGCCAACAATGTGCAACATTTTGTCCTGGCATTTAGACCAGACCTTATCAACTCCCTTCCGAGGAACTTTGCCATATTTTGAGAAGAAGGTTAACATACTGGGATCAATTGCTGAGGTAGACATAATCTGCAAAGGAAAGGAAGGTCTGATACATTCAGATTTCTGTTTTGTTCTTGTTTGTTTATATAAGGGTAAACTGAGTTTGGCAAAAATATTTTCCCCCACGTGGTCTGACCAGAGCCACTCCAAAGAGTTAGGATGGTGAAATAATTTGGGATCAAACATGGGTTGACCTTTGGCACCCAATATTGTTTTGGAATTAAATGGATCCTTAGAGGTAGAAGCCAGTTTTCTTTTCTTTGCTAGAGAACCTGACCAAAAGTCAGAGTCACACACCTTGTATGGTTATCATCAGTATTGGGTTCACCCATATCATCATCGGTATCCTGGATATTGAATAATACAATTTTGGAATTGTTGTTTTTTATTTTATTTGTTTTGTTTTTGCATTTAGCAGTGGAAGTATTCCCCTCCTTAGAAGGAGTCCTTGGAGGAGCTTCGTTCTCAAACCCATGTGAGGAATCCTCACCAGTCAATCGTGCAGTAATATGTTTCAAAACACCACTTTGTTGTGACTTATCCGATTGTTGAACCACCATGACCTCATGCTTTCTGCTTTCCCCAGCAGATAGGGCCAAAGTGGATTGGGACATTAAATTGAGAACAGTATATTTTCAAATTTTCTTGTCACATTGTTCATAGAAGCTGAAACTGCTTGGGCCACAGAGGATTGAATGTTGTCATTTAAATAGTTTTTTAAATCCTCCTTATTATCATCATCATGCTCAAAAATGGAAGGACTGCCCACTTCCATGTTGTTAAATAAGAAAAAAATATGTTAAATGGACCAAAACAGGTGACAAATATCTTGGAAGTGAAGGGGTTAACTGGAGGAAGGTGACGCATAGGCCCCGTAAATGTGAGGAGAAAAGAGAAGGTGGGACGCAAGACCACACCCCCAGGGCATGTCAAAGGCTTGGAGGTAGGACAAAAACGACCGGCCAAGATGCTCTGCGGAGCAAGCACTCCGGGAGACAGAAGAGTTGGAGCATGATTATGGAGGGCTCCTGGGAGGGAGCTGGGAACTGTAGAAAGAAAATGTCCGTCACGCTGTGCCACAGAATAATGTCAAGCGTGATCAACGGAAGCAGAAAGCACAGGGAAGGAGTGCTCGTGCAGTGCTCAGAAAGCAAACGATAAAGCGCACGCACGTAACTACCAAATTAATATTCATCCGCTAAAGAAGCAATAAAATATTTAAAATGCAGACATAATTGGCGTAGGAAATGACAATAATACTTATCTTGACTGCGAGCAGCAAGAAAAGATAGCTGCTTGCACTCAAGTTAGGTATAATAAGGGGCTCCTTGGCCCTGATTGGTAGTCTGTATTACTACTGTTTGCTTCCCATTGGCTTACTGTTCCCAAGCCTCATGGGGTCTGTAGTTCTTTTTATGTTTTTAACTGCTGCAATTTAAATAAATCAAGATTAGATCAGCATAATATGTACCTCCGGTTTTCCCATAAAATTGGCACGCAGATGCTCCCATGAGGCACAAGATCAAGACTGATTTGCATATAGCTGTGTCTGAACTGGGGTGGGGAAGTGAGCTAAAGAATGATGATGGATTCAACCCAGATCTGTGACTGGGGGTGAGTGTATGAAAAGTTTCAGCGCTCCGTCCATCATCTCCTTGTGTTTACAGAATAATGTCAAGCGTGACCAAGGAGCAGAAAACACAGGGAAGGAGTGCTTGCGCAGTGCACAGAAGGCAAACGATAAAGTGCATGCATGTTACTACCAAATTAATATCAATTCACTAAACAAGCATTAAACTTAATGTTAAGTGACCAAAGGCAGTGGGATTTCAACAGACAGGGATAGCCTTATTTCGAGTTTGGCAAATGTTATGCCCTGTCTAAACATGGCAGAACCCATCCACCGTATTACGAGTGCCATGGCTATAATGTACTCGTAACACAGTGGATGGGCTATCGGACACCCATGTGACCGGGTTGTGTGATAGAGTCATGACTGGATAAACCGCGCATGCCTCACCCACGCAACCTAAACCACGAATGTGTCTTAACCATGCATTCCTTTACCATGCATGCCTTTACCACGTAGTTTTGTGGTAAAGGGGTATGCGTCACTAAGATCGCAAGCCCCCATCCACCCACCCTAAGCTACAAACTCCCCCACTGCCTCCCCGGCCTGAGGTCCAAATACCCTGACTCCCTCCCAACCCCCATGCTGTTCCTAACGCTTTAACCACTACCTCGACCCCCTCCCACCCCCTTGCACTGTCCCTACAACTAACCCAACGCCTTCCACTGCACTTAGGCCTAAAGCCCAAACCCCTATTTTGAAAAACTACCCTGAACCCCCGAGCCCTTAAAATGACCCCAGCCTCCCCTAAGCCCTAGAAAACAGACCGAGCCCTGAAAACATCCCCCTGCCCTGAAAACTACCTCCGACACCCCTGAGAACTACCCCAACCCTTAAAACTCTCTCTGACCCCTGCCCTAAAAATTAGCCCGACCCCCCAGCCATGAAAACTAGCCCAACACCCACCTCCATGAAACCTACCTCTGACCCCCCAGCCCTGAAAACTAGCCCCAAACCCCCACAGCCCTGAAAACTACCTCTGACCCCCTAGTTCTGAAAACTAGCCTGAACCCCCAGCCCTGAAAACTACCTCCAACCCCCTCTGCTCTGAAAACTAACCCTGAACCACCAGCCCAGAAAACTACCCCCGACCCCCCAGCCCTCAAAACTTGCCCGCACCCCCAGCCCAGAAAACTACCCAAACCCCCAGCCCAGAAAATAACCTTGACACCCCCAGCACAGAAACCTACCCCCCACCAGAGCCCAGAAACCTTCCCCAACCCCCCCAGCCCAGAAAACAATCCCCGACCCCCCAGCCAAGAAAACTACCCTAACCCCCAGCCCAGAAAACTACAGACCAGCCCCACGTACCTCACTGCGGATCTCTTCCTGGCGAGGTCTTCCTGCTTCCATCCCCAGCAGCCAGCAGCTAGACCGCACACTGCCCTAATCACACAGACCAACATACAGCATGGGGGATCCCTCTTCAGAATACGTGTAAGTGGGCCAAGCCAACTAAAATTTCTAAAGAACTGTTGAAGGATCTAGAAAGCTTATCCTTGATAGCTCTAAACGGTCGAATTACGGGGGATTGTCCTCAAGCTACAACTTTCCACAATGCACTTGCTGACACAGCAATAGACTATACGTTTTCATCCTTACCACTATATCATTTGATAAAAGATTTCAGGATTGGCATACAAGACTATTGTGATCATCAACCACAATAGTTCACACTTGCCATGCAAGGAACAGCGCTCACTTGCTCAACTGCTGATTTATGCACAAACGCCACATTTTACCACAGGAGAATAAAATGTAACATACGTGACCCAGTAAAACTCTTGGCAGAGTCAAAACAACAGTAGGAGGATAACAAACTACTATATGATAACATCTTAAAAGCCTGGGAAAGCTTTACTGAAAGCTTTGGCCTATCTAGCCCTAAATCAAATCCTATGAAATTCGAGCAAAAACCACTGAGTAGGCCAGAAAACAAACAAGGAATTCATCTATCGGCAATCCATCATGCCGAGTTAATACAAATAAGGGGCGAAATAAACAGAGCAACGCGTAAGCTCTGTCAAAATTGCCCCGTCGACAACATACAGCTGGAATTAAGAAAGCTCAGGGCCCGAAAAAATAAAATCATCTGGCTAGCAAACAAGGAGACTACTGAAACAACATGGGCAAAACTGTTACATGACGCAAAAGAACAGCTCCAGGTTTTGGCAGACAGTCAAGAATATAGAGAATCCAATAGCACCAGGAATTAACTCACACATAACAGAGGATGCCTGGGTAAAATACTTACAGAGTCATTTCAATATGGAAGGTGGTGAAAACACACAAGACATAACGGCAAGTCAGAGCGAGTGGCAATCCCTAAAACATCAAGGTCCAGAGTTCGTACTGTTCTTTTCAATTAAAACGTTTGTGGGCAGAATTTCAAAAAGTTTAAATGAAGGGGTGCCTGGGCCTAACGGGCTTCCCCCAATTGTATAAAAGCAAGGTTCATCTTACCTGGCTGAAGCATTACTACCTCTCTTTAATAATATTTTGGAAGCCGGAAAAATCCCAAATTCTTGGAAAGGATCGATCATCTCACCTATCCACAAGAAAGGTAGCAAGAACGAACAAAAGAACTATAGATTCATAGCACTAATCGACATTGAGGCCAAATATTACGCCGGCCTACTACTGGCTGAACTAATTGAGTGGGCAGGGGAAAATAACCTAGTCCCAATCAACCAAACAGGTTTTCAAAAAATCTGGGGACAATTACAAACATTCTTGCCCTTTCACTCTTAATAGATGCCACTAAAGCAATCAATCAATCACTATTTGTCTGTTTCATCTACTATAAAGCTGCTTTTGACAGCGTCAACAGAGGGAAATTGTGGGCTAAGCTAGCTGGGTGGAAGATAGCCCCAACCCTTCTGAATCAGCTAATCTTACTCCAAGACATGGGTCCAAATTAAGCTGGGGTCCGGCGACTGTCTGTCAAGGAGGATTCCAACAATCAAAGGGTTAAAGCAGGGCTGTGTTCTTGCTCCAACCTTGTTTAACCTTTTTGTGTCAGACCTCTCAAATGAGTTGGATAATTCCCATCACCACGCCCCGAACTTGGGTGGCCTGACACTTTCAAACTTACTATACGCCGATGATCTGATACTGATCAGCCGAACCCCAGTTGGCTTACAGCATTTGATAAATGTCACAAGCGATTTTGCCAAAAAGAACGGATTAAGCATAAACCATGAGAAGTCCAAAGTTATGGTATTCAACCAACGAAGTACCAAGAACCAATTCAGATGGCTGCTGGGGGGTAGGCAGCTGGAGAAGGTCAAAAGTTACAAATATTTGGGAATTACTTTTGACAGCATGGGTACCTACCATAAACAAAAAGTGGCAATCCAAGGAAGAGGGACCCTTCTGGCTATTACACTAAAAAACATCAAGCACAAAATAACTGGCCCCAATCTTATCCCACTACTGGAAGTTCTCCGGGCAAAACTTCTACCTACAATTACGTATGGCAGCGAATCTCTGAGAGGGATAGACAAAATAATTCCGGATAGGGTGGTCTCCAAAGCTGCTAGAATAATATTCAATCTCCCACAATACTCTTCTCCAACACAAATAAGGCTGGAGCTTGGCCTACAAAAGCAGCAAATAGCAAGGAAGGAAGTCTATGCCAAATGCTGGTACAAAATAAAGAGTGCCAAGTCTGGTTCTTTAAACTCATACCTGTGGAATGAGATTACAAGGAAAAATGACTGCCCCGCTATGGTTTATCTTCAGTCAGGAATAAGGTTGCTCGCTTTACAGGACTTTTGGAAATCCGGTCTTCCTTACAATAGTATTAAGACCTTGGTAAACAAATGGGTAAACATTATTTCCCTCGAAGAGGATAAAGCAGACCTAAATAAGAGGGCTCACAGCTGGTTTGTGATTCAAAGCTACTCGAGATGCGCACCTCAGCCATATTTAGGTACAAGCTTCTCGAGAAGTATGAAGGAAAGCTTTTTGGCGATGAGGCTGGGAATTCTACTGGTAAAACCGCACTCACCGCCGTGGAAATGCACACATCCAACTGCTCACTGCAGATTATGCGACAACCCCAAAGAGGACGTCTTACACCTACTGTGCTTTTGTAAGAGTTTAGATCTAGAAAGTCAGCTTCTAAAGCCGCGCCTGACTGAAAACCAGATACGAACATGCAGACAGGCGGTGAAGGCCTGCTTCGAGGGGGGCGCCGTTTGGTTAGCCTGCAGCTTTGTTCGTTTCATGAATGTAGTAAAAACTAAATTAACCTTGGCAACCACCCAACAAATCGGCTAGCAACCCAGGCTGCTGTTAATTCACTGGTATCCGCACACTGGGAATGATCAATCTTAGACTTACCACCAATTTGGTAAGAATTTTACACTCAATTTTATAGACATTCGAACTGAGGCGAATTCCAAGGAGGATGGTCTCCTAGCAGGCACTGAGTGCCTAACACAAAATATATATTAATATTTTATTTTTTGTTCCATACGTAAGTTTTATATTTCTGTATTTTATGAAATCACTGCAATTTCTATCGGATCAAGTGCAGATTTATTTTATATGTGTTTTATTATGTAGCTAGTTGCTAAGATTTTTATTAATCAAGCAATAAAGATTACTTACTTACTTACTTACTAATCACCATATGCGTGGGTAAAGCATATGCGTTGTTAAGGCAAGCGTGGTTTACATTACAAAGTCAGAGCACGCGTGGTTAAGACTGCGGTGTTCCGACTGTTTCCCATGTGACCAAGTACCTCATCTGCCAAACTCTAAATGAGATCCTAAATGTGCTATAATTTTTAAAAAGACTCTCTTGCTTAATTAGTACAAAACACAAACCATGACCCTTAGCAGGCCAGTGTTTAAATAGGCAGTGCACTGGTATGGTACCACGTTAAATCATCTTAAACCTTACAAAGACGTAGGTATACTCTTTAATTATAAATTGCACTATGAAATTGAGAAAGTGGTGAAAATGTGGAGAGTGCCTTGGAAGATGTTTCTAATTCAAATGATCCCAACATAACATCACTTTCATACAGGGCAAAAATGTCAAAATTCTACCATTTACCCAAGATGGTTGCCTCTGATGATGTACCAGCTTAATTCTTTGGATGTACCTCTTTGGCAATAGATTCGTAATATTTGAAGATTGATCCCACTCCAAGAAATAATTGATCTTAAATTGGGATTGATCTTATTTTGGGAGAAGAAGCTGGGTAGTTTGCTAACCTGGTATTTTGATATAGTAAGATTCACTACTCAGACATTGCAAGGACATTTGTATGAAGACATTTTGATATAGTCCTCATGGTTCTGATATCTTGTATTGTAAATTAGGCAGCGATGACTAGACAAATAGCAATCAAAAACAATATTTGTGACCCAGAGACACCCTTTACATACCTTTATATTTAAAACTAAAATAGCTATATTTGAGCATGAAAATAATACTACCATTAAGCAAATTATTTTCATGTAGTTATTATTGGGAACAGCAGGTATAGCAAAGACATTGTTATCTGAAGATGGAGTAGGACAGTCACACCACATTTGCATGCTTTAGATTAGATCATGCTCAAACTGTCTTCATTGTCAGAATGAGGCTTGATTAGCAGCATTGTCTATTGCTTGGCATTATATTAAGTTATATCATAAGACTTTGGCTAAACAATATGATTCTTGACAAAAAAGAGAAAAAATAATGTGCATAAATATAAAAGAAAATGGTTATTCAGTTGACTGCTGAAATCACTGAACAAAACAAAGGTTAAAGTAACGTTATAGTTAGGTGAGAAACACTGAAAGCTCACCAGTTAGCTGGGGTAGCTATAACTCGTGCCCTTAGGTAACTATAACTTGCTCCCTGACCATGCACTGTTTTATCATCAATAATTTTATTACAAAAGTGGCAGAGATATTATTAAGATGTCATAGAAAATGCTGTAAGTGATGTAATATTTCAGGTAATTAGCAGTGCATGGATAAGGCATGATCTATAGTTACCTTAGGGCACTAGTTATAGTTACCACTGCTAACTATAACTGGCAAATTTCAGTGGTTTTGCACATTTGACACTTTACGTTGTCACCAAATTTCACCCCTAACTATAGCGTGACTTTAAGCTTTATTTTTTTTCAGTGATTTTTTTTTTACAGAAATTAATATTTTGTTACCGCATATAATACCAACCTCCAACTGTGCACAGCCTTTGACCATGCACAGCCGGTAGTTGGCCACAGGACATGGCCTGCATCCAAGCCCTGTATCCAACCCCCGCCACCGGAACCCCATTCCCCGGGACTGCATATGATTATGAAGTGGAGGGGTCCACCTAAGGCTTTTGTGGCCCTGGGGACCCTAAGCAGGGGCCTCTCTAAATTATACATGGGTGCCCCAGTGCCACCCTGGGCATCCATCAAGCACCACATTATGGACCATGGGGGAGCCCAGAGCCCCTGCGGCCCCAGCCATCTTTGCTGCATCATGTATTAGCCAGCATTGCTAATGTCCGGAGGGAGCAGTTGTTTTTCCATGGTCCCTCTGGGCAAGAGCAATCCCTGTTTCCCTGCTCATAGGAGTGCGGGCAGGGAAAAAGATATCTGCTCCCACCCGTCGGGAGCATTAGCCAATCTCCCACTCGGTCGGAGCAGATTTGCCTTCCTGGCCACACTCCTGCAGGCAGGGAAGGCATGTATAATCCCATCTGGTGGGAGATTTAAAAATGCTCCCACTAGGGGAGAGCAAATGCATGTTTTCCCAAACTACTCCCTAGGACAGAGTACTCGAGCAGGCCCCGGGGTGTGGGGTTCCCCAGGGCCTTTTAAGGCTCAGGGAGCGGGACCTCAGGGTAGCGAAACACAAATATTTATTTTTCCACAAATGTGTCATCATTTTGTTCCTAGTGACTAATTAATGATATGATGGAGAGAAAAGTCTTAATGGACAGTGAGTTTCACTAGAGTGGAGTATGAGAATTATCGGGAAATTTGAGCTATGTACAACTTGATTATGGCCCTAACATTAAACACATTATAGTATAAACATTAGGGTCTTAACATTAGAACATAGAATAGTACAAGTCTTGTACCTTCACATTACTTTAACCCATTTTTCATAATAGCCTTTGGCTTGAGGTAATGAAAATTTAGCTCAAACAATATTAAAATATATTGTGACTGTTTCCAGTATTTTGGAAAAGATGCCTACCTGTATATTAGAGATTTAACATTCTTTTGACTGATAATGAGATAAATACTGAATAAAGGGAATTCACTCTATGTATAGTATGTATTTCTAGGCTGTATATATTAATTCCATCGAATAATGAAAGGGAAGTCATTGTTACATACTACAGAAGAAAGGGAGTGGAGTAAATGAAGAATTTGTTTTGTTTTGCAAATGTAGCATGTAGATATAACATCTTCACTACAATGGGAAATATCACCTACTAATGTCAGACACAGCACTGGACTTGAAAATGAATCATTCAAATGCACATATTTTTAAGGATATTCCCAAAAATATTTAATTGTTAGTCATTGACATTTGGGGGTTATTTATGGTGTAAGGAACAGTAGCTTTCAAACTCTGCTTGGTTTTTTGCAAATTTTAAACAGTACGTACACCATTAATATGGGTAATAGGAACACTGGTATACCACAACTACACTTCCTGGATGGTGCAATTGAAGTTTATACTAACTGAAGCACATAGCAAAGTTATATTTTGCATACTCTGAACTGCTGAGTGTCACATACATTCTTTAGGAACCATAACAATATTTTATTGACAAAGAAGGAAAAATCAAACAAATCTAGGAACCAGGAAACCCATTTAACCCCATATAGTATTCATCTAAAACTTAAGCCTAGAGAAAAGTGAAACATATTTGCATCAAAATTACCAAAAGAGAAATTACCATTTTATCTTTTATTTGTAAAATGTAAAACTTCACCCTTCAATCATAAATTATTTCATGAAACTCTAATGTTAGAATATAAACAGAATAAGAATATGTTAGTAAAAGTTAAAAAGCTTCTCATTCCACAGAAAAATCCTCACAAGAAGTAGAACCGGAATATACCTATGTCTGCAATACACACACTCTGATAATACTATTGAAAAGCAGGAATACATTTGGACACTTATGGCCAGGTCACAACATAGGTTAGGGCCGTGGTTCAAAACCTGTGGTACGGGTGATGGAGCGGGTAAAATGTTTTCTTTTTATATACCCAATCCATTTATATAAGTTTATATTAAAATGATTAATAAATTAATTCTAATAATTAATAGCTTGATGTGAAGGTACTAAACCAACCTTATTAACAGAAAGAACACACGTGGGAATGCATTGCATGGCTAAAATAATAAGTGAACTAAGTTTGTATGCATATTAAAACGATAAATGTTGCTTGAGTAATGTTATTGTGATTTGCGCTTAAATAAACCAGCATTAACGGCTTTGAATGTTGCATATGGCTAGATAAATCCATACACATAAGGGTATTAGCAAGGGAATAACACTGTATTAATCATTTCTTTGTATTAATTACGATTTTGTGTTTCTTTGCTTAAAGTTGACTATTCTGGCCTACCAAAAGATGGCCGCCGACTGAAACCTAACTAAAGTACATTACTTCATCATTTGAACAATGGAGAAAGGCGCCTGCACTGACTTCGTCCGTGTCCCTTGTGTGACCTGTCAGACCACGCCCATGAAGACTACCCTGGGCGAGGTGCCAATGCCCCTGAACGTGAAGCAAATGTTGCTATTTGGAAATATGAACTGTCGAACCCAACCTGTTTCCAACGAACTGATACATTTAGGACAAAGGATTAGTCTTTCCCATACATTTGCTGTGAGACTTCTTCCACATGGGAAAATTTGAAAATGTTTCCTAATGTATTGAGATGTATTTGAATTCAGCCAATCGTTGGCTTGGGAAATGAGAAAATGTAACTTTAATATGTAAATTTTAGTATAAATATTAGTAGACTAGAGAGGGAAGGGGCTACTCTACGCTAGACGCCACTTTATGCAGAAGCTATTGACGGAGAATCGATGATCAGAGATCTTTATGCTGACAGAGAGGACGGAGACTTTATAACTCTGATGAATTTACTGAGGACCAGTTCTGACTTAGAGAACGACATTTAGCCAGAATAGGTAAATATGACAAAAGATAATATTGAATTATTAAGATTTAACCTGCATTTAAATTAGATAAAGAAAATCATTATTTGAATTACTGTGTCGGGTGATTATTTCATTGAAATGTTATTTGATGTGGTTTGAGAGTTAAAGTGTCATTAAACTAAATAACAGCTAAATGATTCGACCGACCTCTTGATGGAGGAATTGTTAGGGTGTTTCAGGAGAAGTGGTTTTCCTCTATCAAAAAGAACAGTTGTGGTTAGGATTTGATATCCCTTTGTAGGCACGGATAGTTTGAGAGAATGAATGTTGGTGTTATGGGCCCCACCAGCGTATGATGTGTGTATGTGCGTGTGACTGAGAAATCATTCTGTCCGTGGAAGCAGGGGGAAATTTAGTAATCCGAACTGCACCACGGGTACCTCTGGTGGTTAGCATATCCTACTCACGGATCCCGCACTGCTTAGAATATTAAATAATATTAACAGATTCATAAAGTGTATGTAAATAAAGGAGAAAATTTAATATTTAAATTTTAAAAAATTCTGTAAATGTGAAGGAATTTGAAACTGTAGGCTAAAAATGAAGTTGGAATCCTAAGATTGATTAATGGAAGCAGTGCCTGTGCATCAGAGTATATTGTGAATTTAGAAAAGCTTCAACCTTCCTATTAAAATATCGTTTAAAAAAAAATATTTGTAAATCACATAAAATATTTCATAATTTGTCTGTTTGATGAATGCTTGTTTCCGTATTTTCACGTATTGCTTTGAGGTTCAAATCATCAAAATTGCTTAGACTTGAGTCTCCAGTGTCCAATACTAACTCAGTGGGGGACTTTGGATTCCAATAATAACACAGTAGGGGTCCCCGGATTCCATTAATGATTAAGTGGAGGTCCACCAAAGTCAAAAGGTTAAGAACCACTGGGTTAGGGAATAAGAGGCAATGGTACCAGGGTACATATAGAAGATGGAAATGAACTCGCGAATGGTCGCCGGTGGAACTGCGGCAGTGCATTCGCCATGTTACACCGTAAAAAATCTAGGCATCAAAATGGAGCAGGAACTTTCCATGAAGAACCATATACTTGCGACACCTGTTTTGTGACTTTGAGACTTCTGAGGAAGGTCTTTCAATGGCTACCATCCTTTGCCAGGAAGACACTGGTCCAGACTCTGGTTATAAGCCACCTGAACTACAATAATGAGTGGTTCATGGGAGTCAACAATACCTTACTGTTAAAACTCCATGTGCCAGCTGCCTGCTTGGTGTATAATCTCCCGTCAGGCGCCTCCTCTGCTTCTATTCTGAGAGATCTCCATTGGCTCCCCCGTCCGAAAGCGCTTCCTGCTCAAGATTTGGTGTCTCACCCATAAGTCCTTGTGGGCAATGCTCTAGTCTACCTAAAAGATTAAATGCATCACTATCTGCCTTCCCGCAGCTTGAGATCTAGTGACAAGGAGTTCCTGAGTGTCCCTTATGTTTGCACTGTGAGATACAGGGGTAAAGCCTTCCCATCTTCAGCCTCCATGGCCTGGAATCAACTGCTTCTCTATCCTCGCTGTTGTGCAGGCATTACTAGATTTAGGAAAATGCTGAAAATATGGCTGTTCTAGTCATTGGCTTTCTGGCGTGTACTGGCTGAGGGGTAAGATATACCTTAGGGTATGATTTGTTGCTATTTATCAAGTAAGATTAGCACAACATAAGAATGGCATGGTGAAGAACATGGAATTACACCACCAGACCTACAACTCCCAGTGTCACACAATCAGTGGGAGCTGGCAACATCATTTGTGAATCTGTCGATACCTGGCTTTACTGCTCCTGCAACTTTATTGTTTTCTCCCTATTCCATTCCCTCTGTCCCTCTGTGTTTCCCTCAATATGTGGCTTACCTGTTTCAGTCATTTTGACATTCATTTTCCAGTTATTTTCCCCTCTTCTTTGTTCCTTCCTTTTCAGTGCTGCGCTGATGTCCATCCTTGTTTGGTGCCTGAACATGACTCCTGGTAGCTAAAGGACTAGTTACAGTTTACACATACATCTAGATATATGTTATACTCTCCCTGTTGGCTTGGCCCCTTTACTGATGTGTGTTCACTCGCTTATAGGTGGAGACTTGGTCTACTCTCGCTTGTGATTTGATGTCCTGTGCTATGTGTAATCCAGCCCAGACATTTTGACACCCAACCTGCAGGAGCGTGTCTCTCCTGTCTCCAAGACCCTTTAACCCAGATCCTGGGTCCTCTTTACCAACTTTGATACCTACCCAGAGGGATAGATGAACCCAAAAGGAGGAGAAGGAAGGACTGACATCAACCTCGTAAAATGCTGCTTTTGCTTATATTTTGTTATGTAAGGTAACATATAGGAAAGAAATTGCTGGATCAACTGTCCAGTGGCCCATAACTTCCCAGAGCAAAGATACCATGAACACAGAGACTACATCCAAATCCTTGAAGTAGTAAAACTATTGTGAAGCATATGTTCTGTTTAAAATGCTAGTTTCAACATTTCTTTTATATCTAATTATTGGACAAAATACAGTTTCATACTAGGTTTGTAACAAAGACTTACATTTTGATAATGATATCATCCCACATTGTTCCACATGTGTCACACCATTGCTGAGCTCTTGCCTAAAACTCCAATGGTTGTGTATGGATACTTCTTGGCTGCTCGCTTTAAGTTTGTGCAATTGTTAAGAGCACTTGATGCATTGAAAAAGATTAATACTTTAAGGGGTAAGTGCACATTTCAGAAGATGTTTACCCAAAGAAGATATTTTTCTTTCCAACTCGTGTTATAGATATTCCAAAGGATTTTTAATACTATATAAGTGTTTAGGTGAACACTGGAAGCTTTATTTGCAACTATATTCTCAACAAAGGCACCAACAAATTTAGCAATATCAACATTTTCATCACTGAAAAAGAGTAGTATAAGTTCTCTGCACAATTTGGCCATGGAATATTAAAAAAGCTCTTTGAGAATTAACACTTACAGGAAGTACATTTAAACTATGTCACAAGCCAATGTAATGAATGAGCATTCACTTTGAACATATCAACAATGAAAATCATCTTTAATTTCCAAAGCAACCTTGAACAGTCATATTTTCTTTGTTGACTATTTCTGCATCTAACAGTTACACACAATTGTATATGTCAAGATTTGCACATGCTTTCACTAAAGGGTTGATGACATTGAGCTGTGAGAGGTGACCCTTCACAAGTGAATACAATGGCAACTGCTGCATCCTCAATTGTTGATCTGTCAATATTATTAATAATTGAGAGCTTGGGATCCCCAGAACTGTTGTCATTGAACAACATAGATACACAGGGACGAGCTTTAAGTCTGCCCCCTTTTGCTCATTGCTTTGATATGTGTTGGCTAAACATTTCAGCTATTGCTTAAATAACAGCATTCATGTAAGAAATTGGATTATTTTTTCGGGTGACTATCCACTCTAAGGAATAATCACATCCCTTGTCGGAGTAAACCCTCATAGTCACTAAATTATCCTGAGCTGAACCCCTTGGTAGCTGTGGCACAAAACTAACTGGCTCAACAAAAGGAATTAGATAAAGAGTATCATTTATTGTACAAAGTGGCACCAAAATGATACAAATTCAATTAGGGGAACCAGAGATTGGATTTTTTAAAAGTTTTAAGTAGAAGAAGCATAAAGTGCCACTGATAGTCAAAAGTCATGGTAGACCGGGCCCTAGGCACAATTTGGCGCTAACTGCGATGAACGAGTTGGCTACACCAACCAGCAACCAGATTCACCCTGGTCAAATCCAATCCACCAATCAAGTACCCATCTAAAGCCCCCAGGACCTAAGGTGAGGCTTTTAGAGACTCGAAGGGAGTCAGGCTGAAACCAAACAGCAGGGACCTGTTGAGGTCCAGTTGCAATTGATCAACTGTGCAATTACAGGAAAATACATTTTGTAGCATGTTGAGTCCCTGTAACTTTAACAAGTGGTCAGCCTTATTATCCTTGGAGTCCACTTCTTTGTCCTGGATAGAAGAGAGAGCAGGTCCAGGGCTTCCGGGCTTTTCTCAAGTCGTAGACTGCATGCTCAGATCTTCCGCAGGTCCAGGAGTGTTCTGAATTGGATGCCTGGAGATGTCACATTAATGAGTGGCACTATCTAGTAGGCGTAAATGACTCCTGGGAATGCCTTAACCAATGGGGTAAAAGTTCCCTTGTCCAACCCCACCCTCTTTTGGGATTTTAAAGCTGATGGAAGTGTTCAACAACACTTAACATGGGCTCTGAGGGCTGGGGGTGTGTGTGCGGAGTGTACTATGGTAATCCTAGTTTCTTCCCACATCTAACACTACAATCCAGTTTAGGGCAATCACTGTACCCACCATAAAAACAGAGACATAGGTCTGGTAGAACAAAACAGGGTTTTTCAAGAATTGTTTTGGCATCCTATTTCCCTGCCTTTCAAGTGTGCCACTAGCGTCTTATTTTAAAAAAAGTTAGACAGATGTCTTGTTGGACAAATCCGGTCCTTCTGTATCAAGACAGTAGATACACAAGAATTGCTTTAGCATCCTGCATCCCTTGCTTTCAAGTGCACCCACTGTGTTATACGTAAACCCAGCAGCCCTGTCGAGCAGGATTTGCCATTCAAGCAGGATTTAACACTGTAATGTCAAAAAAGGATGCTCACAGCCCCACCCTGCATTTTATTTAAGATTCAGAGCAGTCAAAACTACCCATTCAGGTTAGCCTATTGTTTGCTCCTAGGAGGCACTTCACACGTATTCTAATGCTAATTACTGGCTGACAGAAGTGGAGGAGCATATGCAAACGCATCCTCCAGGAAATTCAAGATGGAAAAGATAACTTTCTACAAGTTACTTTTCCTTGATATCTATTTAACATCCAAGTTCCCAATTGAATTGGCTTTTTAATAACTATTAAAAATAGCTGTTTCATTATTTTTCTAGCTACTCCCATTCCCAAAATGCGGTATTAGGATTTTTAATCTGTACTGTGGTTTTCTACATAGTTGTCTACATAGGACAGCCTGGCCTGCCACAGTGAAAAAAGGTTTTGGGATGCTAGTCAATAAAAGATGTGTTTAAAAAAAAAAAAATCTTATTCAGAGTTTTAAACCACTATAAGATATTTAACATTATATAACCTGTGAAGTACGTAACAGGTTTGAATAGCGGGAGACCATCCTTGATGAATGTTTGACTACAGGCAGCTACCCCTTGCAGGATCCGTCTGATCCTTTTAAACTTGGCTGAAATTTCAACCATTAAGTGGGCCCGTAAGTAAGGTTTGCCCAATACATTCACAGCACACCTTAGCATGTGTGCTGATATTTCACTCACGTGGCTACCTCCACTTTTGTAGCCACCTCACTATTTTTCACACTATGGTCCTGAAGAAAGCCTTAAGATTATCGTAAAAGGCTAAAACATGTTGACCTACATCTAAGGGATATTGAAGTATCATTTTTATCTTCACTATATCCCAACTTTATTTTAAATCATGTCCTAAAACAGTTTAGATAAAGTTTTTTGCTTGGGCATTTCTTAGAGAAATTTTTAATCTCACCACTCTCTGAGCACCCAACTCCCAGAGCACTCACCTCACTGAACCAAAAACCCGCTCTTCTGTAATCAGGCATTGTAGCACAGCTGGATTGCATTCGGCAGCCCAGCTGGAACTCCAATGATGAAGCATGCCACCAACTAGGTTGGTGGGTGAGGGGTCTTTTTACAAATCCATTGGATGTCTGTACTCTGCTACTGGATATTGAGTCAAAGCAAGTGGTAACACTTATTTGTGGGTCCGTCCACGTTGTTTCGAACATTATATTTCTCCATGTCCTACTTCTAAATACCATGCACCCTGCCTAGTTGGTGACAAGGCCTACACAGGGGTGACTTAATAATATTTAAAAGGGAGGTTTAAACCAGCTGAATGGGTTTATATTGACAGGTTGAACTACAGTTTTTACATCACCACAATCGACTACAATTGTAGACCGTGTTTACACTGTCACTGTAGTGGACAGCACAATAGGTGCGGCAGACCACTAGTGCCATTTATCTTACAGTCCCTGGGTACATTTGGTACCATATAGTAGGGACTTATCGGTAGGTTAAATATACCATTTAGGAATATGCCAATTCGACCATGTTAAAGGGGGAGCACAGGCACTTTCCTATTGGTTAGCAGTAAATTGCACAGAGTTCTAAAGCCAGCAAAGAAGATAGGGTCAAGCAAAATGTGAAAAATATGAGGTGTCATCATCACAGAAAAGGTGGACTTCCGACAATTTATTTTTAGGAGCATCTTAAAGGAGTATTTCCTTCTGACCACAATTTTACTGCTATTTGTTACATTAGTCACTTAAAGAGGGTCTCTAATGCATGCAGTGCATGAATGCAGAAGTGTCCATACAATACAAAGGAGACACATAGCTTCTATGTAAGATTGCAGTGGCTTTTGCATTTGTGCCTCTGCATTTGTTTTGGCTTTTCTCCAAGCAAGTGAGAAGTGCCCTCTACAAATCTGTGCCCCCTGCTTATCTCAGAGTACAGCTGAAGGTTTTGGTCATTATGTCACCTGTGTGAGGGATGCTGTAAATGCATGGCATGTCCATGTTATTAACTGCCAGGAGTGGCGGTTTGTAGTCAAAGTTCTGCTCCCAGAGACAATAGGGTGGTGCAGCAGGGAGGGCCAGAGCCAAGCCGGTAACATTACAGGGGCTCTTTTCTTTCCATTATGACCACTGGGAACAGTGTTGGCTTTGAGATGAAAGAAATGCCTGTGTGCCTTCTTTGTTTTTCTTTAACACTTACTTTTATAAAAATATAGTGGCTGGAAAGTAATCATAGGCAAAAATAAAATACATGTTATTGTTTGAATAATAGAATAAATAATCTTTAACTAGTGATCAAGAAGAACGTGAATGATTGTTTAGGAGGAGAATTAGGGGTTGATTTGCCTATCAGGGCCCTAAACTGTGGAACATCTTACCGGAACAGATAAGAAATGCCCCATATATGAATATTCAGAAGACAGTTGAAAACATGGCTGGTCTGAGCTGCTGGCTCTGTTGGTTTTCTGCCTGATGTTTAGCGCCTGGAAACCACTTGGGGTAGCTGTGCACTTTATAAACTCTTAAAGTAAAAAAATAAATACATTTAGAGTTTGGCAGACAGATTACTCCATGGGAATGGCAACAAAATAACTCCTCCACCAAGCTCACATTCTGCCCTCCCAATTTAGATGTGGGCAGACTGACTGTTAGACTGGCATCTTTTGGCGTGTTTACCCTAAGTTTTTGCTTTCTGACCTCCCAGTTTTGACTCTGTTTTTGCTGGCTTTTCTCACTGCTGATCAGTGGTAAAGTCCAAGTGCTCCTATGGTAAAATGAGTTATGGATTGAGGTTTCCTTGATTGGCCTGTTTGATTTATGTGTCAGTCCCATGTGCCAGGGCCTGGAAATCGAATGCCGCTGGTGGGCTACAGCACTGGATTGAGCCACCCACACGAACGGCCCGTAAAAGGTGACTCGGGCATGCCATCGAAGAACCTGTGTGCGGTCTGGTACCAATACCCCACCTTCCCTTTTCTTACATGTCCGCCACCCCTAAGGTAGGCCCAAGGTACCCCTGTGGGCCTGGTGTGGTGTATGTGAAAGGTAGGACATGCCCTGGTGTGTGTGGCATGTTCTGGTACCGAATTCCGGCCCATTTTGTTTTTCGCTACTGCAAGGCTACCTGGTCCCCATAGGACAGAATGGGAAGTTTGTTTATAACATCTTATAAACATAACTGACCCGGGGAATTAGGTAGGAAAATGAAGGTTAGTATGCCTGAATACAGAATCTAAAGATGCATCTTTTAGTGAAGGTGATTTTTACATTCTGTGTTTGAAAAGACCACTTTTAGAAAGTAGGTATTTTATTGCTCAGTCATCGTGTGTGCCTCTGCTGGAATGTGGATTGCCTGTCTGGATTTTGAATGACAGAAGGCTGGGGAGCGGGAGTGGCTCCAGATAGTCTAGGTGGGTCAGGAAAGGGCTGAATAGACCTGGGTTGAAATGGGGAAGGGGGGAAGAGTTAATTGCACCTCAAAGGGCCTGGTCTGCCTCTGACAATGCCGTCTCCACCACCTACCAGGAAGTCACACCAGAGAAGGCAGAACTGATTCTGGCCGGGCACAGACACTCTGCCTAAGCGATCAGAGTATTTTGGGATATAAATATTGGGGCCCAGAGCCCTGAACTTTAGAACTCTTTTGGACCAACAAGACTGCCAAGAAGAAGAGCTGGAGAAGCTGTGAGGAGGTACCACTTTGCTGTGTGCTTTGCTGTGTTGGCCTGCAGTGGCTGCTTCTGTCTTGGGCAGTGAAAGGACTGGACAGAACTTTCTGCAATCTACTTTGTGAGTTTCTCCATGGGCTTGAGGTAGAGCTTGCCCCCTGTTCAAGAAGTCTCAGGAACAGCAAAGACTTCAAGCTCTTCTTCCCTCAGCACTGGGGAGTGTGTGTTTTGTGCTGCAACAGAAGAAAAGCAACCCGACAACGTCTACGACGCCGCTGTCGAATCAGTGTCCTGAAAGCACTGCAGAGGGCACTGCCGCAAGGCCACACCATGACCCTGGTCTCACCAACGACACCTGCTGACACTCTGCACTGCCTCGCTACACGACGACACCTTGGCCTCCCTGACAACGCCGCTACACACCAAAATCGGCGCCGCTGCTTGCACAGTGGTTTGAGGGCACCGCTTGTAAAGTTACACAACGCACCACCCTCAACCCACACCGCAGCCTTGGCCTACCGACGCCGGTGCCATCGACTCCAGTTCGTCAGCCAACAACAGTGCTTCAGCAACAACGCCACTGCTGTTTGTACCGCAACCAGCACTCCGACAAGCACCGCATTCACTTCGCACCACGACCCTGATCTTACCGACGACGTCATATGATGCCACCTCCGAGTCACTGCTCGCACCGCGACCTGAGAGCACCGCATGCCGCACCGCTGCACTTTGCACTTTGCACCCCATGCCTGCCGACGCCAGCGTTCCTGACTTAAACAGAGAGGAAATCGATCTGCAACGAGTGTGACTTTGAGGGCCCCGACAACTCCTGAACCAACGCCTGCGAACACCGTGCTTTCAGAAGCACAACGAGAGGTCGCTGACGCCCAGCATCTCTAAAAGGTATGGTTTACGGGTCTTCCCGACACCCTAGCTGGCCCGTGACGCCGCGATCAGCCAGAACTGTTTGGATTTGTTTGCTCATGACGCCGTGATAGCCCCAGACAGAGCTATCGACATCAACAAACTATTTTTCAAGCATATTTTGATAACCGAAGATTTTTAAGTACTGTATTGTGTATTTTTATCATTTTTGGTCTTGTGTTAAGTATATAAAAATATTGGATATTTTTCTAAACTGGTGTGGTGTCCTTTTGTAGTGCTTTCACTGTATTACTGTTGGTTATGTGCAAATGCTTTACACACTGCCTCTAAGATGAACCTGTCTGCTCGTCCCAATCTACTAAGGGGGTGAGCAGGGGTTATTTTAGGAGTGTAACTCCCTTATCCTGGCTAGAGTGGTGGTTTCTGCCCGACTTTGGCACATGCCCTTGCCGACCAAAACTCCCATTTCTAACACTGACACTATCTTGACGATGAACCATATTCTGGCTCTGTTGCTTACATACATGTCTGAGGGCCTGGTACAGTACAAATATACTATTTTTATTATGGTGGAATTTTATTTTGCTACCATGGTTGAGTACCCTGAAAGACATTGACTTTCTGCCAATAAGGGGATGTAATGTGAGCCTCATTCTTAGATTAATGGGAGAACCAATTTGTAACTTTCCACCAGAAAAAATACTGGTATCACAAGATTGGCATTTTCCTGGGGGAGATTCGGGAGAGATTACCGTTGCAGAAGGCAACAACAGCAGAGATCAGTGTATGCACAGCAAACCCCAAATATTTCACAGCCATTTTTCCCAATGCACAATCACTTTTACTTGCTGAAGTGTTTGTGGGCAAAATCAAATAGGAGAGAAGTTCAAGAGTGTGATCTGCACATGCCATGCAGATGGAAACTCCCATTACCCTCTGCATTGAAATGACAACTGTATTCAGAATGAGTGCCTTGTTTCCTGTAAAGTATGCATACCATTAAAAATAACCAAATATATCCTCTATTGAAAACAACTCTCTCCCAGTGCAAGAGATAATAATAACTACTCTGCTTTCTAAGGACTACATTTGTTTGCAAAAATAATTGAAATCTGTGAAGAATTACTGCTTAAAAACATCTCTGAACATGAATTTCAGTCAAAATTGCACTCAGTTTTGAGACAGGGTTGTAGCACTGAGATGTCTTTGCTTCAGGTGGTTGGTAAATTAAGAGTCCATTTTGGCCCCAACCCTCTTTATTCTTACCTTGACTCTCTTGGAGTCATTTTTAAGATTTCAGGGATTTGATTCCACCAATATTATGATGATACACAGCTCTAGCTTAAGATCTCTTCACCTAAGGATGTTTCCCATAGTGTCCAATCCCTACTGATTATCCAAGACTGGATGACACTACACCACTTGAGTCTCAACCCTTTAAGAACTCATTTATTCACATTTTACTTATAGGGTGCAATCCTGGAACAGTGTTTGAACTACCCTTGGTTGTAATTCTGCTGTCATCGCCAGTGCAAAAACCTTTGCCATCACTCTTGATAAAAAGTTAAACACACAATCACAAATCAGTACAAAGAGAGCAACTTTCAACTATGACAATTGAGAGGGATCTGGGAGCTCATACCAGAACGGCTCCTTAGGACCATAGTTCCACCTTTTGTTCTGTCAAGGGTTGATTATAGCAACACGTTTTTAAAGGGTTGATGAAAAATACTGCACACCACCTAGGGCGGTTTTATATGGAGCAACTCCTTTTGCTGCTGGAAGTAAAAAGAAAACCAACCATATTACCTTTGGCTGACTAAGGCTACAATAGTTCTCCATTGAAACAAAATCACTTTACAAAACAGCATACGTCGTTCACAAGGCCTTACTCTCAGCCATTCCTTTTACTTAACTAATAAGTTGAATTAGTCTAGAAGCCAACATTTTCACTGCAGTGAGGAATCCCTTCTTCTTGAACATCCAGCCTTCAAAAAAGAGTTTACCAACCCTATAGGAATTTGGAACTCAATTTGTTCTGCTCTATGCACCACAGCTTCTTCCAATAATAGACACTTCGGATCTGGCTCTGTCCATCAGCTTTTTTGTTTTATTCCTTCTTCTTTGGGCCCTTTTTCATAGTTACTCCCTAAACTCTTCTAGGTCCACAACCTTTTTATTTCCTTCTTCACCTTCTTGGTCATTTCTTCTACTCTCTTTTGATTAAGCCCCTGTCTCCTACATCCTTAGCTTAACTCTATCCTCACTCATTGGTGAGTCTCACTTCTCCTCCACCGCCAAACACACTTGTTATAATCTCTTACACCAGAAGGTATCAATTTCATATTGCAGTTGTTTATTTCTACTCCCATTCGTACATTCTCCCTTCTGTATGTCCTCTCTATTATCATTTGTAAACATAAATATGTTATCTTTCACTTTTAACTATTTCCCTCTGTTGCAACTATCTATAATACCCTTGGGTCTAGTTTGTGCTATATAAAAACACAAAAACAAATTAGTTACAAAAAAAATCATCTTCACTCGTATTTCAATTAGAATCAGTATTGGGTTCAAAGAGCTGCTTTACAAAACATCCTCTATGTATGAGCACTATTACAATAAATGTATACTCCTACCTATGACTACTCGCATTCCTGCTTACTCTTACACTACTTCTCTTACAACTTCTTACTATTGCTTCTACTTCTACTTAAGCTCACTCTTACTCCTGTTCATGTCTACTATTACTTGTATTTACTCATTACTACTGCCCTTTTGCCTGCTACCTCGTAATCAAAAGTTCTCCTACTTACTCCTACTGTTAGTATAACTTACTCTTGTTCGCAATTCTACTTACTCCTACCTATTCCCATGCCTACTGCCATTTACTTCTCCTTCTCTTACATTATCCTATTTACTTTGCCTGTTCCTTTTTACTCCTACTCCTATTCCTCAGCTTATTCCAATTTATTCTTACTCTATTCTACTCTTACTCCTACCCTTCCTCCTGCTTATGCTGTCTCTTAATTCTACACACACATAGTTATTCCTACTTCTACTCTTACTCCTATTCTTGTTCCTGTTTAAATTCTACACTTGCTCTAGAGCACGGGAGAGGTGCTCTGTTCTGGAAAGCACTGCCCAGCAGCCTTTGCAAAGAAGAAGGAGGGGCTGTGCTTTGCGCCAATTGGGCGACACTTAAGGAGTCCTGTTTGCCCTTGGCATGTGATGCGCTAGAGCATGAGAGAGGTACTCCGTCCTGGAGTGCATTGCATAGCAGCCTTTGAAAGAAAGGAGGGGCTATGTCTTTGAGCCGGTCGGCACCACTCAAGGAGCCTTGTTTGACCGCGGCATTAGACGTGCCCGAGGCAAGAGTGGGCCCATTTGCACCCATCCGCGGCCAACAAGACTGAGCAAGGGCATCTCCTTACATATGGTCCTAAGTTCAGAAAGCTTGTTTTCTTGTATTTTATGCTTATTGACCTACAAAAATGGGCAAGAGGAAAATAACAATGAAAGCTGGCACAAAGGACAGCAACACTCTACCCCAGATTTTATTTAAGTTTCCATACAGGAGTGATGTTCATGTTGAATTAAAAAAAAATTAATGTGGATGAAAGACTTAGGGCAACTCAGTTGGCGGTCTCTGAAGCCCTAGTGACAATGGAAATGCCCACAGATAATATAGTAGATACTTTGCCGGTTAGTATCAGTCACTTACCTTTATTGCGCCCAGGCCCGCAATAATCTTATTCAATTATTACACTTGAATCCTCGGGACTTATCTGCTATCCGGGTCACCTGGTTTAGATATAAGAAGGCACTAAATGATGGGAAAAAAGAGCTTCAAGGTGAGGCATGTGCAAAATTAACACAGTTGGTAGAGACCCAGGATAGTATCCTTTTCTGGAAGACAATAAATAGGCCATTGTTCACTAATACTAAAGGGCCCTACCTTGGATCTTCAACAACAGTGGCAGGCTGGGTGGACCATTTTGCTTCAGTTATCTACACCTAAAAAACTAGGCAAAAAGACGACTCCCTTGGCATTCCATCAACCCCTGTGGTTTTTACATTGGAAGAGGTTACAAGGGTACTGGATAAAAGTCCAATAGAAAAGTCTCTTCCTACCTTGTGGGCTTCCGTCCCAACTATGGGTTAAAAACTGCAGGGGCTGCATTTATGCCTCCACATGGTCAAATTCACTAAAAGTGCCTATTTTCAAGAAAGGTTCCATGAATGATCCGAAATCATGTCGACCTATCTCATTGCTTGACTACTCAGCTAGGTTATTGTGAAGGGTCATTTTTGAAAGACTAGAAGTGTGGGCTGAAGAAAATAATATTTTACCAAATGCCCATCGTGGCTATAGGAAATGTTTAGTGATGGTTGTGCAGTGTCTCAATTTGAACCTTGTGATAGGGAAATATACTAAGGCCAAAGAAGGTACTCTGTATATGTACTTTGTGGATCTCAGCTGTGCATTTGATTTGGTTGACCATAATAAATTATGGATGTGTTTGGATTCGCTTGGGGCCACAATGGATTTAATTTTGTTCCTTGCATATCTGTTTAGTAATCTAACATTGAAAGTACTTTGGGCCATAAGGGAAATTAACACAACTGTTCAAGATTGGGAGGTTCATCAGGGATGTGTTCTGATGCCTTTCCTCTTTCATTTATATATAAATGGTGTTGATAAATTACAATCGCTTGGTGCAGACACCCCCAGTGTTGACAAGCTCCCCCATACCAATCCTTCTGTACGCTGAACACAGTATTACTTGCCTTAACTCCAAAGAATCTACTGAATCTGATTAACAGTTTTACAGCCTACATGGAAGAAAAAGACCTAAGACTTAATCTAGGAAAAACATTTACCATGAGTTGTGGTAAAAGCAGAGGGAGGTCTTGTCCATTGTTCATAAAGGGGAATACATTTTAAGGACAACATTTTCTTGATATATAAGAGTACAGTTTTCTTCTGGTTGGGGTTGGAACCATCATATAGAAATTAGTACTTACAATATGTCAAGATACAACAAGGGTCTTTCAGTTTTGCCTCTAACTTAGGCACTAAGTTAATCAAAGTGATGTTGACTATAAAATTCTAAAACAGATGCAGCAGCCACATATGAGGCAGGAATTTGAGGTGTGGGGATAATGAAACACTGCAAAAATAAGAAAATATGTTGGAATCTCAACCACTTATCCTATTGCATTCAATCTGGTTAAAAACCAAAACCCAGTTCACCAAAACAATGCTTAAAGATTTCTTAGAGCTGGAACAAGCCCATAAAATTCCTCGGGTAATGCATATTAAAAATGCCATAAGGGGGCTTGATCAAACAGATAGGGATCTTTGGCTATACCCTGAATATGATAGGATACTCCAAAAGGGATCTAAAGGACCACACATTTAGAGTATGTGCACATAAAAGGAGTCTGCTTGATCAAACTAAATCCACAGTGCTGCTATATTTGTCATTGAACAAACACTGTGGGCTACAATTGTACTTTAATTTACTTCCTAATACCTACCATAGATATCTTTTAACCCGATTCCATTTTCTCAAAATTCATCTCCTTGTCGCATTACCGAAGAATGGAGGTTGGGGCCCCATGACTTGTAAATGACCCTGTGATAGCATGTCTGAACAATCAACTCAGCACTTAGCAGTTTTGTAGATTTTATCTTGTGCATAGGAAGCAATATTTAAAACCATTTTTTTAAATAGAAATCTTGAATAACTATCATGAGGCATTTCAGTATTTATTAAATTTAAAGGACACCACAGTATGTAATCATGAAGTAAAGTTTTTTATCAATGTGCTACGTACGAGGAAAACTTTGACCCACGTGCAAAAGAAGCTTTTTTTTAGCTGTTGTAATCTTAAATCCTTTTACAGCATAGAGGACATTGAGCATTGTCGGGTTAACAAGATTTCTGGAACTTTTTAAATTATTTGAACAAATATCTTATATCATTTTTTACTTTGTGCATTTCACTTCATACTTGTTAGCATATTCCAAATTATATGATTTTTTTATGTGGCGTAATGTGAGCATAAGTATCTTAATAATGTTTCATTTTATGATGTGATGCTTTTATGGTTTATTATGTTATAAACCTAATAACTTTTGAAAAGTTAATACATCCTACACTTACTGACGCCTATTCCAACTTTCACTCCCAACCGAACACTTACATTATCCCTTACTCCTGCACTTATCCCCTTACACCTACTCTTGCCCACTTCTAGTTACACCTACTGTTACTCCTGACCCTAGTTCTTCCTCTATTTATTCCTTCTCCTTTTTGCTTATAGTCACAACCGTTCACTGATTACCACTCGTCCATTATCCACTATCACCCAAACATTCATCCATCTACCAAAACTCAAGCATCCATCCATCAACCCATAAGAAAGGATTGATCATTCACCTACACTTGCATCCATCCAGCCAGTCGAACACACCCATCTATGTACCATCCGTTCATCTATTCAGCATTAAAGTCATGGATCCATCCATACATCCAACCAACAACTAGCTGTGTCTGCATGTGAGTATGTTGTCTGACTGTAAATGTCTATGTGTGCATGCATTTTGGTGTTGTCTTTATATATATGGGCCCTTGTTTATACGTGTTTTTCTGCCATTGCTTCCTAACATATCACACAGTAATATATGTCACCTGCAACAAAAAACACTTACCTCTAAAACAATTCAGATCTATGGGCTTATCATTTTTATTTCCATCACACTCCAGAATGAAAAAAAATGCTTTGTGTTTGCTTTCCTAACTGCTGTATGTACAGTTCATTTACAGGTACTTACATTTTGTTGTGTGTTAAAAAAAAATACAATTCTGCAACATTTCCTTGCACACTCCCTGTACCACAGCAACATAGTCACATAATTCACTTTACTTTTCTTTGGATGCAAAGTAAGAAGAGTTTCTAAACACCATCCCCGTGTTATAAAAATGAGCAACAATTTCACAGAAGACATACCCTGGCACTTGAACTCTGTCTTCGAAGCTCAGCAAATGTGGCCAGATAAAAACAGAATTCAAAGGCATCATTATTTATTGCTTGGAATTTTCTCCACTCAAAAATAGGGGGCCAACCCACCAGTGTGTCGTGACTATGGTTGAACTAGGACAGAAATTAGGCCTGGGCACCAAAATAAAAGAGGCCCCCATTACTGAGTTAGATGACTAAACAGAAAGTGGCCCATGTTTGCAAATTTGAGCAATTTAGAACTTGCAAAGACACACTGTACAGGTGTTTTGCATTTGCCTGGAGACTGCATGCATTTGTGCTTGCTGCAGGCAATGTTTTTTGGAATATCAGGGCAATTAACAGTAAACTTCAGCCACCAAATTATAAAACAGGCCCCAAAAATGGGCCATATCTGCCCGGTCAGACCATCTCATCGGGCACTTCCTGAATGCTTTATAGGCAAATCCTACCCTGGTCATGACCCACAGTTTGGGAAACACTGCTGTAATTTAAAAGAAAAACAACCAGTTCCACTCTACCTTTTTTCTTATAGCTGACATGTAAGCACGTTGAGTACTGGTTAAAGGTTGGGCAGATGAATTGAAACAGTAATAATACCAAGACTAAACATTTTTTAATGACATCTGAGCAATGATTCAAGGCATGGAATATATTACCACTTTTAGGCCCCAATGAACTAGATGGTATTGCAAAGTAGTCAGTATTTTTTGCACAGCGTTTGCTTTGCAACCCCGCCATCATTTTGGCTATGCCATTTAGCAGGGAATCGCAAAAAGCCATGTCCCATTAATATTTATGGGACAGAAGTCCTTTTATGAATAGTTGTAAATGTAGGGTTGGAGGCCAGTGGGAGAGAGACAGCAGGCCTTCATCCCCACACTCACTGAGTGCTAACATTTTGGTTTAGATCACTTTCTGTCCCTTAAAGGGGTAGAGGATGCTTTCATATTAATGTGAGCACTATGTGAATGTCATTGGGAAACAAATGAAAGGTCGAGAAGAATCAGTGCCACAGCACCACCATTATCGGTTTCCCCTCTTAGATGATGGTGATGGCAGACATCTTGTTTCTGGATGTGTGGTTGCCAGAAAGGGAAAGTCTAAAATCTCATGGCCCTCACCTAAAGGCTGCAAATGCTTATTGATAATCCCCTATATATATCACAGAGTAGATTTAATCTGTCAGTTGGAAGTCACTTTAGAGTAATTTTTTTCAAAGGGTGTCCTGTTCATTCTAGCCTCAGTGTAGATCGTGAATTCGTTAAGAGTATGCATAGTTTAACCGCAGTTCCATTTCTGATTGTGGCTGAATCTGTGAGGGAACTTGTATTGCTTAGATTGGTTCTTGACTATTTGTGAGTCACCCTAAATCATCCTGGAAACTGAGGCCTAGTTCCCATTTAGATTGTTTCTAAGAGATACCCATTCAAGCCCATATCCTATGCTGTTTTTTTAGAATCCATTTTCAATGCCCACTGTACACTGATATATCAAGTAGTGTTATATAGTGCATGAGTGGGATGGATCGGAAAACCTATTTTATTTGTAGGGGTGCATCATAATAACATGTAGAGCGCACCTGCATATAATCTTGCAGCTGTACTAACGTGAAGTGTTAGAATTGTGAAATGTATTAACATTGCTACGTGACATATTTTAGATTATTGACAAGTAGCATGGAGAATCAACGTAGGAAATGAATGTTAACGTGAAGAACTTGTGTCGTGAAAATTGACAATACTCATGTGCTAAAAGTGTTTATTAGTGGTGACATTTCATAAGTAGGTAAATGTATTAGTTGAAAATGTATTGATGATTATGTGAAATAATAAAGCTCACATAATGTTTTCTTGTGTTAGCTGAAATCGTAGGCCTGAAATGCCAGTCCCCTGACAACTCTTGCTTTAGAATTAATAGTTTGGATTTCATGTGTGTGTGGAATCTATTCCTTCTCACGTTTTGTATTGCAGGTGAAGAAGCACTCTTTTAGGTAGAAACACCTCTTTTTTTTAGCAGCTAGGCAAGGAGGGAAGAAGTTACAATCGTGTGACTTGGGTCGATAAAGGAGGAACATTAGGATTCACACAGGAGAAGGCCTGGGAGCCAAGGGCGGATTGTTGCGAAGGGTGTTCATGGACAACACCGTGAAAAAGTACATTCAAGACTGTACCAGAGCAAACGGCTTGTGCAAAGTGCACTATGGGAACTCTACTTGTGGATAACTGTTTGTTGGAATTAGGGAAAGAGTTCCACTTCTTTCTTGCCGTTAGAGAGAGAGCATCCTAGAACAAGCTCTTTCTGTGCAATAGTGGCTTTATGCTACTCGACCCATTGCTCGTGGAGAGACGTCTTAGGAAGACTCCACGTACTGACACATTTCTCCTTCCTGTTGAAGATGCTTATGTAGAAATGTCATCTTGGTGTTGGAGTAGGGATACATTTAATGCTTTTCACTCACCAACCCTAGATGCAGGGAAACTTGGAATCATGTTTTCTGATTTTCTGTATCCTACTTCTTAATTTAATAGCTGTATTAATGCTACACTGCCTGGATGTGTAGATTTGCCTTCATAATTATTCCTTTGTATTTCTACACCCTCAGGTTGAGGTGTCTTTATGTCCAGTTATTTTTGGCATTGTAATAAACTAACTAATCTTATACAGTTGCCAGTTGGTTAATATGTATCAAAGAGAATTATTGTCTAATTGACTGTCGATTAACACATTTTCTCCCCTTTATGCTTTCATGCTGCTAAAAAGAACCATCAGAGTGTATCTTTAGAAAAGGTCTAGAACTAATGGGTCTGGCCCTATCAGTTGGTAGCAGAGTAGGCTGCTTTGCATGTGAAGCAAGGGGAGAATCTAGAAGTAATCTAGCATAGGTGGAACTTAGAACCCCAAAGCCCCGAACTAGTGCCCAATGATCGAGAGTGGACGGCAATGGAATCTGGTGGAGACCGACGGAGTTTGATGGTGTGGTGAGCTCAGCGGCAGAAGGAGGAGTAAGGATTAACAGGGTGTATGTAGTATGTTAAATTGCGGGAATGGTTTGATTGTGTGATGTCTTGTGGAGTTGGAGTGAGAGTCGAGTGAATATGGTTTTGGGTCTGACGTGGCCCAAGGATTGAGATTTGAGGTGTATAAGACACCAAGATTGTGATTCTCTGACCAAAGAATTGAGGAATCGTTGTGAGATGTAATCAGCAGTTCCATCTAGGACAGAAAACTGTGTGAGTGGGACGTATGGGAATCGTCTAGTGAACCTTGTGTACAGGGGTTAAGTATACTGATTCTGGTGATCGACGCTGGTCGAGGGTTACCAGAGGTGAATGTTCTTGAGTGGTTGAATTCTATTGATCTTTGAGAGTGGCAGACAATTATGGATTGAAGATGATTGTGTGAGAAAATGCATACAGAGAAATTGTGAAGGAGGGTTAGCCACTGCGAGGAGTTAGAGTGAAGCCCAATTGGGCTGCCCTGCAATAGGTCAGTTGGTGTAACACTGCACTGGGATTGGTTGGTAGTCATTGGGAAGTCTGTGGTTTAAAAGGGTTGTTCTTTTGTAATCCATTGAATAACAAATTGCATTTTGGAATCATGCGATGCTTTAGGGAGTTACGGGATCTTTTCAGGGGTGAAGGGGTTGTTAGTCAAGTGAACGAAGAGGCTACACCCAAGTATACTCCAGCGCAGTATATAGTACTAAAGGTGGGCTCCACACTATAATTTGGCTCCAAAATTGGCACAAGATCACTGAAAAGGAGGATGAACTGTCATTTCCACACTTTGGTTCATTCAGGTTAGATGTTTTGAATCAGCTTAGGGGAGCCATGTTTGCAAAACGACCTTTGCCTAGACCCACACAGTTTGAGGCATTAGATGCATGGATGCGTGCAGCTCATGCTAAACAGAGAAATATCAAGGGAAGATGAGGAAAACTGTCAAGGCGTATCAGGATGCACAGTGGGATGCTAGACTTAAGAGGTGGAGAGTGGATACCATTGAGGGAGAGAGGTTGTACCCAGTGTTGATAGGAGATGGAGCACCCCAGGATAGGAGGACGAATAGGAATGACAGTAGTGATAATGAAGACAGCTTGTTGGATGGATTGTTGGCTGAGCGTCTGCCACCTTACAGTCCTCAAACAGGTTAAGGGGGACAAAGTACAGAAAGTGCAGACAGTGTGGAAAGTGCAGCAGCCCTAGTAGCTTCTGATCCAGGGGTCATGGGAAGAATATCAACATGACTAAGGGGGACGGGAAGCAAGGAGAGCCAGAACAGTAAGTTGAGTCCGGGTACCATTAAAGCTGCAAAGAATGTGAAGCTAGTGGATGTGCTGAGGATGAATGCTGAATTAGAGGAAATCATCAGTTGGAGTCTACCTTTGGACAGGATAGAGACCTATGAGCCAGAGGACTTGTTGTTTATAGCTAAGGATGTCACCTGAAGGGCGAGACAAGCACACGAGAAGTTATCGGAGTTGGCTCAGAGGTATGAAGTAGATTTATCCCAAACGAATGCATTGCAAGGAAATCACAGGCTTTTTTACAGCTACCAAGAGTTAGAGAAAAAGAGAGTGACTGGATTGAAGACACACATTCAGGAACTGGCAAAAGAAAATAGGAGCTTGGAGCATGCTGGATAAGTGGGAGGAGAGGTGGTAGAAGAAGAAGAGCATAAGAAAGGTGACAGTAGGGACCCCACCTCCAGGAGGGGCAACGCAGGGAATAGAGGCATACCGGTTATGGGAGGTGCCTAGTGGAGGGTGTGTGCACATTCCCTGGTGTCGGGGTGACCTTGTTGCATTCACAAATGATTTCCCCAGATTAAGAGAGAAGCCTGCTGAAAGTTATAGGCAAGTTGATCGCTTTGTTAAGATCTCAAAGGTGTTGTGGATTGATTTGAACACCTTGTTCGAAAATGTGGTTCCTAGTGATTTATGGTCTGCTTGTAAGATAGCTGTTGAGTGGCCTACTGCTGAACCAGAGAGGGACTGAGTACCTCATGGTCCTTCACCAACGGCCATTAAGAAGTACGGGCAGGTGATCACATGGTTGCTGTCCAAGATAGCACCACAAGACATCGATTGGGTTAAGATAGATCCAACGACGCAGGAACCTAAAAAGTCAGTACATGCTTATTACAAGAGGCTGTTAGAAGCCTTCAAGCAGTACAGTGGGTTAGACACACTCGACCCTAAAGACATGGGACAATGTGTGTCTAAATTTTTGACAGGACTGAGACCGGAAATCAGCCTCATGATCCAACAGCACATATTTTGTTGGCAAAACAAATCTGTAGATGAAATCTTACAGTATGCTATGTACTGCAGTGACGAGGTAGAATCTAAACATAGGAGGATAAAGGAGAAAGTAATGTTGGTCCACATGCAAAATACCCAAAAGAGAGAGCAGGTGCAGGCAATTATGGGAACGGTAACTCGTGGTCAGCGGAATGCCCCAGGAGGTGTACAAGTACAATCGGTTGCAGGGTCGAAAGGGAGAGGGAGAGGCATCCCTATACATCCGAAGACAGGGATAGCTGTTGCAACCCTGAAAAAGACAACTGACTATAATTTTTGTCATTAAATCGCGCTCGGAAGTGCGAGTGTCATCTTGATCCGGTGGACCAAGAGCAAGGAGGAGAACTCGTGCAGGTGGAAGATGTAGTAAATCAGTTACCGACAGTGATCAGGCCAAGATCCTTAAATGGTGGAGGGAATCAGAACCAGTTAGTGCAAGTGCCTCAGCCTCCGAGAATCTCGCAGGGCAATTTAAACTATCATCAGGTGCCCTTAATGGAAGCCCTGGATGGATTTGATCCGGATCGGTCCTAATGATGGTGCCTGAGGGGGGAGGAAGACTTTGACCTACTTGTAAGTTGCACCAAGGGTAGAGTGGACCATACATTAATTACCTGGGAAACGGTTCGTTTGCAAGCCACTACATTGACCACTGCCCTCTCTCTGAGTTTTCGACAAATAGTCAATTTTCTTAAAACAAATTATTCAATGATGGGTGAGACGGTACGTCAAATCACTAAGCAGATGGCAAATAAAATGGTGGGGGTTGGTTGTTGGTATCGGTTACTTCATCAAAAGGCCCACTCTGAAGAGGTTTTGACGAAAGAGCTCCAAAAAATGTATTCAGAGACGGGTTGCAAGTTCAATGTCAAAGAATGGAAACAGCTTAGCAAGTTAGCGAATAAAGCACTCAGAGGCGCTAATTACAAAACAATGAACTTCTTATCCAGATGGTTATTATATTATACAACCCAGAGATTGTCTAAAATGTTTCAAATGAGCCCGAATCAATGTTTTCGATGTAACAAAAAGGGTGATGGTGGTGGGGTGCATATATTTTATGAATGTAATAATCTACAGCAATTCTGGGAAGGGGGTTTTGCCGAGATCTCTCTGATTTTGTCCTTGACAATTGAGCCATCAGCTATGTTGGTGCTATTCGGTTTTTTAGGTGAAGTGAAATGTTTAACAAAATACCAGCAGTACTTTATATTAATCACTATTGCAGTTGCTAGGTCACTTATCCTTCAAAACTGTAGAACCAATATACAACCTAGTATCGAGCACTGGTTTAATAAAATGTCCAGGACCCGTTGATTAGAGGAGGCCTATGCTAAATGTATAGGAGCAATTGCAAGATTCTGAGTTATTTGGAAGAAAAAAATTATTTTAATGGGGTTGCATATGAAATGTGATTATAAGATCTAGGTGCTTTTCTCTAGGGAATTTTTTATTTATTTAGTAATACATTATTGTCATTAGCACAATGCACTTTAAATAATATATGATACTCTTGTATCCGTTAAAAACACCTGCACATTGCAATTTGCGCTTTTTAAATGGTTAGAGGTATATCTGTGGCTAGACATGCATGCACTTTAAACAAGAATGTTTTTCATTGAGATCTCGTTATTTTTAGACCAGAGAGTACGTAATAGATACATTTCAGGGACTATGATTGAGTATCAGCCATACTATAATTGGGGACCAATGAGAATCATGTTTTATATTCTATAGATAAGACTTATCATGAATGTATTATGGAATAGGTTCTGTAGTTGCCGTTAATCATGATCTATCAATTTCTCTGTCCTGCTATTGTTTTGTAGTTATCTATTACCTGTGCTTTTTTGATGTCATATAGCTTGTCTGTTTCTTCTTGTTCTGTTTATTGTTCCTGTGAAACATAACAGAGGCCTTTTCTCAGAAATGGCAAAGGATTAATTTCGTTTGTGGTTCAAAATGGCGTCTGAATAGAAAATGGTGCAGCGAATTCCAACTTTACATAGGCAATGCACAAACACGAATATTTCTATTGTAACAGACCCTCCTTTTAGCATGAGCTAAAACATTTTCTAGCAACAACAAGGAGAGCAGAAAACAGGAATCCTTTGACCATTCCATGTTCTCTGTACCCGGAAAGGAGGCTGTAAAGAGGGAAGAAGTCTTGAAAACACCCTCATCTATGTTCATGAGGTCATCTATTTCTTTCTGCAACATAATGGCAGCATTGGTATCATGAATCAATATTTTGCTTTTAGGGGTGAGAATGGTGGTAGAATAAGAGCAACAGAAGGGAAGGCACTGAATAAGGGTACAATTTAGCACCAACATCACAATTATGTCAATCTTTTTTTCAGGAATCCAGCCCCAACTACCGAAACGAGACAAACTCCAATTCTCATTTTCCGTTCCCTTGACATTCTCGAGGATGTCTAATATGTGTTTGGTAATATTCTTTTCCATATTTTTGATCCCGACTACACACTGGTCTACCACTACCACACATACACCACCACTCTTGGCTAAGATTAAATCAACCGTGTATCTAGTCTGTTCAGAATATATCCGCATGCTTTCCAACTGAGTGGTGATGTCGCATAACGCTGCCACAGTAGTATTGGATAATATTTGCAACTTTTACCCAAAATACTCTCTGGCTTTCTCACCCCGAACCATGGTGGCACCACCCAAAGTGAAAATGGAAGACAGAATGTATCCAAAAGTGATCCCATTACTATAATTATTGACCTCTATATCGGTCACTCCCTAACAGAATTATTTGGTCAAAGTCCTCTTAACCCATTAGACTTAGTGTATTTACAGGGCACAACTAGGGGCAACACCATCCCAAGAGCGACATCGTCTGTACCATTATGAACGTTAGAATAAGTACAGTTAGACAAAAAGTAAAACCCCAGGTGTGCATAAATCGGTCCTACATAATCTACTGCAGCGTATCTGGTGTTCATTCCAAAGTACTCTGATCTTTGTCATTCACCAGGGGCATTGTATTTTTGTACAGCACTATTCCAGAACAATTTACATACAATCAAGTGTCCGTACTATTCATGATAGGGCAACAAGCAGGATAATAACTAGCCTCCTGGGTAACTATCAATTCCTTATATAGCCAACCCACCAATGTGACATTTTGTTCTTCCATGTAGAAGTTGCCGCAATATGTGTTGTTATCACACCCTGGATAACCCATCCCCAGTCGCTTTCTATAATATAAACAGGGACCTGGATAGCCAAGACCAAAAACTCCCATCACTTCTGTAAATTGTGATAGGGCGAGTTTAAATGTAATTCACAAGGGACAATGGGTATGCAGTCCATAAACTAGTAACGGACTCAGTGGAGTAACAAGCGGTCCCTTCTCCAAAGAATCTTTCGTGTGTATCTAGAAACACATTATTCAGGGCTGTCCTCTTCTTCCTTGTTGGGGGAAATAACTTTAACCTTGGTACGTAAAGGCACATCCTGACCATTTTCCAAAACCCATGTCACCGCACACAATGTTATTAGCAATAAAACCACAAGAGCAACACATGTTATTTTCTGTTAGCGGGTCCACACCATATTATACTGGGCAACAAGAATCACTGGCTGCTTTTACTCAGTAACCTGTCTGCCAAAAGGATGCATAACGAATAATAAAGAGAGAATCAAAATGCAAGAAGAATATATAAGTTCCCAGTGTCTGTCAGAGCCTCACTGGTACAGGCTCCTATTGTCCATCAATACGTTAGCACTCTTGAGCACCGGCGGTGGAGCTTGCTCTGTTCTAAGCTCGTATCCCCCGTCGATCAAGATGGTATACCTTCAGGGTATACTTCGGTCTTCCCTATGCAGAAATCCCTCACCAATCTCAACTAATTCCGTTGGTTCTATAATTTAGTACAACCTATCTTACACAGTCCATCCCTAATTTGTTTTCTCCTTGGATGCCGTTTCCCTCAGCCGAGGGCACAAATTATACCTGGTAGCCCCAGGCACTGTATGATCAGTGAACAAAGGCTCTTAGATAGCTCATATTTCTGGAGGAATAGCATCGTTCAACACATGTGCGTTCTCCTTATTCTTCTGCGTCCACGTTAGCTGGGCATTCCTGAATTGGACAAACCGAGGCACCTGCTCACCCTCTGAATCCCCGATACCGTCCTTAACCCACTGATTGTAGGGTAGAGGTAAAGGAACCCTCTGACAGTGGGTTGCATGAATCCAGTTCTTACAACCAGGAACCTTCATAGGAGTACGTGTCACCTATAAAACCTGTTCAGGCCCCTTCCAGCATGGCTTTAAACTTTTCTTCCTCTGAAAATTATGCAACAGGACGTAATCACCGGGCTGGATATCGTGACCGGGTCCCTCTGGTGTAGAAGGTAGGGACTCTTGCACCTGTTGGTGAATACAACGCAAACTCTCTGTTAACTGGCCAAGGTAATCAAGCTAAAAAGGGTACTCAATATCTGAGAACTTACGAGGACGCGGGATGCCCCAAACGTTTGCCGGGCCCCCAAACACGACCTCGTAAGGCGACAATCCTGTCCTGGAATGTTCTGTTGTTCTTGTCGACAAGAGTGCGAATGGTAAAGCATCTGGCCACTTTAACCGTTCAGTCTCTTGTATTTTTGCCAATTTCAGCTTGAGAGTACCATTGTACTTCTCAACCAAACCCGCTGACTGTGGATGATTAGCAGCTTGGAATTTCTGCTTCACATGAAGACCCTCACAAATCAATTGAATCACTTTTGCATTAAAATGACTTCCGTTGTCACTCTAGATAACTCAGGACAAGCCGTAATAATAGCTGTATTATTTTAAGTGGGGCAAACCTCAACCCATTTACTGAATGCACATATAACCACCAAAACATACTTAAGATTATTGCATCTCTCTAATTCAATAAAGTCCATTTGAAGGACTTCAAAAGGAAATGTGGGTGGTGCAAAATTACCAGGTGGTGTAGGGATACCCTTCCCTGGATTATGCATCATCCAGACATGCAATATTTCACCAAATGCGCAGCTGTCTTAGAGATATTGTCATTCTGCCATACAGGGTCTAACAATTTACAAATGCCTTTGGCACTGATATGAGCTGGACTATGTTCCATAGTCACCATAGGGAGGACATATGCATCTGGCAACATCCATTACTGCTTCCCTGATTTATCAATCAAATATCCTTCCTCATTTAACTGTGATGTGTCTCCTGCCATACTGCTAATTCTTCCATTGTGGCTTCACTTTGAGAATACCCTTAACAGTGTAAAGGAGATACAAACATGACTTCAGGGACCCACCTACCTGGACCGGCTACAAACATGTGTTTCATCTTTGTTCGGGCTGTTTCCTAAGCTGTCTGATCTGCAAAAGCATTTCCCCTACCCACGTCATCAGTAACCTTCCTGTTGTCACAACACTTGATTATGGCCAACTTCTTGGGGAGCGTTAAAGCCTCAATATGAGGTGCTCATGCTGAATCTTGGTGCCATGAGAATAAGGAAACCTTATGCGCGACCCTGAAAGCATACTGGCTGTCAGTATATATGTTGACAACCAGTCCCTCGCTCAATTCGCAAGCTCGAATAAGAGAAGCCGCGGTCTGTGCAGGTAACAGCGGTGGGGCGGTGGGGTCATGCGGGGGGGTATTTCAAGGGGCGATGCAGAGAGAAAATGAATTATTTATTTAATTTTCCCTCGGCACCGTCCCTCGAAATCCACCCCACCTGGCCCCAACGCTGTTACCTGCTCAGACCGCGGCTGAATAGGAGCAACAAGCTCAGCTGCTTGAGCCAACTGATAGGGGACCCTTGATGTCTCTACCATGGTGCATAGCGTAGGGACAGCATAAGCTGCCATTGTGGTGCCATCTGGTAATTTAAAACAAGAGCCATCGACATATATTTCTCCTTGGCATCAGATAAGGGAACATCAGTCAGGTCTACCCGTCCCTTCGTCTCTTCTTCCATCTGGTAGGTGCAATCATGTCTGTCGACCGCATCGTTCTCAAAATAGAGGGGTAGTAACATGGCTGGATTCAGAGTAGCACATCTTTTAATTGTAATGTCTTTAGCAAACAATGTCAATTCATAGCCGGTAAGACGTGCACTCTTGAGGTGCTGTGTCTTTGTCTTATTCAAAAGTGTATCCACAGCATGGGTTACCATAACTGTGAGTTCAGTATCAAGCACAAGTCCAGCCGATTGTCTGATTGAAGTGGCCACACCCGCGACCGCTCTTAGACAACTCGGGAGGGCCCTTGCGACAGGATCAAGCAGAGAAGAAAAATAGGCACACGGCCATTGCTTATCCCCAAATTTTTGTGTTAGGACAGAGAGCGCGCATCCAGCCATCTCGTGGACATAGAGCACAAACAGCTTGCCATAGTAAGGTGTACCAAGCACTGGAGCCGAACAAAGCGCAGTTTTCAATTGCTCAAAAGAATGCTGACATTCAGGCGTCCAAGGCAAAGGCTCATGCACTTCTTTTGTTGTGAATGGAAGCAAAGGTTTGATTAGTAGGGAATAGTTTGGGATTCCCTAGTGACAGCAGGAAGTAATACCTATAAAAGCGCATACATCTTTTTGAGTTAGTGGAATGGGCATTTTAACAATGGTAATAATGCGCTCAGGGGTCCACCGCCTACACCCCTTTCACAATAGGTGACCTAAGTAGGTGACCTCCTGTCGACAATACTGAAATTTAGAAAGGGAAACCTTGTGTCCATGGTGGGCTAAATGCAACAACAATTTAACTGTACTATCTCAACAACCCTGTTCTGTATCAGAAGCTATAAATAGATCATCAACGTACTGCACCAATACATTACCTGGGGGAAGCGACAAGGAATCCAACTGGCCTTTTAACGCTTGACTATAAATACTAGGACTTTCTGTATAGCCTTGAGGAGCGCGACAGAATCTAAAGCTCCTACCAGCCACTGTGAACCCAAACAAATATCTACTGTCTGGATGGACAGGAATGCTAAAGAAAGCATTTTTCAAATCGATAACAGAGAAGAATTTAGCTGTAGAAGGAATCATTGTTACAAGCGCAGTAATATCAGGAGCCACAGGGAACTGCGTAACCACTATTTTATTAAACTCGCGCAGATCAATCACAAAACAATAAACATCATCAGTGTCCTTAGAGGAGCCTGAGGGTGCCCTTTCAAGAATCAGAAGAATAGGACTATTACTAATATTGCCAGACGTTTGCTCAACTACTCCTTTTTTAATCAAATCCTGAATAATCTGGAGAAGAGCCCGTTCTCCTGCCTGTGGAATCTTATACTGAGGAATATGAGGCAAAACAACATTCTCTTTAACTTGTATAGAAACTGGTGGTATATGCAACAGTCCTACGTCTGTGTCACCTGTGGCCCATAGAGTGGGTGGGACATCAGCAAATTCAGCTGGGTTGGGTGCATCCTGGGACAAACACTGTTTAGTACTCACATCCGGAACCATAGTAATATAGACACCCACAAGAGAGCAATAGATAGTAGCATACAACTTCTTCAACAAATCCAAACCCATCAGATTCTCACCTGAGTTGGATGTCAACAAAAACGAAGACTCCACAGTAAAGGGACCAACAGTCAATGCAAGGGGGCGGGAAATGGGTCTTACAACTGGTACACCTGAAAAACCTACCGAAACTTTATTGTGGCCAGACAGAGCTGCTCCAGGGACCATATGTCGAGAAACAGAACTTTTTCTCGCACCTGTGTCCACCTAAAATTTCTTAGTCGAGCCTTGCAAATCTGCTGTGACATAAGGAACACGCTGATCTACAGGTCCTGGAACTGTGGTCTCTCTCCCTGTCCCTGGCTGTCCTAGCTATAAGACATACATGTCACACCATCTATATCGTAATCATCATGATAATACTGGCCATAACGAGGGTAATCAAAGTAATTATTATCAGTACGACCCTGTGAAGCAGTAGCATTCTGAGCTCCCTCTGTCCCATGACCTCTCCCACCAGAACCGCCTCCCCTAAGAGCTGCAACTTTCTGTAAAAGCACAGGGCACTGGCTACACCAATGACCCTTCTCCTTACAATAGGCACACTTATTTAGCCCTAAAGGTGTTGTTGAAGGCTGTCTACTGGTACGTGGAAGCTGTCTGGAAGTACCACCCGTCACCCACTATACTTGCTGTAACAACACCTTCGTCTATCCTTGTTTCTTATCAGTCCCATCCTTTTCCTCCTGATCTCGATGTTTAAATTACTGAGCCATATTCAAAATAACAGAGGGGAAAGAGGTGGACCAAGTACTCTCAGACACCTCGAAATGAGTAGCAATTTCAGGAAGAAGATCAGAAACAAATCTGTCAACAAACAATCAAACTCCTCCCTCAATAGACATATCCATCTCACTATAGTCTAAATATGTATCTTTAAACCGGGTCAAGAAATCAGACACAGTTTCATCCTTCTTCTATTGACAAGCCGTCAATTTATCCCAGCTTACCTTCTTGGGCGGAATAAGGGAATGCATATATGTAATAATGTGGCCTGGCAAAGCTAATATCTCGGCTCAGGGTTTATCACCTGGCTTCCTTTCCTGATCCCATCCTTTAATCACATCCCATGTACCACCCAACTCCGCGATATGGTCTTGAGTATGAACCTTTCTCCTAACATCTACCGGAACGAAAAGACCAAAGAACATTTCAATATCAGCAAGAGTCATTACAGTAGTAGAGGCAGCCGCTGTCAATTCTTTATAATAAGCTGTAGTATTCTTCCAAGGATCAAGCAGATGAGCCTTAAGGGCCAGAACCTCACTTCTTTTCCATGGAGTATAAACCAATTGTTCCTGAAAACGGGCCGCTACAGCCGGGCTAGTAACATTTCCGCGCTGGTCCGTTATCGCAGGTATTTCTGGGTGATACATAGGATGGACCTCCCGCAACGGAAACTGAGATACTGGAGTCGGGGTCCTCTCATGTAATCTACCCCTGAAAGCAACTAAAGTTGTAACATTCCCAAATACTTGGCCTGGTTCTTAGTCAGCAGCATACACACGATCTCTATAATCAAATACAATTTGAGGCGCTTCTGTCCCGATGTGTTGCTGCCAAAGACTAATCAAAGTAGCAGATATATGCTTAAAGGCATGTTGCTGTATAAAAGGTTCAAAATCTCGCATGACTTCCCAAACATCCTCCACACTATAAATCGCATTACAGGCCCACCATGCAGCCTGGTCAGCTATTAATTGTTTCTCTTCATCTCCCACCCCAGATCGCACCAACGGGCCTATTGGCTCCTTAAATTTCATCCAATCTCTATCCTCGAATCCACGTTCTCAAGTCTCAACATTCAAAGGTATCAGAGGATGAAAGACTATGGAAGGAGAAACAATAGAGGTGACAGGTACAACCGTCGCTGGCGCTTGCACCGGAGGAGAGAGAACAGAGGATACAGGAGTCAAAACAGTAGATGTGCTGAGGGTCACAGTTGCCAAATACGGCAAGGGTAAAGAAGGAGCGGGAGGTGCCGTAGCCACAGCCATTGAAACAACAGCCGTGGATACAGGAACAGCCAGTGCAGACATAACAGGCTGTCGTGACTGTAAGGAAATAGCAGGATATATCCTCTGCGGGGCATAAGGGGGCGGGGGTCGGGTGTCTAACAACTCCTCTACAGAATTATTGTCTTCTTCTTTGGTCAAATAAGACTCATCAATATACAATCAAAATCTCCCATCCTCATATTCAATTCCATAATCTTGTTTTTCCCTGTCATTTGCCACAGCTTTCTGTGTCAATGTTTGCATTTTCCCTTTCCGTGCATCTCTCTCCATCTTTAACCGTGTCTTTCCAGCCTCCTTCTGCCAAGTTCTGAGGGAGCCAAACATAGACTGTCTACTTGTTTTCTTAAATAATTGCTCCCGTAAAAACCCAATTTTTTGTTCATCAAAAGTGCGCGTCAACTGCTACTGCAACTTGGCATTGTCCCTTGTATATTTGTGCCATAATATACTAAACATAATAGGGCCAAGACCATGTTTCACATACTTATCAAAATTTGGGCTGCCTTCAGGAGGCCCTGGCTGAGCTTCTTCCAATCGAGCATCTGCAGAACAACAACAACAACACGGATACAAGATTTTACTAAGACAAGGCATTTTAAAAGGAAAATAAGTTTGTTATTTTTACTTTGCAAAGTGGTTGCAAATACTTTTATCAAAAACAATCCTCTGACCTACCAAACTCAAACCACAATGATACCATATCCACAAAGAACCAAAACAAACTCACCTGATATGAGTAGCACAAACGGACCAATTATCCACTGCCGACTCTTCAGAACAAATGGTCAGATCCAAGGTTTTCGCCGTTCAGGACTCCATTTGGGATGGCCACAGGGCGAGGCAGCGTCCGGCAGGACAGAAGGGGCAGCTGTGAGCAAATAATACTCCTCGTGCAGGGACCCATGAACCGTCACTCCGACCCGATTATGTTCTTGGTCTCCACTCCGTCTGCGGAAAGGGGATGGATCGATCACCCAAAGGAGTCCATGTTTGGGAGCCAACTGAAGGAAGTGGCCCGATTATAGTCACCCGGGTCACTAATGACCACCTCTCAGCCTTCCATACTAAATGAAGAGTCAGTCAGACAGTAGAGAATACAAACCAATAACTGTTTATTCATGAGCGGAGCCCAGTCTGCCCAGTCGCTAAGAGTGCTGCAGAGGGACTGAAATCGACAAACAAAAAGATACATTATGTATATCTCGTAACTGGGCTGAAAAACGCCCACAGTAGAATTTTCCAAGCAGATGCAGCTGGACAGTGAAATACAAAAAAAATAAGTTTTGATTCTCATATCTCACACCACCTAATACAACCCAAGGTCATTTCATCCTGTACCCGCCACCAGACAAGTGAGAGAGGGCCTCTATCAAGTGAGAAATGGATGTAGTAATATGAACAGTCTATTCATTAGTGAAGAAAAACCTAACATTTCAGAAACGAAACATAACAGAGGCCTTTTCTCAGAAATAGCAAAGGATTTGTTTTGTTTGTGGTTCAAAATGGCGTCTAAATATAAAATGGTGCAGCGAATGCTAACTTTCCATAGGCAATGCACAAACACGAATATTTCTATTCTAACATGATGTGAAACCATTGTGATGGGTCATCTTCTTACGGTATATGTACCATACTCCGTTGAGCTTCTGATGATGAGAACCAAAACAAAGCATTTGACAAATAACAGGCTGACAAGGTATGAACAGATGCTTCGTTTAGCTGAAAACGTCACTTTGAAGCGGTGTTCTGTGATAACTCCTGCTACCTTGTTGCCCGGTCCAAGTGCTGATGGGGAAGAATGTGAAGAGCATGACTGTCTGGATGTCACTAAACTTTGTACCAAACCGAGACGTGACATCGTCGATGAGCCATTGTCTGATAGTTTATTCTTAAGAGACAGGGAAGGAAATTTGAGAGCAACATTTCCTGTCAGTACCATTTCTGGAGTGGTGGAAACTGCTTGGTTACAGGGAGTACACTCCACACAAGTGGCTGAAATCATTGCCTTGACCCGTGCATGCCTTGTGTCTGAACAAATATGAGTCACGATTTATACCAATAGCCAGTACGGTTTCGGTGTGGTTCATGATTTTGAACAGCTAAGGTTGCAGAGAGGATTCCTAACGTCATCAGGTTCACCTATACATAATGAGGAGTATATGAGACAACTGTTGGAAGCTTTACAACTGCCAAGGGAAGTGGCTGTTGTTAAGTGCACAACCCATGGGAGGTGTAATGATTTTGATACTACTGGAAATAAGTACTGTGCTTTTGAACCATGTGTATTCAATGGGGAATATACTGGTGAGAGTACACAGAAGACGAAACTCAACATGATACTAGCAGCTGCAGACACAAGGGATGAAGTGTCTGTACCATTTCTGAAGTGAGGCATTTTCAAATGGAAGCTACAGAGGGGGATGAAGCGTGTTGGATCAGAGAAGGGTGTGAGAAAAAAAAGGGCGACATGTGGGTGTTGGCTGATGGCAGGGCTGTATTACCAGATTGCTTGTTACATCCAATGGTGAGGCAGAATCATGGAGCAGCTCACATAGGAAGGGATGCAATGGTGAGGTTATCCAGACAGACTTTAATTTAAGGTGTCGAGTGATTGTATAAGGTTTCGAGTGATTGTAGAAGCTGTGTGTCATCGGTATGTCCCGTGTCAACAAATGAATTCTGGGAAGAAGACTGTTGTCACCTTGAGCCACATCGGCAGATCAGGGGGTCTCTTTCATCGAATCCAAATAGATTTTGTTGAAATGCCTGTATGTAATGGGTTGGGGTAACTTCTGGTTGTTGTGTTCATCTTTTCTCGACAGATTGAAGCCGACCCGACTAGGAGATGTGATAGCCTCACAGTAGCTAAATTGTTGTTAAGGGAATTTATTCCTAGATTCAGATTTCCAACTACATTGGAATCGGATAGAGGTACACATTTCCATAATGAAGTCATAATGTTGCGGTGCAACGCCCTGAATGTGGATCAAAGACTGCATTGTAGCTACAGGCGAGAGGCATCAGGAATGGTGGAGCAAATCAACGGTACCTTGAAAGTAAGTTTGGCTAAAATGTGTGCTTTGACATCTTTGAAGTTTCCTGATGCTTTACCATTAGTGTTAATGAGTCTGCGCAGCATACCTGACAGGAGAACTGGGTTGTCGCCTCATGAGATACTTATAGGAAGAGCAATGCGTTTGCCTGCTGTGCCTGCTACCGCACATTATTGACCATCACAGATGATTTTGTCCTTGACTACTGTAAAGGATTCAAAAGACACACAGATGATAGATGGAATGCAGAGCAAATCAAACATTCCCCCCCAGTCAAGAGATCTGGGTTAAATCCATTGTTCTGTTGCTCACCATGCCACCCCAGTTTAGACCAGGTTTAGTTTAAGTGGGGTGGCACGGTGAGCAAAAGAATGACGGATTTATCCCAGATCTCTTGACTCGGGGTGAATGTTTTCATTTGTTCTGCATTCCATCCATCATTTGCTGTACTAATTGCTGTAGTCATTATAGAGTCAATATTAAGTGCACACAAAAGTGAGGAAGATGGGGTAGGGGTACATGGGACATCCTCACCTACCACTGCTGTCTCAAAAGAGGGTACACTAGGATCAGAGAAAGGCTTAATAGAGCAGACAAGTCAGATTTCAGATTTTCAGATTTTTAATGTCTTTATTTCGATGATAAAATCATAAAAGACAGTTTAGACAAGTATTTAAAAACAGTTTCAAAGTCTCCACATTATACAAAATCATACTAGAAAGATAAAGTCAATATGTTTATCAAATATACAATCAGTCTAAAAACCACAATTAAAAAGTTATTAAACCGTTTTTGAAACGAAACAAGACATTGGATGTAGCTGATCATAAAAGTTGATTAGACATATACAGGTAAACACTATGCACATTGCACTTTATGATCAAGAGGCAGTTAAGTTCCTTCTAGCTCTGATTGCCCATGCCCAGCCTAAGTACTTAGCCAAGCATATCACGATAAAATCAGAGGTGTTTGTTTTTAGAGCCCAAATAGCGTCCGAGGATTTTTTACATGTCATGCGTTTAAAAATGGGTTTTAACCATTTTAAGCGGGGTTCTCTGTATTGAGGACAGGCGAACAAAAAGTGACCCTCAGTTTCCTTACATCCGGGGCAACGACTGCAAGGGTTGGTGGAGCTATTGCCCCAAGATGAGGTAAAGGAATTTAGGGGTAGTGAGCCCACTCGGAATTGGTGGTATAGTTTTTTATCCATTGACCTGGAGATAAGGTCCCAGTATGCCTCCCGGGCTGGATCCAATTTAAAACTTAAAAAACGCCCCGTCAGGTTTTCAGAACTGGAGGCATGTGCCAAGGGAAGGCGAGTTGAGGCCCAGAATAAACCCTTAAATTCCTTTTTCGAGGGAAAGTTCTTCGTACCTGGCGAGACCCACAGATGGCTCAAGCCCATGTCATGCAGGCTCCTTTTCACCGAGCGAAGCCATGGGATTCGCTCCGATCCCCACATAGCCTTTACCTCGGTTAGCTCCTTTGCAAAGAGAGCCAAATCCTCCGAAGTCCATATGCGCCTCCAAGTGGACACTACTCTGTATCTTGCCATGTCCGATATTGGAAGGCAACCCATGTCATGGCAAAGTGGGATCTGTGGGGTTGATTGGGGCAGCCCTACCAGATTACGAAGAAACCTACACTGTATCCTATACAAACTCGAGAGGTCCATAAAACCCCATAACTCTGCCCCATAAAGTGTCGCAGCATTAATTTTAACATCATAGATTTGTAGGGCGGGGACAACCCTTTTAGTGATTGATTTCTTTTGCTCACGCAAAAGACAACCAGTCAGTTGGGCAAGTTTTAGCTGTTGGGTCTCTATTTGAGGTTTCCAAGACAGTCGGCAATCCAGAGTGACCCCCAGGTACGTCATCGTATCAACTTGTTCCAGGTTAACCCTGTTAAGTTGTACACTACTACGTATTGGTTTTTTCCTGGAGAAAACCATAAACTTGGTTTTCCCCACATTTATCTGAAGGTCATTCTGTTTACAATATTCCTCAAAGTGATTTAAAGCCAACTGTAAGCCTCCCCTAGTCTTTGAAAGGAGGAGGGTGTCGTCCGCAAAGATCAACATTGGGAATTTAGTCCCCGCCAAGGACGGTGCGTCAGTATTAGTAGACCCGAAGAATTTCACTACCTGATCTATAAAGAGTAAGAAGAGGGTGGGGGCGAGAACGCACCCCTGACGGACTCCCCGTGAAACCGGAAATGAGTCAGTATATTGCCCTTGTAACCCCCATCTTACCCTGGCAAAGTTATCTTCGTGTAGTCTAATAATCATCTCCACCAATTCTCCCGGCATTCCTAGGTCCCTTAGTACCTGCCATAATTTTCCCCTCGGCACCAAATCAAAAGCTGATTTCAAGTCTATGAAAGCAGCGAAGATGGTGCCACCCCCCAGTATAACGACCTTCCAAAAGATCATGCAGAACCTCAGAACCTGGTCAATGGTACTTATACCAGATCTAAAGCCCGCCTGTAGCGGGGACAGTATTCCTTCTAGTTCAATCCACCCTTGGACCCTCGCCAGGATCATACGGGCAAAAACTTTCTGAAAGCAGTCAATTAGGCTGATAGGGCGATAGTTCCCTGGGTTCGATCTATCACCCTTTTTGTGTATAGGGAGGATCTCTGCCCCCTTCCAGGTCTTGGGTATATGGGCACCTCTCGCTATAGTGTTAGATATGCTAGTTAAATAGGGTACCCAAAGGCCTGAGTTTAACTTAAATAGGTCTGCTGGAATTTGATCTAACCCAGGGGCTTTCCCTCTCTTGATTAGGCCTAATGCAAGCTCCGTTTCCGCTTCTGTAAAGGACATAGTCACGTTGCCAGGGGGTATTGCCGGTAGCAGATTAGATGCAGACGTAGGGTCAACAACTACTGTGCAAAATTGGGAGGAGTAATGATTTATCCAGACTTCCGGAGATACGTTGTTAGACGGGGTACGGAATTCACCGTCTTTTCCGCATTTAACAATATCCCAGAATTTGGTCTGGTTGTTGGATTTGCTAGCGTCCAAAAGGTCTGCCCAAAAATCATCTTCCCATTCCCTCTTTGCCTCCCATTGAACTCTTTTATACCTTTGTCTGGCCTCTTTTACTGCACTTAGGTCTCTGGTTTTAACTTTCTCTATTAGGTGACTATGCGCCTCTCTACACTCTCTATTATACCATTTTGCTCTTGGAGCATTCTGGTGCCCGTTGTTAGACTTACATGGTTTTGAGAGAATAGTTTTAAGCTCAGAGAAGCATTTGTCATGAATGCCCATGATCTTATCTAAATCACCCTGACCCCTCTCAACAACAGCAGACCTCACTTTGTTTAAAGCATTAGTCACCACATTTTCAATGTTGGCCTGTATCATTGCATCATTTGATATGATTGACCATTTCAATCTCCTCCGGTCATTTGATACGGTTACAACCCCTTGCCCCCTTGGATCTGGTTCCGCTATTCTTTTCATGCCATACATTTTGACTTTCAGGGACAATGGGTTATGGTCACTTTCCGGACGCATTACAATTTCCATATCGACAATTAGGCTCCAATATTCCATTTTTATGAGGATGTAGTCAATACGACTTTTCCTCGCACCATTGTCAAAAGTGGGATTGGCTCCAATGTCCGATTTGGTGCGTCCGTTTGCGGCCCTTAATCCCCAAGTGAGGCAAAAAGCAGTCCAATTCAGGGCAGCCTCCGTTGCTTTAACTGGTAATTTGTTGGAAAGTTCGGGGATTTTCCAGGTCGCATCTTCTTCAAACCCCCAATTGTCTTCCGGCAAGTACAGTGGTTCAATTGTGCAATTAATATCACCCGCTATTATAATAAATGAGCCTTTATTCCAACCCATTAGTAATGTATCTAGGGCGCCTATCAGCTTGGGGCAACGGCCGCCAGGGAGGCCTCTAGAGTATATGTTAATAATAAGCATTTCCTGCCCCCCTGCTTCCCTCAGCCTTATAGCCAATATGTCGGGATTATCCACATACAGTTCAGAAACTGAAAAACACCAGGCCTGTTTTACCCAAATGGTCAGTCCCCCTGACGCCCGCCCTTTAATACCTTTTATAGCTGGTTTGAAAAAATTTGTGAATCCAACCATGTAAGACGGAGATGTGGCCCATGTTTCTTGCAGGAGGACAACCTCATGTTTACCTATAAAGACCAACCAATCCTCAGAAATCATGCGGGTCTTGACTCCGGCAACATTCCAAGATACCATATGTGAAATTAAAGAATTTACCTCTACGTGGTTATTGCTAACAATGGGAGGGGAATGGGAGCTCGGTAAGATGTCATTTGTTAGACTGGTCACATCTATATTGGAAGTGGAAGCCTCTTCCTCACTTTGCCCCCTCAACATACTATTGTTGTTATGGAAAAGGGACTGTTGCTCCTTTACTAATTCCGAGGTAGGGTTAAATGGGATGTGCGCTCCCTCCCCCTTCCCTATAGCTGTGTTCGGTGACTGGGTCGGTGCACATAGTCAGTCAACCCATTCTAGATCTGACAGTGCCTCGAAATGATTGAAGAGAGGAGGGTAGTATTGGGGGTGATGGATTGTGGGCTCCCGGGGCATTCCCCCTTTGAGTTTCCAATGATTGAGGCCCATTTGATTAATTGGGTACGTGTGGGGGTAAAAGTAACCAAGGTGTAAGGTCTGTACATCACCCAAATGGGCAAATCTAGCTTTCCTTTGGATTCTTTCCACCACCCAGGGGTCTCTAAATGAAATTAAAATACAGTCACCCTCCAGATCTTTTTCGCCCTTACCTACCCATTCTACTCTCCTTACATAGAGGATTTCGGTGGGAGATGACGGGGGGAGAGGGCGATGTTTGTTTAGCCAGAAGATGACCTTATTCCGCAGATCCCCTTGTGATTCTTTAATACCCTCTCTTAGGGGGGCCACTCCGGTTAGAACGATGGTATATTGTGACGCTTCAGGAGGTAAGTTTACTCTGGGTGGGTGTCGTGAATTTCTGTTATCTGTCCTCGGATTCCTATCTTGGAGAGTGGTTTTCCTCTCCCTACCCATTATAGATGTCTGTGCTGGAGTGTTATTAGGTTGGTTTACTGCACCATTTGCTGGAGGTTTTTTCCCCTGCGTGTTGTTGGTTGCCACTGGGCGTTTAGCCTTTGGTGTTTCTTTAGTAGGGGCTCTACTTGCAGTAGTCAATGTGGCAGCTGTAGTTTTTGCTCCTATTAGTGATTTTTTATTAATAATGGTAGAAGATGTCCCTACGGGGATAGTTGTGGTTGACCCCCCTTTTTGGTTAGCACCCCCTATGGGGTTAGGGCCCCTTGTCTTGAAACTAGTAGTCGTTAAGTTTTGCAAGAGGTCCATATTAATGTTGACCGCTGCTTCCAGGACATCTATTTTAGCGGACATTATCCTGGTACTTTCTAAGACCGGAAGCAATAAGGTTTTAATCATTGCTTCCATTTTTGCCAACAGGACATCGTCACTACTAAAACATGTTGGGCAAGGATTAGAAGACCCTGAGTGGACCAATGAAGGACAGTACACTATTGGGGGTTCTTGTATGGTCTGGAAATGAGAGGGACTATTAACATGATCTATTTTAGGTTGTTTTTGTACATTTTCTCCCTTTGAGCTTGAAGCATGCTTTCTTTTCCGTGGAACCTGATTAGTAACGTGATTGGTAATTACTGGAGGCAAAACGGGCATACTGGATAAGGTGGGAGCGTATAATTGTGGGGTACTGGACAAGCTACTCTCATCGTCCTCCGTATTTTGACTGTCCGCTTCTAAACAGGTCAGGTTATTATCAGATTTCAGTTCCATGTGATCATTGGACGTGGATGTTGGATCTCCGTCCCCATCTACATGAACTATCACTTCAGTCTCTGAAGTAGAGATACAATTAAATACAGCATTAGTTAAAGGGCTTTTAACACGGGCCAGGGCACCAATAGATGAGCGTTTCCCAGTAACTAAGTCCAGGGACAATCTGTGCTCAACTAGTTCAATTTCTTTTTCTAGTATCCCTGTGGCTCGGGTGATAAAAGCATCGAGGGGGCCTGAGACGACACCCTTAGAGGTTTGAATATGCACTAGGCGCTGTTTGCCCGATCTTAGGGCCATAATTGGAAATTAATAATGGTGCCACAATATAACGCAAAATGTAGTATACGGTGTAACAAGATGATAAAATGTACAGAGAACCAAGGCTCTAAGCCCAACCCAACCTCGTCCGACCCCGGACGGCCACAGATGGTCCCGCCCTTGTCCCGGGCTTCTCCCGGCGCGCTCCCGCGCAGCGGGAATGTTACCTTTACTTTATGGGAGATCTAAGGACCCCAGGGGGGCGGGGCCGGCAGGGAGAGGAGCCCAGCTGGTAACGGGCGCGCGGGGACTCCTGGTCCGTGGAGTCCCGCTCTACCCTCGCAGCCCTGCCGGTCGGAAGAAGCCCTTTGAAGTGTTGCAGCCGCTGTGTTTCCGCGAAGCGAGACCCGCGAAGCGGGTCCGGCGAGAAGGGGCGGTACACAGCGGTCGGAATCAGCGGTAGCTGTGGTAGCAGTTACAGGTTGCCCAGCATTGATCGAAGGAATCCCTTCTTGCAAGTCACTTCTTGCATGCAGACCTATCCAAGGGTGATTACACATTGAATGCTTATGTTAACTTGCTGTATGAGTACGTGAACACTATGGAAGCTATGTGTCATGCATTTACTTGCCTCAGTCAAGGAGCGACTATGGTACCATCATTTATCCTTGACTTATGGTATTAGTTGTAGTTTACTCCTTAATATTTTTTTGGGGAAAGGCAATAAGGAGTACTACTTGTCAAATTATGACGTGGTACTTTCAAAAATACCTGTATATAAACGGCTGAATAAATAGGATTACTGTAAGAGAATAGAAGGAATGGAAAATTACTTCTCACCAACAATGACACTAGACACTGCTCACACACATAGGCATAACGTAACACACATACTAACAGATGTAGAAAAGAAATTTATAGATCAAGTAGAAGATAGATGTAGAAGTTTAGTTAACAAGGTTGAGAACAAGGACAAGAATTCTGACTGGACCGAGGAGGAGTTAGCTCATAAGGCTACGAGAAGTTCTGGCCTTATAGCTTTGGATTGACAATACCGAGGCAAGCTTATCATACGTCAAGCTGAGAGTTGTTACGATACACTATTTGTGAGACCGAGTCTGTGTGATCATATCTTCGTAGTAAATGGTCCTTGGTAGACTTTTTTGCAAGAGTCAGTTTTAATAGTACCAGAAGTATATTTTGTGTATGAGAAGAATGCATATGTTCAGTTACCGAGCAATCGGTTTTTTACTTGTTGCTGGGCGGTCGTATTTCCAAAAATATATTGTATGGATGATTCAGAGAGTTCTGAAGGAAAGTTGAACAGCAGGGAAAAACGTAGACTGACTGCTGGAGATGTAGGAGAGATTTTTGGAGGGTTGATACCTAGTATGGGAGTAATGTTGAATGACATCAAAATTAGAAGGCTGACTACCATAATGGATACGTTATCAGTTAACACGGCTCTGTCTTTGCTGTTCATGGATGGAGACATGGTCTGGATAAGAGCGATGGTGATGTAGAATCACCTTGCATTAGATGTGTTACTTGTAAAAGAGGGTGGAGTCTGTCGGATGCTGAAGGTCCAATAGTGCTGTACTTATATCCCTGATAGAAGTAAAGATCTGAGGGGATATATTAACATCACTGATATACATCATAAGGTACAGGATTTGGCAGCTGAAGGAGTTTGGCATAAGATTGGAAAAGGATTTCGTGCAGTTGGTAATTGGTTTGCAAATCTGGGAAGTGAAATCTTTGGATACATCTTGAAGCTGATAATAATTGCTTTAATCTGTATTATTGTTTTGGTAGGAATGATAAAGGCATTTAAGTGGCACAAAGCAAGGCAAGTGGAGTACTCCTTGAGAGAAAGAGAAAGAAGGATGGAAAGACAGTCACTACGAGAATTTGAAGTGAATGGAGGAGTTCAGACAGAGAAGATTAGCTGCGACATCCGTTTAGATCAGTCTACTCTGCAGGGATATTTTGAAGTGTTTTATGATGACTCAACGTTAACAGAGGGGGGAACTGATGGCGTGAAAATCTCATTTTTTTCATAAGGGTGCATCATAATCACATGGAGAGTGCACCCACATATAATCTTGCAACTGTATTAACGTGAAGTGATAGAATTGTGAAATGTATTAACATAACTATGTGACATATTTTAGGTTATTGAGAAGTAGCATGGAGAATTAACGTAGTAAATGAATGTAACTAGCAGAAAACGTTAACATGAATAACTTGTGTTGTAAAAATGGACAATACTCATATACTAAAATTGGTGGTGACATTTCATAAGTAGGTAAATGTATTAGTTGAAAATGTATTAATGATTATGTGAAATCGTGAAGCTCACATGATATTTGCTTATGTTAGCTGAAATCGTAGGCCTGAAATGCAAGTCCCTGACAACTCTTGCATTAGAATTTATAGTTTGAATTTTATGTGCGCTGTGAAATCTGGTCTTTCTCACGTTTTGTATTGTAGTTGTGAAACGCTCTTTTAGGTCAAATAATGTCTTTGTTTTAGCAGCCAGGCAAGGAGGGAAGAAGTTACAATTGTGTGACTTTGGTCGATAAAGAAGGAACATGAGGATTCACACGGGAGAAAGCCTGCGAGCCAAGAATGAATTGTTGCGCAGGGTGTTCATGGACAACACCGTGGAAAGTACATTCACAACTGCACCCAGAGTGGATGGCGTATGCGAAGTGCACTATGGAAACTCTACCGCTGGATAACTGTTTGTTGGAATTAGGGAAAGATCCCCATTTCTTGCTTTTGAAGAGCGAGCATCCTAGAACAAGCTCTTTCTTGACGATAGTGGCTTTATGTTACTCGACCCATTGATCGTGACCCTATTGAAGATGCTTATGTAGGGATGTCACCTTAGCGCTAGAGTACGGATGGATTTAATACTTTTCACTTACCAACCCTCGATGCAGGGAAACTTGGACTCATGTTTTCTGATTTTCTGTAACCTACTTCTTGAGTTAATAGTTTTGATCATGTTACACCGCCTAAATTGGATGCATTGATTTGGCTTCATGCATATTCCTTTGGACATAAAGACACCTCAACATGACGGTGCAGAAATGCAGTTATTTTTGGCGCTGTAATTACCTAATCTTACGCAGTTGTCAGTGGGCTATTATTAATTTGAGAGAAATATTGGCTAATTGACTGTCGATTAATGACTTTTTCGCAGCATTAAAGCGTAAAGGGGAGCTTTACGCTTTAATGCTGCGAAAAAGAACCATCGGAGTGTTTCTTTAGAAAAGGTTTAGAGCTAATGGGTCTGGCCCTTGCATGTGCAATATTATGGTATATATTTGACTTTTGACATCTTTAGAATACTACATTCACAGTATCTCACCAGAAGCATATACGTCTCTCCCAGTGTACACTCTGCAGATCTGTCTAGTAGGCTAAGAGACAAAAATCACAATATCCGCTTTATCAGGCCAAGACTTGAAGCACAATTGTCTCAGTATCTCATTACAACCCTTTGGATCTTTAATCTTATTGTTTCCATCATTGTCACTAGGTAGGTTCTGAAAAGGTTCCAGAAATACCTCATTCTGTCAGCAGGGTGAATCATACTGGAATGTGAGTCTTACGACCGAAGTTGTATGATTTAGGGTGCCTTTAAACCAGTTTTTATGTTGCTGGTAAGTTAACGGGACTTCAACGTCCCTGTATGGGATGTATTCTTTTGGTGGATCCACTTCAATGTATTTGTGAAATAAATGTGTCTGTGGATCTGCAGGTGGGAATTTCACCCATAGAATAGAATACCTCTGATCCGAACACCTTGTGTGCCTCAATCAAGAAAGTAACATGGCAACCTTTTACAGGTACGCTGTGTTCTAACAATCTCAGAATTACTGCCTGCCTGCATTTTTCTGTGATGTTTAGAGCGTTAGTAAATTTGTCTCCTTCCGCACTTCCACTGCTACTCTCAGGTTCAGTCATTTTGAAAGGAGAATAAAGTAAAGGTTTAAGCGGTAGGGTTTAGCACAATATGGGAACCTTTAATCCTTAATACACACAAAAGGTAACCGGATGGTGTCCTAACTAGAGTGTGAATATGAATGTGCGCAAACAGAACAAAAAAAAGGGGGGGCATTTGCTTTTTGAAGACGAGAACCCCCACTCACCCTTTGGGTGACATGCTTCATCATTGGGTTCCCTCTTGCACAAAGTCCCCGCAAGGTGCACAGTGTGGGCTACAACTCTCCCTCAGGAGAGGAGCATGATGTGTTTTTCACTCCAACGTTTTATGTGAGTGAGGGGCAGATTGCAAAAATAATATCAAAAGTGAATTAAAACCATCTCATATGGGGAAAAAAAGTTTTCATTGATATCCCCTATGGATAGAGTTAAAAGACAGTGTGAACGATAGGGGTAAGGATGTTCCCTATCTGACTAGGTCAACATGTTTCTGCCCAGATGACCAGAGGTTCGTGGCATTCTTCAGGACCAATGTCTTGTCACTCTGCCAACAATGTGATAAAAGAAAAACCATACTTATTACTATGGGTGTACTCAGAACCAACTTCAGTCTGGTCTGTTTTCTGTAACACAAAAACACATTACTATGTCGAAGGAGCCCCTCTTACCGATTAACCCGGCATACACTGCCTGTGTATAGAGGCCGAAGGGAGGCCACGCAACTCTCAACTCTGCCTAAAATACTGTTGCTGCGTATCCGAACACGACCAGGAAGTAGAACCAACTCCTTACGGTTCTCGGAAACGCGGCGAACAGGAATACCGGCATACTTCAAAGTGGATATTATGATTTACCAAATAGTCAAGCGCCTATATTAACAAATAGAATATGATGGTGCCGATATTATATTATGTGACCCACGCTATAAAATGGACATTGTAGACTATGGAATCCATTACCCCACACAATGTGCATAGTAACCACTCCAGTGCATCCTGGGATTTGTAGTTATCTTATATCTCACGTATATAAAAAAACATACATAAAAAAACACTAGGGAACTACAGTATAACTCCACACCTGCTTCTAAACTGATCTCGGGAACAGCCACGGTTTAATCACATGCCTCCAATTTAAATACTGTCAAAATCACAACACAATAGGGAGGCACTATTAATTGGGGTATTAGTTATAAAATACTCCATGGTATATCCTCATTCAGTCCTTTAATGTGACTCTTCAAGCAGTCTCTGTTCCCTTCGCAGAAGTACCCCATCTAAGGGCCCCATGTTGGTATCATATTTTGGTTTGTCAATGACAACCCACACAAATTCATCTTCTGTGTGGGCCATTTCCACAAAATGTCTTGTCATGCGGGTATTGTTTTTTTGCATCGGAAAGCACTTCGATGCTCCACCATCCTTTGTTTAACCTTAAGGGTGGTCATCCCAACCTATATTAGTAAACACAGGCATGTCATCATATAAATAACACCACTTGTGTTACAATTTGTGTGTGAGTTCAATACCCATGGAGTTACTAGACCCAAATCCAGTTGTTTAACATGTTTAGTGACTGGACACACAGAACATGATCCACAAGGGAAATGTCCTGTGTCTGGCAACGCTCCCCATACTGTGGTTTGTCTAGTCTCTTGTTGTTTCACTCTTGGTATCGTATGCACCAATAAATCTCGGAGATTGTTGCTTCGTTTTAGTGCAAATAATAGTCTTTCCAGGGACAATGTCCCTGTATTCAGAATATGCCATGATTTGTGGACTGCCCTTTTCACCTTGTCTGTCAAATTGCTAAGGGTAGTCATGCACACCATCCTTTTAGTCTCAGGATTCTCATATGACTACAAGAGTGCCTCTCTATGGTTGTTACGGGCTCTTTTTTCTGCGCCATACACCAATTTGGTCAGATAACTCCTTGCCAATAGCTCCTCACGTTGTCCAAAGGTGTTGTCAGTAGCAAAAATTACCTTAGTTTCAAAACAATACATATACAAATCAGCCATACTAGGGGCACATGTACTGCCCATTGAAGTGCCAGTCGTTTGCCAGTATAGGTCTCCTTCATAACTGAAATAGTTCTCTTTTAAGGCCATACTGGCACACTGCATGACAAAGGTGTTAGATGTCTGATCCTCGCGAGGATGACTCTCAAGTAGCTGTTCTATAATTTCGAGAGTGTCATCCTGCGGAATGTTTGTATATAAAGACTCAACGTCATATGTGACCATCATATTCACTCTAGGCTCAAAGGGCACTGTATCAAGAAGAGAGAGTACATGCTTAGTATTCTGTAAGTATGACGGCATCTCCGCTACTATAGGTCGAAGGAAATGGTCCACAAACTTGGATGGCGGCTCTAAACCAGAATCAAAACCTGATACTATAGGTCTACCAGGTGGTGGTCTTTGTTCTTTATGGATTTTCGGAAGAATATAAAAGGCCGGCACTTTGGGATGTTTCTGAATCAAAAATTCTGCTTCCCCTCTGGTGATCCAGTTTGACTCTCTTCCTTCTTCCACTAGAGATTTAATCTGTACTTGTAACCTCGATGTGGGATCCTGTAGAATATGAGTGTAGAATTTAGGGTCATTCAATTGTCTAAGACATTCATTTTAGCACATTATAGGAACCTTTAATCCTTACAAGCTTGTCTTAACCTTCAGCTGATACACAGGGTGTACCAGCTCAGCTGAGGCGGATTATCCTTTCCCACTTCAGACGTCTCTGAAAAATGTGAGTAAGGTTGTCTGAGAAAGCACGACTGAACTACTCTGATTTAGCTGTTAATATAAGAACTTAACCAATGTTGGCGGCGCCATGTCGTGTAGTTCCTAGGACCCCCTAGGACCTGCACGTTTGGATGACCTAAACTGCGGGCTTGGTGTGCAGACAGACTCTGGACACCCCCACAGGATGAGTCAGCCGTTAGACCAGCTAGCTCTACAGTGCCACTACCACCCCTCTGTATTCTACAGTGGTGTCTGTAGTTTCTGGCAACCACTGAACATGACAACCCTCATTCCTCAGGTATCGTGGAAAAAAATACGGTATCTTTCGCTCAGTCACTCGTGCTTACTTTTCTCAGAATACACATAGATGACGTTTGGAACGGTTTCAATAATGGTTTATTGGTCAAGCATCAGTTTAGTTTGAAACATATTCGCTGCGACAATCAAATAACAGGAGCAGACAAATGTGATAGCTAGCACCAATTAAGTAAATAGCAGATACATTTCTCTAATAGTTCTAATAAGATGAATAGAAGCAGATTATATAAAACAATAGCATTGGCGGACTCCTACGATGCGTAGACTACCTAAATGTACCTAGCCTAGATATGTAGGTGAAGCATGTGTATGTAAGTGCTAGGGTATATCCAAATGGAGCCAAGAATCCTCCGGGGAAGTGCTAACCCCTCACCTGATGGTTCTGAATGAAGGACCACGTCTCTGTGTCGAGGATGGCACTCCGCAAGGGATGTCAGGTCTCTGCCTCACGAAGGATAAGCCTGCAGAGTCTCTGTCCAGCCTGGAAGGAATGCTCCTCTCTCTCTGTAAGGGGGAGTGAGGGTCTTTTATACTAAAGTGGTCACTCCAGGGTTTCCTCATAGAATCGATATTTTTTTTAAAACATTCGCTAATCCTCTGCTAATCCTTTTCTAAACAGAAACGATCATGCACCATCGGCTGTTGGCCATGGATGAAAAAAGTGGTGACCCTCATACAGAATAAATCTGTCTTGACTGGGGACATGTTTATGTATGTCAGGTACAGGTATTACGATAGGGTACAGAGAGTCTGGTGTTGAAGAGACAGAAGTAAGCTACTAGGTAGAAGGTCACCTGTGTAAGACCGTTATGTCGTGTGGATGGGACAAAATGTAAGTAATCGGTAAGTACTTCATGGGACTATCCTAAAGGACATGACAGTCCAGGCGCTGGTGATCAGTCACCTAGACTATTGTAATGTATTGCTGACCTCTGCAAATAAAACACTGCTAGCCAAATTGCAGGTGGTGCAGAACACTGAGGCCCGCCTTATTTGTAATCAGCAAGCTATGACTGCTCTGGCGCCCTTCCTTCAAACTCTTAACTGGATTCCAGTTTGGAAGAGAATTATCTTCAAGCTTTGCTGTCTTATACAAAAAGCCTTAATCGGCTGTGGCTCCATCTATCTATTCTCCAAACTTAAACTGTATCTCAAACCCAGACGGCTGAGATCTAGTGACAAAGCACTGTTAATCATTCCACATATCAAGAAGACCCGCTTAGGTGGAAGATCCTTTTCCTATCTGGCTCCGCTATATTGTTATAAGCTCCCACCCTATATCAGGACCTGCATGGATAATTTTTCCTTCAGGAAACTCCTGAAGATGGCTCTTGTTATGTTTCATATAGGTACCCTAATATAGGCCCTGGTAACATTATACCCTTTCATCTACATTACCTTGCCTACACTACACAGGATTGAACCTTTACCTAGTTCTAGTCCTGGCCGCAGAAGGAGGGTTTCCCTGAACAATAGCGATCTATGACTTCATCTTTAGACTGATACAGTATGAATGAATATTCATAAGGGTTCTTGGAAACCAGGCAGGATCTACATATACCTGCATATTATCTACGTACAAGGTTCATCCCATACGTCTTCCTCAAATCCAACAATGGCTAGTACAAGAAACAAAGGACAAATGAACCCTAGATACTTTTCTGTATAAATACAGCACCTCTTGCTAGTATTAGTTAGAGGGAACCGAGACTTCCAGGCCAACACACTGACCAGAGACGCTGAGGCTCCTGCATGCAGATGTTCCAGCTGACAGTGGTTTAAACATCCCTTGTGGGGTGTCCAACTCGAGACCAGGACGGGGTCCCAATCTCTCTTGCTTCAGGTAATGGGTCAAGACTAAACCTAGAGGGATTCCTGGCTTCACACCTACTCACATGCTATGTACACCTAGGTACATCTAGATAGGCATCGTAGGAGTACGCGCTTTCTTTTATCATGCATTTTATATCCATGTATGTGGGTATGACTATTGCAAAATGGTAGAACTGTAATATCCTTTTATATTCACTGTACTGCTGATCATAGATCTATGCTACTGTCTAACGGTTGTCGCAGCACACTCACTCAACACATTGGTTTAATTCAAATCTACAGAAACTTGACATAATTCATCATGAGGAGTTTCAAAGTCCATCCAGCACCAGGTGCAACAAATGGAACTCAAACTCAGGGTACAGCAACTAAAATTACTCCAAAAACGTTACACACCGTTATGGGCAAAATGCCCACAAAACGCGAACAAATGCCATTCTGGGTAGCTCAGAAAATAACACAGTTAGAGGCAGTATTCTCAAATACTACCCCATTTGAAAAAACACAGAATTCTAACAATCTGCTTGCCCATGGGGATAACTCCACAATTAGAGGATTGTACCACTTGGGGTACAGTCTTTGCTGCCATATATACAAGGACTCATGGTATTCCTTCATTAGCGGTGATACCGGATGTATTAAGACAAATACAGAACGAGTACAGAGCAGATCCTGCTCTGAACTTAGGGATGAAGTTACTAAATAACCATGACCAGGTATCAGCCATAATACTAGCTAATATTAAAGGGGAAGCAGCATCAGTGGCAATCCGCCAACGCCTAAGGGAGTTCAGTCCGTTAGACCAACCACACAAACTACCCAAAATAATTGAAACTGCGTATGCAGAATTAGGCACAGACAGTTTGGGTGGGAAAGCTTTAAAACCACAACTGATGGGCAGTCCTGAAAAGGACACTTCTAAGCAGACACCTGCTACTTCTAAAAAGAAGTTGGATAATAAAAAACAACAAAACTTTACAGAAAACAGATCTCAATCCCAAGGTAGATCTCCTCCACAGGAACACTCTGAAAAGAGGTATAACCTTAGGAATAGGGATAACATTAGGAAACCTGACAGGTATCAGAATACTGATACACGTTCCTCTCGTTCCTTTCAGGGTTCATCGAAAAACTCTGAGAGGGAAGGACGGTCAGAACACAAAGAAGAGTGTACTAAGTCCAGAGACAAACAGCACGCTCAAGACTATACTTTCGAAAAAATAAGAAAAGCCAAAATCAAAACCACAGTTTTAGAAGAAGAAAGTTGCAGGTCTGAAGATCAGACTGCCCAGAATTATGAGGACCCAACTTCTGAACGGGGAATGGGCTCTGACGATGCTAGACAGTGCGGCAGAAGTAACAATAGCTCTCAGAACCTGATGGAAAGACCAGATAAAAGGGTGAGCGTCCCACATAAGTTACATAAACTAACACTCCGGATGGAGGGGGACAAGCCCAGAAAAATAAAGGTTCTCTTTTGGAAGAACCTGTCATCTGGTTATGACATCCTGTTAGCGCAACAAGATTGGCCACCAGCATTCATTATGGAGTGCCCAAGGGGAGAAAATATAATTTTTCCAGCCTTCTCTGACCTTTTTCCCATTCATCTTAAACACACAAATGCACAGGAGTGGGCAGTAGCCCAAGCTCCAGCATTATACAGAAATCATGCCGGATGGGATGAGAATTCACCCCACAACGTGATCCAGTTAAAAGTTTCAGCAAATGCACAGAGACAATACCCAATAAAGCAAGAAGCTAAAAAACAGGCCAGGGAGATCTTAGATCAACTTGAATATCAGGGGGTCATTGAAACATGCACCTCACCAAAGAAAAATCCTTTGTTTCCTGTATCAAAACCGGACAATACATATTGTCTAGTTTTAGATTACAGACATTTAAACACTTGCACTAAGACATTTGCGTTTCAGAATGCACACAGTGCCGCATTGATGAATAACATTGTGCGGAAAAAATACAAAACTACACTTGATATATCTAATGGCTTTTTCTGCCAAAATATAGCACCTGAAAGCAGGTATTTGACCGCATTCTCAGTGTTAGGGTCCCAGTGACAATTTTGCCGTCTCCTTCAGGGGTATAAGAACAGCCCGGGGTATTTTCAGCAAGGGTAACTGAGTCTTCACTTAGACAAGGGACACAGGAGCACACAAATATCCTGATTTCCCTACAAGAAGACATGATAGCTTCAAAACACTTACAAACACGCGTAAATGTACGCCCCTTAGGGATCCGTGTAATATCTGGTCAATGCGGGTACACCTACTTAACCTTTAATGAAGCGGAACAGTACCAATCGTATACAAGTCACACCTGTTCACAAAAACAGAAATGCGTTTCACTTCAACAGAGAAAATCCTGACAGCAGTTCATACTGCTGTAGCAAGAGAAAGAGCACTGGCTCGGGGGAAGCGCATAATTGTCATAACCCCAAAACTGGCTTTAGAAGCTGTTACGAAGACTATCATTCTGAATGCAAATGCCTTACATCCGAGATGGATACAATGGGCTAATTCTCTTACTGCAACGGGCGTTGAATACAGATTTGATCCAAGTCTAAAAACAAAAGCATTCCTGCAATATGAACAAGAATATCCTCTACCAAATGAAATCTTGCCTCTAGATCAGTATGAATATATTATTTGCACCGACGGATCTGCTCTACCGGCCTTAGGGAGTAAGCAACAATACATCGCATCATGTGCTATCCATAAAGGTCGCATGCAGGATGAAAAGTTCCATGCAAGTTGCACCAAAACGCAATCTCTAGGAGACTGCACGGCACAGTTGGCCGAGTTAAAAGCACTAATACTTGCACTTGTAAATACGGATCATGAATTCCCCACACTAATTGTGTGTGATTATTTTTACTGTGTGCAGTCGTACAATGAATATCTATGTCACTGGGAACAGAACGGGTTCAAAGACGTGAAAGGTGGCACAATTAAGCATAAAATGCCATGGGAACAGGTAGTTGAGTTGAAAAACGAACTACCAAGGGCTCACGTGATTCATACACTGAGTCATCATCGTGATGGTGTTCACGTTGAAGGGAATTCATTGGCTGATGAAGCCACGAAGGGGGTTGTACGTACAGCTTCCGTAACTGCAATCACTCGTTCAAAAATAAGGATAGACGGTGATATTATGGTTGCTGTCATTGCTTCGTGCAAGGGCAGCTCAGCAGTACCAAAGAAATTTCCACTCAAGTACTCCTACAAGTTAGATGCAAACAACATTCCATATGTTCAGATGCCTTGAGTGGGGGATAAAGTAATACCAAATATGGAGGGTTTGATTTTTGCAGCACACGAGGATTTGGGCACTGCGCATACAGGCGTTACAGCGACAATTTCATTGTTGAAGCAGCGCTATTGGTGGCCAGGTCGAACAAAGCAAACTAAAGACTATGTCTTGAAATGTGATATCTGCCAGCAGATGAAAGGCTCAACCATAACACACCGGCACAGACACCATTGTTAAAATCAGACAAACCTCATGCTTGTGTGTATCTGGACCACTGCGGCCCCCTACAATCTGATGGGGCTTACAAGTATATCTTGGTGGCAGTGGATTCCTACTCAAGATTCCTATGGGTTTGGCCTCAGCGCTCGGCTGACGCCCAAACTGTTATCAAAGATGTGCGAGTCTTTATAGGGACATACGCAGTTGGCACATTACATTCTGACCATGGCCCGGCATTTAGTTCTCAGGCTTACAAAGAGGCCATGGAAAGTATGGGCGTAGCATTGCGGTACTCCTCTCTGTACCATCCTGAGGGAAATTCGGTTGTGGAGAGGAAAAACTGGGACTTAAAGAAATCTTTAACAGCTAGGGTATTAGGCAAGGGCGGTAGTTGGGTCAAACACTTATATGGGATACAGAGAGCCCTCAACAGCCAGCCAAGAAGTTCTCTAGGGGGTGTCACTCCTTACAAAGTCCTATTTGGGACATGAATGTGGGTACCTGATCTTGATTGTGAAGGCGCAATGGCGGATGAGAAACCATTTGATATCCATGCTCGTTTGGCTATGCTACAGGATCTAAATGAATCCGGGACACAACAAAGTGACGTCCACATGAAACAGACCGCCACTGGGGAAGTCAAGGTAGTCACAGCAAGACATATCTGGATCCCAACAGTTGGGGATCTCGTCAGAGAGAAAATAGCGGACAAAAAAGAGTTTGGACCATCATACAAAAAACCTGTACCTGTCCTAGCAGTACAAGGAATAAGAACTGTATTTCTGCCGCCTCTTGCCGGTAAAAAGGAGAAATGATTTGTCTCAATCGACTTAATCAAACCACACTATGTGACCGATACTAAGCAGTATGCCTCGTGGACTCCATAGTAGCAGATGCACTCCTCTCGCTACAATCCATGAAGTTCAAACAGAAAGACTTGTCACGTTTGAAGAGCCTCCTGTACGAATGAAGGACTATGCAACAATGCTATGGAACTCGTTCCTCTTGAACCCGAAGTTCAACTTCAAAATCAAACTCAAAATAATAACCAGGTTGTAATTAGATATAATACAGACGTCTACGTCAACATGCCTCGACGAGAGGAAAAAGCGATTTCAACAAATCCCGATGCAATTCCAACAATTGATCGAACTGCTTCTGGCTACTTCATGAACTTTGATACGTTTTCCTTGGCTCCAAGTGAACCAGAAATGATGCCAACCCAACAAACATGCAAGCAACAAATCAAGAACTTTCTGCACTTTCTTAAAAAGGCATACCTGGTATCGCCTTGGGTAGGACTCTTGGTAATTACTGGGATACTGTTCTTTCTTTTCTGGCTAAGCTTAGTTATAACTTTTAGCATGCTTATTAATGGACGATACCTACAACAAAGCTCTACAGCCCAAAAGGTTAACCTGATTCTGAAGCCACATCAGTCGTCACATCGTGAACAAAGAGACTTGTCATCAGTAAACATTACAGCAGATCCTTATATCAGACGGTGTAGTTTGGGACAAGGTTGATTTTGACATATTCGGCCCGACCAAACTTTTACATTACCTCCAGTACATTTTCTGATGATTGGGACTCTGATACTGTTAATAACATGTTGTCTGAGAAGGTACTTCAGACTATGACAATTTGTACTGTTTCCAACATTATGGTCATCATTTCTTGCACAAATCTATAACACCTAGAAATGTTTTTGAGTACAATCAGTGGGAACATTGTCCTTCACCACCAAAGAGTAGTTCGCAAACATTTGCACAGAAATTTTCATATTTTTCAGGTTTTAACACCACTGACCTGACCTCATATTATTATAAGGTTACACCAACATCAGCACTGAAAATTATGTTGACTAACACCAGACAGAATTAATCTGCTTCCTTTATTGCCCAATTGTCTGAACAGGGTTTTGACCTTTGAAAGGACACAATAGACTTAAAATCGGTCTGGGGTTCTAGGGACTGGCAATTCCAAGGAACAGAAGCGCGATTTAGAGCATGCCTCATTCCACAGAAGATGATATTTCTAAATGACACTGTGCAACAAACATCATGTCTTAGAATAGCCAAGAAGAAGTACCTGAACACACCTAGGTTTCCAATACCATCACAGGTGGAGGGGGTGGCAAAATTTGACTTCACAGGAAGGGACAACAGTAGATGACATTTTACAGTACAGTAGATCAAACCCTAATTGGGAAGAATGGTTAGTTTGGCCCTTAGACACGAACAGATGTCATAAACGATTCCTGGGTATTACCGAAGGGTTCAATATTCACAGGCCAGACCCACGCTATGTACAAAGAGAACATCCTGGGGTAGTGACATCCTACAGTGTTGGGAAGTTGTGCCTTGATTGGCTAGAAACCTCAACACTCACAGAAGTGAAACAACACTTAATCTTACTCACACAAGACATGGATCTTAGGGATTTTTTACAAGGCCCCAGGAAACCCCGTCAGAAACGTTTCATATATGCTGGCATTTATGCTGCCTATAATGAAATTTGGAAAATATCCCAACAAGAGGCCGCAGAGAGAATACAGGAAATAGACCGTATTAACTTAGCTGTGTTAGACAATGGGTTAACAACTTTGACCTCCAGGATATATTTTTTAGGCAACATTGTGTCTTCTGGGATAGACATACTAGAACACGATTTGGCCATATTACAACACGGGCAATCTCAGTTACGTTCTATTATGTTATTAAGCTGGACGCTGCAATCTTTGCGTGCAGGCTATGTGCCTTGGCGTTTTATCATCAGTACGTCTCTGTTTTCTGAATATAATCTAACAGATAAACAGGTTGAAATGGCACAAAGGGGAGCTAATTATACAATGCTGTGTATTGAAAAACTGGATAGACTACCATTTACAGTGGCGGAATCACCATCTACAGTATGGCTAATCCATGGCCACATAACTCTACCGGTCACTACTTTTCAGTTTCAATATTGCCTTCAGCAACGGCAGGCAGGCAAATATGAAACAATGGGTAAGGATTACATTAAGAAATTACCATACCATACCATACCATATAGATTTTTATGCCGGAGTGGGGATCGAGAAGTGTTTCTAAGTGGTACTAACTAAGAACGCTTTAAGCGGTTCTCTCATGTGCCAGGACATTTCACTGCACGGAGCATGTAATGGTTAGGTAGCAAATTTGTCTTGCCACATGAAAGGGACTCCAGCGGTCATAATTACACCGGTATTCAAGTTGCTCTCGAATGGGAGTTACTTGATGCTGAACGATCAAGGTTGCTGTGGGATGCTTCCGGGCATTGCCTATCTGGTCACTGTGAACTCCAGGGTTACTTGCTGTATGCAAGTATTGTTTCCCTCAACAAGTACAGTCAGGGAGGCGCCGTTATGGCCTTCGTTGAATGTTTATTTTATACAATTTGATACTTTGAGCAGACTGAAAGCCATGCTTTTACAGCAAACCGTACCCTTAACCTCCGTTCAAGAGACCTTTGAAATTCAAGTCGCAAGGACCTCAACTGAGATACAGGCATTTATACTTACAAACTGCCCCTTTCATTTTGCAGAAATGGTGGGTCGTATCTTTAACATGCCTGATACGAGTGGTATTGTACACCTATTTAAGACCACAGGGTCAATCCTCGGAGTTATTCCAAATTCCATACACTCCGTATTTGGAAGCATTTTTGGAGGTCTACCTCTAATCCTGCTCTCAATTTCAGGAATCCTGATTGGGCCGTCCATTGCGTAGCAGAAAAATGACAATCACCAACGAGATGGCGAAAGCTCTCTGTCTGACACTTGCACCTGCGGACTTGAATACCAGGCTGGAACCCTTGAGGTCTCATGCTCGGCAATGTCTCCAGCGTATTCCTATACTGATGGCTGCATTCCTCGAGAATCCGTAGGTGCCTTTCGCTACAACTGGGTTGAGCATCAGCTCTTCCACTAGCACTACCACTAGCACCTAGGTATCGACTACAGCACCATATAAACAAACTCATCTAGGAATCTTTCCCCTCTTAAAGCTACTTTTTAAAAGATTTTAATGTTTTTAAAATGTTTCTACGTGGCTCACTGATAATTTTAAGCGCTCCTACCTAGTAAAAATTACTGGTTGGCTAGCATTTTATTATTGTTGACTATTTGAAAGAGGAGTGGGTGTTATGTTTCATATTGGTACCCTAATTAAGGCCTGGTAACATCATACCCTTTCACCTACATTACCACCCCTACACTACACAGTTACAAGCCTTTTAGGATTGAACCTTTACATAGCCTCTAGTCATGGGCGCAGAAGGAGGGTTTCCCTGAACAATAGCGTTCTATGACTTCATCTTTAGATTGACACAATATGATTGAATATTCATAAGGGTTCTTGGAAACCAGGCAGGGGCTACATCCACCTGCATAAAATCTACGTACAAGGTTCATCCCATATGTCATCCTCAAATTCAACAATGGCTAATACAAGAAACAAGGGACAAAGGAACCCTAGATACTTTTCTGTATAAATACAGCACCTCTTGCTAGTATTAGTTAGAGGGAACCGAGACTTCCAGGCCGACACGCTGACCAGAGACGCTGAGGCTCCTGCATGCAGACGCTCCAGCTGACAGTGGTTTAAAAATCCCTTGCAGGGTGTCCAACTCGAGACCAGGATGGGGTCCCACTCTCTCTTGCTTCATGTAATGGGGTTAGACTAAACCTAGAGGGTTCTTGGCTTCACACCTACTGAAATGCTAGGTACACTTAGGTACATCTAGATAGGCATCGTAGGAGTACGCGCTTTCTTTTATCATGCATTTTATATCCATGTAGGTGTTCATGACTATAGCAAAATAGTAGAAATTGTACTATCCTTTTATATTCACTGTACTGCTGATCATATATCTCTGCTACTGTCTAACGGTTGTCGCAGCACATATATTTTACACTAGAAGAACAACTGTGCAATAAATACTTACTGTAAACGCGCCCGATTGTTTCCTCTGTGTAACTCTCTGAGAGAAACTAAGTGAGCACGAGTTACTGAGCAAAAGGAAGTACATTGTTTCCACGATCCTGGGGAATCAGGGTTGTCATGGTCTAAGGTTGCCAGAAACTATTCTTTCCCCTATAAGAGGAGATTATAGTGGCACTGTGAGCTAGCTAATGCAAACAGGCTAACATATGCGGTGGGGGTGCTCAGAGTTAGTCTGCCACCAATCCTACAGTTTATGTTATCCAAACACGCAGGTCCTTCATGGGTACTATAGGAACTACACAACACTCTGTTTTTAGCTGGTTACGCTATGCTGCTTGGCTGCCTGGTCACGCCGAGATACCCCACGGAGTGATTCGCGCGCGTTAGAAATGGCTTTCACATTAACATTAACATTCAATTTAGCATCAATGTGACACTCTACTAGAGGATGTAGACATATCCTGTGATAAACCCATATAACTAGTGGTTTTATCTCTTCCCTCTCAACAAATTTATGGAAGGTGATGACTTACCCTTCTGACAACAAACCACCCAGTTTAGTTCAACTAAGTTTATTAAGTGACACGTGGGTACTTATATTACAAATGGGTGCTATCCGAGTGTTGTGAGGCTATCTGTGCGTAATATACATGTGACAAAAGGTCAGTATTTGGACTATAATAATCTATGCATGTATTGTAGTGTGGACTGTGTGTATCTCTTCTCGCACTTGGTTATAATTAGTAGTCATTCAATAGAAACATGTTTATGGAATGGAAGTTGGGGTGAATGTGCACCTGAGCAGCTAAGTAATATATTTTAAAATCAGGAACTGCCAATCTTCCCTCTTACATTGGTCTGGTCAAGGTGTCCCAGGTCACGTGTGGTCTCCCTGCCCATACTAATAGGATCAGTTTGATCTTTAATTTAGCTGAAAAGTGATGCATCAATTCCCCAGGTGATTCTGGTCTGCAAGTGTTGGTGCTGGATTTCTGTACTGGGGTGAATGTATGACATTGCTCTTCATTCTGTCCATCAACTGTTGTTTTTACATTTGTCACCCAGAGTGGGACGGGTATGCCCAGACGTGGGTTCCGTGCTCTCCATGCCACTGGAATCAAGCTATCCTGGCTGAAGAGGGGTGAAACCCCGAAACCGGTCCTAGGATGCTAGTTTCCAGTCCAGGGAGGACCTGGCTTGGCAGTTCGGGCTGGACTGTTCCCATGAGGCACAGGATCAAGACTGATTTGCATATGGCTGGGTTCAAACTGGAATGGCATGGTGAGTAAAAGAACAATGGATTTAGGCCCAGATCTCTGTACTGGGGTGAATGTATGACATTGTTCTGCATTCTGTCCATCAACTGTTGTATTTGCAAATTGTTTGGTGGCGGAAGTTAGACTTAGGAAGAAAGGGTGCTCGAAATTTTAAATTGTTGATTGATTTTATATATTGATATAATTTTTTTTATTGCCTGATTAATGTAAATGTAAATGTATAGGTATTTATATAGCGCCGATCACCACTACGGGTATCTCAGCACTGTACTCATACCGCTGAAGGAACCCTTCCTGGCTTTCCATGTGAGGTGTCCACTCCTGGGCACCCCCATGGTGAGGCCAGGCATCCCAGCGCTGTTGGGGCCGTTGTGGAGATTAAGCAAGCTATTGCCCAGAGTTGCAGCGTGGGACCCATGATTAGAATAGGCACTGAGGCGAGAATATCGGGTCCGAATGAATTACAAGTCACCTCTTTTTACTGGTATTCTTTTACTGTTTGTACGTGGTATATTTTATTGAATTCAAAATGTATTAATATGATTGTATGTACTTTTCGCATGAAAATTGTTGTTTGTGGTGTACTTTTATGGCTTTTGTTAGCCGAATAAAGTGGTTTGAATGAATGAATGAGTGTTATTAAATTCTGAGTTCTGGAAGCCAAATCTCCAAATCTCAAGCTGTTCCCCATTGAAAGTTACACTTGTAAAATGTCACATGGGTGCTCCAATGATAGCCTATGGGAGAGTTAGTCCTTGCAACAGTGTAAAATTAAGTACACAATATTTCACTATCAGGACATGTAAAACACACCAGTACATGTCCTATCTTTAACATACACTGCACCCTCCCCATAGGGGTTCCTTGGACCTACTTAGGGGTGACTTACATGTAAGAAAAGGGAAGGTTAGGGCCTGGCAAGTGGGTGCATTGCAAGAAACACACAATATGTACGCTTTCGTGGTATGAGTGTATGAGAAAAGATGACCTCAAAGGAGTACTCGGACAGAGCAAGAGGGTACTTTGCTATTAGGCCGAGAACCCTCATTCACCCAAGGGTGACATGCTTCATCATTGGGTTCCCTCCTCATACGGGGACCGTGAGGTATCCAGTGTGACTACAGCTCCCCAAAGACCAAAGGGGAGGAGCAGAGGTGTTCTGTATTTCAAGATGGACAAAGAAGATGTACTAAAATCAGAGGCAGAGTGCAAGAATGGTGTAAAGTGTGGCTAAAACTATCTTTAGGTGGGCAACAATTGTCCTTTATTCGGGTGCCTCCACTGGTTAAAAAATAAGAGGACAGGGGTAATGACACTACCCTATCTTATGTGGTCATCATGTTTCTTTCAAGAAAGACTCAATAAAGTTCAAAAGCATTTTTCAGGACTGGAAGTTATATGTCACTCTGCTGTCGTGTATTTAAAACATTTTTTTACCAGCGACACATTCGACTTGGTGGTTATTTGCATGGCGCCATCAATGCAGTAGGGTCACCTATAATGCTGAAAAATAAATTAACAGCAATTACTCATGCAACAATCTTTCCCTTATGCAGGAGTGTATTTGTGTCAACAGTGTCCATCACCAAAAGCCAGGACTAGTGTCAAAGGGTAAGGTAAAGGGAGAAGGCATACTGTTACTCTTACCCTGGGCGTGTCTAAAGAACTCCACTGTCCACTATCAGGCCCCACCCAAATACAGAGCTGTACAAATATAACAAACAGAAATACCAAACAAACAGACATTTAGAAATATTTAAAAATATTGGGACCACTTGTTTTGATATTCAAATGAGTTATAAGGAATTCAATCTTCCTGATATAACTTAGTAGAGGCGATAGTATGTTCCTTTTACCCCTCCTTATCCAGATGCCCCTTCCTGGATAGACAAAAAAGGGAAGGCATTACTATTGGAACAGTTGGTACCTCCTCAGAATGTGGGGGGATATAGCGAGTCCAAACGTGGACTGTGCATATATTGTATTGAACTGTTATTGCATAGTACATCAGACATACGAGCACAATCGGTAAGTGTCTTTCATCCATAATGACAAGACAAAATGCTGTGCGTGCCCCCAGAGGAATGTATTCCCACTCTATTGAGACTACATAGGAGTATAGCATACAGCATACAAAAATTGAGTCCTAAAGTTATTTTGTCAGCTCACGGTCAATTTTATCTTATCACACGCCTAATCGTACAACTTTCAAACAAGAGCCTTTCCAATACAATGCCGCATGCTCGTATGCAAGATGCTGTAACAAAAATGTAGCACTCTCACTTCCTATGATATAACATTAGGTAAAATGAAATACCTTGTCTGCTTCTGTGTACCGTCCTGTATATGGGGCTAGCGGGAGGTGGAAGATACAGCAACCGGATCTATTTAAAATGAGTCACTTGTGTAACCCAGAACTACAACCGGGCATCATAGGTAATGTAGTTTGCCATTGTTTATTGAATGCATAAGGACAGTGCAATCAGAAAAACAACTTTGTAGCCGTTATTTCAAACCACAAAAGAATAATGTATATGTGAGGAACAATGAGTGAATGGGAAAAAGTGGGGTGAACAAGTGCCTGATAATCTCGTGCTGCTCCACATGTATATTTGTTTTTTAATGTCCCATTACTTGGGAATTGTGTGAAGTGTGGTGCACTAGCACCAACACTCACATCACAGGAAAGCCCTCATATTTTAATGTTATATTCATAAATGTTGTGCAAATGTTGGAACAGATGGAGCTTCTGACTACCAACTTCACTGTTGTGATGTCATAGAGAAATGATAGGTCTTACAAGGTTCCATTATATACACGTATCTGAAAAAACCAATTTGAAGCAATGTTAGGGGTCATATCAAAGGGAGGTCCAAGGAATGTCATCATTAAGGTCCTTCCGGTGACTTCTAAGTCTAAAGACCCCCGCCGTTCTCTCCGAAAAAGTAATGTGTCCAATTGGCCCATTTGGGTAGAATAATAGGGTCTGTCAGGCACAACTCAATTTATGTAATTTTTCTGTATGGCCTGTCTCTAAAAAGTGTCTTGTCGGTGGTGTATTCAATTTGTACATCTTATTGAGTTCAACTATCCTGATCCTTACTTTGCTGGTAGTCATACCCACATATATTAATCTGCAGGTGCATTTAATCAGATAGCCACACAAACTGCAATTCATGGGGTGTCATCTGTATAGGACCCATGGCGTCTTAAGGCCAACAATAAACCTGTGAAAATGGCCTTATACATGGTTTTCTGACCACAATGTTTGTTGAACTTCATTTTGTCTTGTGGTCTAGTGTGGACCAACACATCTCTGATGTTGTTGCTATGTTTTAATGCAAATATAGGCTGCACATGAAATGCATCTCCTATAGTCAAGATATGCCAATTGCTGTTAATTGTCTTTGTCACACTGTCTGTGAGGTGGCTAAAGGTGATCAGACTCACAAGTCTCTCTGATTTAGGTGTAGAGAAGGTTTCCAAAAGGGCCTCCCTATTTTTATTTGAGGCCCAATTGCCTGATATCTGAATCAACTCTTTAAGGTATTAACTCACTCTGAGATTTTCACTTATGTTGGCTGCATGTTGTTTATAATTCACAACTTTTGTACAGTTTCTCCTGAGCCTCAGAAACTGTCCCACTAGAAGATTATCCCATAATGCCTGTGGCTAAAATCTATTGCAACTGAGTAGTGAAGTGCAAGCTATGAGTTTCTGATAGAGTTCTTTATAAATCCCACCTTCCTTATGGTATACAAGGAGGTCAAGGAACAGAAGTTCTTTTTGCTGTATTCACCAGTAAATTTCAGGTTAGTATTAAAGCTATCTAGCCACCCTTAGAAAGCATCTAGAGATGCACAGTCACCCTCCCAGCTGACCAAGATATCATCAAAACATCTTTTCCACATCTTAAGGTTCATTTGGGAGGGGTTATCTGCAGGATAAATATGTGGGATTTCAAACCTGTGCATACACAGATTCGTCATGCTTGTAGCACAGGTACTGTCCATAAATATCCTAGTTATTTGCCAGTACAGTTGGTCCTGATAGGAGAAGATGTTTTCTTTCATCGCAATGGAGGTACATTCCATCACAAAAGGGGTGAGGGTAAGATTATCACATGTTAGTTGTTCTAACAGAAGCCTCACAGTATGTAAGGTGTCATCCTGTGGTATATTTGTATATAATGCTTCTACATCATATGACACCAAAAACTGTATCTGTGGATCAAAATTGACTGTAGTAATGAAGGATAAGATGTGTTTCATGTCTTTCAGATAAGATTGCATCTCAGTGACCAATGGTCTCAAAAACCAGTCCACACATATTTATCCTGCAGATAACCCCTTCCAGATGAACATTTGGTCATAAGATAGGGTAGTCTCATTACCCCTGTCAAACTAATGTTTTAACTTTATCCAGTGGGAGACCCAGAATAAAGGAAAATTTTCGCCCAGCACGAGATAGTTTTATCCACACTTTATACCATTCTTGAAATCTGCCCCTCACTTTAGTACATCTACATTGCTCATCTTGAAATACAAAACACCTCTGCTCCTCCTCTTTGGTCTTTGGGGAGTTGTAGCCCACACTGGATACCTTGCAGTCTCAGTGTGAGGAGGGAATCCAATGATGAAGCATGTCACCCTTGGATGAGTGAGGGTTCTCGTCCTAACAGCAAAGTTGCTCTGTCCGATCACTCCTTTGAGGTCATTTTTTCTCTTACAATCATACCACCAAGATGCACATATTGTGTGTTTGTATTGATAAAGGAGCAGCCCGTTGTTTAGAGGGTTAATGCTCCAGTAAGACCCCTACGTGTGTTCATAGTATATTATAAGTGGGTGCACTGGCCAGGTGGACTTGGCAGTTAAAACTGCACGCACAGACACTGCAGTGGCAGGTCTGAGACACATTTGAAAGGCTACATGTGTGAGTGGCACAATCAGTGCTGCAGGCCTACTAGTAGCATTTGATTTACAGGCCCTGGGCACACACTGTGCACTTTACTAGGGACTTATCAGTAAATCAAATATGCCAATCATGGACAACCAATCATAATCACAAGTTACGCAAGGAGAATTTGTCCCTTGGAACTGATCAGCAGTGGTAAAGTGCCCAGAATACCTAAACCAGCAAAAACAAAATCCAGCACAAAGTAAAATGTACAGGAGGTAGAGGCAAAAAGTCAGTGGGAAACCATGCCAAGGATGTCAGGTTTAAAACCCTTTCATGCTTTCGTCTCAGCATTCTATCTGAATCATGGACAATATATATGCTAAGGTATAATGCAGTTTGTTCTCCAATGTAGGAGAAAGTCCATTTTATTAGGTATCATAGTGATAGTTCAGAGTTCTCTCAAATAGAAGCCACTGAACAGTAAGGTTTTACGAATTATAGGATTGATGTTGATTACTGCATTCTGTATGAACAGTAACACATCATCTTCATAGAATGAAATTATCAGTCGCTTCAGGCTCACATAAATTTCATGATGGGAGATGCGTTCTCTATATGAACAGTCAAGCCACTCCACTGCGATTCAAAAAAGAAGAGTTGATAACGGGCACTCATGCCTTTTGCCTCTACCAATGATTATACTTTTCCATGAGTGGCTATAATGTACCTTAGCTGTTTTATTTTATAGCAGTGAGATTAATTTTATGAAGTGTTGTCCTAGACACAATCTATTCAAACCCACAAACATGTAAGACTTTTCAATTTAATAAAATGCATTCTCAGGTTTAAGAAAAAGCATTGCAGCTGGTAGTGAATATCCAATAGTGTGGAGCAGCTCAGAATGGATCTTACTTGGTCAGGTATTCTTAGATGTGGCATAAGAGGTAGTAACCTATATGCCAATATGTTCACAAATTCTTTGTTTTCTGTGTTTGAAAGTGAAAGTAGCCTGTATTAGAACATTGGAATGTTGGGAGCTCCATTGAAAACAATGGAGTGCTCCGGGCTTATAATGGCTGGTATAAGCCCGGAGCGCCAACATTCCAATGTGTCTTTGTTCACAGCTCTGGCTGTGAATAAAAACTTCAGGGAGCCGGAGGGGATTTGAATCCCCTCGCGCTCCCTGAAGGCTTCGTTTTGTTAGAACATTCTGCCCTCTAGTGGCAGAATGTTCTAATAGCCTTATAGCCCTTCGTAGCAGGGCTATACTGGCTTTTAAAGTCCCGCTGCTGTTGTTAAAGTCCCTCGCCTTCGGCTCGGGCCTTTAACGCTGCAGCGGGCCTTTAACAGCCGGTATAGCCCGCTACGGCGGGCTATAAGGCTTTATTAATACCTACTTTTTTTGCAGTCTATTAGATTTTAGTTCAATTATGACTGTGGCTCTCACATAATTGCAAAGAGTTTGACATCCCAGAGTGTCTCTTTAAATGTATTCAATAAGTGGGGCCAGGTGGGGTGGGTCTAGTACCTACGCATACGTTTTATAAGATTCAATGGTGAGACGAACATGTCCCATTGCTCTGCTGCTCAAGAGCGATTTGATTGCTAATGGTAATTCATCTAGGAAGTTCTCTTGGTTCTCCAGGTTCCACCTTTATTCAAATAGTCGGTCATTTATTGTGAAATGACTAAACCATGTAATGTGTATACAGTATCATAGTAGTTTGCAAATTTATTTAGCATGTCTTAATTATGAAAGGATATTATTTCCAAAGCCATTGAATGCCTGGGATGCTGGAGTGTTCTCTGTGGCCTCTTAATGTGCGCAAGGGTTCTACTGGATCTACCGCCTTTTCCAAATACCTGAGCTTGGACTTGTTTTCCAGGTGGGACAGTCAGTCACTGAATGCTTTCTGTATATCTACATTTTCACAAGGCAGAGTCCCTATACTTTAAATATTTTGTCATATTGTGGTGGCCCAGGGAATAGAACCTACGTTTAATTAAAATAAAATGTACAATTGTTATATGCAATTCAGTTTTTTATATCAACAATCATAAGTTGAACAAATAAGTTCTCATACGAAACTTATTTGAAATTTACATAATTTTTACTTTACATATAAAAAAATCACATTAAAAATATAAGATATAAAATCACAAATTTCTTTCTATCCTATATTTAATCCATGGATTTACCCAACATTCTTGATTATTCATCGGTCATATAAATGTATATTATACACAATCCTTTTGCAGTAAGGATCCAAGTCAGTTATTACAAAAGCAACAGGACATCAGATATTGTTCTGTTCGTTAATAACCACCAAGTTAACTAACTGCCTTTTATGTCTAAGACACAGTCAAGTTAGCCAACATGTGTTTCAATACTACTTACTCAAGGCTCTAAAAAGTATTTAGAAACATTATCAAGTTTCAGAACACATGAACATAAAATAAAATTCCTACTGTGTGATTCTCACAAATAAAAAACACCAAATAGTTAGCAGACAGTGTGATAGATTCTTCAATTTTGTTTCTATTGCAGTTCAAACTGGGCAGATGTACCTGTGCACACAATCTATCTAGAGATTAATCATAAATCATTTAGGATAAAGAGACAAAAAGGACCACGTGGTATGGATACAAAATACACACTTTTGATGTCAGTACAAATGTAGCGCAGGTGCAGATATATATATAATGTTGTAGTAGTTTCCCATTAGCATGCTGTCCATCCACTCTGTAATGCTTATGATGTCACTGTCATGACAATGGAATGCTTTGGTTTGAATCCCAGGAGGTTGTCAGTTCCTGGAAGCTGTGTAGATGAACAGTCTCTGCGGACCCTGATGACTCCCCAGCCAGCTCCCATACAAGGTGCAGGCGGAGCTGGCAATTTTGTTTTAAAGTGGGTGTGCCAATGCCCACCCGGGGCACCCACAACATATGCTAAAGTTGGGGGCCACAGGGGCAGCCCTGTGGCCCCAACCCGCTCCCCAGCCAGCATCCATTGCGGTGTTGGCGGGAAACATCTCTTTCACTTTGCTAGCAGGGATACCGGGTTGGGGTCCATGGGGTTTCAAAAGGCTCACAGAGGGGGCTGAGCACCCCCTCCCAATTTTATAATGTGTAAGTAGGGACTGACCCACCAGGTTTCCCGCCGGGAGGGTAAGTGCTCTCTGTTTAATCTTGGTTATTAAAAGGCACTAAGGATACCACCCGGTTGGGTGTTGTTGGTCAAGTTCAGCTAGCCGGTTGCTTTTCAAAAGCTTCTTTTTTGGCTTTCCTGTGATGTATCTAAAGTGTAGTCTGTTGACTATGTGAATGCATTCTAAGGTATCAGGCACTTCCGCCAACTCTGAGGCCTAAGCCTTGGCACAAAGGGTTAAAAAAAGTGGAGGTCAGGCAGTGACGAGGGGTTATCGCACTTCCCTCCTACGAAAGGAGTTGATGATGGCTGCAGGAACAGGAAATCTTGAGAATAGTTTGACATCTCCAGATGCGACTGAACATTCTGATCTTGAAGTAGCTGGCCTAGCTTCTCTGCAGGGTCACAAAATTCTCTTGGCTACAGGAGCTTTCATCCCCAATCAGATGGCTGGTGGAGACATGGCTGTGACTTCTGTGGAGACCAAATCAAGCCTGGGCCAGAGCCCGGGCACTGTTAAGAAATATCCTTTGTTCCATAAAAATAAACCTGCACTGGGGCTGCTGTAATGGAAGACTCACAGTAAACTGCTTCTTCCCCTGACCTTTTAACACCTGCTCTGGCTTTAATGGGTAAATAGGATTTCCTGCAGTCATCTTCATTGGCTCCTCAGGAGGCTGCATCTCTGGTTTTGCAGTCAAAAGGATTGGCAGAAGTACCGGGGGTTGAGTTGCTCAAACTGGTGGTTGAGTCAAAGCAGGAGGCTTTCCAGCAGGATGTTGAAAGTCCCACTATGCAATTAGAAGTTAAAAACATGCTCAATCTTATCCTGGATGAGATTAGGGAGTTAAAGGCCTCTCAAGCATCAGAGACTGCTGCCCTACAAGCCAGGCTCTCCAAAATCAATCGATGATTCTATAGCTCAGCTCCCAGAGAGGATAAAGGAGGCTGAATTCAACGATTTTGGAGTTGGAGGATCAGCTTATCATGACACGGAAGGAAATCATCCAATTCCATAAGCAACAGTCTCTGTAAGAGTATAAAATTGGGGAACTTGAAAATCATTCACATTGTTCCTATCTGCTTCAGTGGGTTCATTCATTTATTAAGTTCCATGTTCTGTCTGAATTTTCTGGCCATTTGACATTAACAAGAGCTCATTGGGCCCTAGCTCAGCGTTTCCCCAGATCTAAATACCCATGTGCAATTCTTGTTAATTTTAGGGACTATTGAGTTAAAGAGCAAATGTCACAGGCAATTCACCAGAGGCAGTTTTCTATGCCTGATATACCCCTTTACCACATATTTTCTGATCTGTCCATCTCTGCAGCAAGACGGCGAAAGGACTTTGTCAAAATGCTTCACTTATATAAAGCACAGGGTGTACAAGCAGCCATTGAGCAGCAATCTAAATTGAAGGTTTTGGTGAAAGGGCAATTCCATCTGTTTAGTAATATCTCTGAGGTTCAGGAGCTCTAGCAGCAGATTTCTAGTAAGTCCTATTAGCGACTCTCATAAATTGTCATTAGCTAGGATATATTGTTATTATAAATGTTGGTTGATAATGGGGTCCAAGCAGCTGGCAGCTGACTTTTTAATCAGGATGGCTTCTTCTTTGCTTTCTTGATCGGTGTTGGTGTGGGGGGAGGGGTGATGGTGCAAAAAGGTGCAGTGTCATGGCACCCAGCTTAATTAGGTGTACTTGAGAGGGGCATTGTGGGCACATCCCCTTTTTTTTCTATGGTTTCTTTACAGTATTTCTTTTGTGGGTCACTGGGGGGTTGCAGGCTTGTGGGAAGGATGGGGTACGCACATATATAAAACAATGAGCAGATTTAAAAAATAATTCCATTGCAAACGGTTGTGGGGTCCAGAAATTGTATTAATCAAACTCCAAACAGCTTGTATAGAGTCTTTTTTGGTTAAGGTCGAGGGGTTCGGAATAAGACTCCCACTTATAAGCATTATTTGAAAATGGGTCATTATTTTATCGTGCAATGTTAACAGTATGGTTAATAGACATATGTGTGGTGCATTGATGAGATGGTTGGCTTCTTTTTCTCCTGAAGAACTATTTTTACGAGAGACTCATCTTTTCGCTGAATGTTTTTATACCAAGGCCGTATTCTCATGCGATGTTTACTTCAGATCGTCTTGCAGTAATAGGGGTTGTAAACCTACTTGGGTAGATTTCTTGCCCGGGTCCTTAGCGATACATTAAGGGATTTGCAGGGTTGTTGGCTTTTGGTTACGGCCATGGTTAATTGGCTCCCCCTCAATTTAGTGAATTACCCAGCCCCTGTGGTGGATGAGCCTGAATCTCTGCAGCAGATATAAGATTGCGTTAGGAGCAGTCGGGATTATTATTTGGGGGGGGGGGTTTAATTACAATCAGGATCTTGCCAGGGATACTTCTGATAAATTTAAAGAACAGGTAAAACCTTGAACTATAAAGGTTATTGATTCCCTCAAGAAAGACTTTTAGTAGATACTTGGAGGTCTTATCACCCGGGTATTCAACAATTCACTTGTTTTTCATGTCGGCATCGCACCGTTTCTCGTATCGATTTTTTACTCTCTTATTCAATCACAAGGACTGGGTCTGATATTTGGGCCAACTCTTTCTCTGATCATTCACTTATCTCAGTTATTATTGAGGTTGCAGCTGGACCGCTCGCTATTATCAGATCAAAAATGGCTCATTGACATGAGAACATTTATCAAGGAATTTTTTTCAACTGAATCAGTCCAGGGCTTCTTGGTTTTCCATATGGAAAGCTTTCAAGGCCACAATCAGGGGCTGAAGAATGCACATCAGGCAAATCAATATAGGCAATGTCGAAAAACAATTGCTAAGCAGCAATTTGCCATTGATCATGCATCATTATTAAGTAGGTTATCAACGGCCTATGAAAAGGCCAAGGAGAATTTGAGGGATTTCCTTGTGTTACGAGAAATTACTAGCTCTAGGGCTTTTCCTCAGCAACCATATGAAGAAATCCAACAGATTAGAAGGTATTTGGCTTGGTCACCCAGGCAAAACAGGAGTCTTCATTTGTCAGGAAATTGAAAAACCCTGTTTCAGGTGCTCTAGTATTGGATAGGGACCAGGTTTGCCAAGTCTTAGTTTCATATACAAGCTTGTACTGTTCAACAATCTATTTTCAGTCATGCTCAGCTCAGTATTTTCAGGCTATTAGATTACCGTCTCTAGGGGATACCCAGGGTGACCAATTTATGTCCACTATTTGGCTTATGGAGGTAAATGACGCTGTAGCCACAATGCCTACCGGCAAGGCCTGCGGTAATGATGGCTTCCAAACAAAATTTATTAAAACTTTCGCTGCTAAATTGCTGCCTTTCTTGACTGAATTATTTAATTATGTCAAAGACGGGGGAGAAGTCTCATCTTATTTCAAAGAATCAACTATTGTCATCTTTTTAAAAAAGGTGAAGAACTTTGAGGATGTTAATTCTTACATGCCGATTAGTTTGCTTAATGCTGATAGCAAGCTTTTTTTTATGAAACTATAGGCAATTCGTATCAGTCTTCTCGCTCAGGTTTTAATTCATAGAAACCAGACAGGCTTTGAGGCTGGATGGCTGCGAACATGGGCTTTTTACTCCAGGCAATCGATTTCTTCTCAGTTAACCAGAAGACAAAGGCTGTAGTTATTATGGCTGATGCGGAGAAAGCCTTTGATCTTGTTAACTGGGATGTGTTGTTCTTTGACCAGGAAAGATTTAGTCTGCTTCTTTGCTTCGTCAGAATGTTTTCAAAGGTTGATCAAGGGAATATTGCCCACATTGTGTCGGGATTCAGTGTTCCAGACCAGTCAGACCAATATCCACGGGAGCGATGAGAATGTCTAACCACTCCCGTAGGGTATATCTACCTCTAAACCCACACTCACAGAGGGAGGAATGATATCCTCAGGAAGTGGAGAGACCTCAAAGAACCACCAGGGTTTCAGGGAGCAAGAAGGACCACATGCAGTGTATACCTGAATGGAAGAAACAGAGGAAATATAAATCTCAGGAAAAAGGAAGGAAACAGATAAGCATGTAAGTAACAGGTATACAAGTGTTAAGACATATGCTTTCCCAAACTCACCACGGTACCTTCAGCAAAGAGGCATTAAGCAGGTCTCTCTAAAGCATAGGGGAACGTGAAGGTAGTACGAAGGATTCTTGGGGAAGTCGTGCTCCTTAACAAAGTTTGTAGAAGAAGTCCTCCTCACAAATATCCTCAGTTCTCGGAGGAAAGAAGAAGTCCACCAGAGAATCCACCCAAAAATGAAACAAGCGATCTTTCCGTTGATCTAAGGGATTTTCCCCATCAGGAGTGAACAAAGTCTGTAAACATAGAAACCACAAAAAAAAATGTTCTCGCACAATCAGCAGCGTGTTTAACACTGCTTTCCTCTTGTAATCAAGCTGTAATGTTTCTGTGGCCCAAAGGATATTTGATTTGAGAGCACGTGCGTATTTAATTGGAGTTTGTTTCTAAGGACTAAAGGGTGACGCGACTCCGCGTTTCCACAAGTATCGAGTGCGTACGAGAGCGTCCAACTGAAGAGCCGCACTGCAGATAACACACAATTACTCACTTGCTGATAAATAGCGGTTCTAGCTCCTTACAGAAATGTCCGTTTAGTCAGTGCGAGCCGCCCTTAATACACAAAATCGAATGTCCGCGCCACATCGCGCTTTATCTTTCCATCCGTAGGAAAGCGTGTGTGGAGCGAGGAGCCAGACTGCAGCGTCCTCGCGTTGCAGGGAGTTGGGCGGGGATAGAACGGGAAGGCCGATGGCAGCGCGTCCTTGCGTTGCGGGGAGTTGAGCGGTGAGGGAAAAAGGAGATGGAGATTGCAGAGCGTCCTCGCACTGCTGAAGAGTGCGCCAGTTCCAGGAAAAGACGGCAATAACAGGAGGGTTCTTCGAGAGAGTAGGAGACTCTACTGTGAATAGTCCAAGTAGGGAGCTTCACTCTTCCAGTTCGAACAGATCACAATTGAAGTAAGCCAAGCACCTGCTAACGGGCGTTGACTGCCTTTATACCAGAAGTCAGCTGACAGGTATTCAATGCAGCATGGGAAAGCATACAGGATGATAACCCTCACAATGCATTATGGGAGAGGTAGTTCTGTGTGTGTTGGGAATAGGGAGGGATGCGATACAGGAAGCCTGGCGGTTGACAGTTCTCCCCCCTAACGGCCTACTCACTGGCCTAGGTTTAGAGGGGTGTAATGCGTGGAATCTTCTCACTAATACTGGGGCATGAATGTTCTCTGCAGGTTCCCAAGTTCTGTCTTCAGGTGCATATCCCACCCAGTCTACTAGGTATTTCAATTTCCCTCTGTACCTACGAGAAACCACTATACGTCTCACTTCATACTCCAATTTTCCTTCGATGGATATAGGGGGAGGGGGAGGTTCAGGACAAGAAGGAGAGACAAAAGGTTTGAGCAGAGAGGTGTGAAAGACAGGGTGTATTTGCATGTCTGATGGAAGTTCCAGTTTCATTGCTACGGGGTTGATTACTTGTAGTATCGGATATGTGCCCACATATCGTGGTTGTAGTTTTCGAGGTCCAGGTAGTTTCAAGTTTTTGGTGGCCAACCATACTTGATCTCCCTTTTTATACAATGGAGCAGCACGTCTCTGTTTGTCAGCATATGTTTTCATGGATTGCTTAGCCTCGTATAGCTCATGTTTGGCTTGTTCCCATATTGACATGAGTGGTAAAGGTCCCAGCAGTCACTGAGCACCAAGAACTAATGTGGGCGGGAGATGAAGGGGAAGGAACTTAGGATGACAGCCTGTGACAAAGTAAAAGGGAGAAACCTTGGAACTGGAGTGTGTAGAGTTATTGTACGCAAACTCCGCTAACGGGAGGGCTTGGACCCAATCAGGAGTAGTGGTACTGCTCAAACACCTCAGGAATTGCTCTAGAGTCTGATTGGTTCTCTCTGTCTGACCATCTGTTTGAGGATGGTAAGCCGAAGAGAGCCGATGGTCTATGTACAGGAGGACGACGCTTCTCTGTCCAAGCAGCCACTGGATGGAACGCCCTACCACGCTCCCTCAGACTTGAACCCAACTATTTGGCATTTCGCAAAAAGTTGAAAACACACCTATTCCCTAATTAATCGTCCCTCCTCCCTTCCTTCCCCTCAACTGGATCATAACTTCTATAGCGCGGGGATGCCCTTTGGTCACCAGGCGCTTTATAAATCGCTATTATTATTATTATTATTATGTGCAGACTGTTGCAGAGGCCTTGCCAAAATTTGGATACGAACTGAGGTCCTCTGTCTGAGACAATTACAGATGGCAATCCATGCAATCTAACTACATGTGCAATGAATATGTCTGTGAGCTCTTTGGCCTTAGGAAGCTTTTTGAGAGGAACGAAATGAGCCATTTTAGATAACATGTCTACAACCACCAGGATGGCTGTAAACCCTTTACTAGCTGATAGGTCAGTGATGAAATCCATACTGATGGAGGACCAAGGACAATCAGGGATTGGCAAGGGTTGTAACAGGCCAGCATGAGCAGAATGCAAAGATTTCTGACGGGCACATGTGGGACAAGCCTGAACAAATCTAGTGACGTCCTGATTCATACCCTTCCACCAGAACCATCTCTGACAGGTTTGGAGTGTTTTTTCTCCCCCGAGATGAGCAGCCATGGGTTAGGTGTGGCACCATTTCATGATTACATAGCGTGTTTGTTTTATCATAAGAAACGTCTGTTTCTTCCCTCAGAACGAACCGTTAGCTATGGTGTTCAAAGGGTCTGACAGCCAGTCATCTTGATCCAGCTTAGAAAACTCTTGTTCTAGGAGTACTAAAAAGGAGTTAGAATCACTATCTAGTTGGTCTCCCAGCGCAATGATCTTATGCTCAGGGATAATAGGCACAGGAGTTTCTGTAATATACCTGAGGTCTCTCCCCAACCGTGACAATGCATCTGCTTTTCCTTGTTTAGCCCCTGGGCGAAACGTAATAACGAAATCATATTCGCCAAAAAAGGAGACCCATCTCATTTGTCTAGGGGTAAGGGCTCTTGCCGACCTAAAAAACTGCAGATTTCTATGGTCAGAATAGATAGTAATGGTATGAGGCGACCCCAGCAAATAATGGCGCCATTCCTGAAATGCCATTTTTATGGCCAAGAGTTCTCTTTCACCTATGGTGTAATTCTGTTCCGATTGGGATAGAGTTTTTGAGAAGTAAGCTACAGGATGGAGAGTACCTGACTTAACATCCCATTGGGACAGGACTCCTCCTACTGCATATTGCGAAGCATCAGCCTCTACATAATAAGGTTGGGTCTCATCTGCGTGTCTTATGATGGGGCTGTATGAATCTGATTTTAGGTCCCGGAAAGCGGTTTCTGCAGCAGAGTTCCATTCAAACACCACCCCTTTCTTTAACAGCTTGGTTATGGGAGCCACCGTTTCAGAGAAGTGGTGTATAAAACGTCAATAGAAATTAGCGAACCCTAGAAAGGATTGTACCTCTCTTACAGTTCTCTGACTCTCCCACTTAGTTATAGCAGACACCTTAGCAGGATCCATATGAATTCCCGCAGGGGAGATAACAAACCCCAGGAAATCCACTTTCTGAACGTGAAAGAAACACTTGTCCAATTTGGCGAATAAATGGTTGTCCTGTAACCTCTGCAGAATCGTTTTCATGTGTTCTACGTGTTTCTGTTCTGTTTGGGAATAGATAAGAATATTGTCTATATAGACAATGACAAAGATGTCAAGGTATTCCCTGAGTATCTCATTGACGAAGAATCGGAAGGCCGCAGGGGCATTGCATAAGCCAAATGGCATTACGCAATCTTCATATAATCCGAACTTGGTGCGGAAGGCCATCTTCCACTCATCTCCTTCTCGGACTCGGATCAGATGATAAGCCCCTCGCAAATCCAATTTTGTAAAGATTTTAGCCTTGCGTACCTGATCGAGAAGGTTGGAGATGAGTGGAAGAGGGTATTTGTTTTTTACCGTCACCTTGTTCAGGGCTCGATAGTCCAAGCAAGCTCTTAATCCTCCTTCCCTCTTGGGAATGAAAAAAATAGGAGAGAACACAGGCGAGGTGGAGTGACGGATGAACCCTTTTTGTAGCATGTCCTGTAGATATTCATAGAGATACTTGGTCTCTGGTTCGGTTAAGGCATATATTCTGCTGACCGGCAGATCCGCACCAGGTATTAAATCGATTCTGCAACCGTAGGCCCTGTGCGGGGGAAGCGCTATCGCCTTCACCTCATCGAAGACACTGGCAAATTCAACATATTCAGCAGGCAAACTCAGGGAATCATACTGTGATAGGGCACAACATAAAGGGGCGTGCCACAGAGTTGTTTCCTGATAACAATGTACTAAACAATAGGGGGAACGTAGAGTTACCTTTCAAGAAACCCAATCTATGTTTGGGTTGTGTACTTGAAGCCAGGGTACCCCAAGGATAGCTCCAAATGTAGGGGTGTCAATGAGGTCGATTGAGATGACTTCAGAATGCCCATTGTCACATACCATGATAAGTTCAGGAGTGTGATAGGCTATTAGCCCAGAGGACAATTCGGTCCCATCTACCGCTCTTACTTTTTCAGGTTGATCCTTAGGAATGAATTCCAACCCAAGTGCCTTGGCTACAGTTATATCCAAGAAGTTTCCTGTAGCCCCTGAGTCTATCAAAATAGACATGGATTTTCAGTGCTGAGAGGGCAGAATAAAGACAACATTGATCACAAACTGTTTAGGCACTGGTGTTACGCCATATGAGATCTGTAATATTGACGGACTTGGAAGAGCGATCTCCAAACTCCCCAAGTCTGTTAGTTTTCCTTCGACAGTGCAGCGCCTGCTCTAACCAAGGGATTCTTAAGTGTACTCTTAGGTTTAACAGGACATTCCTTAGCAAAGTGTCCCCCTTTTCCACAATAGAGACATAAATTCATTTTTCTTCTTTTATCTCTTTCTTCTGTAGACAAGGGACCTCTTAACCCTCTGATTTGCATCGGTTCACTAAAATCTTTAGTTTCTTTCTTTTCGCAACGAGAAAAGAAAAGACGAGGGCACTCTCCTCTGGTTTTTTCTCCTTTCCTTTCCATCAAACGATGGTCTAGCTTGACCACTAGATCTATGAACGAGGAGTAATCCTCTGGGGATCCACTATTTGAGACAGAATGTCCTTCAGCTCATCTCTTAGTCCTCTATAAAATAGAGAAGTTCTCTTTTCCTCAGGCCATTGTGTCTCCGTAACTAGTCGATTAAAGGTGGTAATATAGGTCAGTAGATCTTTAGTTCCCTGCCTGAGATTGAGTAGTTTATTGTCACTCGCCTGCATATATGAGTGACGGGCAAACAGACTTCGCATCCTGTCATGGAAGTGCGTGAGATTATACAGAATAGGATCGTCATTCTCCACCAGGGGCACCGCCCAAAGTGCTGCATTCCCACTTAAATAAGAGATGATAAAGGCTATTTTAGCAGCGTTATCCGGGAATGAGGCGGCTCTACAAAGAAATTGAAGATGACATTGGTTCATAAACACCCCGTACTTGTTACTGTCTCCATTGAACCGTTCCGGCATGGCCAGGGGTGTATGTGGTGGGGTGACTACTGTCACGTTAACAGGGGCTGTAGTTGGAGCAGTGGATGTAATGGAGGCAGATGCAGGGACTTGAAAATGACTTGGTTGTATATAAGTGTGTTTGGACCTAGGATGTGTTTCAGTCATAGAGGCCTCTAATTGTTTTTGGGTTTTTAATACATCTAGTTCAGTTGCAAGGCGGTGATTCTCACCTCTCAACAGTTTGAGTTCAGCTTGTAAATTAACTACTGTAGCTGCCAACTCGTTCATGGTGATGGTAGGGTTGTTAAGGGACAGAGGCTCAGTCATAAGGGCGTCAAGCGAGGCCCCTTTGTTCATCTTCGCTCAGGGGTGAGGAGTTTTCGTGGGCTTGGCTTTCTGTCGGGATTCAGTGTTCCAGACCAGTCAGACCAATATCCACGGGAGCGAAGAGAATGTCTAACCACTCCCGTAGGGTATATCCACCTCTAAATCCACACTCACAGAGGGAGGAATGATATCCTCAGGGAGTGGAGAGACCTCAAAGAACCACCAGGGTTTCAGGGAGCAAGAAGGACCACAGGCAGTGTATACCAGAATGGAAGAAACAGAGGAAATATAAATCTCAGGAAAAAGGAAGGAAACAGATAAGCATGTAAGTAACAGGTATAAAAGTGTTAAGACATATGCTTTCCCAAACTCACCACGGTACCTTCAGCAAAGAGGCATTAAGCAGGTCTCTCTAAAGCATAGGGGAACGTGAAGGTAGTACGAAGGATTCTTGGGGAAGTCGTGCTCCTTAACAAAGTTTGTAGAAGAAGTCCTCCTCACAAATGTCCTCAGTTCTCGGAGGAAAGAAGAAGTCCACCAGAGAATCCACCCAAAAATGAAACAAGCGATCTTTCCGTTGATCTAAGGGATTTTCCCCATTAGGAGTGAACAAAGTCTGTAAACATAGAAACCACAAAAAAAAAAGTTCTCGCACAATCAGCAGCGTGTTTAACACTGCTTTCCTCTTGTAATCAAGCTGTAATGTTTCTGTGGCCCAAAGGATATTTGATTTGAGAGCACGTGTGTATTTAATTGGAGTTCGTTTCTAAGGACTAAAGGGTGACGCGACTCCGCGTTTCCACAAGTATCAAGTGTGTACGAGAGCGTCCAACTAAAGAGCCGCACTGCAGATAACACGCAATTACTCACTTGCTGATAAAGAGCGATTCTAGCTCCTAACAGAAATGTCCGTTTAGTCAGTGCGAGCCGCCCTTAATACACAAAGTCGAATATCCGCGCTACATCGCGCTTTATCTTTCCGTCCGTAGGAAAGCGGGTGTGGAGCGAGGAGCCAGACTGCAGCGTCCTCGCGTTGCTGGGAGTTGGGCGGGGTGTGGAGCGAGGAGCCAGACTGCAGCGTCCTCGCGTTGCAGGGAGTTAGGCGGGGATAGAACGGAAATGCCGATGGCAGCGCGTCCTCGTGTTGCGGGGAGTTGAGCGGTGAGGGAAAAAGGAAAGGGACATTGCAGCGCGTCCTCGCACTGCTGAAGAGTGCGCCAGTTCCAGGAAAAGACGGCAATAACAGGAGGGTTCTTCGAGAGAGTAGGAGACTCTACTGTGAATAGTCCAGGTAAGGAGCTTCACTCTTCCAGTTCGAACAGATCACAAGGGGGGCGTGGTTCTACCAATTGAAGTAAGCCAAGCACCTGCTAACGGGCGTTGACTGCCTTTATACCAGAAGTCAGCTGACAGGTATTCAGTGCAGCATGGGAAAGCATACAGGATGATAACCCTCACAATGCATTATGGGAGAGGTATATTGTTGTCAATTTCCATCTAACAAGCACTGTCCCGATAAATAGGGGACCAGTCAGGGGTGTCCCTTTCGCCTTTTCTATTCACATTTTTTATAGAGCCTTTTGCAATTAGGATTGGGGAAACCCAGGCTACTGGAGCCCCTCTTTCAGGTATGACCAAGCTAAAAATGTTTCTTTACTTGAAACCAGAAAAGCGTATTATCCTGCAGTTTTAGATAAATTTGATCAGTTTAATGATATTTGGGGCTATGAGATCAATCCAATAAAAACATAAGTCCTGCTCTTTAACTCTTCTGTCGAGGCCCTTCTAGCCCTTTCGTGTCCACAAGTTGAGATCAGATGCTGATTTGTCATTTAGGGGTATATGTTACTCAAGAATATTCTAAGCTTTTTTAATTGATCTATCTCCCAATGTTTTATCAAATAAAGGGGCTGCTCAACGGATGGCCCTCGCTCCCCCTGACTTTGGTAGGCAGAGAGGCTCTTATGTCTGTTCTTCCGCTCTTGTTGTTTCTTTTTTTCTAATATCCCTAATAAAGTCAGTAGTAGCTATTTTGATAATTTGGATGTGCTTTTTAGGCGGTTCATTTGGAAGAACAAAGCACCTAGGGTTAATTATTTTGTCCTCCAGCTGGATATTTTACAAAATGGGTTGGCTCTTTCCCATTTTCAAAGTTACTTTCAGGTGGCACTTTTGAATTTTTGTGCAAGGGTCTTGGACAGCAGAGGCACGATGAACTCTATTTTGCTTTATAGAATGATGCAAGAAGCTGGCACTCAATTTCCAGTTTTTATTAAGGTTCCAGAATTTCCCCCAAAAAACAGATATAAGGTTTTACTTGATTTAAGTCTCAGACTTTTTAGTATATTTCACTTTAATAAAGTTTCTTCAGGTTGAATGTTTCTCAGACTTTGGCAATTAGGGGATCTGGGTTTAACAATTCCCTGGCTGTAGTCAGCCTCTGGGATCATTCTGGGTTCAGAGAGTTGGAGTATTTTGTTCTTCAGGGTAGATGGATGACTTGGCTTGAGATTTTTGCTGTGTGATGAACACTGACCCTGGAACCGAGAACCGTGGAACCGAGAACCGAGAAGGAGTGTCTTTATTATGGCCCCTGAACCTACGAGCACTGCAGCACTTTATCCCTGGTCCCTGGAGGACGCCTAAAAACTCGCCAGCGGTCCCGCAGCGCGGGAGACCGTGGAACCGAGAACCGAGAAGGAGTGTCTTTATTCTGGCCCCTGAACCTACGAGCACTGCAGCACTTTATCCCTGGTCCCTGGAGGACGCCTAAAAACTCACCAGCGGGCCCGCAGCGCGGGGACGCGCGCAGGGGCATGCCCGGGCTCGGCCCAGGCGAAGACCGGGCCAATACGGGCCCGTCTTAGCCCATCATAGCCAGGCATAGACTGGGCTGGGCCATAGACTTTAGTTTTCCAATCATACAGCATCCAGGTTCTGCCAGATAAGTGGTTGTTATGCATCTTGTTGTTAATTGCCTGACTGTATGATCGATAGAAATCCTTGTTACTCGATCCGGTCTCGAGGTGCATGCCAAATTGCTTTTTTGTATTTTCATACTCATGCTTACTTAAATACTTCTTGCCTGGGTTTTCTAATTTTACTTGAGACTCCACCTTGTGGCATTGTTATTCTATACCGACTGTCACATCGCACCTTAGTTCTCTAGCTTCCCTTTATATCTTCGCTACAATGGTAAAAAGAAAAGCTACAAGCTCTCAGCTTAAGAAGCAGACAAAAGCGGGGGAGGGACCTTGTACTTCTATATTAAACTACCTAACGGGCGCCATGGGAGCTCTGGAGGAGCAAATTGTGTCGGTTGAAGAAGCCATCTCCCGTGATGGCACGGTCGCCACAGTTTGCTCAGGGGACTTACCTTTGAACCAAAGTAAACAATTAATTGACGACCATATTGCAGCAAGTAATGGGTGTGTCCTAGATATTTCAGACCACATATCTTTTACTGATCAGGATGCTGAATTGCAGCCACGCCCTAAACGATCCAAAAACCCGACTTCAACCTCATGCTTAGTGGTAGAACCAACATCGAGGGCTAAGGTCACCTTACCGAAACATGGCTCTAAGGGAATTAACAAGCCCCCCATAAAAAAAAAACCAAAAAATAACCCGTGGCTTGGAACCAACCCCCTCCCATGTTCCAACTCAGACTAGCTTACAGGCAATACAAACTAAGATAGAGGCAATGGATAGCTTTCTCAGGGATTCCCTAAGTAACATTACTACAAGGCTTGGTGTAATTGAAGAGTTCGTATTTAAACACCCGGAACATACAACTACCACCGAAGCGCCTTCATCTAACTCTAGTGCCCTTATAAACCGGCAAAACAAGGACAAGGCTAAGCCCACACTAAATCTTAAGAATAACCAGCCGAATACTAGACATCTCGACGATTGTGCGCCTCCATCGCAGGGTAGCGTCATAAGCCACTCACATCGAAGGCAAACTTTGGCGGATCATAATACCGATGATGCTAGTAGATATAACGTAGCCTCAGCTGTAAATCCTGTGCTTGTACAAACTGCTCCTTTCTTGGACTTGCCGCCTGCCACTACACCATACACAGTGATTTTAACCAACGTTCCAAAACTGAGAGTAGACCAGCACGAACCCTGGCAGGAGTTAAGAAATAAATCCTTAGCGTGGCTGGGCTCCAGGATTGGTGAAACTGGTAGACTGTTTGCGGAATTCAAAATGGCAAGGAGGGTAGGTTGGATTGGAAGAGACACTAAAATTCTGCCAGGTGACTGTGTGGTCCTGAATTTTAAGACACCCCAATTTGTCCACTGGATACTGGGCAGTATGGATTATCATTCATTGGTCCCAGGCAATATTGGTGCGGTCCCCCTGGGTTTCTTTTATATGCCCTGTGCCTTAGAAAAAAGAGTTCCAATTAAAGATTCTGGCTATAAATATTCCATACAAACACACAATCGATTTGAGTCCCTGCCCTCTCTAGAAGATGTAGATTGACACAGTGGATTGGTCAAACTAGGGGACAATCTGGATCAAGTTCCTGGGGAGGCGTTACACACCAAGAATAATGAAACTCGTATGGCATATTCCGTAAATAACTCCCTGCTAAGCTATATGGCTTGCATCACGCCTTCCCTTTCAGTTTCATCGGGCAGACCTAGTCCAGATCCTATGACCCCTAAAATCCCTGTAAAGCCTAACAACACGACTTTGGGTCCCCAAATCTATGTGTCCCAATTGTGACCTTTAAAAACCCTAGGACATGGTTGTGGGGGGAATAACGCAAGACTTAGCTCCAAGGGACTTCAAATTGCTTATTGGAATGTAGCAGGACTAAAATCGAAATTGTCGAACGATGTTTGGTTGGATTTCATACGGAATTTCGATATTCTTTGTCTCCAGGAAACCTGGCTAGTGGAGACCGCCCATTTGACTGGATTTAGAACTTTCTTCACACCTGCAGTTTCATCCCCTTCCGGCAGAGCAAAGGGAGGCCTTTGTGTCTATATTTCAAATCTATTGAACTATGACAAATGTAATTTTTTCGATGGCCATCACTATCAAATTATTGGTCTTACCTGTGATTCTCATAGGAAGCTGATAATAGTTAATTTTTATAATAATGTCCCACAGCCTTTGTTCGCAAGTACCCTGAAATCTTTATTAGATAGGATGGAGTGGCTCCAGGATTCCTCGGACAAGGACATAGTTATTCTGTGGGGGGGAGATTTTAATTGCTTATTATGTGAACACATAGGTAAAGGGATATGTGGCCTAATACATGATTATAACGATGAAGATTGTCTCCCACATTTTGCACATACATTTCAAGGGGAGTTATTCAACGATGTACTAACAACACAGGATATGGGTTTCTGTAATATGCTAACAACTCCCCCAACAGCTTTCTCCCCAACTTTCAATGGTCGTAGTGCCTCTTCCATAATAGATTTTATATTGTTGCATAACAGGCACTCCCCTAGAGTCATGAATTTTTATACATATGATTTAGCTTTAAGTGACCATTTTCCACAAAGTATAAGCCTGGTGATGAAATGTCATACCTTTGGAAAGAGGGGTAGAGACATTAACAATATTGATAATATTAAACTCACTAGGCAGAATGGATATGCACTAAGCTGGGAGCGCGTTAATCCCGAAGAATTTTTGAGCAAAATAGTTAGGGACTGTTATAGCAATATTGTGAATTGTCTAAAAGATCAGGGTGATTAGAGAGACATTGTGAAGAATTTCTTAATTATAGGAACAACTATTAAAAAGGCTCTTTTTGTCGAAACTAATAAAAGCAAAACTACTAAGTCTGGGTGGTTTGACCACTCATGTACTAAGGCCTATTCAAAGCTGAAGCAAGTGCTCCATGCGGATCCTAAAAACTCATTCGATATCCTTAATGCTAGGAGGGATTATAAAATCGCATTGAAAAATAGGAAAAAATATTTTAAAAAGTCTTTGTGGCTAGCCTTGCAGGAAGCAGCCTTATCGAAAGATTCGGCGGCCTTTTGGAAGGCTGTTAATGCTCCGTTCCTAATTAATCTGGATAGGGCCAATATCGAGATTGCAATACCTGAAAACGACTGGATTAGGCATTATACACATCTCTATAATTGTCCTACTGTTGCTGAGGACGCTCTAGGGCCAGTGGCAATTGAGCAGCTGTCCCAGGGTCCAGAAACCGCAAAACACCTGGTGTTTGAGCTCCAAGAAGTAAATGAAGCCATACTGGCTAGTCAATGGGGCAAGGCACCAGGTCCGGACGGCATCCCTGCAGATCTTTTTAAATGTAATCCTGAACTATGGGGACCTCTTTTAACCTCACTTTTTAACGCATCTAGTGCGTTTAGTCTTCCTCCAACTTGGTTAGTCTCTATTTTAGTTCCTATTTTTAAGAAAGGAGACAGAGCTAATCCGGCATGTTATCGTCCAATCTCCCTGTTAGACTCCTCTATGAAAATTGCTGGACGTGTCGTTTTAAACAGGTTACAAGAATGGGCAGAGGACTCGGGAATACTAAGTGATACCCAATACGGATTTCGTAAGGGTATGGGGACAGTGGACCAGAGCCTTAATTTAAACCTTTTAATCAGTAAGTACACGGCAGCAAAAAGGGGCAACCTATACTTAGCTTTCGTTGATTTATCATCAGCATTCGATTGCGTTGTCCACGCTAAGTTATGGGAAATCCTAGAAGAGCTAGGCGTGGACATTGCTCTAATCTCTTTTCTTAAACAGCTCTATGCAGGGGCCAAGGCAAGGGTGAGGTACGGGGCTGAGGGCCAATGTACTACTGATTTTAAGATAGGAAAAGGAGTGAGACAGGGCTGTGTTCTCGCTCCTTTCCTTTTTAATCTATATATTAACGGCCTAGGGAAATACTTAGTACATAAATGTAATAATCTCCCCCAAATAGAATCCAGACCTATCCCGGCACTACTATATGCTGATGACGCCGTGTTAATGGCCCGTACCCCCCTGGCCCTGCAACGAGTTATTTCCTCTTTTGAGAACTATATGTCTAACTTGGGACTCTCTATCAATGTTACTAAAACTTTTGCTATGTCTAGTGGCAGTAGTCAGAGCAAGGGTTCAAAGCCATTGTTTGTATATGATAAGCCTATAGAGTACACCAATTCATTTGCCTATTTGGGCATTTTATTTGATAACAAATTGAGCTGGCAACAAGCTGTGAAAGCTAGGAGGACCCTGTTTGTTAGAACTGTGACTGTATATAATTTTAGTAAAAAGTTGGGCAGAAGGCCTCCGCTTGAGTTGCTAAAAATCTATAACGCAAAGTGTGTCTCTGTTGCCACCTATGGAGCAGGTGTCTGGGGGATTGTTGATGTCACTATTTTGCAGACGGTGGAAAACACATTTTTAAGGTTTTTATTGGCTGTTCCAGAGTCCACCTCAACTTATTCATGTCATGTAGAATTAGGAATTGGCTATTTAGAAGACACTATTAAAATACAACCGATACTCGAGTGGCACAGGATTTGGACTTCGGAAAATCTGGCATTGAACCGTTCTATCATCCTTGACCTCCTAAAGTTGGAAGGGGTTTCAAAAATCAGATGGTTAACATATATTAAATCTTTCTGTTGTAAATTGGACCATCGTGAGTTTTATGATAAACCTACCACTTTGTCTGGGATAGCGAGAAAAGACCTGAAAGAACTGTGTTTGGACTCTTTAAATGATTGTAGATTAGCCTCTGAATTGAAGAAAACATCTGTCCAGAGACACCAGTTGATTTCTACTCACTTATCAATTCAACCGTATATAACAACTGTTGTAGGTGACTTTGATAGGTTTTTGTTAGTTCGTTTTCGTCTGGGAATAGTCCATAGGTTATTCAGCTTTCCAGAACGGAACGACTGGTCCAAACTTTTATGCAACTGTCCATGTGATGATATTTCGTCCCAATCTACACTGCATGTTGTATTTTTGTGTAAATTCTATACTATTCCTAGGAAAAGATGGATTCTGCCAGTCATGAAATCCTTTGGTCTCAGGCACTGCCGACCTGCACTTATAGCACTGCAAATGTTAGACACAGTCAACAAATCAAGGAATCAATTGTTAATATAGATATGCCTATTGTTTTAACTTGTAATGTGATTTTCATGCTTTTATGATTAATGATTTTAATCGAATAAAGCTGTACTTGACTAGTATATTTCACTTTAATAAAGTTTCTTCAGGTTGAATGTTTCTCAGACTTTGGCAATTAGGGGATCTGGGTTTAACAATTCCCTGGCTGTAGTCAGCCTCTGGGATCATTCTGGGTTCAGAGAGTTGGAGAATTTTGTTCTTCAGGGTAGATGGATGACTTGGCTTGAGATTTTTGCTGTGTGATGAACACTGACCCTGACTTTTTCTGGGCTACCATCAGATTTTATCTTTTTGTAGGGTCAACATTTTGATTCCAGTCTTGATAGCCACACTGCACTCCAAACTTTTGTTAGGTCGAGGAAGGTTGGGATGGGGAATTGGTAGCAGCTAATACAGAATCTAGAGATACAAACAAATGTTATTAGGAATATTTTACATAAAATCCGGTTAACAACACATTGTCGTTTCCCAAAAGCAGATTGGAAAACCATATCACTTTTAGGCCATAAGTTGTTGAGAGCAGAACACTTTAAAATTATGTAATTTTTCACTTGTTGGGTGGCATATAATACTCTAGGAGCTGTAAATAGAATGTTTCCGTGACTTGAGAATTCGGGCTTTTGCTGTAAGCACCAGGGTGAAGGGGGCTGGTTACACATTTTTTACTCCTGCCCTATGTTAATGTCCTTTTGGATCCAGTTGTTCTCTGTTTTGAGTTTGGTTATTAAGGGTAGCAATTTATTTAGATCCTGCTTTGGTACTTTTCAGCTTTTTAAAAAAATGGGCAATCTTTGAATTTACCAAAATCAGGGCAGAGATTCTTGTCAATTGTTTTTATTATAGCCCACGCTCTGATTTTGCAAATGTGGCAAACCTGCAGGGCTCCTGTTTATCAAGAATGTCTGAGTAAAATGATCAGGACAATACAATTTGAGGAAGCCTATGCAGAGATGATTGGGTGTTTAAAGCGATTTAATGCCTCTTGCCACTATTTCAACGTAATCAACAACCAGGGCTCTGTGGTTTAGAAGAGTTTCAGATACACTCTAGGTGATTCTTGTGTTATGCCTTCATGGCCGGGGTGACACCAGTTCTTTAATATGTTATTGGTCAATCCAATTCAGTCTGATTCTAAATATCATTGTTGCCTTACAGCACTTTATTGCTGAAGTGATTCCCAGTTTTTGTTTGTAATATGACCATTAGGGATAGTGGCATCCGGTCACTACTTGCTTCTGCTTAAGCACTTTACTATATCTGCAATGAATCATTGTAATGTATATATCTCAACTTTACATGCACTTTATAATATTTTTAAGGCACCTTAGTGGTGAATTTCTACCTCCTGGATTTTCCTATATTTATCATACTTCTAAATTGTCTTTTTTGGAGTTTTTTACTTTCTTTAGTGATAATAGAACATTTGCTTTCTTGATCACATGCATTGAAATATGCTTTCAATTCCTTTCAGATTTGTTATTGATATTAATCATGGCTGATGTAGGAAAAGTTATTTCGTTTCATGATCAAAATTGCGAGTCCTTGGTATAAATTTTGCCTCTGCACTGTATTGTATTTGCGAGGAGCAGTGACAATGAATATTTTCTAACTCGTCTGCATATGCATTTTTAGGGAACCTTAGGAATAAATTCTTGCTTTTTAGTTCCTCTGCTTTTAACTATGTCTTAAACTGTCCCTTTTTTTTTTTTTACCTTTGGTGTATGTTATGTATCTATAACTGTACCCCCACTTTGTGAGTTGTAATTCATATTAATCATGATTGTTGATTAAAATGTTTCAGGTTTTTTAAACGTTGCTCAAATAAAATAAATAAATAAAAATGACCCGATTATTCGTTCAGTCTAGAGGTCTTGGAGACTAGCTTGGACCACCCAATCCTGTTTATGGGTGTTAGTTCTTCTATTTCAAGCAGTTGTCCCTTGATAAGTAGTTTATTTGCCCATTGAAAAAGGGTCACTTGAGACGTGATAAGCTTTGCTTCTTTTGCCTTTATTAGAGATTGTTGTTGAAAAAGTGATGGAGGGATAAAAGTGTAGTCCAATCGATTCCCTTTTTCTCTAATAAAATGCGTTGGCTTCGCTGGAATGTCAGGTGCCAGCCTTCTATTTAAATGTATTACTGGAGAAGCAAATTTTTGTGACCAAAATTGTATGGAACCCTTCTTTCTGGTCTTGAAGGTAGAAACACGCCTGGGATCAAATCCAATAAAATCCAACTTTTAAAGAGCCTGGTTAAAAGGTCCCCGTCCTCTACAGATGAGTAATATACATTGTCAGATTACATTTTGTTAATTGGGTTAACAATATTTCGCTGGTGTCCCTGTGTGTAAATAACTTGTGTCGGATGTTTCTAGTTGCTGGGAAAAAGAAAAGCGTTGTAAGAGCGCTGACTGTGTTATCCTTTTAAGAAGCTTATCCAGCAGAATATAAAGATTTCCGAGGATAATTTTTGGGCTCGACCTCGTTTTATATTTCTGTAGCCATATAACCAAGTTTAGTTGTGATGAAAACTTGTTAATCCATCCTAAAATCGTCTGACAATTTTTTTACCGAAAATATTTAAAATGTGCCACATGCTTCCATTCTTATTATATTTTTATTTTTAAAATGTGTGAACGTTTTCATCCCTTACCCTGTGGACCCTGCCCCTGATGTTCTTTGTAGAAGCAGGAACACAACGCTTGTATATTTCTCTGCTGCCAATGCCCGCAAATGTTTCCTTTACATAGAGCCGTCACCTGGCAATTTGGTGTTTGTCTTGGAGTACCCACTTTATTTGTTCCGTAATTCAGCACCGCTCTCGCATGAAATTGTATGCTCTCCAACGGCAGCTGTGTTTGCTTGTATCATAGCAGTAACTAATTCCCGCTATATTTCATGCAGGTGTGCAGAATGGACAAATACGCTGGGTTTTGCCTGCATTGCCTTTTGTGGGCCTCTTATGACGCAGTCTGTCGTACTTTGACTGGGCTCCCTTTGAGAGGAGCCTTCCATAGCGAAGCCATCTCCGGTCATGCTCAATCGGTGGATGCTATCTAGACCCAGGTGTTCTTTGGCATACTTTCCCCGTGCTTAATTTGGCTAGGTGGCTGCAGACGGTGCGCCCTGGCAATTACTATTGAGAGCGAGGAGTCTGAGACTAGGACTTAGAGCAAGAGACAGAAAGGCAGGAAGAAGAGAAACATAAGAAAACGGTGGCAAAAGGAGAAAATAACCGAAAAAGACACTGTAAAAGAGGGATGAAGATTCAGGATGGGTAGGGTGGTAGAAAAAAAGAGGCATGAGGTGGATTCAAAACTAAGCAATCACGGCATTCAGCAGCTCATGCAGTGGTCTCCTAAGAAAAACTTCGGGGCACTGCATTTGGGTATTTTAAAAACTATTTCAGGCCTGCTGCTGTGCTTGCACTGGCGTTCTTTGCTTCCAGAGTATTTTCTTCAGTGTTATCACATATGCAGCTCATGTCAAGGAGACAAGATAATATCCCATTACCAGTAATCTTCATTACTACTGGTCCCATTGTCCACGTCCATTCATGACAAGTGGAGAGAATCATCTCCCGACAGAAAAAAAGAACAGAGTAATGCTGGGACCCTAACACCCCCCCCCCCCACTGGGAGCACATAAGCAGCACTTACCCAACATTCTGCCTGAACTACCAAGCCCTGAACAGGAATGCCGGCCATCCGGGAGGGAAGGCAGGGTGCAATGAATCGGACGAGGACAGCGGGACCAGGAGTAATGAAGATTACCGGTAAGTAATAGGGCATTACCTCCAGGTCCTTACTGTCCTCGTCCCATTCATGACAATTGAAGAATACCGCAGCCAGAAACCTGGCCGTCCAAAATCCCAAACATACCCAGGAAACTACACCAGAGGCAGCAACCAAAGGGAAGCAAAAGGGAGGACCGCAGGAAACAACAGGCAGAGCACCCAGCCAGGAAGGACCCCCACCAAAACACAGGATCGAACCCACCCAAAACAAGCAGGAAATGACCAAGACGAAGATGAGGAATACACACAGAGGGCAGCCAACACACACCAGGAACCCCCCGAGCCAACAAGGAAGGAGGAGAACCCACCAAAAAAAAAACACAAGAGGCTGCCAACAACAGAAGGACAGCGAGGAGGCCACACATGGAAGAAGACCCCAAGTGGCCAGCAAGCCAGAAACAGGCCAACAGGGACACAACCAAGGACCAGAAACTAGGACCACAGAAAACTGAAGGTGACAGCGACACCAAGGAGGCAGCCAACCAGAGAAATGAGAAACAAAGCACCCAGGCCCCCAACAAAAGGCAAACCCTAAACCGCCATACGGAAGGGAGCATGCCACAAAGGCGACAAGGCCAAGAAACCAAGGCTGAAAAGGAGGCACCCCACAGAGACCCCAAAGGCAAAGCCCCAGAAGGGAAACAGGGGTCAAAGCAACCAACACTACTGGAACCCAGTGGAGCAGAGAAGACAAAGCCCCAACAGGACACAAAAAACCCAGAAGTGCGCCCACCGGACAAAAGACAGACAAGCCCAGCACCACCAGGCAGCCACACGACCCGGCAGCAGCACAGACACAGAGCGAGCCCCAGCAAGAACAGAAGGGAAGCTCCGACAGCCAAACGGACACACAACCCCAAAGAAAGAAAGACCCCACAGCCCCCATCGCAACTAAGCACGAAGGGCAAAAAGGGCCAACCACAGGACAAACCTCAACACCACTGGGTAGCCCCATTGGAGACCAAACCAAAAAAGAAAGAGGATAGTACCATACAACAGGGCAAAGGCACAAACCCAAAGGCCAACCAAGGGCTGGACCACCCAGACCAAACCAGGAAGGGGGGAAGCACCGGCCAGGCACCAGCCCCCCCAACCAGAATGACCTGGACCCCAGAGAGCCCAGAGGACATCGCCACCGAAACCACAGAGAGGAGGACCAGGCCCCATGGAAGAACAGCCAGCACCAACCACCAGAGCCAACACAGGACAACCGCCAAGCACCCAGCCCAGGAGACGGAGACGGAGCCAGAGCGGGAGTCCAGTGACAGACCAAGAAGCAAAGGCCAAAACACACACAAAAAGCCGGGGAAACACAAACACAACCCCCGATACATCACCCGACAAAGGCCCCAAGAGCAAGAAGGGAGCAGGCCCGAGCACCCAAAAGAAAACCAGCCTCCGAAAGATCAAAAGACCAACCAGGAGGACCAGATGGCTAGACCCCAACCGAACCATAAAGGACAGGGGAAGAGCCGGAGACCAGAACCCTCTGAGGCCCAACACCCCTCAAGGAACAAGGCCAGCAAAAGAGCCCCACCAAAGGAAAGGCAAAAGGGCAGAAACCACCAGAGCCTGACCCAAACCGAATCAGGGCCAGACCCGAAAGGCCAGAACAACATGGGAATGCGAGGCAAAGCTACTTAGGCCACTGAGACCAAGGCAACCCAAAGAATAAAGGGGAACAATAGGGAAGACCCCACTCCAAACAACACAGCCCCAGGATGACACCCCAACTGCAAACCCAGGGGTGACCGGAGTGGGAAACCACAGCCCCGGAGAAGGCACACACTGATCGGAGAAGAGGCATAACTGGCCCCCCAATTGAACAGCCAGCTGACTAAGCGGCCCAGAGGACCAAAGCAAGGGAACACCCCAAGCGAGCCCAAACACCAGCAGCTGAAAGGCCAAGACCAGAAACAACAGAAAGAACAATCCAGCCAGAGACTCCCCCATAGGGAACAAGCAGCCAGCTGACCGAACCACAGACAGGCCAGCAAAGACCTGAGGTCACTAACACAGAAATAACACAGGCCCGGAAGGGGCGGGACAGTGCCAACAGCCACAAATCCAAAACCCCCAACCACTGAGGGGAGAGAAACCCCCACCCCCGAAACCAGCCAAGCCACAGAAGCAACGGAAGCCAAGCAGACTGCACAGGCACACAAACTCCATGGCCCAGCATGCACTAAGGGAGTGCAGGAGCAGGGGAGGAAACGCCCCAGGGCAATATGCGGCCGGGAAGCCAAGGCCAAAACCAAGCAACCCGACCGGGCAGGAGGACCAGGCGGCCAAACCGGCACCTGGGGAAGGCCCATGTAGAGCAAAAGCAAAGGGCAGGGAGGTCAGCTGAGACCCCCGGCACAGAACCGCTGAACCATACAGGACAGAAACACAAACAAGGGACCAGCCCAATGGCCCAGACCAGCAAGGGTCGAGAACAGAGCAGCCCGGCCCAAATAAAACAGAGGCGACAGCCAGAGCCCTACAACCAGACCGCAAGCCAGTCGGACATGGAAGAGGGACAGCACCAAAACTGCACCCAAAGCAGGAAGAGCCCGAAACAGTGAAACTCGTACCTCTGCCAGTGGCTCTGTTTTCTGGGTCCAACAGTCCAGGAACAGGAGGGAGCAGAGAAGCCAGAGGCACAAGACCCCGTCCGAACCACAGCGCCAAGCCCCTGGACAACCAGCAGCAAGGCAGACAGTCACCAAAAGGGGCAAGACAAACACCATGTGACCTCACCCCCAACAGGGTGAGGGGGGCACGCCAACTGACTGACACCCCCAACGGGAGCAGGCCCATGGGGTGCATGCAGGTAAGACAGGAGCGGCGGACAGGCTAAGACCTGCTGTGAGAAGTTGGCCTGGTATATGCTGTTCACTAGTTCTAGTGACCACCTTGTACCATGCCAAGCAACCCTTATGGTGTGGTTGTAAGTCAACCTTTTTGGACTAGCTGCCCTAGTGGTAGCGTAGGCTAAGCAGTCTTTGAGGCTAAACTCGTGAAGCGTGTTAAGCAAGCTGTTTTACCAATAGTAACCCCCTTTTATACCAATGAAAGGACACCACACAGATATATATTCAAAATATATATGTATTTATTTCTCAAAGTAACCCCTAGTCTCTTTATGAGCACAGGAGCACAAATCGTCAAACAAGATTATCACAGAATACACAGAAGTTGCACTTTATATGGATAGGCCCTGGTGGCCACTCGAACCATATACTAAAATAGTGGTATAAGTACCACGAACAGAAAAGGGAAAAGGCCTAGGGCCTCTAGAATCGCTGGGCCTACAAGGAGCTAACGTCAGTTAGTGACCAGGAGGTCCACGGGTGGCGTGTGCAGAGCAAATAGTCACACGCGTGCTCCCATAGGTTTCAATGGGTGCGTAAAAAGTACAAAGTTACTGCAAAAGGAATCTTCCGGATGACCTAGGAACTTAAGATTTGGAACACAGGCACTAGAGATGTAATACTACACTTGGGCACCGGAGTACCAGCTTTACCTCACCCACAGGAAGCGGGTGCATAGGCCTCGAAGTGCGTCGGGTTTCTTCTATCGGTTCCGTGGGGCCTGTAGACAAAAGTGCTGCAGGCGGTCGGTCGGGAAGAGATGCAGTGGATCCAAGAGTGGATCGGAGATGTTGAAGACCTGTAAGCAGAGGGGACAGTGTTCACAGTCACTAGCCAGTGACCAGCGTGGCACCAGGTGGGTACCAGGCGATGTCGGGTGCAAACAGGAAGGAAGGTGTAGCTTGACTCTGCAGCCACGTGGTCCCTGAAGGTCGACGACGTCCAGGAGTCGACTCACGAGCTGTCCCCCGCAGGCTCTCGCTGTCGGCGGTGTCGGTGACTTGATCGCAGCAAACAAGCCTTGGCAAAAGCAATTGTTGCGGGCAAGGAGTTTAAGCTGATGGTTCTGACCAGCAAGGTCAGAGGAACTGCTCCTTTGGAGGGGAGCAAGGGCCAGTCTGGAGCAACCAGACCAGCGGTGTTTTTCGTAGAGTTCGTCGCCAAGATGGCCACTAGCCAGCGGGCCAGCAACCGGTTAGGCGCGTCGAGTGGCAAAATGCAGAAGGGCCCCACGCAGATCGTGGAGATGCTGGAGGGCTCACCTTTGGTGCAGATGCTGCTCGAGGGTTGGGCTTCTCAGGACCCAAAGCACAACTTGGAGGGAGCCTCGGTTGTTGCACTGGTCAGCTTGTCGTAGTCGTTTCAAGATGGCTGGCTCCACGTGTCTCGGTGCCTCCACGGGTCTCCTCTTTGCAGGGACTGTGGATCGGGCGGTGAGAGGTCTGGAGGTCCAGGTCTTGTCAGTCTCTGGGCTCGGGCTCCGGCGGGAGGCGGCGGCAAAGCAGACGTTGATTCGCTGGATGGTGCTTGCGTTAGCAAGGTGGTCACTCCCTGACCACAGGGGAGATTGGCTTCAGTCCTCTGTGCAGCAGAGCGTCGAAGTTCCCGTCTTCTTCTTAGTTTTAAGTTGATTCCAGGATGTCTGAAGTCTTAGGACACAGCTCCTACCTTTAAGCGGATTCTAGGGGCCGGACTACCTGCTAGGTCCCTCCCTATGGGTGGGACCAGGAAGGGGGGTGGTTACACCCCTAATCCTTTGTCCAGCTCGCCCCAGGCCCGGGACTGGTGTGCCCCAGGACCGGTTTGAACTGGCATATGCACCGAGGCTCCTTGTGAGCCACAGGCATGTCTGGTTTCTTTCAAGCCCTACCTGACCAATACACAAAATCCTGTCTGGGGTGGTGCACGCACCTCCCCTGGCAGGAAACCCTTTGTCCACACCTCCCAAGCTGGAAGGACTCCCAGCAGCAGGAGGGCAGACTTCTGTCTGTGGTGGCAGCATCCATTTTGTGGAGCTGAGGCTATGTCTGATTTTACCCGGGTTTCAGGTACTGTACATGTCGTGTCCCTCTAGAAGGGTGGAATGCTAACCCCGTCGCCAGAATTGGCGAGGGGTTAGTATTCCAATTCGTATGACACCTTACTCGACATGTTTTGATAAAGCCAAACCAAAGATAGCATTTAACCGCGAGGTTCATAATGCACTTAAGAGTATATGGTATGACGATATCTGGAAACAGTAGAAGGAAGTTGTTCCGACCACTGCAGACAGGCTCAGCTCATGCCAGAGCACCATCTCACATGGAACCAAGCACTCTGCCTTCAGGATTGTTAAGGCCTGCCATAGGAGTGACTTATAGGTTACCAGGTGTCCCATTTAAGGTTAGGTATAGGTATACTACACCTAAGTAAGAGGTGATTACACCAACTTACCCCAGCTGAGTGATCAGCCAGTTGTGTCAAATTGTTAGGCCAAGCCTGGGGTGGCATAATACATGCTTCAGCCCTTGGCAGGCCTTGGGTACACCAATGCCCTGGGTACCTAGTGTACACTGGTACAGGGGCTGACAGGGTGATCCACTTCCAATTGGTTATGCACCTAGGGTGCATAGTTTTAATTTAGTAGAGAGAACAGCAGGCTGGGGGTCTGATTGGCAGGCCCACAGCCTCAATATGTCAAAAACCAGTGAAGCAAAAAGCAAAAATTTGGGGTGACCATAGGATAGCAGACCCTACTCTCCTACACAACCCCCCCCCAAACGCTGGGACATTAAACTAGCCTTGACCAGTCTCGTCTTCATGTCCTAAGTGGAAGTACCTGGAGAGACCATCTGCATTCCCATGGTCAGTACCTGGCCGGTGCTCCACTGTAAAGTCCATCCCCTGTAGGGAAATGGACCACCTAAGCAGTTTGGGGTTTTCACCCTTCATCTGATTTAGCCACAAGAGGGGCTTATGGTCGGTCTGAATCTTGAAGTGAGTGCCAAACAAGTATGGCCTCAGCTTCTTCAGGGCCCACACCACAGCAAAGGCCTCCCTCTCAATAGCTGACCAATTCTTCTCTCTGGGGGTCAACCTTCTGCTAATAAAAGCAATGGGTTGGTCTTGACCATCTACATTAAGTTGTGACAGCACCGCTCCCACACCCAACTCAGAAGCATCTGTTTGGACAATAAACTCTTTGGAGTAGTCAGGACTTTTCAGGATAGGTGCAGAGCACATGGCCTCCTTTAGGTCATCAAATGCCTTTTGACAGCTTACTGTCCACTGAACCTTTTTGGGCATCTTCTTGGATGTCAGATCATTAAGAGGAGTCACAATGGACCCATAGTTCTTAACAAACTTCCTGTAGTACCCAGTCAAGCCCAAGAAAGCTCGAACTTGAGTCTGGGTGGTTGGAGGGGACCAGTCCTTGATGGATTGTATCTTACTCTCCAGTGGTTGAACTTGGCCTCCACCTACAAGGTGGCCCAAATATACAACCTTACTCTGCCCTATCTGGCACTTTGTAGCCTTGATAGTGAGGCCTGCCCTTTGCAGAGCCTCAAGAGCCTTCTTCAGGTGGATCAGGTGATCCTCCCAGGTGGAGCTAAAGACAGCAATGTCATCAAGATATGCTGCGCAAAAGTCATCCAACCCAGTAAGGACTTGGTTCACCAGCCTTTGGAAGGTGGCAGGTGCATTCTTCAGACCAAAGGGCATCACCACAAACTGGTAGTGCCCACCTGGGGTTGAGAATGCTGTTTTGGCCTTAGACTCCTCAGCTAATCTGATTTGCCAATAGCCAGCTGTTAAGTCAAATGTGCTCAAAAACTTTGCAGAAGCTAGTTTGTCTATGAGCTCATCTGCCCTTGGAATAGGGTGTGCATCTGTCCTGGTGACAGCATTGAGTCCTCTGTAATCCACACAGAACCTCATCTCTCTCTTGCCATCTTTGGTGGGAGGTTTGGGGACCAGAACCACTGGGCTAGCCCAGGGGCTCTCTGAGGGTTCAATGACACCTAATTCCAGCATTTTATGTACCTCAGCCTTTATACAGTCCCTGACGTGGTCAGGTTGTCTGTAAAGTTTGTTCTTTACAGGCAGACTGTCACCAGTTTCCACCACATGGGTACACCAGTCAGTTTGGCTAGGTATCAAGGAAAACATATGTGAAAATGATTGTAGAACCTGTCTACATTCAGTCTGCTGATGGGCAGTGAGGTTGCCTCCAAGGGTCACTCCTTCAACTGAGCCATCTTCAGGGTTCTGAGACAACAGGTCTGGGAGAGGGTCACTCTCTTCCTCCTGTCCCTCATCTGTAGCCATGAGCAAGCCCATGTCTGCCCTGTCAACATATGCTTTAAGCCTGTTAACATGGAGTACCCTGTGGGGACTCCTGGGAGTCCCTAGGTCGACCAAGTAGGTGACCTCTCCCTTCTTTTCCAGGATTGTATGGGGTCCAGACCATTTGTCTTGGAGTGCTGCTGGGGCCACTGGCTCCAACACCCATACCTTCTGTCCTGGCTGAAACTCAACCAAGACAGCCTTTTGGTCATGCCAAGCTTTCTGTAAGGCCTGGCTTGCCTCAAGGTTTTTGGATGCCTTCTCCATATACTCAGCCATCCTGGAGCGGAGACCAAGTACATAGTCCACTATGTCTAGCTTAGGCTTTTTGAGAGGTAACTCCCAGCCTTCCTTCACCAAACACAGTGGGCCTCTCACAGGGTGCCCAAACAACAATTCAAAGGGGCTGTAGCCAACTCCTTTTTGTGGGACCTCTCTGTAAGCAAACAGAAGGCAGGGTAGAAGGATGTCCCATCTTCGCCTGAGCTTTTCAGGTAATCCTTTGATCATACCCTTTAGGGTCTTATTGAATCTCTCAACAAGCCCATTGCATTGTGGGTGATAAGGGGTGGTGAACTTGTAGTTGACACCACATTCCTTCCACATAGCTGTTAAGTATCCTGACATAAAGTTGGTACCTCTGTCAGATACTACCTCCTTAGGAAACCCCACTCTGGAGAATACTCCCAGCAGGGCCCTGGCCACAACAGGAGCTGTAGTGGTCCTAAGGGGAATTGCCTCTGGATACCTGGTGGCATGATCCACTACCACCAGTATAAATCTGTGCCCAGATGCAGTGGGAGGATCCATGGGACCCATTATATCTATTCCCACTCTTTCAAAGGGAACCCCCACCACAGGTAGTGGTATCAGGGGGGCCTTTGTTGTGCCACCTGATTTGCCACTGGCTTGGCAGGTAACACAGGAGCGACAAAACTCCTTTGTATCTTCATTCATGTGAGGCCAGTGAAAGTGAGGGACAAGTCTGTCCCAAGTCTTGTTCTGGCCTAAGTGTCCTGCTAAAGGAATGTCATGGGCCAAGGTAAGAAGGAAGCCCCTAAATTGCAGAGGTATAACCAACCTCCTGGTAGCACCAGGCTTGGGGTCTCTAGCCTCTGAATAAAGGAGCCCTTCATCCCAATACACTTTATGGGTACCTTGAGCATTCCCAGCAGCCTCAGCAGCAGCCAGCTGTCTGAGGGGTTCAAGAGAGGGACAGGATAACTGAGCCTGCCTCAAGTCAGCCCTTGAAGGTCCCCCTGTCCCCAGAAACTCAACCTGGTCAGGTTCAAGCTCTTCAGGGACAGTTCCTTCAGGGTCCTCTAGATCAGCTTCCTGGGAAGGCTGATCATCACTCTGAGGCAGGGGGGAAGGCACAGCCTTGACCCTCCTGTTCTTCTTCTTGGTAGGTGCTTGGTCCATTGTTCCAGGATCCAAGACCTGTGGTTCAGTGAGGCACTTTTTGGCCTGTGACCTGGTCACAGCAAGGACATGTGATGATATACCTAACATCTCTGCATGAGTCCTGTACTCCACTTCTGACCATAGAGAACTCTCTAGGTCATTTCCCAACAAACATTCTACTGGGAGGTCTGCACTAACCACAACCCTTTTGAGGCCAGTTACCCCTCCCCATGAGAAGTTAACAACTGCCACACTATGTGAAGTAGTGGCATTGCTGGCATTGGTCACCAGGTAGTTCTCACCTGGTATGTACTGTCCAGGGTCCACAAAGCCTGGTGTCACCATAGTGACACTGGCACACGTGTCCCTGTAGGCTTGAGCCACTTTGTCATTAATTAAAGGAGTCTGTCTGTACTTGCCCAGGTTACTGGGGCTCACAGTCAGGGACAAATCAATGTCCCCATCACAGATCAAGACTGCCTGTGTCAGGGTTCTGTCTAAGTCAGAATCTCCTTCAGTTCCCATAGTGATTCCCACTACACCCTTTGTCTGGGGACCAACACTGCTAACAGTAGTACCGGGAGCAGGTGCCTTAGGGGCAACAGTGTTGGGGGCTCCACCCTTTTTGCAATCACTAGTCCAGTGAGTTGTATTTTTGCAATGATTGCACCAGGGTTTCTTTTGACCTTCTTTCTTCTTTTTGGACTGTTGTTGGGACCCACCCTCCTTAGCAGTAGTTTGGGGCCCTGTTGAAGACTTCTGGTCTTTAGATTTCTGATCTCCACCCTTTTGGTCTGTTTTCTTCTGATCACCCCCTTGGCCCTGGTTCTGGTTCTTTTGCTTAACCCTGGTTCTGACCCATTTGTCTGCCTTCTTTCCCAATTCTTGGGGAGAGGTCAGATCAGAGTCAACCAAGTGTTGATGCAGTTGCTGGTTTTGACAGTTATTTAAAATCTGTTCTCTCATCATCAAATTATACAATCCTGTAAAATCAGATACCTTACTTCCCAGCAACCAACCCTCCAAAGCCTTAGTGGCACATTCAATGTATTCAGACCAGTCCTGCGTCTGTGTCTTTTGGGTGTCTCTGAACATTAACCTGTACTGCTCAGTGGTTAAGCCTAACCCATCAACTAGAACACTCTTCAGGACTCTGTAGTTTCTGACATCCTCTTCTCTAACAGTGAGGAGTCTGTCTCTGCCTCTTCCCTCAAAGGAGAGCCAGAGGATTGCTGCCCACTGGTCTTCAGGAACCTGCTGTACTTTGCAGGCTCTCTCAAGAGCAGTTATCCACTTGTGGATGTCATCCCCACTTTTGTAGGGGGGCACAACCTTAGACAGGTTTCTATTATCGAAAACCCTATCTTTGTCCTTAGGGACAATGCTGCCACCAGTGGGTATAGACCCACTCTCTTTATGCTGTCTAGCCTTGCTCAGTTTCTCTTCCATCAGGGCTACTTCTAGCTCCTGCTTCCTGATCCTCAGCTGGGCTTCTTGCATCTTGGCCTCATGTTCCCTCCTCTGAGGGGTGGTCATCCTTCTCCTGGAGTGACCTTGAGAGCCTCTAGAGCTATGGGAAGCATTGGAGTCACCTGAGCGATTCCTTTGCCTTCCAAGCCCTGTGTTAAGTCCACTGGGGAGATCCAGTGGGGTGAACCCACTGTCAGTCCCCAATAGCCTTGGTTTAGCTGGGCCAAGTATAACACTTGGCACTGGGCTAGTTCTCCCTTCATCCTCACCACTGTCTGTATCCCCCTCACTTTCCTCCTCTGTAGTATGGTTTTCATCTAAGGGATGGCTATTGGAAAGGGGTACCTCAGTGGCATCTTCAGAAGGGGGGCCTCCTGTTCCTGTCCCTAAGGGGGCTAACTGGGAAGCTCTCTTGAGCTCTCTTTGATTCTCATCATCTTGCAAGAGTGCTCTGAGCAGAGCAGAGGTAGGGTTCTTGGGCTGTTTAAGGCCTCTAAGAGTTGCCAACTGCCTGAGCTCATTCTGATTAAGGGTAGCAAAGATGGATGGTGCCCTCGGGGGGTCACTCTCAACAGAGATGGGTACAGTGGACCCCTCTGCCCCAGCCATTGCTCTTAAGTGTGGGTGGATGTGTTGCAATCTACCTACACTTGGGTTTACCTACTAAACCTATCTAGTAGTTGTAGTCAGGGTGTGCTACTCCCTTTGCTCTACAACAACTAAGTTCAGTAGAACTTAAGTATATCTAATCTTGTTTTATATGTACCTACAGGTACCTATGTGATCTTTCAATTGGTAACCAAGAGATTACAATGGTAAAACACAGCAAGCTCAAATCCAACCGCTGCTCACCAATGTGAGAAGTTGGCCTGGTATATGCTGTTCACTAGTTCTAGTGACCACCTTGTACCATGCCAAGCAACCCTTATGGTGTGGTTGTAAGTCAACCTTTTTGGACTAGCTGCCCTAGTGGTAGCGTAGGCTAAGCAGTCTTTGAGGCTAAACTCGTGAAGCGTGTTAAGCAAGCTGTTTTACCAATAGTAACCCCCTTTTATACCAATGAAAGGACACCACACAGATATATATTCAAAATATATATGTATTTATTTCTCAAAGTAACCCCTAGTCTCTTTATGAGCACAGGAGCACAAATCGTCAAACAAGATTATCACAGAATACACAGAAGTTGCACTTTATATGGATAGGCCCTGGTGGCCACTCGAACCATATACTAAAATAGTGGTATAAGTACCACGAACAGAAAAGGGAAAAGGCCTAGGGCCTCTAGAATCGCTGGGCCTACAAGGAGCTAACGTCAGTTAGTGACCAGGAGGTCCACGGGTGGCGTGTGCAGAGCAAATAGTCACACGCGTGCTCCCATAGGTTTCAATGGGTGCGTAAAAAGTACAAAGTTATTGCAAAAGGAATCTTCCGGATGACCTAGGAACTTAAGATTTGGAACACAGGCACTAGAGATGTAATACTACACTTGGGCACCGGAGTACCAGCTTTACCTCACCCACAGGAAGCGGGTGCATAGGCCTCGAAGTGCGTCGGGTTTCTTCTATCGGTTCCGTGGGGCCTGTAGACAAAAGTGCTGCAGGCGGTCGGTCGGGAAGAGATGCAGTGGATCCAAGAGTGGATCGGAGATGTTGAAGACCTGTAAGCAGAGGGGACAGTGTTCACAGTCACTAGCCAGTGACCAGCGTGGCACCAGGTGGGTACCAGGCGATGTCGGGTGCAAACAGGAAGGAAGGTGTAGCTTGACTCTGCAGCCACGTGGTCCCTGAAGGTCGACGACGTCCAGGAGTCGGCTCACGAGCTGTCCCACGCAGGCTCTCGCTGTCGGCGGTGTCGGCGACTTGATCGCAGCAAACAAGCCTTGGCAAAAGCAATTGTTGCGGGCAAGGAGTTTAAGCTGATGGTTCTGACCAGCAAGGTCAGAGGAACTGCTCCTTTGGAGGGGAGCAAGGGCCAGTCTGGAGCAACCAGACCAGCGGTGTTTTTTGTAGAGTTCGTCGCCAAGATGGCCACTAGCCAGCGGGCCAGCAACCGGTTAGGCGCGTCGAGTGGCAAAATGCAGAAGGGCCCCACGCAGATCGTGGAGATGCTGGAGGGCTCACCTTTGGTGCAGATGCTGCTCGAGGGTTGGGCTTCTCAGGACCCAAAGCACAACTTGGAGGGAGCCTCGGTTGTTGCACTGGTCAGCTTGTCGTAGTCGTTTCAAGATGGCTGGCTCCACGTGTCTCGGTGCCTCCACGGGTCTCCTCTTTGCAGGGACTGTGGATCGGGCGGTGAGAGGTCTGGAGGTCCAGGTCTTGTCAGTCTCTGGGCTCGGGCTCCGGCGGGAGGCGGCGGCAAAGCAGACGTTGATTCGCTGGATGGTGCTTGCGTTAGCAAGGTGGTCACTCCCTGACCACAGGGGAGATTGGCTTCAGTCCTCTGTGCAGCAGAGCGTCGAAGTTCCCGTCTTCTTCTTAGTTTTAAGTTGATTCCAGGATGTCTGAAGTCTTAGGACACAGCTCCTACCTTTAAGCGGATTCTAGGGGCCGGACTACCTGCTAGGTCCCTCCCTATGGGTGGGACCAGGAAGGGGGGTGGTTACACCCCCAATCCTTTGTCCAGCTCGCCCCAGGCCCGGGACTGGTGTGCCCCAGGACCGGTTTGAACTGGCATATGCACCGAGGCTCCTTGTGAGCCACAGGCATGTCTGGTTTCTTTCAAGCCCTACCTGACCAATACACAAAATCCTGTCTGGGGTGGTGCACGCACCTCCCCTGGCAGGAAACCCTTTGTCCACACCTCCCAAGCTGGAAGGACTCCCAGCAGCAGGAGGGCAGACTTGTGTCTGTGGTGGCAGCATCCATTTTGTGGAGCTGAGGCTATGTCTGATTTTACCCGGGTTTCAGGTACTGTACATGTCGTGTCCCTCTAGAAGGGTGGAATGCTAACCCCGTCGCCAGAATTGGCGAGGGGTTAGTATTCCAATTCGTATGACACCTTACTCGACATGTTTTGATAAAGCCAAACCAAAGATAGCATTTAACCGCGAGGTTCATAATGCACTTAAGAGTATATGGTATGACGATATCTGGAAACAGTAGAAGGAAGTTGTTCCGACCACTGCAGACAGGCTCAGCTCATGCCAGAGCACCATCTCACATGGAACCAAGCACTCTGCCTTCAGGATTGTTAAGGCCTGCCATAGGAGTGACTTATAGGTTACCAGGTGTCCCATTTAAGGTTAGGTATAGGTATACTACACCTAAGTAAGAGGTGATTACACCAACTTACCCCAGCTGAGTGATCAGCCAGTTGTGTCAAATTGTTAGGCCAAGCCTGGGGTGGCATAATACATGCTTCAGCCCTTGGCAGGCCTTGGGTACACCAATGCCCTGGGTACCTAGTGTACACTGGTACAGGGGCTGACAGGGTGATCCACTTCCAATTGGTTATGCACCTAGGGTGCATAGTTTTAATTTAGTAGAGAGAACAGCAGGCTGGGGGTCTGATTGGCAGGCCCACAGCCTCAATATGTCAAAAACCAGTGAAGCAAAAAGCAAAAATTTGGGGTGACCATAGGATAGCAGACCCTACTCTCCTACACCTGCCCAGTCGGAACCACAGGCAGAGGCCACAAAAGGCAGGAATACCCCAACCCCCACAAGGAGCAGGACCCACCTGCAGAGGGACCAGACACCCATCAGGCTGAGACCACGCAAGCCAGAGACCACAGAACACCTCCCCCTAACACCAAAGGACCAGGCAGAACACATATACCAGAAAAAAGTGGGGAACCAAGGCAGAACACACCCCAGAGCCTGTACAAACCTCTCAACACAGTCAGCCCGAAACACAGCCCCACCAGGCAGCCCAGGAGCGCCCCAAGTGAGCACCTGGGCAACACAGAGCACATAGCACCTGGATATCCAGGTGGACACCCATCCAGGGAGTAACCAGGCCCGACCTTCTGAACTACGGAGAGCAGAAGAGAGCAGGGAGCGCTAAGGTGGCACGGCCGGAGGCCAAGCCGATCCACCAGCAAGCTGGCCCGCCAGGGACAACCCGAGGGCAGCTCTCAGACCACCAACCACACAAGGGTCAAAGAAAGAAGAACACCCACAGTGGAGCATTGCAGAGGGAACCAAGCTAGGCAAAGGAGGGGCCTTGCACCTCAACAGCCGCAGGACCGCCCCACAGAGCAACAGCCCCAGGCAGCCAAAGTACAATATGGAAATGGACAGCATGAAGCACACAGCACCAGGCATTACTAGGTGGGTCCCCAACAGGCACGAACAAAGCCTGACCCAGCGCAACTCCAGAGAAGAGACAAGACCGGGGCAAACAGGGTAGCATGGCCACAGGCCACAAAGAAGAGCCAAGGAAGGAGGAGCCCCTGGGCAACAGGAGAAAGACACCCAACTCCTGCACCCCAACACCTGTAAAAGAAAAACCAGCAGCACAGAGCAGTCACAGGTGGTCACCCAAACATGGACTTTTAAACATGGGAGTGCCAGGTGCTGTTGGCTTTAAAGCCTACCTCACCTGACATTCCCAGGTGGTCTCCAACCCAGGTGCCAATCAGGCCCGAACCTGCCCAACTCTGAGATCAGACAAGATCAGGTGCCCTCAGGCTGGTATGCTTGTAGGCTATCTACAAAGAGCAGACGAGAACAGGTGCTGTCATGTGTCAAGGCAGTAGGCTGCACAGACATACCCCACAGCACCTGGCACCCAGGTGGACTCCCAATCAGGGAGAACTGCAGAGAACAGAGGAGACCAGGCACCAACAGTCAGCTCACAGCACCGGGAATCCCCAGCAGAGAGGAGGGAAACAGGCAAACCACTACGCGGTACTCACCGGGGGGGGGTGGGAGACACCCCAAACCCAAACAAGCCCCCCACTCCAACCAGACCAAGGCACACCACCAGCATCCATGCCAGGGTAAGAGGAAAGGAACCAACCCAGTCGCCAGACACTCCAGGGTCATCAAAGTCCATCTCACAGCAGCAGGTATTCCGAGGTGGTCACACATCCAGGAACAAAGTAGGTCCAACCGCACCTCAATCCGAGAACAGACGAGAGGCAGGAAGGCATGGGAACCAGCAACCGCCGCGTGTCTTCCACCCAGCCAGGCCTTACAAAGATATGCCCTCCAACCCGGAACCGACCGGGAGGCCGGCACACCAGCCACAAAGGGGCGGCCGGCTCACACCACAAAGAGCCGGCCGGAAACATCCAAGCCTCCTGGCACGCCTGGCAGACCGGGAGGCAGCACAGAAGACACCATGTCCAGAACAGCCAGGCAGCCAGACGGGGACTGAAGAGGAACACCACTCCAGCCCAGCAGGAGCAGCACCAGCACTTGTCCCATTCCTGTCGACAGAGAAAACAAGCATTTACAATGCAATGGTCTCGCCTTTTGCATAAGTTGGAGCTATTGGTATTGTAAAAGGCAAACTTTTTTATTTATGGGTTGGTTTTGAAAACAGATAAATAAATGGCATAGTCATTTACAATGCCAATAGCTTTAGCTCTCGCAAAGGCTAGACCTATTGCATCTATACACACACACACACCGAGCCCCACACACACAATCCTTTGGTGAATATGTAGTGTTGGAAGGGGTCCACAGGGGGCACAGCGGTGGAGAAACGAGTGGGACAGAGGGCAAAAGGGGCACAAAAGGGGAAAAAACGAGTGGCGCAGAAGGGCACAGAAAAACGAGAGGAACAGAGGGCAGAAAGGCACAAAAAACGAGGAAAAACGAGTGGCACAGAGGGCAGAAGGGCACAAAAAAACGAGTGGACCAGAGGGCACAAACAACGAGAGGAGCAGAGGGCAGAAAGGCACACAAAAAAAGAGGGAAACGAGTGGAATAGAGGACAGAAAGGCACAAAAAAAGAGTGGAAAACGAGTGGCACAGAGGGCAGAAAGGCACAAAAACGAGTGGCACAGAGGGCAGAAGGGCACAAAAGACGAGAGGAGCAGAGGGCAGAAAGGCACAAAAAAACGAGAGGTGCAGAAAGGAACAAAAAAAGAGGGAAACGAGTGGAACAGAGGACAGAAAGGCACAAAAAAAAGGGAAAAACGAGTGGCACAGAGGGCAGAAAGGCACAAAAACGAGTGGCACAGAGGGCAGAAGGGCACAAAAACGAGAGGAGCAGAGGGCAGAAAGGAACAAAAAGAGAGGGAAAATGAGTGGAACAGAGGACAGAAATGCACAAAAAAAGAGGGAAAAACGAGTGTCACAGAGGGCAGAAAGGCACAAAAACAAGTGGCACAGAGGGCAGAAGGGCACAAAAGAGCCACACACCGACCCACACACACACAATCCTTTGGTGAATATGTAGTGTTGGAAGGGGTCCACAGGGGCCACAGCGGTGGGGAAACGAGTGGGACAGAGGGCAAAAGGGGCACAAAAGGGAAAAAAACGAGTGGCGCAGAAGGGCACAGAAAAACGAGAGGAACAGAGGGCAGAAAGGCACAAAAAACGAGGAAAAACGAGTGGCACAGAGGGCAGAAGGGCACAAAAAAACGAGTGGAACAGAGGGCACAAACAACGAGAGGAGCAGAGGGCAGAAAGGCACACAAAAAAAGAGGGAAACGAGTGGAACAGAAGACAGAAAGGCACAAAAAAAGAGTTGAAAACGAGTAGCACAGAGGGCAGAAAGGCACAAAAACGAGTGGCACAGAGGGCTGAAGGGCACAAAAGATGAGAGGAGCAGAGGGCAGAAAGGCACAAAAAAACGAGTGGAACAGAGGGCAGAAGGGCACAAAAACGAGAGGGGCAGAAAGTAACAAAAAAAGAGGGAAAACGAGTGGAACAGTGATCAGAAAGGCACAAAAAAAAGGGAAAAACGAGTGGCGCAGAGGACAGAAAGGCACAAAAACGAGTGGCACAGAGGGCAGAAGGGCACAAAAGAGCCACACACCGACCCACACACACACAATCCTTTGGTGAATATGTAGTGTTGGAAGGGGTCCAAAGCGGCGGGGAAACCAGTGGGACAGAGGGCAAAAGGGGCACAAAAGGGGGGAAAACGAGGGGAACAAAAAAAAACGAGAGGAACAGAGGGCAGAAAGGGACAAAACACGAGGGAAAAACGAGCGGCGCAGAGGGCAGAAGGTCACAAAAAAACGAGTGGAACAGAGGGCAGAAAAAACGAGAGGAGCAGAGGGCAGAAAGGCACAAAATAAGAGGGAAACGAGTGGAACAGAGGACAGAAAGGCACAAAACAAGAGAGAAACGAGTGGAACAGAGGACAGAAAGGCACAAAAACGAGTGGCGCAGAAGGGCACAAAAGACGAGAGGAGCAGAGGGCAGAAAGGCACAAATAACCTGCCTCGGTGAGGAATCTAGCTGGGCGTGCGGGGGATGGTCCTCTCGTTCTCCGGATGAAGCTGAAGCGCCAGTTACAGGACATGCAGCCGGACCCCTAATCCGCGGCCCTGTAGAAAACAGCGCGTGCAAGAGATGCCATGAGCGAAAGACTCGACACGGCGTGCGCGCAACACTCACCCAGTCTGTCTGTGATTGGCTGTCCATGTAGCACGTGACCAGGGGGAGTCACGCGCTTTCCGGGAACCCGCCAGGTAGGACAACAAAACAAACCCAAGGAAAGAAGCATGGAGGGTCCGGAGCAGCGGAAGCAGCAGCGGAGGGGGTGAAGAGCATCACCGGAGGGCAGACCAACAGCAAGTGAGTGCAAGGGAAACAGGAAATGATATTTTGGGAGGGTGAAAGGGACCTGCCGCCAACGAGACTATTGTTGCCGGGAGACAGACCTGGGCACGAGCAGATTCTGGTCCGGGCACACTGTGAAGCGCGTTCACGGACCAGAAACGGCTCGTGCCCAAGTCTGTCTCCCTTGAGAGGCATCACGGCAACAATAGTTTCTCGTTGGCGGCAGCGCTTCGCGCTGCAATGCCAGCAAGACCTAAAAAGAACAGGGAGCTTGGTAGTTCAGTTGGAATGCTGGGAACTACTGCTTATGTACTCCCAGTGGGAGGGGTTGGGGTTAGGATCCCAACATTCCTCTGTTCTTTTCTTCTGTTGGGAGATGATTATCTCCACTTGCCATGAAGACAGGAGGGACCTGGGGGTAATAGGCATTTCCTTCAGTCCTGACTTTGCTTATATTGTCTTCTTGATTACTAACTGAGAGGATACTTTGGTAATTATGAGTTTGTTTGCTGGGGGGGGGGGGGGGCAGAAGAGTGTCATTTCTATTTGCTTCGATGTAGTGGAGGACTGATATGAAGTTACTTAATTTTTATACTGTGTTCACTTGTATCAAACAGTTTATTGGCATCATTCTTCTCATTGTGCCTTGTAGTTTTTTTCTGATGTTTATCTTTGGTGTTTGATCTGATCATGCATTCTTCATTTTTTAATATGAATGTTATTCAAACTGTGCAAAGTGCATGCATCAATAATTTTGCGTCTTTGAGTGCTGTTATTACATCTTCAAGTTTGAGGATTTTACAAGTTCCTTCAACGCAGTTCCCATAGTTTTTGCAGGCACATTAAGCTTAATGAAGAAGGTGTTAAAATAGGTGCTGTGTTTAATAATTTCCAATTTAGAAAGCTGCAAAGGCCATGTTTCAAAGCAGGCCAGTATATTGTGAGGTATTTATATTACCGGGTAAATATAGGCACCATCAGGGAGCAGCAAATAGCTCATATTCCTCATTTTGGCTCAAACAATGAGGTGAAATGAGCGGCATTGAGTGCTTATCACACCCATTTCTGTTTATGTAAGTATTTACCAGCCATTTTCCTCTGTCAAATTTGACCTGCCAAGATTTACCTTGTGAAAATTGGGGCAGATATGGTAATGAAGGCACATCTCAGAATTCCGATACCTGGGCTTGTGTGGTGATCGGACTTTTGGAAACAAAGATTCATAACCCAGAATTTATAAATGGGCTGAAAATGTATATGGTATATGTAAGAGAGATCCTTAGTTTTTATCAGTGAAACAAATCAGAATGCTGAGATAAGAGAATAGCAGTTCTGAGTTCTCAGCAGAGAGAGCAGGAAGGGAGAGTCCCGTGGCTCCATATCTTAATTGGATTAGGCCAGTGGTCTTCACCTGCTGGGGTGGGTCCCCCTAGGTATAGGAATTTATTTGAAGGGAGGTGTTAGGGTCTGGCAAAGAGTAACACCTTGCTTGCTCCTGAAAAATGAAAACATCATGCTGAAAAATCGTGCTGTGACTTGTTGAAGAAAAGAAGGCGACCATGCACTATTCTGTACTGGGCAATAAGTAACATAATTTGTCGTTCATGTCGGGCCAATGTGCAGGTGACAAAAGGAGGACCCCTAAATTTACCTCGATGCTGATAAAGGATTACAAAGCCTGCATTTTTAGAATGATATGTCTACCAATAGAATGTTGGCCATCATATATTTGGGGAAGGTGTTACATGGGGTAACTAAACACAACTAAAGTGTTGGACAGTTTAAATATGTTCGTTGTTGCCAAGTAGTCCTATATATTTTGCAAAACCTTTAGCCTTTCCTGATGTTTTAGTCAACAGGGTTGTGCATTTTGGGAGTTTTGCCATTAGCATCGTAGGAATGGTTGCAAAATCCCAGCATGCAAACTGTGATCAGTTAAAAAGTCAGTACATATATTTACCGCACAAAATTAAAAGGCAATGTTGCATATCAGTTTTGACTATATTTTGGAGGGACAGCCCTAAAGCCACATTGATATTCTTCAGCTTGCCGCCCACTACTTTTTAAAGAACGTTTTTATTACCATTTTAGAAGAGCAAAAGCATGTTTGCACTATTAAGCGAATTGCGGAATAAATGTGAGAAAATATGCTTTATCACTTTATGGTGAAACTATTTAAATATTTTATGCTTTAAAACATTTGAAGACCACTTGAGTGGGCACCAGGGGCCGTATTAACATAATGCCCCATGGTGCAATGGAAGTGTTCCAGAAGAGGCGGTAGATGCTTGTGCATCCCCTTTTGTAATACTGATAGCGCTGGCACACAAGTAGCACCAGTTCTGTCTTCAGAAGGCGTGCCCTCATTTGCATGTGGGTGGATCAGCGAAATTTAAGGTCCACCGTTACACGTCACAGAGATGAATATATATATTTGCATTTGACATTATATTTACTGTGTACTTTAACTTCATTAACGTGTTTGAAACATTAAACTGTAATCCCTGCAGAGATTACAGATTTACACGTGTGCACTAATGTTCAGTTAAAAAATGTAAGCATGTAGTCTTTATTCACGTTCTTACACTTACATTTCAAGCTATAGTTGCATATGTAAGCATGTACTCTTTTACTCATGTTTTACATTTATTTCTCAAGTGACACATGGATGTATAATCATGTATTTGAAGTGCACATTAAATGCTCAGTTAAACTTAGGTTGACTATATGCCTCATTTGAAATGTATTTTGTTTTACCAGCTTGTTCTCCTTTTTCCTTCAGGTTTATTATTTCATTAGTTAGAGAAAGGCTTATTGTTTGTATTAGACTGCTAATAGCAAGGCCTGGAGAGAAAACCTGGCAGTGAACGTGGAGAAACATTGGTCGAAAGAGGCCTTCTTTTGATAATGTACCAGGAAGGAGAGATGTTTAAGGTTGAGAATTGCAGTCCCAGTTTGATGGAATGGGAAACTAGCGATGTTGCAGATGCACCTAGGGAATTATTTGATTGGACCCTGGTGGTGTGAAAGCTGATAAGGAAGTTTCAGAATCCACTGTTACTTTTAAATTGGTGTTCTCACAGTTGAATGACACAGAGATTCCCTTCAGACTTCAAGAGATACAGACCTCTCTGCTTGCCCTATTCTTGCAAGTGTAAAGCTTTATGATAGCTAAACACTCAATTTCCATTTTCCAAGACTTCTACTTCATGCTGACTGTGAGAAGTTGGCCTGATATATGATGTCACTAGTTCTAGTGTACACCTTGTATCAGTCCAAACAACCCTTATGGTGATTGGTTGTAAAGTCAACCTTATAGACCAGCTATCCTAGTGGTAGCATGGACAAGAGCAGTCTTAGGCTAAACTCTGAATGGCATGTGAAGCCAGCTGTGATACCATATATAATCCCTTGAATACCAAATGAAAGGACACCACAACAGATATATATATAAAATAAAGTGTATTTATTCTAGTCAAACCCTCAGCACTCTTTATGAGATTCGAGGTAAGTACAACACAGTCTTATTCAAGCATACATTAAGTCACACAGGTAAGTAATACAGTTAGGCCCTAGGGGCTACGCAAACCATATACTAAAGAAGTGGTATAAGGACCACTGTAACGGAAATAGGATAGGCCTAGGCCTAGGGAATCGCTGGGGCTACACTACACTACCAACTGTTAGGAAGTGGGAGGCCCATGGGATTCAGGTGCAGAGTGGAAACACTCACGCGTAATGCGTATAATCGATAGAAATAGTACAGTTTAGAATTATTAAGATTTAGGACACTTCTGGAGTAACTAGGAAGTCGAGACTTGAATCTTAGACACTAGGATAGTCAATACCCTGATGAGCACCGGAGTACCCAAGTTACCTAGCCCACGGGCTGCGGGTGCATAGGTGTGAACTTGCGTTGGGTTTCGTCGTGGACTCCTATGGATGCCTGAAGGAAAGATGCTGACAGGCAGTCAGTGAAGAGTGTCCGGTGGATCCCAAGGCTGGGATCAAGAAGGAAGGATACCTGCAAGCAGAAGGGACAGAGTCTGGGTCACTAGCCAGTGACCACGTGGGACCAGGAAGGAACCAGGCGATGTCGTGAAGATTGCAGGCGAAAGGTGAAGCTTGTCGCAGCAGCCACGGGTACCAGGAGGCGTCGAGGACGACCAGGACCAGGAGGCGAGCTGTCCCACGAAGGCTCTTACTGTCGGCGGCGTCGAAGTCGAACTAGGACTCACCAAGCCTTGGCAAGCGGAACCCACGAAGAAAAGAGGACTTGCGTCTGGTGCAGACCAGGAAGGTCTGGGGTGCTTCTCTTTTGCAGAGGAGCAAGAGCCAGTCTAGAGGAGCCAAACCAGCAGCGGAAATTCAAAGGTGTTTCGTCACAAAGGCCGCTAGCCAATGGGCAAGCAACCGGACAGACGCGGCAAGCAGGAAAATGCAGAAGGGCCCCACGCAGGACAGATGGTGCTTGGGGTTGGGGCTTCTTAATCCCCGGTGCACAACTTCGAGGGTGCCTCAGAAGCTGCGCTGGAAGATACTCGCCACTTTTCCCAGGTAGCCGGTCCCACGTCTCTCATCGCCTCCACGGATCTCAGCTCGGCTGTGGATGTGGATCAGGGTCGGAGAAGTCTGGAAGTCAAGGCTCTGGTCGGGCTCTGCAGTCGGTCCCTCGTAGAACTTCAGCAAAGCAAAGGGTAAGTCTCTTGATGGTGCCCGTTTGCACAGGGTAGCCACTCCTTGGCTACAAGGGAGATTCTTCATTCTTCTTCTTTTGTAGAATGTCGAAGGTCCAGAGTTTCTGTTCAAGATGCAGGTTCAGGATAATCTAATTTAGCAGGGCCCAACTAGCTACTAATATACTGGGCTAGTGGGCTGGGCTACCTGCAAGGTCCCTCCTATGGGTGGGACCAGGAAGGGGAGTGGCTACACCCCCTTTCCTTTGTCCAGTTTTGCGCCAGAGCTGGGGCTGGAGTGCCCCAGCACCGGTTTGAACTGGACTATGCATGGAGCACCTTGTGTGCCCCAGGCATGTCTCATTCCTTTCAGCCCTCCCTGCCCCAATACACTAAAGTCTGTCTGGGGAGGTGCTAGCACCTCCCCAAGCAGGAAACCTATTGTCCAGGCCTCCCTGGCTGGGAGTGCTCCCAGCAGCAGGAGGTCAGACTCGTGTCTGTGGCAGCAGCATCCATTTTGTGATGCTGAGGCTTGGGTGAGAGTTAAACAGCAAAGTAGGATTTTAACATGTCTCTCCATCTAGAAGGGAGGAATAATATCCTCATCACCAGAAATGGTATGGGGGTATTATTCCAAAGTGTTAGACACCTTACACGACATGTTTTGATAAAGCCAAACCATAGTTACCATAACCGTTTAAGATTATAAGGCACTTTAAGAGTAAATGGTAGGCTATATCATAGAACAGCTATAAGGACATGGTTCCGAAAGCTGCAGACAGGGTCAGCTCATGCTAGAGCACCATCTCACAAGTTACCAAGCACTCTGCCTCCAGGATTGTTAAGGCCTGCCATAGGAGTGGCTGATAGGTACACATGTGTCTATATATAAGGGTAGATATAGGTATACTATATCCAAGCAAGGGGTGATTACACGACCTTGCCCCAGCTGAGTGATCAGTCAGTTGTGTCTGATTGGAAGGCCAGACCAGGGGTGGCATAATACATGCTGCAGCCCCTGGGAGGCCTAGGGTACACCTATGCCCTGGGTACCTAGGGTACACTGTACAGGGTCCAATAAGGTGATCCTTACCAATTGGGTATGTACCTAGGGTACATGGAGTCCATTTTAAAGAGAGAGCAGATAGCCTGAGACTCTGAATGGCAGGATCTCAGGCCAACTAAGTCGAAAAACCAGCTAGACACTAGGCAAAAAGTTGGGGGTAACCATAGTCAGATATCCACCTTCCTACACTGACACCTTCTACACTCCAGACTTAGAGACTTCATATTGACTTATGTTTTGAAAAGAGAAGGGAAATCCTTTATGGAACTCCTGTTTGCTTTAATTTGTTTTTCGATTATTGTGGCTATCATAATTCTGTACTATATTCTATTGCACCTAGACCTACTGAGATATTTCAGATTACCTATTGTATTACTGCACTTATTGAATTGACTTTTGGCCTGCATATACACTGGTAATCACCCCCAAAAACTCTTAAGTTTTATTCAGTGATTTCTGGTCCTTATGTGGAGTCACATTGGCCTCACGCGTTAGAAGTCTATAGTTGATGTTTTCTCCCTTTCAATGCTCCATGTCAACCAACAAAAGTCCATACGACCAATTGGGAAAAATCTTTACCGACTTGATTAAGAGATTATGTTGTAAGGCCCAGCACTCTTTCAGGGACACAGCCTCATCCAAATGAGGGAATCACTTTGCCTCTGCGTCTGGGCCATACTACGGATGTGGGTCCATAGGCAAACTGACCCTTTTGGTGGCACACTTTCAGTGCACCTCCTAAAGGCATAACTGACAGTGTGCCTCTGGGGTACCCCTCTGGAGGAAGGAAAGTGTGCCCCATTGATCCCCCTAGGCATCCCTCTCCAGACAGGTACAGTCACACACTGCACCCTCCTGCAGGTGGATCTCTAACCCCTTTTTAAAGTACAGGTGGGTTGCCGCCAGCGCAGGGAAACTCGGAAGCAGCCACTCATTAATTCACTGAATCTGTTTGCAGCTGCCCTCGGGGCAACGCATTCATTGTTATAGGGTGCACTGTCCCTGTTTGCACTTGGTGAACCTGTCTAAAAATGTGGAGGAAGGAACCTGGAGAGAGGGGGTTCCCTCCAGCAGGATAGAATGGACCCAAGTGCTTGACAGCCTCGCACTAGGCCTGGTGGAGCCACGGCAGTTTGTGATTTCATTAAAAAAACAATTTCATGGAAACCATTACTGAGAAACCATTTCACCTAAATTGTTTAATGGAAATTTTCAGAACAAATGGCATCTACCAGTTCATTGAAACCAATTCATAGAATATTTTTTTGTTCAAATATTGCTTTGTGCATGTGTATTTTTTAAGGTGTAAACACGATGGTTGCAGCTTTGTCAGAGATAATTATTTCAATGCTTTAATAAGACATTGTTTCAAATGTATGTATTTTACGTTGTCAAGCAATTACTGTCAATGCTTCTATTTTGCTGCCTCCTCACCACCTCTATACGTCATCCATCCCTGCCCCCTCCTACCCCTAGGCATCATCAATCCCTGCCCCCTAAAAACCTCTCATCACAACTAAACTACACCCATCCCTGATCCCTAAAATCCTTTTATACTGCAACCTCCACTCATCCCAGAAACCAAAAAACCCTCACTACACCTATACTACACCCATCCCTGACCTCCTAAACTATGCCCATCCCTGAACCATAAAAGCTTGTTCCCCCCTACACTGCACCCGTCCCTAAACCGTAAAACCCCTCACTACACCTAAACTCCACCCATTCCTGAACCCCAAAAACATTGACGAGAGGAGACGCTGCTGACAGGATGTTGATGAGAGGAGACGCGGCTGACAGGACGTTGACAAGAGGAGACGCTGATGATTGAGCAGGGTATCACAAAAAGAAACCTGCTCGAATTAATACCCCCATAATATGTACTAACAGTAAGTAGTTATAGAAAACGAACGTACACCCAACATAAAGACAAGGGAAAACTTTCTTTGCGCATGCCTGAATTAACATGAAATACTATTTGAAAAAGTTATAACATTGTGATTGGAAAGAAACGAGAAATGTGGAATGACTAGGCCGCATGTGCATCAGTAGTTGCATGTTGCATCCTGCTTTGAAATAATTAATAATGTCGCTTTTTGCACAAAGCTTATGATAGGTAACAATAATGGGGAATAGTGCAAGGTGGGTGATAAACAGTGAAGGTTTCATTATCACATAATTATTAAATGTTCATATTTCATTTCCTTTAGTGTGCTGGAGAAGGCTCCATCTTCATTAAGTTGGCTAAAGTGGGAGGGGGAGCTCAGGAGTGAGTCCGCTCTGTCAAAGAGGCAAGACAGATGCGCTGTGCATCATAGAATGAATTGTACGAGTTGAAGGACAAAATGATGACCGACTACCAAATGATGAAAAAGTCATGGGACCGGGGACAGCAGATGATGTTAATTTTACGAATAAAAGACTGTCTAAATGTACATGTCTAGAAAATTGTGAGAACGAGCTAAGAACCAAACCCTGGGAAAGAATGTAGTATAATAAATTAGCTGGATCGTAGGTGAAGTCACAGTGGTGTGACAATGCCATCCCCCAAGCCCACCAATGCACTTGCGAGTTTTGGGAAAGATTGCAACAAATGTGAGATGGACATGCCAATTTTAGGGTACAATTGGGGTGCCTTTAGGGGTGTGGTTTACGCTTAGGCTGCCAGGAGAGAGAGAGAGGGGAGATGCATCGCTGTCCGTCGGTTTGCAGAGAGGCCTAGCTGTTCCTGACTTGTCTCGTTCCTGATTTTAAAACCTTTGTTCCCTGATTCTATTTCGGGTAACCCCTTCCATCACCTAGGCTGAGGGGGTGAATTTTCTACAGACCGCTAGTTTTGTATTTCATCTAGCTCGTTTTTGATATCTACTTATAAATGTATTTCGTTTCTGAAACTTTTGTCTCTTCACCTATCCACTCTGTTATAGATAAATTGAACATATTATTTTAGATGAACCTATTGTCTCTTCATCTATCCTCTCCGGTAGGTGTATTATGTTTCGCATATATTTTTGCAGAAACTTTTGTCTCTTAATCTATCCACTCGATCAAGCATATTGTCATTGACTGTACGATGAGTTTGCAATCATTTTTTTCCCCTGAATTATTGATGACCTCTCCCCTTTCTGAGTTCATATTTGCATCTGTGACTGTATGCCATGAGCATCTTGTTAAAAATTGAGAGATAAAATTTCATGAACTTTACCGATTGTCTGTGGTTATTTAGCTAACTAAAGTGTTAAATTAGATGGTACAATCATTATCATCAAATATTCAACTAATTGGTCCATCGACCAAATAGAAGGAAAGTTGATTAACTTAGTAAGCATACTAGTAACATTATACATGGTTTACAGAGAAGAAAGTATTGAACATGAATAAATTGACCTTCACCGCATTAGGGATTCTGGGTGAATGTGTATGGGCCATTTTAATTGTATGAATTTGGTATTGATCTCAGATCAGGTATTTACCATGCGCTGGATCACTGACAGGACGTTGAAAAGAGGAGACGCTGCTGACTAGACACTTTGAGATGCTCCTTCCCGCCCTGCCTCTCTCTTTGCAGAACTGCTGAAGCTGGTGAAGCCATCGACATGTAGGAGCCGTGAAGGAGCGTGCAGGTTTGTGCTCATGGTTGCTTTGGCTGCCACTAGTGGAATTCTTCTCCTCTCGCTACTGCTTTCATGTGCCTATGCCTGTCATCTGCTGCCGGGGCTGTGCAGGAGTGGCATAGGTACCTCGCGGCCCCGCTGCTTCACGCGTCCCTCATTTGCTGCAGCCACCGCTAGGAAATACTTGACCTTTGGCGTGGCTCCCCTCTACCACAGGAGATCTCTCCCCAGTAACTCTTGATGCAACCACAGTGTGGGCGGTTAGCGAACAACCTCACATTAACCACTCAACACTTGGAGGTAAGAAGAAGATGAGAAGAGGGAGGAGAATAGAAAGGAGGAGAGCTTTAGGATTGAGTGTACTAGGAGAGCATTTGGATTACGTGCACTAGATGTTTTATGAACATTTAATCAGCATATTAGTGCTTTGTTCTGCGGGTAGAGCCGGTGGAGTGCGGAAACGGCACATCTAGGTCTCTGGTCTGGCTTGCTCTCCGCTGTGTGCTTCCCCCTCCCCCAGAGTTTACATCTGCAGACAGTGCTAGGCGACTTTTCAATTATCAGACCTATCTACTACCTACCTCCACGTCTCCTACAAGTGTCCTACAGGTGGTTAATGATAAGCACGACAGCTGCCTAAGACTTATTCTCCGCTTACTCTGCCATTCTGCAGTTTCACTCACCATCACCCTCCTTTGAGTGAGCAGTGTAAGGAATTAGAGGATATATGCACTATTCAGTGTTGGTGTCTGGAGGATTGTACTAAATAAGGAATAGATAGCTACGGCCAGCCAGTTGTTTGGAAAGAAGGATAACCTCTCACAGTATCAAGAATTCTGTGATACAGCGATATGACATTAACGAGTAGGTACCCCAAGCAGGCGATCCCAAGGTGCTCGCTAGGAGTTTATAACAGACTACCTGTGAACTACCCAAAAGGAAAGGGCCGCATGCGGAAGGAGAATACAACCATGCCAGTAGGCGTGCCTGAATCCTTTGGTGACCCTGCATCTGTAGGACCCACAGAGACCCATCTACCATCTCTTTAAAGGCTGGTAATGTGAGAAGGCCTGCCCCAAATCTCCAAACAAACTTCTAGCAGAAGACTAGAAAGTAGTCTATACCTATGCCAGCCATTTGAGCTGCACTGAGCCCCGTGGTCATGGATGAGAGCTAGCCTGGTACTACGACCAAGTTGGGAATGGCTCCGCTCATAAGCGTGTCGGCCCACTCCAGTTTAGACAAAACCAGCTACAAAACCCCTAAAGGGGCCAACTGTGTGTCTGAGGCTGGTGAAGTCTATTAAAAAGGCCAGGCACAAGAACAAACTCTAGCAAGGTTACATGGAAAAGCAAGCACCCTCCAAAGTTCAGGGGTCTTGAGACTGGCTTAGCATACAGAGTCTGCAAAGAAGTCCAGTAAGATCAGCAATCTCTTTCCCTTTGAATCACCTAAATGTCTACTCCAGGATGGTGCAACACACAGCCCTGCAGTGCTTTATGACCAACAAGAAGACAACTGCCCTGGCAGTGAGTATCCGAGCGCCAGCTCTTTAATGTTTCATGACTATGCCCTACCTGATATACTAGTAAGTGACACTGCACGTGGAAGAGCGAGCATAGAGAGGGTTGGGAATTCGAATGATCCTATTATTAAATTTGACGACACGGGGGAGGCTCTGGCAGAATCTGATACCCCTCCAGGAGAAAGCAGCGGAGCTTCCTCCAGAGGCTCCCATTTTGATCAATCTTCAAGTCGCCATATTTCTCCCTGGCATGAAGCCAGATTGGTCCTGGTGGACCAGTGACGAATGACCGCGACCAAGCGTAAGGCCAGCAATTTCGCAAGGATTTTCACTTCCGCATTAATTAAAGAAATTGGCCGATAAGAGCTGCAGTCCTCAGCGGGTTTCCCCGGCTTACGAATAACAACTATCGATGCTAGCCGCTGGTCATCCGGCAGAATCCTTTTCTCATAACTTTCATCATACATAGCCCGCAAATGTGGCGCAGCCTGGGAGGCAATGGTTTTCAGAAATTCTATGGGTATCCCATTGGGCCCCATCGCTTTCCCTGACTGGATGTTGCCTATGGCCTTTTTGATTTCATCGTCCGTCAGTTTTTCGCCCCGGGCGTCTGTCAGTATCAGAAAGTGTAGGCAGATTACTATCTGATAATAGCTGGCGGGAGTGTTCCGCCGTGTATGTGGTTGAGGGAGTGTAGATTTGTTCCAGGTGGTCAGCGAATGCGTCCGCTATGTCTTTTGGGTTTGTGACTTGCGTCCCGTCTTTGAGAATCAGCCTGGGCACCCATCTCTCTCCCTGTTCCTTCTTCTACAACCATGCCAGTAGCTTACCCGCCCTATCCCCCAGTTCATACAGCTTATGTTGGGTGCGTAGGAGTTTGGCCCTCATATGTTCCCTCACCCAGATCCTATATTCCGATTGTTTAAGCGTCAGGCGATGCGTAGCCGCCTCTGAGGGAGTAGTGATACTTTCTTCCTCCAGCTGCTGGAGTTCACATTCTAGTTGTGTGATTTGTTGCTGTCTTTTTTTTGTATACCCCACTTTTAGTGCCAGGGCTTGCCCCTTTAGTACCGCCTTGAAGGCCTCCCATATGGTTTGCACCGAGTCCACTGACCCTACGTTTTCTTTGAAATAATTAACTGTCTGTGTAAGTAGCTCGGCTTTGATATCAGGGATTTTACGCAGTCATGGGCTGAGGACTATGGTGGCCCGCGGTTGGCGGCTAAAATATGTAAGTTCAACCCATGGGAATGGTCTGAGATACCCCTCGGTAGAGCGTGGGGATTCCGGAATTGGCCGATTGACGCTGGATATGTTAAAAAATAGTCAATACGGGATGTGCTGTTGTGTGCATTGGAATAGTAGGTATATTGGGTTCCCTCTGGCTGTAATGAGCGCCACACATCAGTTAGTCCCAGAGCTGTAGTGAACTCTTCCATACATGTATGGGGTCATGTCAATGGTTGCGGTCGAAGTCTATCCCTCCGGTCATCCATTGTCATATTAAAGTCCCCGCCCAAGACCAAGGTGCCCATGGGGAGGTCTGCTAATATCTTCCCCAGGTCTACCAATGCCTCCTTACCAAGCACCGGCGGGAGGTATACTGAGATCACATTGAGTGCCCTCCCCTCCCATTGCGCCTCTAAAACCGCAAATCTACCCCTTGGATCCGCCCAGGTGCACTTCGGTGTCAGTGCCAGATTTCTTTTAACTAGGATACATGTCCCACGGGATCCCGAAGTGTATTCAGCGTGTATCAGCAACTTATATCCCCACTGAGTGAGGGCTTTGCATTTGTTACCCACCATGTGCGTCTCTTGCAACATCCCCAAATCAGGGGCCTGTCTTTTTAAATACTGCTGCACTATACCCCTCTTAATGTTGTCCCCCATCCCATTCACATTCAAAGTAAGCACGAAGAGTGACGTTTCTATATTAGCCTCTGTCATGTATATGATGGGCAAAAGGACAGGAGCACTCGACGTCTCCCTAAAGCTCGATTTTAATACCTCGCAGTCTTGGTCTCCAACACCCGCACTTGCCAAAACAGTTGGTCACGGAGTTTGCTGTAGTCTCTGTGCACATCTTCCCATTGAGGCAAATAACCATGGACGAGACCAGATATGACTCTATATACTCTGTGACTTGTAAACTCAAACAACTTTGTAAAGATCGTCTAGGAACAAACCCGATTGCACACCACAAATTCGGAGTGAGGGAAACAATATGTAAGTCCAACTGTTCACAGATTGGAGTTGTTGGTTTTAATTTGTTTTTGCTATCCACTCACAAACTCCCCACCCTCTCATCCCCCCTCCCTGCCCCCCTTCCAGTGGATTTAAAACTACCCACTCCCCAACAAGGCAGAGTGCCTATCCTCCCCCCCATGATTCAAAGGTGCCGGGGTTGCAGCCGTGTCCCTTCCACGCCGCGATACAAGGATAGTGGCACAGTATATTGCATATTATTAGAAACTCCCGGCCCCAGCACACAACATAATAACCAAAGAAATATTTGAAAACAACTATCTAGTCCCTTGCGTATATTTCAGGGCTTAAATAAAATTAAGTATAGAGAAAGAGCCCCTTAGTGTTTCAATTATAGCACTGCCCCACCTCAGTGTCATCATTCCTGGCTAGGTGAGTCAATACCAGACCTCAAAGTTCCATCAGTGCAGCCACTGGGCATTCAGCCCGACGCCTTCTCTGTTCTGGCAAGATCACCACATCGGCCAGCACCGTGTTCAGATCTGTTGGTCCGAGGACCACCATTGCGGTCTCTGTTGGGTTTCTCCACATGGCGGCAGCCCTCCAGCCAGTTCCACACATCTTCAGGAAAGGAGAAGAACCACGCTTTACCATCCGATTCCACTCAACGTTTTGCAGGAAACAGCATGGCGTACTTCACCTTCTTTTCTCTCAATACCCGTTTGACCGCCAGAAAACTGAGACGCTGAGCTTGGACTCTCGCAGTGAAGTTAGGGAAAAATGTAACAGCACTGGCCTACAGCTTGACCGGTGGGACAGCACGCGTGGTTTGAAGTATAACGTCTCGATCCCTAAAGTTGAAGATTCGCGCTATAATAGGCCTCGGCAGGTCTCTAGGTCTAGGCCGTCCACCAGGGACGCGGTGGGCGCGTTAGATGGAGAAGTAATTGGAGAATTGTTTCGGTTGCAACTTCTTCAGGATCAGCTCATCAACGAAAAGATCCACCGCAGGTCCTTCCGCGCGTTCCGGGACACCTAAGATTTGTATATGTTGTTTCTACGCGCCCACCCTTCATACTCATTGAGCTGGTGCCCCATCTTGGTTTACTGATCTAGCAGTTGAGTGACTTGCTGTTTTAGAGCGGCAGTATCTTTATGTAGTTCCACCGTGGTGTCCTTCACCTCCTTCACGCGAGAGTCCATTTTCCGAAGGTCCGCTCTGATCAGGGAGACCTCTACATTCACAGTGTCAATACGAGTCTCTAAGGATGTCTGCACGCCTGTAATGGCAGCCATGATGTCTTGCAATGTCAACTCTTGTTGTGGCAGCAGGCTTAGCTGCGACTCGGACACCTCCTGCGACCTGGCCTCTCATCCCCCATCGCCCAACCAGGTGAATTTGGCCAGCTTGGTCTGCGCCTGTGTCTTGGCACCTTTACCAGTCGCCATGGAGTAGGATAATTCGCCCCGGTTATGATAGAAATTAGTGGGCGCAGGCCCAGTACTCACTGCTGCCTGCTCAGGGGAAAAGTGAAACTCCCTGACGGCCTCTCGGGTTTCCTGGCCCACCGACCCTCCAGCAGCTGGGTGGTGGGTGAAGAGCCGAGCACAGTACACAGCACTCAGGGGCACACAAAATGCCCAGAATGTGTCAGATCCCCACACCGCCGCCACCATGCAAGGCAATGGGTCTCTGTTTCTCCGTGGGGCAGCAGCGGGGTGGTCAAGTAAGGCAGTTAACTAAACACGGGGAGCATCCACTGGGTTCTCTTTCGTAATTAGGATCTGTGATTGTCCATCACATAGTACTGCCATCAGGTTATGGCTGCGCACCTTGAGAGCATTAGCTTGAGAAGTGTCACCATCTCTGCCAACCGTGATTGATGCCAGCCCCTCTTCTACTATGTGGGTTTGTCTGGTGGGGGTCCACTGTAGATATTGGCAGGTGAAGCCCGGTGGAGGACAGGACTCTGCTGCGGGCGTGCACAGGCAAATCTTCACTCTATATGCTCTCCGCAGGGCACTGGACCACCCACCGCTGCTCGCCATGCTCGCACTGCTGACCCTCACATCCAGCCGCCAATGCCAGCAAGTAGAAATCCCGGCCTAGTAGGCCACACAGGCCGGGGTTCCTGGTCAAACGGTGGCTATTGCACCCTCCACCAGTGCGTCTCGCATGTCCCCACTCAGGTCGGAAAGGGAGAGGAGAGGAGGAGAAGGCCCGGCACACACTCACCGCTACTTCCTCGCTGACCCCGCCGGTATCTGTTGACGTCTTGGGCGGCTGTCCGCTAGGCCCGAGAAGTCGGCTGCAAGTTATTTTGTTGCCGGCAGGGGCGAACACATTCGGCGCCGCGGGCTCTTCCCGCACCGGTGATCAGCTGTGAAGTCTTGCCGCCGGGATTTTATTAGCTTGTGGGTCGTCCGCGGCCCATCAGTGTCCCCCGCTGACGCTGTGCGGCTCCAATTGAGATATGAGGCGTTACCTTACGCCCCTCGCTTCCACACTAGCAACGGGTGGAGCGAGGGCTCGCCGCCATGATGTACTGGGGTCCCTGCCGCATCGCTGGTAGAATACAGCTTCCCCCTGGCTGTAAACTTCATGAATCGGTGCTCCGGGACTCCAGGGCCAGCCTCCTATTGAGATGGGGGGAGTCTGTTCAGGATTTTGGCCGGATAGTAATCAGGATAAGCAGCGAGGGCTCTGGAGCTGTGTTAGCCTGCGGCCACTTCCTTCGACTGCTAGCCACGCCCCCCCCCCCCCCCGTTATGACAAATTTTGATAATGTGAAAAGTCAGTCACTAATTGACTTCATTATAGTCAATATGGAGGGGTGGGAATGTGTGCATGACATGACAGTTGTCAAAAGAGTGGAGAACGATTATGACCCTGTGGCACTCTGTCTGAAGCGGTGTTCCAAGTGGTGTGCCATTGTAAAATTAAAAAGGGAGGGGATGCATGAGCATGTGATCGCTCCAACTAATAGCAGGAGGAGAATAAGTTGGAGCAGCGAAAAGCACTTATTTGAACTCCCCCTACTAGAATGCATAATGGTCAAGTACAGAGCCATACCCCTGAACTCTTTGTCTGATGATGGGGAAATCCTAGCAGCTTGGGGTGGTAAATGAGTTGAAGGCTCTGTGGTCTAAGTCCATTGGTCCCAAACCCGTCAGCTCTAATGGAAGGAGGCAGAGTGCAGGGGTCATCTGGTATGAAGAACAATGTTCAGGAATGAAGAGAGCTGTCTCATTCACCCTAGTGCCCTGACACTGTATCCCCCCAAGTGAACTGTCATTTCGAGAGTGCAGGGGTGGGTATATATGCCTTCTAACATCTAAGAGATCACTACATCAATTGGCATTATGAACAGAACTGAGGGAGGCCTTGCAAAGCAAAAATACCATAAGATTCTGGTAACTGATAATGCAGGTGGAGAAGGGGGCAGTAAATATCGAAGGGGCAGTAATTATATCATAGAAACTCATATTAGCCCATCTACTTGGATCAGTCCCTTTAGTACCCTATACAGGGTTAAACCCATAGGCCCGTATGGTGCCCAAGTGAGCAAGAGGATCTTTGGTACTAAGATGTCAATTGCACACTATCCCATGCAGAGGTGGAAACAGCACTGAATGATATGAAAAAACATAAGGCATCAGTCCCAGCCCTTGTGCCTATCGATATGTATCGCTAAGAGCCCCTCCTTGTGGGCCAGCATTCTTGCTAAAGTGTTTAATTCGGCATTTGCTGGCAACGCCTCACCCCACTCATGGCGCACCACCATTATAGTACCTATCCACAAGAAGGGTGATCTGTCAGTCCCTCAAATTATCGCCCAATCTCACTCTTGGTTGGGGTAGGCAAAGTCCTAGGAAAAATTCTGCTCAACCGCCTCCAGGGTTGGATGGACGCCCATAACATTATGACAGTAGGGTAGCCCGGCTTCCGGAAATGAATAAGGACCATCGACCATCCTCTCCAATTGTATATGATCTCATATAAATTTACAATTGTTAGATGAACCAGGGATTTGCAAAACTTCTCTCTTTCAACTGAATCGAAAGCTGCTTTAGGGTCAACAAATATTAGATAGATTAATGAGTTTCTAAGAGTCAATATCACCCTGGTAATAGCAAGAGGGCTCTTCACACTAGTAACACTGCTACAGATGGGTATGGCCCTGGTGGGGAGTGCACTGAATCTTTCCCGGTTTAAAAGGGTGTCCTGCAGGAGTGTGTCCTGGAGCCCTAACTTTTCAGTCTTTTTCTAAATGATGTAGCAGACTACCTGACACAAGATTCCTTAGACATTCCCACCATAGCTGGAAAGAAGATGCCGATATTATTATATGCGAATGACGCATTGTTGATGGCGGGAACAGGAAATTCCAACTATAGGCTGCTAACGCAATTTGAGGAATACTGCGATAAGAAATCATTGACCATTAATGATAGTAAAACGAAGAGCATGGTATTGCGGTCATCCCCCAATTTGAAGCGGAAGCCCCCCATTGAAGGTGTGCCCTTATAATCTGTTAAGCAGTTTAATACCTGGGTATTCGACTCTCAGGGAGCCTCATTGGGGTAGTCAATTACTGAAGGCAACTATGGTTCTGAAACAACTGGATGGGGCAGTCCTGAAGTTTTGACATAAGGTCGGTGCTAGAAACATTAGTGTTATTCTGCAAATATACAAAGAAAGGGCAGTGGTGGCTGCACTTTATGGGGCGGAGCTTTGGGGTATGAGAATGTATGATCTCTCCAAGTAGCTGAGAATAACTTTCTGAAAGCTTTGCTGGGGTTGGGGCAGGGCACTCCCTTATTGGAACTCTACGCAGAGCTTAATTTTACCCTTTTATCAGAAGTAGCAGCCCTCAGGCCAGTCATTTATTGGGTTAGACAGATAAGAATTCCTAAGGCAGCAATGCCCTTGAAAATACTTGAAGAATTCACCCTCAGTGGTGAGTCTGAGGGTAAAACCTAGTCCTCTCATGTACAGAATACTCGCTTCAGATGGAGTCCTTGTGGGCAGATCCCAGCAGAAAGCGCAGTACACAGCAGATTGGCATAAAGATCAGTATTTTGAATGCATGCAGACAAGGAAAATCCAGGAGCTGAGCCCTGGATCTATTTTGTGTAATTATTTTTTAACACTTACTGTTTACACTGTACTGGGTATCTGGCTGTGATCTATCCCGAACTCAAGAGGACATTGTATGTAAAATACAGGCTGGTTATCTTGCCAACGAGGGATTACTTATTTCGTATTCACAGGCTCGCTGCTGGTTCTGACCATTGTGATTGTAGTCTTGGAGGGTTAGACAATTTAACCCATTTCCTTTGGTCTGCAAAAAATACAACTCCACACAGTGGCAATAGCCCCTTCCTCTTTTTAAAATTCATGAGGTTAGATGTGCCAAATTGGCTTTGGCGCTCTGTTTCAGGGTGGATGGTCTGTACGTCGTTAATTTCTGTGGCATCATTTCTACGGGTTGCATGGCCCTATTTGAGAGAGCTGTCCACCACACTAGGGACCTTAGCACCCTCCATTATGAGTTCTGCTGCCATCACTGTTCAACCTGCATGACTCCCCAATGTTTCCTTGCATACATTTGGTGAATTAACTGATTGAGCACTAAATTCCATTCCAGTAAGAACAAACAGTATTCTGCCACTTAGTTGATACTACTGTATATGATTTTTAGGAAATAAGTTTCAGACTGAACTGTATACAATTCAAAAACTTTTTTTTAACTTATGCATATTTGATTAATTTGCCGATTGTTTGTACTGGAACTGAACATAATGCCAACTGCTATTATATTGCCCAGCTAATTGTATTCTATGTATATGTTCCCGTCACTTGCACTTTTATATATCAGATTATTTTTTCGTACCAGAATGTTATAGAATATGGTGCCAAATGTTATATACAGTGCGAACAACGTGTCGGCATGATGTTTTAAAGAGGTGAGATTTTTGTTTTAAATTATAGTGTTTAATATTGTAAGGCTGAAAACTGAAACAATAAATAAACTGGAACCCAAAACACCCTTTCATACATAAACCCCATAAATCCCTGACCCCTTAAAGCCCCTTGCCACTCAAAAACTCTGCCCATCCCTGAACCCTAAAAAATCCTTCACCACGCTTAACCACCACCCTTCCCTAACCCCTAAAAACCTCTCACCACCCCTAAACTCTGCCCATCGCTGAACCCTAAAAAACCCTTCCTACATCTAAACTCCCCCAATCCCTGATTCCTTAAGACCACTCACGACCCTAAACTCCACCCAATCCTGAACCCTAAAAACTCTTCCTCACCCCTACCCTCTACTCATCACAGAACCTTAAAAACCTTAAGTAAGCCCTAAACTCCGCCTATTAATGAACTCTAAAAATCCCTCATCAATCCACCTGTGAACCCTAAAAAGCACTCAGAACCACTAAGCCTTACCCATTCCTGATACATAAAAACCCTTTCAATGCCATAACTCCACTCATTGTTTTACCCCTAAACACTTCTTGATCTCCCCTCAACCAAATTAACCATGTGTGAAGCCAAACCCTCTCCCCCACTAGTCTTAAACTCCACTCACGTTTAATGCACTTTTGGATTTTGCCTTAAAAGGATCTTTTATTTCAAATGTTTCCATTTATTTGTTATGTATTTGTAGTTCCTTAAAATTGTTTTTCCTTGATTTAGTGTACCCCAATGTGGTTTCTCAGTTTTCGTATTTCCATTAATTCACATATATCAGGAGCCACAGACAGGCAGATTCCCTAAAGTTCTCCATGTCAGCCCCACCATCAACAGCTACAGAGTGGCACTGTCATACAGCCTATGCTATCTCAAGTAAAACTGTGAATTTGTTGGACAATATAAACGTTGGATTGGTGCTAGATTGATTCTGAGCACCCCTCAGGATATGTTGGCCTATAGTTATGCTAGCTCTCAGTGCACCATCTGAACCCCTAACCTTACAGGATAACAAACGGATACGCAACCTCAGAACATGACAACCCTGACTACCCCAGGAAATCATTGAATGAGCTAAAGGGTTCGAGATCTGTTACAATCATGCATACCCAAAGACATACACAAGATATACAGAGTAAAGCATTTCAATATTTATTGAAGCATTGGGATTCTTGAGTAAAATACTTGTGCTATAATGATTAATAGAAGGCAGTACTCCTGCCAAGTGCATTCTACCCTATCATGTCTAAGGTGAGTCCATCTGCCAAATCCCTGTCGGGTGGTCGAACTCCTCATTACCTGTGGATTAGTGACAGCGAACCTTCCCGTCTTGGTGTAGAGTTGGATAGCATTCCTCGCATGACGTAACAGGATTCAGCTGGGCTCGGATTCCGGCATGAACCGACCGGTCAGTGCTCCTCTGAATAAACAATGGCTTAATGTCATATATATAATAACATCCTCCTTATTGTCGTGCCGAAGCCCCACTCATGTCGCTATTGTTTATTCTATTGTGATAACTCTGTCGCTGAGCAGCCAAAAACAAATTACAACATCTTACGTACTGAACTTAGCCCTTGTACAGAATGTTCAAGGTGTTTTGATAGAGTGCCTATGAAATCGTGTTGTAAGCAAAACTGAGTTTGAATATTGTTATCCTATATGAAAGAGGGGCGCTCAGCCAAACAACCCAGAGCAAACCTAAAGCACTCTTGAGGGAATTATCAAACTCTTGCCACACTCTTTCCCTCTCTAAGGCCCCAGAGCATAACAAAACTAAACAGATCCTTGTGGGAAACAGGTTCTTTATTGATGGCTACTCCCCTAAAGTTGTGCAATTTTGAGCTCAAGAACTTAGCCCACAATTATAATGGTTTATACCATAGCTAAACAATATATATAAATATATAGATAGACATATATATATATATATTATTTATTTTTTTTAAGAAGATTTTTAATGCTGTATCTTTTATGTAATGGTTTTAAGTAACTATGCTAATAAAATAAACTTGAAACCCTATGTGCCTTCAAATTAATGTGTGTCCAAATTCATCGTGTTTAGGGAGAGAAGGCAACTTCAGAATGTGTGCATATAAAATGGCGATTTCTTAACCGGGCCTAATACCTCCACATGATAGCATACAGGAAAGGGATCATTCCCTTTGCAAGGACACTAACGATACGAAAGTTCCTAGAAGACAAAGGTCCAGATCCTTGGGAACCCAAGAGCTGGATTGCACTGGTGCTAGGCCTCATTGAACCATTGCCAGGGAGTTCCCAGAGACTTTGAGTGTCATTAGCACATTTCAGTAGGCAGAGAGTGGCACTGAGATTGGAAAGAATTTGATAGAACTCAAACTCACTTGTAAAGCTGTACATGGGTGACACATCATAAGTCATCACTGTGGGACTTCCAAGCCATGTGGTAGGGCTTGTTCCGTAAGTTTGCCCATCATCCACTGACACAAGCCTCATGCTTACAGTGAGGAATTAAAATCTTAGCAGGTTATTAGGTAGACGCAACATAGGAGGAGCTGACCTCAACCCACTTGCACCTATTTTTTCCTGCATCACGATTTATTATTTTCGGAATCAGTAAAGGACACTTCTGGGTGGACTTCAGGCCTCATATTCATTTGAGTGTGAGCCACAAGTATGTTTAAGTGAGATGTAATGCATCAATTTGTTTCTCCCAAATCAGTAAATATATTACTAAACTTTCTGGAGAACTGGAACCTGCGGCTATGGCAGCGTGCCAACTATGGTTGTTTGATTATTCCGCCATTTTGAGACTCTCAAGGGGGGTTTGGCCTACTAATCAGGATTGAGGCACTATGAATGTCTGTGTAATGTGGTTATTGTTGAAAAATTGAAGGGATCAGGCCCAAAACATGAGCTGACTCCTGAACAGGTCAGCTCCAATAACGGCTTACTGCCTAAGGTGGTCGAATTACCAAATATGGGAATCCAGTGCTTCATTGAAAAATCTTGCTTTCTATGATTACATGTTTTAATTTAGTCATTGTAATTTCGATAACATTTTAATGATGTTAAGTCTTACTATTGACCCTTTTCGCAATCAGCCCAGTGCAAAACATATACTGTTTCTTTAATCAATAGAATCTGTCATGGATTTGAAGATTGTAAGAAACATTAATAAGGACTTCTTATTCAAATGCAACATATTCCCAGAGGACCACTATTGATGTCCGTGTTGTTTGAAATGTGCTCATTCCCACTTCTAGAATTTGTCATCTTACGAAATTAAGCAGTGGTGTAACTGACCTGGGTAGGCTCCCACAGTCAGAAGAGCATGCTCCCCCACTGTGGTCACCAATGGGAAGGACTGCAAGTCAAGGACACCTGTAGACATTTACTGTAAATAATTCCTGGGTAGCTTTCTAAACATGTTAACTGCTAAAGATGATCAAAACATTATATTAGCTAAGCAAAAACACTAGCAGATTGAGTTAAGTTTCCCATTGGAATTGAGCCGGTTTTTGAGCCACTAGTAATTCCATCCATGTGTGTGCTGGTGGATGGGGGAACTGGTCTCTTGATTGATTATTTTCTTTTGTGTCTTCTTTATCCTCAATGATTCTGTGCATCAACCAGTTGCTGAATAAGGATCATTACAACAGTAAGGTCTAATAAGGAGGAAGAGAAGTCTCACACTACTCAGTATCGAGGCTCACAGTCTCTGGAGGAGGCACTGTGGGTCAGGCACTCCAAGGAATTTTTCCAGTCCTTAATTTATTAAAATAAAGAATAGCCCTAAGGCCTAAAGTTTTTCATAGCAGCCACAGACCCTGCACTTGAATGCTGGTGTTGCTGAAAACCAATGTTGCCTTGTCTTGATTCAACCTCATGCCTCTTTCTTCCACTGTCCTGCACTTCTTGTCTATTCATCTCACTCTTGTGGATAGATTCTCTTTACCCTTTTCCTTGCTTTATTCCTTTGCAACTGTTAACCATCTTTGATAATCTGATAAGGTATAATATAAAGTGCCTACGCATCATAGGGGCAGTGTTAGCCTAAAAAATAGATGAGGTAATGTGTCCCTAACAAAATCAAACAAGCATTGGCATAGCCAATAGGTCTCGCTTTTGGGACCTTATAAGTATTTAGTTATGCAGCACAATATCCTTGGTGCAACGACAACTGTTGCATGGCAAAACACTTATAAGGTCCCAAATGCGAGACCTATTGGCTATGCCAATGCTTGTTGCTGTTTTTGTGGTACTGCAATATATAGGGATGTTATTTGTCACAGTTTACAGTTTGGATTAGATCATTGATGACACTATTGTTCATAGGATCATGATGTCTCCAGTGACAACTTCTTGCTGCCCAGGTCGTGCGGAGGGGTTCCTTTTCTGGTGGTTCTGCTGTTCTGATTGAGCCGAAGGTTCTGCTGCAGTTGTCGCCTCCCTTTGTGTGTGTGTGGTTGTGGTTTCGGTTGTGTGTGTGGTTGCGGTTGTGTGTGTGGTTGTATGTGGTTGTGGGGTTGTGTGTGTGGTTGTGGGGTTGTGTGTGTGGTTGGTTATGTGTGTAGGTGTGTGTATGTGTGTGTGTGTGTGTGTGTGTGTGTGTGTGTGTGTGTGTGTGTGGGTGTGGGTGTGGGTGTGTGTGGTTGGGTGTGTGGTTGGGTGTGTATGTGGTTGTGTGGTTGTGTATGTGTGTGGTTGTGTGTGTGTGGTTGTGTGTGTGTGGTTGTGGGTGTGGTTGGGTGGGGTGAGGGGGCAGCACTCAGGAAAAAGATATGTAAAGGGTTAGCACTGAGTTGATGACATAATAGGTGGGGGGACTCGTGAAGGCATTAGAATGAGGAGTGGGGAGGAAAGAAGAGAATGGAGCTGCAGTACGAGAGGGCATGAGAAGTGAGCGGTATCTCAAGCAGTGTGGGTGGACTAGAAGGTAATGGGCGTTGTCACTGGAGTGGCAAGGTAGTGTTTAAATAGAGGGGAAGTGAAATGGGTGTAGCACAGTGTGTAGACGAGACGAGTAAGGTGCGCCATAAAGTCTTCCCGTTTCCTGCCTTCGCTTGATAAGTATACCAAAAGTAGTTTACGATTTTATTCTTCACCTTTATTGTCGGAATCATTCTGAATCGTGTTCGTGTCATAACCATATGGACCTTTAGTGCGGTTACATCTGCACATTACTGAGCCTCATAGTGTCCTATGTTATTTTCGGACGCCTTTGCTTGCAAGCATTGTACTTTCCTGTCTTATTTATTTCCTTTTGGCGTATGAATGCCTCTTTAATGGTCTTATGGTTTTCTTGTTTTTGTTGTCAGCCTCCAGTCTCTCTTTATCGTTCTGGAGATGTATTTCACAGGACTGGTCATGATGCCCCAGGTGTGCCATCTAGAACTACACACAGTTCTCCAGATGAGTACTATAAAATATGCTGCGCTGAAGGCTGGCGGTTCGCGCGCGCACGCTCGCGTGAACGCAAGCTTGTCGCCAGCCAGCAGTACTTTAAAAACTTACCTACTAAAGTCTCTCAGAGCAGCGCATGCGCGCTGACTCAGCGAGACCTAAAAAGGACAACAAATCCCAGAATGCAAAGCAAAACTCCGGAGAGGAAGATCTATTCACACATTGAAACAGAGTTCTTTCATATCCCAGATCTGTGTGGCACACAAGGAAAAACAACTCTTACAACAAAAAAGATGATCAGGTAGTAAAGACAACATCTCACTGGAAAATGAAAACCACACAGAAATATATGAAGGACACAGTAGTCCACCATCTACAGGCCCCTAGGGTTTTTGAGTGCAAGTGCTACAGACGGTGCATACTTGTACAGCAATCTATTTCTGCCCGGGATGAGCCAATGGTGTAAATCCAAGAAGGAAACTATTTCCAATTAATGAGTCACTAGCTACTAGCTCCCATGAGGGAGACTTACTCCTTCAAGGAGATGAGCAGCCCTGCAATCCTGCCGACCATCTTACGCCCGTAGATGTTAAATATTCCCACATTAACGCGCATGCACTAGTGCCATGTGTGAACATCAGATTGCACCACGCTGTCTTTTGAGGCTGTGCACGATATGTTCTCCAGGGTAGTGGGAAACCGTGCTCAATACACGCAAGGACTCGGCTACAAACCAGCTGGGCCTTAGAATGCTACCTTCTGTAGGGAAATGACAGCCTGGGTAAGCCAGAGACCCTTTATCTACTGACACTAAAGCTGCTATTTAGCGACCCTTAGAACCTATTTTCCTCTCACTGTACCGCACCAACAGGGCAAAGTGTGCCTGCGGTTGTTGACAGTTTTAGGCAACCCGGCTTCTTAAGAGAAACAAAGAAAAACCCTTCTCACAAAGACTGAACATATAAGAAAAGGCCAGAGAATGAAAACTTACATTTGAGAGCTCTTCCAGAGAAGTTATTACGACGACACGAAAGGAAAAAAAAAACAAGTGATCGCGATCAAACATCAAATCGGCCGTGCGGCCGTGAAAGTAATGGCGTCAAGCGCGGCACCCGCGCACGCGCCCGTGCACATGCACTGTAGCTCTAGGCTGGCCTGGTAGCACTTTTTGGAGCCCTCTCAAAATGTCTCGCCAGACCAGCGTATGCGCTGGGTCAGGCGAGACCTAAAAATGAACAATAAAGAAGCAACATAATCAGTTAAATAAACCTTCTTGAGAAAGGGTACAAGTTAGAAACCATGAAGGTTTATTAGGATCAAAATCCTTACAGAAAGCAAAAATATAGTTAATCAGTCATTATATGGAATTCGCAATAAAGTTAGCGAGAGGCAGCTGCCAAATACAAGATGGGGTCAGGCTTAGTTTTGGGCCTAGTTTAGCCATGCCCAGAAAATATAGTTCTATAAAATTGTTTATGATGCTAAGCACACATTTGTATTAAACAGAAACATTTCCCACAAATCCACCTTGATTGATTATTCAATCATCAAAAATCCCACTAGTTTTATTTACATATCTGTCTCTATCATCTTCAGTTTCTTGTGCCTCGATTCTTCCAAAATGTTGACATTTTCGTAATACCATGCCTTAATGTTCTTCAACTCTATCTTGTCATTTCTCTTTGTCTTTCCTCCTGACGTTGCTAGCACCTTCTCTTCATACCCCCAATTTAAACCCCTTTTTAAACAGATTGCATCAAGACTTTTAAGCAAAAGAATGAGACTGATTAAACTTACTAGGTGAATAATTAGTGCAGTTAGAATCATCCGAAATACACTTCAAACTATACTACCAAACCAGTCACCAACCTATGCAAAACCCTTTCCAACCTCATTAAACCACACATTAACTGATTCGCACAACCCATGCTCTTGAAGAATCTTTGCCTCATGCGAAATGCTAGTGATGTTACATATGTAATCATTAATAAACTTACTGTTAACAAGAATGGAAATACTGCACTGCTGAACCTTCAACACACGAAAAACACTGCCCTCTTTCAGTAGAAGACTATCTAATGCAAGGCGATCTTTCATCACCATCGCACGCATAGCCATTAGTTATTCATTAATATGTGTTATTGTAACCGCAGTGTAAGAAGCAAAATGACCCACTAATGTAGGCTACTTTCTAATTTTCACATCTTTCAAAGCCAAACCAATAGGAGGTATCAATACACCAAAAAGATCCATCAACATTTGACCAAAACCATGCTTTGCTATCCTAAACCTAATACCACTCCTTTTACCCATTTCATTCATGTAATAGACATGAGGAAAGGCTGAAGCAAAATAGCTGATTTCCACCCAAGTACATAGGAGGTTAAAATAAGCAGTTCTACTACAGACATAATAAATTCTTTTTAATGTGTATTCTTCTCCACTCAAAAATGTATCATCAACCACTTAACTCCTATTACACTCACTCGTTCCAAACAATTCTATTAGCTCATAACTCTGGAACTTCGCATGCAAATATACACATTGCTCCTTCCTTTTCTTGCTTCAGTCTCAAAACAGGGTGCATTCTTGAATATCTGAGTTTCTCTTACACATCTTTTGCAAATGAATCCCTCTTGCATCTTCCCAAACTCTGCTAATTCTCACTTTTCTTGCATTACATTTGTGTGTAAACGGAGTGAAGGGAAGTATGAATTTATTAACAAACGTATTTAGTCATATCAGATGTTAGCCTAGATTGCACAATCAATCTCAAATGAGTAAAAATAGGATCTAAATCTTCAGTTTTAAATAGGCTCTTCCAGGAAAACACTGAAATCTGTGAGGTAAGGCGCTAAGAATTCTTGACCAAGGATAACATTAACCAAGACATTACTTGATGAAGAATGGGACAGCGGAAGCTATGGATATAAAACCCTTTCTGCTACAGGCGTTTGGAGAAATGTACAAACATAGCAATTACTAACTTTCATAATACTTGCATACTCAGACAACAAATTTGAATAAACATTCCCATTAAAATTGCCTAAAAACGTACCTTTGTATGCTAGTTTAGTGTCTACTACAGTATCATAAGTAGTGGTTAATTCTTTACTCTCATTAGCAGGTGAATCATATCCAACCAATGTACTCAAACACAACAGTAAGCCAACTAAAAATATTATTATTACACCTAGGGTCAGCAGATAGGTCCCTGGCTCCTGTCAGTTCTCAGAGCACACTTTGGCAGAACATTTTCTAAATCCCAAGTTTTGGTTTTTGTCTGTTTGGCCCCTTTTAACACCATTTCCAAGGGTCCGGGACTGGGTGGACACCAATTGGAGGGCAGGACTAACTTCAGGCAGGCTCCAGGTCCACACCTGGACTGAAGCTTGGAGTTGTTTATGTCCCTGCAGCTCAGAACAGGAGGCTAGACAATTAACCCTTGGAATCACTCAGGTGGTCCTGGATTCAAGCAACAAGGAAGTCCTCAAGCAGCAGGTCAGTTCTTTGAGGGTTCAAGGAAGGCTTCAAGCCGCAGAGCAATCCTCTATTAGCAGCAGGGTAGTTCTCTGAAGTACAAAGCAGACTTCAAGCAGCAGGACAGTCCTTTGAAGTACATTGCAGGCTTTCGGAGTTTACTTTGGAGGTCCAGGAGTGAACTGAAGAGTAGATCGGAGGGTCCTATTGTTATGCCTGGTGCCAGCAGTAAGTAGAACAGACTTCTGGAGTTCTCTCCCTACAGATGGTTCTGGAATTTCCTTCCTCCCTGCCCAGGGTTCAAGAGTCTGGAGTGACAAAAGACTGAATGTAGGTGGAGCAGGAAACAGCTCTGCCCCTCTCAACCTAGTAGGATGGCCAATCCTGCCAATATCTAATCCACCATTGTCTCACTGTCTTGGTGGAATTCACAAAGGCCAACTGTTTACAGTCATGCGACCCAGGACACAGGCTGCAGGTACCAAATGGCTAGGACAAGAAAATGCCAATTTCTAAAAGTGGCATTTTCAAATTATGGCTTAAATTTGAATTTACTATTAAAGAGGATTTTAAACTACAATTCTTTTGAGCCCAAACATAACTTTTGTTTGGGGTGAGGTAGAAATGTCATCACTTAAAAGTGCATGTCCAACTTTTTAAGTACAATGTACCCTGCCCTATGGGCTGTTTAGGACCTACCGTAGGGGTGATTTATATGTATGAAAAAGTAAGGGTTCTGCCTGGCAAAGGGGTTATTTTGCCAGGTCAAATTGGCAGCTCAAAGCTGCACACAGGCTGCAATGGCAGACCTGAGACATGTTATAAAGGGCTACTTGAATGGATTGCACAATAAGTGCCACAGGCCCACTAGCAGCATTTATTTTACAGGCCCTGGGCACATGTGTACCAATATACTAAGGATCTATGATCTATAAGTAAAGTATATGTGCAAATCATGGCACAATTGGTCTGCACCTATTTTAAGGAATGAGCACAAGCACTTTGCACTTTACTACTAGTGCTAACCAGTTCTACAGATCCCTGAAGCTAACAAAAATAAATTTCAGCAACAACAGGAGAGGCGAAGGTAAAAGATTTGGAGGGGGGGGCGGCCATCCTAAGGCTAACAGGTCCAACAATATTGAACTAAGTTGCTTTGCTAACAAGTGAAACTGCAGTGAATATTCTGCACCTGTGCTTGATCCTGGCCTCCTTTGCATACTGTTGGGAACTATAGAGACGGTCTCAACTATAGCGAAAAAGAGAGGGGCACTAGGGAGAAGGGCGTGCAGTTCACTTCACTGTTAGATGGGACTCATTACAACCCTGCATTATGCTCTCATCATGTGTTGTAGTATTTTGTTTTGCTGTCTGATGAAAATATGCGCTATTCCATAAAACATAAGCACTGGGCTTCACATTGAGTTATTGTGTCTGTTGAGTGACTGTTGGGTTCTGAGCTCTTGCCCCACATGCACTATATTGATGAGAAACCTGTGACTGCTTGCCCTCACTACCATGAGTGTTAATTGCACAGAACATTGTACTCGGCTCAGTTTGCAGTGCCACAGTAGACTGCACCCCAAGACACCAGTGGTAAGTGATCTAAACCATTATGGTTGGGGTGCAGTAGCCCCTGCCTGTCCTGTGACTCGTGAAGAGGGTCGGACACTTGGTATCCCATTACACCCAGGCTAAGTTGATTTCACTGGTTGGCATACACATAAACTCCTAATAACTGTGCATCATATACAAGGGCATACACACAAGCAAGCTAACAACCTAGCTTACAAACAATCTGCACTCATCAAAAAGCACTCCACTGAAACCTCCACCATGATGCTACTTGTATTACCAAGCATGATTTGTCTACTCTTTAGATCACTCTTTCACGTGTGCTGCACCTTCATCCTGTGTCTTGCTACCCCAACACCTCCATAGTTACACAAACTTATTAGCATTCAGGAATCACCACAACGTCGACCCCTATTTTCAGGCCATACATATACCACCTGCAAGTAAACTTCACATGCCTGACCTAATGTTTATGTTCCCAGAAGAAGTGCCAGACAAAACCCCACCCACCACCACACACATGCCTGCTAAAAACAAATGTTTTAGATGTTTCAACCGAATGCCAAAGAAATTGTGTTCCAGCTTCCTCAAATCGTTGTATAGCATTGCGATGTCAACCATGTGGCAATATGGAAGAAGAACAACGAAGGTGAATGAATAAGAATACTTCAGAAAAGTAGTTTATGATTTAAAACCAGAAATATAAAACATACGTTATGCCTCTTTAAGCTAAAATATACATTGCATGAAATTAAATTTTCAGCATATCAAATCCCTTTATAGAGATTGAAAAAATCATATACAGTATACAATCCTTTGCATAGACACATTATTTTAAATGATTGTTTTCGTGTAGTAGAAACCCACTGTTAAGTGCAAGGGAAAGGGGGTATCAATTTGTATAAGGGTCACAATTATCCCTAATTGTTTCTCAAGATTCACAAGTCAGGAAACCATGCAGTGAGGACGTTTGCGCCCTTTGTCCACTGGGCAGGAACCCACTGCCTTCTGTCCATTCACCAGCCACCTGCTAACTCATTTCTAGAACTGTAACAAGTAGGGGGCGCTACAGAAAGGTTTTAATGTTCAGTCGCGGACAGTACAGGTGCTCAATATCACAAATAATTATGTACAAGCGATAGCAACTCTAACCTTTCTCTTTGCTTCAATGACTCACATAATAAAGCATCAATATTAATGATAGTTTGTTGAGTACCCAACAGTTCAGTTGAGATAAGTTTGGAATGTGCAGTTTCTTGATGAGAAGTTTTACTTGTGCCTAAGTGGCTGCCTCAAGTTCCTTCTGAATGCACCAAATGTGTGTGTGCCAGCAGTCTGCTTAAATGAGGTTGTCTTGCTGGTTTTGTAACTGACATCTGATAAATGACGTACTCCTTTGATACCACCTCCATCTGGCTGCAGAAACTGCTACCTACAGCCACAGGATTCCACCACCATGTCCTCATATTGTTTGTACACAACATTGTTCGCTGAGTCTATGTACAGAATGCTGATGGGGCTGAGTCTGGTGGGGATACAACAAGTAGGGGGGGTGGAGTCTGGATCCATGGAGTTCATTAAGGTTTGGATGACTGCATGGTTGGTGGGTTCCAGGTGTGATCGCAGCGGAAACTCACAAAGTCCTTCACAGTGATAAGCCTCGTACTCCAAGGGAGCAATGATCCAGTCATCCCACCCCATATCCTTGAAGTTCACATGAAGAGGTTTTTTGCTACACCTTGCCTTTGGGTTCTTGGTGGGTCTCTTCCCTTGCCGGGCTGACAGAGGGGCCCTTCTCTTCCTTCTTTGGTTGAATAAATACTCATATACAGTTTTGTCATCTTGCCCCGACCTGGCCTTGATTTCATTAAAAAACAAATCTCGCTTCTTGGTCCTTCCGAACACCAAGAAGATGGCTTTTTCGTTGGTCGGTCTCCCTGTCCTATCAAACCCAAGACTCCTCAAGTCGATGGGCCTACCTTTTTCCAAAGCTTCTAGTTCAAAGCACAAACTAGCAGAGTTTTTGAAATTTTTAAATGATTTCCAAATGTCAAAGACTTCCCATTTGGGTGCCTCATGTATGCTGACCATGCGAGAGTCTAGGTGGGCCGGTGCCTGTCGGTTAGTTGAACAGCTGGATAGCTTTAATTGCACAAGTCTTGCTCCAGAAGAACTTCTCCCAGCATCCAAGGGCTTCTTCCTAAGAACTCGCAGTTCCGCCCCCAGTAGACCATCCTTCTCAAGGGCGCTTATGTCAAAAATGTATTTTTGCTTTCTTGTTACAGGTGCTCGGTCTTCTAAAAGATATGTAAACAATCAGATATTAGTTGATCAAAAAACTGAAAATGCATACAAGGAGACAAAGAGGGAGAGGGAATACATATGAGGTAACTAAAGGACAGGTGTTACTCAGGTAGCATGTCTTGATTGATAATTTGCATTAAACAGAATTACTAAGATATATCGATTAGAACATGTATAGAGACAACACAAACTGGTTTATGTCCATTTAGCTAGCATAGAAATGCATTAAATTCCAGCAGAAAAACCTGCCAAGACATGGGATGACTTAATACTTTACCCATGGGTGACAGGATTTTTCACCACAGGGACTTCACTTTTTATGTTCGTGACAGTGGTGGGAAGACACAGAGCGTGATTTAGAGTTTGGCAGATGGGTTACTCTATCACAAACGTGATACATACCTACAAGTGTATTATATCTTATGGCACTTGTAAGAAGGTGGACAAAATATATTAATTCTTTGTGATGGAATAACCTATCCACCAAACTCTACATCAGGCCCACAGTTTGGTCGCTTGGCTGGACTGGCAAGGCAGACAATCAGCCATTGCTTGAGGTCCAATGGCCAAGGAGAGGTGTGAGCCATCCACCCACCCCTCTTTCTCCACCATTCAAAGGTTGCGTGTTGAGGAGGGACAGAGTAGGGGCTTTTGTGGTGGTTACAAGAGCCAAGAAGACATGATCAAGGTTTGTGAGCAACAAGGTGTTGAGCTCAACCCCTGGAAGTTCAAAGGAGTCAGAGAAGAGGTAGAAGAATGGAAGAGAGAAAACAGAGAGATAAGTGATGAAAGGAGGAAAGGATAAGGAATACTTAAGAAAAAAAATAAGGCTGCGAAAACAGAAGGGAGCCACTACAGGGAAAGATTATGAAGGGGAAAAGATTTTTAAGGAAAGAAGGTAGGAACAGAAAGGAGAATAGGAAAGTGGAAGTAAAGAAGAGTGAAAAGAAGGGTAGTGAAAAGAGGAACATAAGCTGAAAGTCAAGGGAGGGAGAAACAAGAACTGTATGGTGAAAACAGGGGGAAGGGTAGAATGACTGGGCAAGACATGAGCATTGGATAGTGACGTATGGAGCTGAGAGGATGAGAAGAAGGAAGGGCTAATGGATAAAAAGGGAGTGGAGAACCAAAGGGGGAAGAAGAAGGGACTGGAGGAAAGGGTATGTAAAAGATGGACAAGGGCTAGAGGAAGAAAATAACAGAGAGAAAAAGAAGAACAGTCTTGTGTGTCTCAACTGCCTCATGTGTTAAAACAAATGAAATTATACATACATAAATGCATATTATACATACAAAGAGTGCTTTGAGTCAGCCCTCTGCATCTATTAGTATCCTAAATTGTTGTTCATATTTCGGTTCTACCCACTACTGCATACAGCATCAGCCAATTGATCAGGCCACTACGAGTAACTGGCTCTCTTGCACTGTGAATGTTGGCATTTCTGAACATGTGTACATCTACCAAAAAAACATAGCACACTTCAGTTGCAGAGCTTTTGGGCCAATCTCTCCTTTTTACGTTTTCTTTTTTTTAAATTGCTTTTGCATGTGCTTACCAAAAATAAATATAATTTCACACTTGAGAAGGCCAGACCTATTGTATTTGCCAGTGCTTGTTTTTATTTTCAGTTCTACCGTCTAAGTAAAACGAGTTGGTGGCCTCATTCTAGTTGCCAGTGGGCATGTGCAAACTGCGGACAAAACTTTCAGCCCCTATGTCAAAAGTTTGTAACATTGCTGACTGTGACAGCCGAAAGGCCAATGAACGAATCCGTATGAAGCCGGGTTTGTTTGAGATATTGGGCAGGTTCTGATACACGTTTGCAGGCACTGCACTGAAACGTATCTCACTCATTCGACTTTCACACACATTCAGACGTGCGTCACTTTGCACTGGGGAACACAGAAACTCTCTTCCTGAACTGTCTTCACGCATCTGCTGTATACCGCAAGTCAAAGCGCAACAGACCATGGTTGAGGTATTTCCAATGAGACACTCCCCCCCCCCCCTCCCACACACACACACCCTTCAGTGTGCTAGTCTTGTGCATCACGGGAAACGGTGATTTTGAAACCTATCAGGAACCAAATTATCGTCAGATTAAATATTTAATGTGCGGTTTAGATTTGGATCATTGGATATTACGTCAAAACGTGACTGATATGCCCTCCGCCCTATTAGATGTGCAGGTAATGCTGTGTGACGTTGTACACCGTCCGTGAAATCCCACATAAGGTACTTCATTCTGTATAATAAGTTACAACCTTTTTATTTCTCAAAAATCGATCATATTAGTTTTAAAAAAACATGCTTCATTTAAACATTAAAAGTGGATCAGGATGAAGGCCAAGAGTGTGAGCAAGAACCATTAGAAAGGCAGAAGTTTGCATTTAGATCAATTGAGTCGGATTACCAACCTCCAAAGAAGTGCAATGCGATTTCTACCAATATTGGCTGCTACTAACCCATACAAAAATGGCCTTTTCACCGATCGACCAGTGAAAAATAACACTTATTCCTCCGGTTGGTGAAACCTGATCGGTGGGCGTACGGTGGGCTTTTGCAAAAGTGCTGCTATGCACCATGTTACCCCTCCCCCCCCCCCCCCCCCCCAATATCTGCGTAGTACATGTTTTCCATATCACGTGCTGCATGCCGGTGTGTGCTCGTGCCATCCAGTGTCACTATCACTTACCCCGGGCTCGGGTATGAGCTTGAAGCATGTGAGATGATTAATTAGACCATAAAAAGAGCGCATCGGCATTCAGGGGCGCCGTGTTTATTGCTTTCAGATGTTTCCTATCTTCATCGCCCCGAGCCGAGCCTGACAGTGAGGGCCTGGGAGCCTCACGCGTCATGGCCGACGGCCATAATGAGGCCTAATGAGGAACATCGCCTCCGAAACGCCGGGTGCGCGCGCTCTGTCAACATGTTGCGCTCGTTTCACAGCAAGGCCTTCAAAAGGAAGGCTGTGTTTCTACATCTGGAAGTTTATTTTTTCTAAGAGAGCTGGGCATTGCGGTTAGCTCGTGCTGTGACGACTTCCAATGTTCCTGGGTTGTTCGTAGCAGCTTCAGTAAATCTACGGGATACAGTGTGCTCCCAGCGGGGGAGCTAGAAGACGCGAGCTCTGACCCCAAGTCCCCCCACTTGAGTAGGGCCGTATGATACACAGCAAAGTACGTATACGGTTATTTCTTGATTCATTAGCGCATGAACACCATACAGAGGACTCACAAACCACCCTACTGGCGTAACAAAACTTGAGGGGGGCCCCCTTCAAGGTACGTGCACCCAATCAAGAGCTCTGTGCTGAGGCAGCACCCTGGATCTTGCCCTCCCCCACAAACACACTGCGGGGGCTGCCACTGCCCCCATCCCGCCAATAATATTTGAGGGCTGGTGGCTGCACTAAACCGAGAGCCCCCGCCTCATCCCACCGTGATCTGTACCTCTGGGGAATCGGAGCAGTTTTCTCATGAGATTCGCAGTTGCCTAGTAATCATATGCCTCCCTACTGTGACAGACCGGGAACCATTGGAATGTGTCATTGGATTCTCTTCAGGCGAGCCTACACAACACATATCTACTATCCCATATATGAACACAACTGTGCTCTGAAATTAGACCCACTTATTAAAATACTCCTACGTGAAGAACTCAACTGAGCCTCCCTGCACAGGTCTGGCTTATTTACCCCGGAGCTGGCTTAAGCAATATTGATTAGGTAATAAAACACTTTTAGCAACTCTTTTAAGCTCCCAGTCCAGTCAATTCGTGCATGCGCTCCTCAGATAACGGTGTATGTGTCTAGGTATCATCATATTAAGTGCTTTAAATGGACCGGTACTCTCCGGTGCGGAGTACCGACACCTTTTTATTTTGAGAATGAGGGTACCAGCACTTCTCCAGAGTGACGTAATACTTTTAATTGGAGAGTACCGGCACTTCTCAGAAACAAGCACGTACTCTGGTACAGAGTACCTGCACTTCTATTGTTCCATTTCAAGCACTGAGTCATATTACATTATTTGCATATATATGTGTTTGTGAGTGTGGGCAAGTGTGTGCACGCACACTCCAAATGATCAGACGCAAATGTGCCACCGTCGCTGTAATTTCACAGGCCCTGCGGTGCTCACTGAAAGTCAGTCCTTGGCTGGTGCCGGACAGAACCACCGCCATTCCTCCAATGCATTGCTAGCGCCTGGATTTAATATTACTAAACAACACATGCGTTGCAAGTACTTCAGTATTTACTGGCCAGACCTTATACAACGCGTGGACAATGTTTTCAAAACCCTTTAATCAAGTTACGTCACCATAAAGGACCGCATACAACTAAAGTGTTCAATACAAAATTACAGAAATACACTTTCTATAGTCTATAGCATTTATTACGTCACCTGGGTCTCTATACCTTTATGAATGTGATATAAACCGCACTGGCAGGCAATGGCATCTGACAGTTATTTAATTTGTCGAGATGGGATACCCGAATAACTCACCCCTGAGCCGTGTCCCTCTGGTTTTTGAGAATTGGCACATCTTTTCTCAATAGAGAACAGATTCTTCTCCAACATGTTCTCTTTCCAAAAACAATAGTCATTCTATCAAAGAGCAGTATTCAACTATGGTGCTTATTTTAAATATTCATGAGACCTGCTGACAGCTTGTTTCACCTGGTACCCTCGTCTTTAAGAGCACTGCACAGCTGTCAACAAAACACACTTGACAGGGCAAGGGAAGCCTGTCGAAAGTAACCAATCATCAGGGATCTTTCATTGACAGGCTATTCTTGGAGTTGGCTGTGAAAACATAACCTCACGTGCACTGGTCTGCAGCGTATCCGCAGAGTTTGCAGTCTTACCTTGGCCCTTGTCGATGAAGCTGGTGATGGTGTTGGCTAGTCCTGCTTCTAGCTTAACGCTCCCGTTGCCCCCCTTTCTTTCCGCGTCCGAAAGGGTCCGGTACAGCGAGAGCATGTACTCATGAGGGGTTATTGCTGGGTGCCTGAAAGCATCTTTGTCTCTTTGGGCCACTGGACCCTTCGCTTTTTTGGTTTTGAACCCACTAGAATCGGCGTGTACATTGACAAGTTTGGTTGCGGCCTTGCTGCCTTGGTGTTGAGTCCTTGGAGTGACAGGTCTTTCCACAGGTTGTCTGTTGGAGGTTTGCCCTTTCTTAAGATCTGCGTTCCCCACCCTGGAGGCCACCTTCTTGGCTTCATTGCTCTGGGTCAAGACGGCTCCAAGCTGTAGCGCCCCACCTTTAGTCCTGGCCTTTGGAGCGCTAGCACCTTGCCCATGGCTTTCAGTCTTCGAGGCACCTGCCCTGGAAAGTGGGTTTGGCTCTTTGCTGTCTGCCTTGGACAGGCCTGGCCTAGCTCCTGGTGGACTGTCTTCAGGTTCTGGGTGACTCCACACAGCCGGAACTAGATCCAGGGATAAGCAAGTCCAGTGCCAAAGCAGTAAAGGGATATATTTCAGTACTTTCATGCTCTAACCTTCCTCTCAATACCACCAAGGAAAGAATCAAGGAAGGCTCCTCTTGATTGACAAGCGCAAACATGAAAGGCGTGGAAACCCAAAGCCAGCAGCAGCCCTTGTTGTTTTAGCCCAGGTTTCTGTAAATCGGTGGTTCCAGTGTTTTGATCCAGTCCCATAGTGGAAGAGAGTGTTTCGTCAGGTCCAATCTCTGCTCTCCAGGCCGCGAGTGAAAGAACCTGTGTCTGAAAGGTGAAGTCTGACTCCCTTCTCCCTTCTGCCGAACTGTCTGAAATCTTGAAGGAGCCCTTGCTTAAATCCAAAGGTTTTTTTTCCAAGAAGGAAGAATGGCGTAATGCTGCCTCTGTGTAAAACCTTTTTTTCCCCCGAATTTGAATCCTTTCCAGTGAAAATATTTCACACACAGAGACCTGCAGGTGCTCAGAAAGCTTTTACAAACCTGAACTCAGGAATTGGAAACGGAATTCCAACAAAAACCAGTTTAATTACTCTCTGATGTCATGCTGTCTAAACTAATTTAAGTGCAATATATTTCTTTAAAAAAAATCTTCTTTAGCCTTTCCATCGCCATGAGTCATACTTTATGTAAAACAGCTCTGTACGACGCAAACTTCTCGTCGTGTCATTTAAAGAACCATGGGCCCTCTCTGCTCGCCTTACGTGAACCTCAAACAAAAACAGCGCAGACCTCAAAATCAACAAACCTCGCAGGGGCAAATTAAACAAACAAACCCTTTTTGTGCAGGTCCAGTGGCCTCTGGGTTTTTCATCTCTTTCACTTACTGGCTTTACCCAATAAGGCACAGGGCTGAGGGACGTGAGTTATAACTTGAGAATTTAATTATTTTGCTAATATTTGTGACCACTTATTTGAACCACATTAGCACATATTAAACATAAAAAAAATCCTTCTCACATAGCAGGTTTCATGTGTCCTGTATTCTGCCCCGGTATTTTAGAAAGCTTGAGGTTAAGTGAACGTTTTTAACACGAAACAAAAAGAAGCCTTTTAAAGAGAGTTCCGCGCGCCGCACTGTGCTTTTCCAGATGTTCCCGTCGCCCTTTGGGCTGATTTCGAGGCTGCCTTGGGCAGCAGTGACCCCTGCAGTTCACCTGTGGCAGTGAGACCGCTAGAGCATTGTTTGACATGCTTGGTCTACTTTCAACGAAAACGTGCGCACCTACGTGCTTGCTTAGTGTTTAATTTAATACTGTCTAAAAATACAACAACCGTAAGGCATATCAAGTTGAGAAAACTGAGTTGTGTGCGCGCGAAATAACTGTGAAAAAATACCTTGTCTGAGTGAGATGCAACCATGTTGCTTGTTACGTCAATTTTTTGGGGTGTTTCTCACGTGCTGCATTGTGCTAGGAGGACTTTCAGCTAACTGAGCCACCCGGCCCCTTTTTATGCCGCTATCAAACTTCACGCGCACACAATAACTTTAAGACCTAGAATATGGCTGCAATCTATATTTGATATTTACATGCTGTATGATGTATGTAGTGGAAGCAGCAGAGGCCCCCTCCCATCCGTGTACATCACACCTGTTTTTTTTCTTCTTTTTTTGTGCACATTTTGTACAGCGCGAACTCGACCCGAAGGTATTGTAGCGCTTTTAAGTGAGCACCAGTTACATTACACAACAAGGACACTTTCATTGTTAGGTAGCCACGGGGAGATTAGGCGCCAAGACTCGAACCTGGCTCCCCAATCCCCAGATCCAAAGTCGCCACTTGGGACCGTATTGCACAAAGTGCCCCGGGGGCACAACATGCGTTTGTGTCCGCCTAACCCCCCCCCCCCCCCTCCTCGGGGCACTTTGGTAGTACAGAAGGGGCCACAGGAGCTTGTATGGCCCTTTCTGCAATACTGATAGCACATAAAGTGCCAGCGCTATCCTCGGGGAGCTTCCTCATTAGCATGGGGGTGTACCCCATGCAAATTAGGGAATCCTTTTGCCTCTGTACCTGTGCAGTATTACAGACGCTGGCGCAGAGGCAAAGAAGCTCTCAGTAGGTGCACCTACATTGTGCCACCTAAAAGGCGATGCACTCAGTGTGCCCCCTGAGAGCAGCCCTCTGGAGGGGAAAGGTTGGTTCTATAGACCCCCAGACATCCTCTTGCAGCCGGGTGCAGTCACTGACTGCACCTGCCTGCAAGGGGATCTCTAATCCCCTTTAAAAGTGAAGGCGAGTGCTGCCTGCACAATGAAAACATGGAGCGGCTTCAAAGCAACCGGTCTGTTTTTCACATGAATGCGTTGTCCCCAGGGTAACGCGAGTTCACGGCTGCCCTGAGGACAGCACAGTCACCATAATATGGCGCGTTTCCTTCATTGTGCAAAGAAGGAAAATGCGTTGCATGTATAATGCGCCCCTTGGTGTCAGCCACAAAGCTGGCCTGCGGAGTTTTAGTCTTGACTGCTATGTCCTCAATATTGACTAAGCTAGGCCTTACCCATACCCCTCCCAGATTCCCCTATGATGCGCTACCTGGACCTTGACCTTTGAATTGTAACTTTTCCTGGTCCTAACCCATGGGGACAGTTAGTTCAACCAGGTGACATCCTAGTACCACCATATCTCTTCCTGGTTATAACAGTATGCCAGCAGTGCGTATTTTACTGGGATGTGGGCGAGTAACTTTCAAGGGGCCTGCAGCTCTGATATCAATCGATGGCCTTATAAATCTTCCAGGGGCCCTATTATGTAAAGGGCGCACTTTCCCTGTTTGTGCCCAGCGCACCTTAAAATAGGTGTGCCAGGCGCAAACAGGGAAAGTGCGGCGTATTACATGGAATGTGCTGTCCTGTGGGTAGTGCATTCCTGTTAAAAACAGAGCGGCTGCCCCGAAGCCGCTCCATGTTTTCACTGTGCAGACAGCACCCGCCTGCACTTTTGACGGGGATAAGAGATCCCCTTGCAGGTGGGTTCAATCAGTGACTGCACCCGCCTGCAAGGGGATGTCTGGGGGGGTCCATGGGACCTCCCTTTCCCCCCGCCAGAGGGCTGCCATCAGGGGGCGCATTGACAGTGTGCCACCTCTTAGATGGAGCACTGTCAGTGCGCCCCCTTACAGCTTCTTTGCCTCTGCGCCCACGTCTACAATACGGTGCAGGTGCAGAGGCAAAGGGATTCCCTTATTTACATGCAGCACGCCCCAATGCAAATGAGGGAATGCCCCGTGCAAATAGTGCTGGCACTTTATGTGCACCAGCGCTATTGTTATTACAGAAGGGGCCGCACAAGCGTCTGCCGCCCCTTCTGTAATACCAAAGTGCCCCGGGGTCCTCAAAGCAGGCACAAACGCCTGTTGCACTCCCAGGGCACTCTCTGCCATATGGCCCCAGGAAAGCATCCTAGACCTTCGGGCCGACGCTCACATGTTTGCTGAGCCTTGAGAAATTGTTTTTATGCTTAATTCCTACAGTAGCTTTAGACAGCCATCTGGGAAATGAACAGCACAAATGCATCACCCACTTTGCAAAGTTCACTTGGCCCAGTAGGGACTTCAAATGCTGCAGCATGACCTTTCTTCTGACAAAACAACATCTGATGTCTTCTCTAACTGCTTCCATCTTGTCCCCAGGTGACCAGGACTCTTGCCTCACTGTGTCTATCCTATTGCCAATCCCCAGGAATAAGAGGAAGTTAATCGGGCCCTTGCCCTTATTTGCTTCTGGCAGCACTCCCAGCCCTGTTGTCAACTCCTGAAAAGTAATTATAAACGTTTTGTTTTAGTCTGTCCTAGGTCTTCCCACAGACAAGAACTCATCAAAGTAGTGAATGAGTTCCAGGAAGCCACTCTGATGCTTACGCCTCCATTTCAAGAACATGCTGAAGGGCTCCCAGGAGAAACAGGTGATCATGCACCCCATCGCCAAGCATTTGTCAAAGAAGAATTGAAGAAAGGTCCTTACACTGCAAACCCTAGGAATGGGTAGCTTTGCGAACGAGCTGGCAGCAATCATAGGGTTGATTTGATGCCTGCTTTGCCTAACCAGGCCACCTTACCCATCTCCAGCCTAGCCCCTCAGCATTGTCAATTGAAGCATACATTGGCGTAGCAGGGAGAGTGGCGGCCTCCTCCCGCTCCTACCTGCCATCTCGGGGGCGGCCACCCCCGCTAGATATCGGCGGTCGCAGGGCGGCAACCGCCGCCGAATCTCGCCAGCACCCCACGCTTCAATGGGGGTGTTAACACTCGGGCTTCTTGTACCCTTTTTAGGTCTGAGTTCAGTCCACAAACTACGATTCCCAGAGTGCATTGCGATGGCTATCGCATTGTATGCCTTCCCATGCTGCCTTAGGGGGGGTCAGGTGACTTGTTTTGGCTTATAGGCAGCAAGCTCCTTGCATCAGGTGCTTGGCCTTCATTCCTGTGTAGGACCACTCCCCCTTCCTGTTTCGTCCGTTCCTTGGAGTACGAGTGACGACGCTGACATCCTGTGTACCTGTTTTGCTACCATCAAAGAAAGAGTCTGCCGTACCTGCTACGTTTTGGAAGATTTCCCTGCTCCTCCGTTGATACAGCTGGAAGTCCGAATCCCTAGGAAGCGCAGATGAACAAGTTTCTTACAGATACATCATTACCGAAGGTAAGTAACATTAGTTAGTTAGATTCCTCACCTTAGAATATCCCCAGGCGTCAGGCTGGATCCGGAAAGATTTTTGTAGCAATACCCCTTGCGCGTCGCTAGGCGTCGTCTGCGGCTCCGCGTCCGTCGTTGGCGTCGTGCGCCGGAATGACGTCGTCGGAGTACTTAGACGCCGCCCTCGCGCCCTGACGTCAGTTCTTGTACATAGCTTTCCGCGCCAGGGACGCTGAGCCATGCAAGAGACCGACACTGGTGCCAAAAAATCTAGGGCCCTGAAAGGGAGAACCTTAACCCTAGATGTCGGTTCGCAGAACGGGGAGGCTGGGTGGGTCGGTGAGGAATCTAACTAACTAATGTTTCTTACAGATACATCGTTACCGAAGGTAAGTAACTTGTTCATCTGAAAGAAACACGTTAGTTAGATTCCTCACCTTAGAATAGATACCCCAGCAATACCAACCCCGGTGGTGGGTCTGTGAACCAAGATCACACCAGAAAGTCCTGGAGAACAGAACGGCCAAAGTGGCCATCCCTCCGGACTTGGCTGTCCAGGCAGTAGTGTCTCGCAAACGTGTGCAACGAAGCCCACGTCGCCACCTGACAGATGTCTTGCAAGGGGACTCCCCGTCCCAGTGCAGACGTGGCCGCTGTGGCCCGAGTAGAATGGGCCCGTAGCCCAACAGGAGGAACCTTTTTCGCTAAAGAATAGCAGGTCTTAATACACAACACGACCCACCGAGAGATGGTCCGCTTGTGTACAGCTTTACCCTTCTTAGCCCCTACGTATCCAACAAAAAGTTGGTCGTCCACCCGGAAATGTCTTGTGCAGTCCAAATAAAAGGATAGCGCATGTTTTGGGTCCAGACGGTGGAGCCTCTCTTCATCTTTTGAAGGATGCGGAGGCGGAAAGAAGGTGGGCAGCGTGACAGATTGCCCGATGTGAAAGGGAGTCACGACTTTAGGCAGGAAAGAAGGACGTGTCCGGAGGACAACTTTGTCCGGATGAACCGAAAGGAAGGGAGGCTTAGATGACAAAGCCTGGAGCTCACCCACCCGCCTAGCGGAGGTGATTGCCACCAAGAAAGCAGTCTTCAAAGTCAAAAGACGGATGGGACAGTTATGAAGGGGCTCAAAGGGAGCGCACATCAGAAAAGTGAGAACAAGGTTCAAGTCCCACTGAGGCATTACGAAAGGAACAGGAGGGTACATCTGAGTAATGCCCTTGAGAAAGCGTGAAACAACAGGGGACTTGAAAAGAGAAGGCTGATCAGGAAGCCGTAGGAAGGCAGAGATAGCAGCAAGATAACCTTTCAAGGTGCCCAGAGCAGAGCCCTGCTGGGCCAAAGAAAGAAGAAAGAGGAGAACCTCAGAAAGAGGGGCAGAAAGGGGATCCACAGCCTTTGCTGTGCACCATGCCACAAATTTGTTCCACCGGCAGGCGTATACCGTCTTTGTGGAGGGACGCCTGGCTGCCAGAATGACATCACAGACTGCAGGAGGCAAGTCAAATGGCATCAACTACCGCCGCTCAATCTCCACGCATGTAGGTGGAGGCTGGACAGGTTCGGGTGGAGGACCGTCCCCTGCTGCTGCGACAGAAGATCCTCCCGAAGAGGCAGTCGTAGCGGGGGATCGATGGACATACTGAGTAGCTCGGGATATCAGTACCTTCGTGCCCAATCCGGAGCCACCAAGATGACTTGGGCCCGGGCGCGCCTGATCTTCTTCAGCACTCTGGGCAGAAGTGGTATAGGCGGAAAGGTGTACAACAGACCGCAACTCCACTCGCGACAAAAAGCGTCTCCGAGCGAGTGCCGCCTTGGAAACTCCAACGCGCAGAACTGCTGACATTGCGCGTTCTCTTTGGTGGCGAATATATCTAACCAAGGCTCTCCCCACTGCAGAAAGATACCTTGCGCCACGTCGGAGTTCAGACGCCATTCGTGATCCATCATGCACCGGCAGCTGAGTTCGTCTGCTCTGGCGTTCAGAGAGCCCGCCAGATGTTGAACCACTAGGGTGATGCCCTGGTGTTCCAGCCATGTCCAGAGGCGCAGGGCCTCCTGAGAAAGGGTCCACGACCCCACCCGCCCTGTTTGTTGCAATACCACATGGCGGTGGTGTTGTTTGTGAACACCTGCACGACACTTCCCCGGACAGAGGGAAGGAAGGCTTTCAGTGCAAGTCGGATCGCCCTCAGCTCCAAAAGATTGATATGGAGCCGAGTCTCCGCCGGAGACCAGAGTCCTCTGATCTCCGCCTCTCCCATATGGCCCCCCCATCCCAGGAGGGACGCATCCGTCACTACCACGTGCTCCGGTTGGGGAAGGGAGAGGGATCTGCCGCTGACCCAATCGCGATTTGTGAGCCACCACTGCAGCTGTTTCGCAGTGCCCTCCGAGATCAAGACGTGGTCGGACAGGTTGCCTCGATGCTGGGCCCACTGAAACTTCAGGTCCCACTGCAGAGCCCGCATCCGCCATCTGGTGTGAGGTACTAACAGGATGCAGGAGGCCATCAGCCCCAGAAGCCGCAGCACCAACCTGACCGAAATCCAGGACAGAGGCCGGAATATGGGAGTCAGGGCTCGAATGTCCAGGACCCGCTGTTCCGGCGGATAGACCCGGAACTGCGCCGAATCGAGAACCGCCCCAATGAAAAGGAGCATTTGGGAGGGACTCAGGTGCGACTTCGGCACATTGATGGAGAACCCCAGCGAATGCAGGAGGTCTGCCGTAGTCTGGAGTTGGGAGACGACCTGCTGGGGCGAGCCCGCCTTCAACAGCCAGTCGTCGAGATAGGGGAAGACTGGGACCCCTGATCTGCGCAGATGAGCTGCGACCACCGCCATCACTTTCGTGAACACCCGAGGGGCACTGGTGAGGCCGAAGGGGAGCACGGTGAACTGAAAGTGCTCCTGACCCACCGTGAACCGCAGGTAACGCCGGTGGGCCGGCAGGACGGGGATGTGGAAATAAGCGTCCTGCAAGTCCAACGCTACCATCCAGTCTCCAGGGTCTAGGGCAGCAAGAACCTGAGCCAAAGTTAGCACCTTGAACCGTTCCTTCCGGAGGAAGGCGTTGACGCTTCTGAGATCGAAGATTGGGCGTAGGCCTCCTTTGCCCTTCTTGGGAACCAGAAAGTAGTGGGAATAGCAACCACGACCTACTTCTGGACCAGGAGCGCGCTCAACGGCCTCTTTGGCCAAGAGGGCCGAAACCTCCTCCCGGAGAAGATGCAAATGATCCACCGACATACGGTGGTTCTGCAGTGGCATGGCTGGAGGGGTTGTCTTGAAGGGGAGGGAGTAGCCCCTTCGGACGATTTGCAGCACCCACCTGTCCGAAGTGATGGAGCGCCAGTGGAGCAGGTGATGGCGAACTCTGGCACCCACTGGCGTTGAATGGGCCTGAAAGCTCGGACTAGGAGGGCTTTGAGGCGGATGCTGCCGGGGTGGATGTGGACTGACCGGCACGTTGTCCTCCAGAACCGCCTCGGCGGAAACCACGTCCGCGACCGCATGCAGGTTGGTTCTGCGGCCGGTGGCTGGGCGGACGTGAGGAGGCGCCCCTTCCTTGGCCACGAAAGGGGTGAAAGGCGGAAGTTTGCGGCCGCGGGGCTGAAAGACCCAAGGACTTGGCTGTGGCCCGGGAGTCCTTGAACCGGGCCAGCGCACTGTCCGCCTTCTTGTCAAAAAGGCGAGCGCCATCGAAGGGCATGTCCATGAGGGAGCTTTGGACATCCCCTGAAAACTACGTGGACCTCAGCCAGGCGTGACGCCGAAGCGCCACCGTGGTGGAAATCGTCCGACCCAGCGAGTCCGTGGTGTCTAGTCCACATCTAATGGCGTGCCGTGCTGCATCTCGCCCGTTAGCAAGTGCTTGGGTGAGTCGCTCCCGGGCCTCCTCCGGGCACAAGGGCAGCACGTCCTCCACCGTATCCCACAGCGAGTGGGAATAACGGTCCAAAAGGCAAGCGGTATTTAAAGACCGCAGTCCCAAACTCAGGGACGAGAACAGTTTCTTGCCTAACTGCTCCAACCTCTTGGATTCCCTATCCGGAGGAGCGGACGGGAAGGAGGATTGGGAGGTTGAGGCCTGGATAACCAGGCTCTCGGGGGTGGGGTGGTGGGAGAGGAATGTGGGGTCGCCCGGAGCAGGGCGGTGGCGCCGGGCAATGTTCCTGTCCACAGGAGGGACTGTGAAGGGTTTGGACCAAGTGCCCTGGAGAACGTCAATGAGGGCCTCATTAAACTGCAGCAGAGGCTCAGTGGAGCTTGCTGTCGGTTGAAGGACCTCGGTGACGTTAGTCCGCACAGCCACAGCAGGCAACTCGAGCCCTAGGGCTTCGGCCGCCTTGCGCAGCACCACAGAAAAGGCTGCACCTTCCTCCGAGGCCGCAGTCGGAGGAGAGATGAATCCAGCGTCTGGAGAGGTATCCAAACCGCTGGCGTCCCCCAATTCCTCTGTCCAGTCCTGAGACAATTGGGCCTGTTCGGCCAGAGGGTCCTGAGACCCCTCCCAGTCGCCCTCATCATCCGATTCCTGGTAGACAGGAGGAATGATCGGAGCCGGACGGTGGATGAAGCGGTCACCCATCGGCGCCGGTAACGGCGTCGGACGGCGCCGTACCTGCGCCGGGTCTGAAATAGGGCTAAACTGAGGCTCGACGCCGTGCGGGGACGGCGTCGGGGGCGGAACCGGTGTCGGCGCCGGCGCCGGCGGAGGAGGCGTCGTGAGGTCGACCGGCGCCGGCAGAGATCCAGGCCTGGATCCATCGGGGACCTGCGGCGTCGGGGCCGGAGCCCCCGACGGCTCCGGGGCCGGAGCCGCCGGCACACGAGGTCGCCCAGTCAACCCTGCGGGGCCCGAAGGCGCGCCAGCAGGCGTTGACGGCGGAGCCAGAGTCCTCATGGTCGAGAGGAAGGCACTGACCTCCGCCGGAGTCGCGTCAGTCCCAGGGACCGGAGTGTATGGGGACGAGCGCGGCTCCTGCGGCTCCAACGGAGCCGCGGGGGTGGAACCACCCGGACCCTTGGCCGGGTCGCGCGACCGGCGAGGGGAGTCCGAAGAGTGAGGACGCCGCTTGGACTTCTTAGAGTGTTTGGAGTGACAGGACTTACCCGAAGATCCCGACGAGCGATGTCGATGGCTGCGGCTCCGCGAACGGTCCTTGGACCTCCTCCTGGACCGGGACCGAGAGCGACGCGGAGCCGAGTGACGAAGCTCGAGTAGCTTACGGGACCGCTCCCGCCTAGCCTTTGACATCAAGGCCTGACAGTCGGGGCACGACTCCGCGTCATGGTCGGCCCCCAGGCAGTACAGGCACCGGCGATGGTGATCCGTTACCGACATCAGTCGGTGACAGGCGTCGCAATGCTTGAATCCAGGCATCCTACCGGCACCAGATGTCGAGTCGAGTAACCAAAAGAGGTCAAAAAGTTAGTCAAAAAGTGACTAGGGGTAAGCTCTTCCCGGATCGGCGCTTACTGGCGCGGAAAAAAGAAAAACTGACGTCAGCGCGCGAGGGCGGCGTCTAAGTACTCCGACGACGTAATTCCGGCGCACGACGCCAACGACGGACGCTGAGCCGCAGACGACGCCTAGCGACGCGCAAGGGGTATTGCTACAAAAATCTTTCCGGATCCAGCCTGACGCCTGGGGATATTCTAAGGTGAGGAATCTAACTAACGTGTTTCTTTCAGATGTGCAAGGACGCACCGGTAACGAACTACCCTTTTTTCCCATCAGCCTCAGGGAGGATACGAGACTGCTTTTTGTGTATGCTTACAAGCACGAAGAAGCGCTAAAGGATTGCCTTCTCTTGCATTCAACTCCCTGTGTGGGAGAGCGAGAGATCATTTTTCTTTTTTTTTGCACATTGCGTAGAGCGCTATTCAGCGCATTTTGCCAAACGTCTCATACGCTTTTGATTTAGCCTGCGCTGACTGCGCTGTTGAGCGCTGGAGATAAACGGGAGTGAGAAAGCACTCCAGTTGAGAATAACAGTTTTGTTTCGCATTGCCAAAACGTTGTAATTAGCGAGTTAAAAGCTACTTCTGCCACTTAGTTGGGGACATTCTTTATCAGCGCTATATAAGACGCTTCTGTTTAAGTTGAATCTATTTGGAACTGCGGCACTCAATAAGACCGTGGATCAAGACAGGTGTCCTTTAACAACTATTGGATGCAAGGAGGTGCTCATCTTTGGTGTTGGATTACTACTCACTGTATCATTTGGAGAAACCTACGTAAAGAGTCCTATTGGCAATGTACCTGTGAGTATGGGAGGGCATATAATGTGAAGGTTTATCGCTTGTTTCTGTGGTATAGGGATATGTCTCCTTAATCTTTCCCCTTTCTGTTTCCTTGTTTCTTGTAGGAGCCCTGCAAGACCTTTGAGAAGTCTTGGTGGTCCTTTCTGGTCTCTTCACTCTCTGAGGGGGCATCAGTCTACCTGTGGTGTGTCTATTGGCCTAGAGGTGACTATACCCTGTGAGAGTGAAAAGACATTGTCTTCGCTCCCGTGGATCTCGGACTATCTGTCTTTGGAACAGTTCCCGTGCAGGGGGCGGCAAAAGCAGGGACCGCCACGGGTGGCCATAAGGATAGCTACGCCACTGGAAGCATAGGACATTGAACATGCCTTCTTGTCCCAATGGAGTTTACTGAATTCTCCTCAAGGAAGAACAAATGCTACATCATGTAAAATTACTCACTTTCCTTCTTCGGCACCAGGCCCAAATGCTAGACCCTGAAGTACTGTAAAAGAGGATACACAAATGGACCTGCTACCCTCCCCAAGTCACACATTGACTTCACTTTCTCCATTAATACAGTGGCGGCTCCTCCGCTAAGGCAGTGGAGCGTCACCCCACTGCTTTTAAGCAGTGTCACTAAAGTAAAAATAAAATGATAACTCTTATTATCATTTTATTTTTTCCTTGTTGCGGCAGCTTTGCAGGCGGGACGGGGGAGCTGTTCTGCTGACAGAGCAGTGGAGTGGAGGAGTGGTTTGCATCCCCCTAAAGTGTGCATGGAAGTTTGGCCAGCCCTCTGGGGCCGGCCTGACATTCATGCACAATTTGCATGCTCCCCACCCAGGCTGCATTACAGTCTGGGCGGAGAACATGTCCAGGCCTCCATTCCCTGGCTGAGCACCAACAATAGATCTCAGACCAATCACAACACTGCATTGCAGCCCTGTGATTGGCTATGGGGAGCCTGAGTGCTTACCAATCACAACGCTGCATTGCAGCATTGTGATTGGCTAAGTGAAGCCTGGGTGCTCTGTTCTGAGATGACGATGGAGAAAGCAGTGAGAAGTGGCAAGTTGGTACTTTTTTTATTCTTTACCCCCTCTTTCATCTCTCCCCCACCCACGATCTATGCCAGCCGCCACTGCATTAACATCTCTGGCATATACCTTGCTGATTTAAAATTGTTACCCCACGCTGACTATTTGAGTCCACTGTATGTAATACCAACTACTTCTGTGAAATATTCAAGTATAAACCTAGCTTCCTTCCACTCTGTGAAGTCCCATGGTCCTCTACCTATTTCAAGAACTGCTACCGCAGTTGGAAGTCTAAACCCACTTCCTGAACCCCACCCTCCTTCACCTGCTCCCCTTCTTGGCATGACATGAGTTTGGTCCTTCTTGTTTCCCCATCTGGCAACAGTATCCTTGCCACCCCTATTGTTTATGCAGAGAGAAAGGGACAAGTATGATCTGGACAAAGTTCGATTCTGGGTGCCCTTCACAACTGGAGCTATATTCATGAAAGTATTTGTAACCCTTTCTGGGCTTGCTCTACTCAGAGTTCCCAAGTAAGAGGAAAGTTGATTCTATGTGTCATGCCCCTCCACCATAAGGCTTATCCCCAATGTACTACCTAACTGGCCTATTCCTGCCCTTCCTATGGATATTGACATTAATCATGCCCCATTGGCGCTCAGGATACTCCTGTTTATTCAACCTACGCTTCCAATCATCTTGACGTCACTCCCACCCACTTTGTGCCTATCCTGCAGCTTCTGAATCTGATGCTGATAAAAGAGTATGCCCTCAATGCCTCTTCGCAATAAACTGTAGTCATGATACCAAACCCCATGTGACAATTCTCTGTAGACCTTGCTCAGTCTGCCTCAGATGTTTCTTCTCATGATCCACTATGTCTCCTCCAACTGAAGGCAAATCTTCACCCACCCCTCCCTGGCAACCACTCAAGCAAGGAAAAATACTCCAATCTCACAACTTTCTCCCTCAGTTCTTTGGAATCTCCACTGCTAGGTTAACTATCCCTGCCACACGTTCTTCTCTGGTAGGTACCAGCTGTATGCGTGCGGCTTCATAAAATCCCATATTGCCTCCATTACCCAGCTCCACAGACCTCAGTAACCTGGCCAACCCCTGCTCCCTTATCAAAACCCTACTCCACACCCATGTTCTTCCCCTGGAGAGTGGCCTTCCACTTTCTCTGAACACATTAGAGAACAGTGCATTGTATTGTATTGTACAGTTAGTTAAAGCCTTAACTTAGAAATCAGTGATAGCAGCGGTTAAAACCAAAAAATCCATTATAAAATCATACAGCACAATGTATGGTGCCAGGTACAGAGCGGCATTTCTTAAAAAGAAAAATAACAAGGTGTCAAGACAGTCATTTTAGCACAAAGAGGGGGAACAATGTGCTAAGGGAAGTGGTGGGATATCCCGAAGTTGATTCAAATATTGTCTCCTGTTGTTTCACAAAGTACATTTTGCAGTACCAATACTAATATTAACTTTTAAAATGGATTCAGAGGCTGTCACAAAGTGCTCTGTGAACTGCGTTTTAGGGACTATAATCGAACATAGAGAGTCCTGATGCAAGAGACATCGGTATTGTGGCATGCATCAGTGGCACACTAAAGAAACAAAGTGCAATGTGCAAAAGACAGTGAAGGAGAGTACCCGGGGTAGGGCACATAGCAGGTTTGCCTGGAGCATTACAACATTCTGTCTAAGTGCTCAAGAAAAGAAAGTGCACTGTGCGTTAGCCCCAAAAAAGAGAAAAAGTGCTATATTTAGAGACACCAAGGCATTGTTCTGTGGTGCCTCGGATGTAACCTCGAAGCACTGTGCGAGAGTATCTTATAGAAAGGCAGGCAGGCCTAGAAAGTGCTTTTGCCAACAGTATGTTTATCTCATGATTTGAAAGGCAGTGGTGGGGAGTGTCCTAAGGTTGCTTCGAATATTGCCTCCAAGCGTAGAGCAACAGGTCATTAAAAAGAATCCGAGCAATGTACAGAAAGTGCAGGTGCGGGCGGCAAGTTACTTCAAGGTAAAGTGGTAGCTGCCCAGAAGTGTGACACACAGAGATCTACATGGGGACTGGCAGATACGACGAGGCACCGCAGCGTGCCAAAAACGTGCCTCAGATGCAGTATTGGTGCAGAAGCTGAAGTGATCAGGTTAAACATCAGGATTTTGCAGCACAAATTTAATTTGGAGAGCCCAGTTTAGAACCGCTAGCAGGAGGAAGTTAAAATTTTTTCCGTTCAGTATAGTATAAACAGGATTAAGACTGGCTAATACTGTCTGATGGCAAGTTTGAACTCCTAAGCGAATAAAATCGCTGTGATGGAAGATTTTCATTTTCATTGCAGCAAGAATGGGAAGTTACACAATATTTGTGTGATGGTTTCCTTTTCTGATCCGCAGAGTCGGCATATTACGTCATGGGCTTCTGAGCGGCACCATGTCGGAAGGTGATCCTGAAAGTTCCATTCCCCCAGTGTTCTGTTTCATAGAGGTACCCCAATATAGGCTCAGGAAGTCACCTAACCTTTCACCTATATACTCCCCTACTGTGGTGTTTTGGGGGGGGTGACTGGGGCAGGCCTAGGGGCATAAGGGATATGCGGGCAATGAGGGACACAGCAGTCAGGGTCACTGGTGTGGGCCGAAGACCACGAGCGGTCTTGCGCCCGTTTATTTAAGCCTTCGGGCGTGCCCGCCCTCCGGGTGCGTGGGTGCGTGCTCAGCGTAGCTGAACGGGCCGGATGGCTCCGTTACCACACCTACCATTACACTACATAACGGTTCTTGGGACTGACCTTTTACTTAGTTACAATACTGCTTACAGGACGTAGGGTTTTCCTGAAAGCTAGCCTCATCCATCATGCATGAGGACATGAGGATTCTTGGAAACTCAGCAGGACTACCATTTCCTGCATAATAACTATGTATAAGGGTCATTCCTTCCGTCATCCTAAGTCAGACATGACACAGCAAGTTAGAACACCTGAGGGTACCACTTTGGGTATATAAACACCATATCTTGCTGAGGTAGTCAGAGGAGAAAAGGACTTACATGCCGACACACTGATGTGAGACTTTGAGGCTTCTGCACGCAGACACACCAGCTCGCAGTGGTCTGACATCCCTTGCGGGGTGTCCATCTCAAGACCAAGACGGGGTCCCACAGTCTCTCACTTCAGGTAATGGGGTTGATTTTATCCTAGAGGGATTCTTGGCTTTACACCTACATACATACTACGTAAACTTAGGTACATCCAGTTAGGGTCGCATCGTAGGAGTATGCATTTTACTGTCATGTGTTTTATATACTTGCCTGTATTCATTGTTTTAGCACAATGGTAGAAATCTACCATCCCTTTACTCTATTAGTGCCTCTAATCATTTATATCTGTTTCTGTTTAATGGTTGTTTCAGTACACCAACTTTACACTAGAATGACGCTGGTTCAATAAATGCTTATTGAAAAACGTCCCCACCGTTTATTCTGTGTATCTCTCTGAGACAAAGTGAGCACAAGTGACTGAGCGAAAAGTATGGCACTGTTTTCACGATCCTGAGGGATCAGGGCTGTCATGTTCGATAGTTGCCAAGAACTATTCTCTCCTTGGTGAAAGGGTTTCTAGTGGCACTGTGAGCTAGCTGGTACACAGGCTAACATACCCAGTGGGAGTGTCTAGAATCAATCCGGACACCATTCCTACAGTGTATGTTGTCTAAACGTGCAGGTCCTATATAGGTTTATAGGAATTACATGACACGGCGCCGCTAACATTGGTTTGGTACTTATTTAACGGTCAAATCTGAGTAGTTCAGTCGTGCTATTCTCAGAGACCCCTACTCACATTTCCCCAGAGACGTCTGGAGTGGGAAGGGAACTATCCGCCACAGCTGAGTAGGCACATCCTATGTATTGGCTGTAGGTTTCTCAAGCTTGTACGACAAACAGTTCCTATTGTGCATAAAACCTTATCTCAGTTTCCTTGAAAACCTTTTTCGACAAAGGCTGACAAAGATGCCACTGTGCATGCCAACGTGTTACAGTTAGGGAAGAAGGAGACGAAAATAAAATTACCATTTCAGAAAATGTCAGAAATGCCCTTACTTTAAAACTAGCAGACTATGGAGTCACAGCTAGGGGTGGGACAGTAACATTTGTGATGGAGGCTCACCAGTCACATAGAACAGAAGTATTCTATTCATGGGTTAAATTCCCACAAGCAGATGCACAATCACAAACATTTCATTCTTACACTGAAGAGGAAACACCAGAAGAATACTGTCCGTATGAGGACATTGAAGTTCTGTTCACCTACCAGGAGCACATAAACTAGTTTAAAGGTGCCCTCTCCCACACAAAAGACAAAGTAAGACTAGGTCCGCTCAGAAGAGATGGAGCCACTTGGCCAGTCTTGCGGTTTACACACCACATCCAGACATGAACTCAATGCTGATAGCAGACTTGCATCCACTTCATAATGAAATAATACAACTTTACAGAAACCTGACACAGTTTATGATGAGAACACTCACACTTCAGCCAACCAGAGCTACACAAACAGGACACATTCAGGGATCTACAACTAAAATAATGCCCACTAAACGTGAGAAATGCCATTCTGGATAGCTCAGAAAATAACCCTGCTTGAGGCAGTGTTTCCATACACCAGCCCTCAAGAAAAACACAGAATGCTAACAATCTGCTTGCCAATGGGGATAGCTCCCCAAATGGAGGATTGTACCACTTGGGGTACAGTTTTTGCTGCCACCAGAACTCATAGTATCCCTTCATTAGCAGGAATACCGGATGAATTAAGACAAATACAGCATGAGTATGGAGAAGAACCTGCTCTGAACTTAGGGATGAAATTATTAGGCAATTTTGCCCAAGTATCAGCTATCATACTAAATAACATTACAGGAGATGTAGCAGCAGTGGCAATACATCCATGCATGAGGGATTTCACTCCTTTACAACAGGAACGTGAATTACCTAAAATTATTAAAGACACCTATGCGGAATTAGGTAGAGATAGTTTGGGAGCTAGAGCAACAAAACCTCAACTGATTGGAGGTCCTGAAAACGATGACATCAAGCAAGCACCTGATTCTTCCAAGAAGAAATGGGATAATAACAACAAAAAACAAAAGTATAGAGAGAATAGATCACAATCCAGGGGTGGGTCTCCTCAACAGGATCCCTCCGAAAGGAGGTACAACCTTAGGAACCGTGATAACATTAAAAACCTGGCCGGTATCAGGATACTAATACACATTCCTCTCGTTCCTTTCAGGGTTCATCAAAAAACTCAGAGAAGGAAGGATGGTCAGAACACAGACAAGTAGAGCTTACTAAGTCTAGAGACATGCCACACACTTCTGATTATACTTCCAAAAAAGAAGAGAAGCCAAAATCAAAACCTCAATTTAAAAAGAAGAAAGTAGCAGGTCTCAAAGTAAGACATGCCCAAAATTCTGAGGACTCAACAACTGAATGAGAAATGGGCTCTGACGATGCTAGACAGTGCAGCAGAAGTAACAATAGCTCGCCGGAACCTGATGGAATTTCTGGTGACAGCGAAGTTGAATGAGCAAATCATGGTGGAAACACCTGATACAAGGGTAAGTGTCCCACATAGGTTACATGAAATAACACTCCAGCTGGAGGGGGACAAACCCCAAAAAATTGAAGGTCTCTTTTCGGAAAACCTAGACTTTTGCCTAGGATGTCCTAGCAGCTGAAAGAGATTGGCCACCTGAAATTGTTATGGATTGCCCAAAGGGAGAAGCCGTAATTTGACCAGCCTTTTCTGACCTCATTCCAATATACTTAAAACACACATACGTGAAGGAGTGGGCGGTAGCCCTGGCTCCAGCACTATATCGCAACCATGTTGGGTGGGATGCTGAGTCACCTCACCATACAAATCCAGTGAAAAGGACTCCAACTCCACAGAGACAGTACCCAATAAAACAAGAAGTGAAAAACAGGTCAAGGAGATCTTAGATCAACTTGAATACCAAGGTGTAATTGAAAGTTGCACCTCTCCAATGAACAATCCTTTGTTTTCCATAATGAAACCCGATAATTCATACCGTCTAGTTTTATGTTCAATGGAACACATAGTTTGTGTATGCCCGCAATGCTTATAGTCAGACAGTCATTATTGCAGGAAGAATGGATCAGGCTAGAACTTTGATCATGCCACCAGGCTATAATAGCTGCCTTAAATCCCGACAACACCAAGCTGAACATTGGGTTTACTAAACTTGTCAACAAGGCATCAAAACTGTTGGGAGACACCAGTGCCGCCAAATCTCCCTTACCTCAGCAGGGCGGCACCCAGTCTGCAGGCTCAACAATAGAACCCTAGACTGCCAATAATAGCCGATCAGACCTTGGCTTCCAAGCTTAACATTGCTTGCCTATAATGCTTTTGAGGGTTTTTAAGCAATTATAAGTTCTGAATATCTTATTCAGTGGTCTTTTTTATGAATGAATGGATTGTGTCTCCTAGTTGAACATTATCTGCCTACAATGCTTTTGAGGGTTTTAAGCAACTTACAAGTTCTGAAGAACAAGTTACTTACCTTCGGTAACGATGTATCTGTAAGAAACATTAGTAAGTTAGATTCCTCACCTTAGAATATCCCCAGGCATCAGGCTGGATCCGGAAAGATTTTTCGTCAGCAATACCCCTTGCGCGTCGCTAGGCGTCGTCCGCGGCTTCGCGTCCGTCGTCGACGCCGTGCGCCGGAATGACGTCGTCGGAGCACTTAGACAACGCCCTCGCACGCTGACTTCAGTTCTTGTACATAGCTTTCCGTGCCAGGAACGCAGAGCCATGCAAGAGACCGACACTGGTGCCAAAAAATCTAGGGCCCTGAAAAGGATAGCCTTAACCCTAGATGTCAGTTCGCAGAACGGGGAGGATGGGTGGGTCGGTGAGGACTCTAATTAACTAATGTTTCTTACAGATACATCGTTACCGAAGGTAAGTAACTTGTTCATCTGAAAGAAACACGTTAGTTAGATTCCTCACCTTAGAATAGATACCCCAGCAATACCAACCCCGGTGGTGGGTCTGCGAACCAAGATCACACCAGAAAGTCCTGGAGAACAGAACGGCCAAAGAAGCCGTCTCTCCGGACTTGGCTGTCCAGGCAATAGTGCTTGGCAAACGTGTGCAGTGAAGCCCACGTCGCCGCCTGACAGATGTCCCGCAAGGGAACTCCCCGGCCCAGGGCAGTAGTAGCCGCTGTGGCCCGGGTGGAATGGGCCCTCATACCAACAGGAGGGTCCTTTTTTGCCAAGGAGTAACACATTTTAATACACAACATGAACCACCGCGAGATGGTCCGTTTGTGTACCGCTTTCCCCTTCTTAGCTCCTACGTATCCAACAAAAAGTTGGTCGTCCACCCGGAACTGTTTGGTGCGGTCCAAATAAAAGGACAGCGCCCGTTTTGGGTCCAGACGGTGGAGCCTCTCTTCCTCTTTTGAAGGATGCGGAGGCGGAAAGAAGGTGGGCAACGTGACAGATTGCCCGAGGTGAAATGGAGTCACCACTTTCGGTAGAAAAGAAGGACGAGGCCGGAGTACAACCTTGTCCGGATGAACAGAAATAAAGGGAGGCTTAGATGACAGAGCCTGGAGCTCACTCACCCGTCTAGCCGAGGTGATAGCTACCAGGAAAGCAGTCTTCAGGGTCAGAAGACGAATGGGACAATTGTGAAGAGGCTCAAAAGGAGCGCACATCAGAAAGGTCAGAACAAGATTCAAGTCCCACTGAGGCATTACGAAGGGGACAGGAGGGAACATGTGAGTAATGCCTTTGAGAAAACGTGAAACAACAGGGGACTTGAAGAGAGAAGGCTGATCAGGAAGCCGTAAGAAAGCAGAGATTGCAGCAAGATAACATTTCAAGGTGCCCAGAGCAGAGCCCTGCTGGGCCAAAGAAAGAAGAAAGAGTAGAACCTCAGAAAGAGGGGCGGAAAGATGATCCACAGCCTTTGCTGTGCACCATGCCACAAATTTGTTCCACCGGCAGGCGTATACCGTCTTTGTGGAGGGACGCCTGGCTGCCAGAATGACATCACAGACTTCGGGAGGCAAGTCAAATGGCATCAACTGCCGCCGCTCAATCTCCACGCATGGAGGTGGAGGCTGGACAGGTTCGGGTGGAGGACCATCCCCTGCTGCTGCGACAGAAGGTCCTCCTGAAGAGGCAGTCGTATCGGAGGATCGATTGACATACTGAGTAGCTCGGGATACCAGAACTTTCGTGCCCAATCCGGCGCCACTAAGATAACTTGGGCCCGGTCGCGCCTAAACTTCTTCAGCACTCTGGGCAGAAGTGGTATAGGCGGAAAGGCGTACAACAGACCGCAACTCCACTCACGACGAAAAGCGTCTCCGAGCGAGTGCTGCCTTGGAAATTCCAACGCGCAGAACTGCTGACATTGCGCGTTCTCTTCGGTGGTGAATAGATCGAACCAAGGCTCTCCCCACTGCAGAAAGAGACCTTGCGCCACGTCCGAGTTCATACGCCATTCGTGATCCATCATGCACTGGCGGCTGAGTTCGTCTGCTCTGGCGTTCAGAGAGCCCGCCAGATGTTTAACCACCAGGGTGATGCCCTGGTGTTCCAGCCAGGTCCAGAGGCGCAGAGCCTCCTGACAAAGGGTCCACAACCCCACCCCGCCCTGTTTGTTGCAATACCACATGGCGGTGGTGTTGTCCGTGAACACCTGCACGACACTTCCCCGGACAGAGGGAAGGAAGGCTTTCAGTGCAAGCCGGATCGCTCTCAGCTCCAAAAGGTTGATATGGAGGTGAGACTCCGCCAGAGACCAGAGTCCTCTGAGCTCTGCCTCTCCCATGTGGCCCCCCCCATCCCAGGAGGGACGCGTCCGTCACTACTACGTGCTCCGGTTGGGGTAGGGAGAGGCATCTGCCACTGACCCAATCGCGGTCCGTGAGCCACCACTGCAACTGTTTCGCAGTGCCCTCCGAGATCAAGACATGGTCGGACAGGTTGCCTCGATGCTGGGCCCACTGAAACTTCAGGTCCCACTGCAGAGCCCGCATTCGCCACCTGGCGTAATGCACCAACAGGATGCAGGAGGCCATCAGCCCCAGAAGCCGCAGCACCAACCTGACCGAAACCAGGATAGAGGCCGAAAGATGGGAATCAGAGCCAGAATATCCCGGACCTGCTGTTCCGGAGGATAAGCCCGGAACTGCGCCGACTCGAGAACCGCTCCGATGAAGAGGAGCTTCTGGGAGGGACTCAGGTGTAACTTCGGCACGTTGATGGAGAACCCCAGCAAATGCAGGAGGTCGGCCGTAGTCTGGAGGTGGGAGACGACTTGCTGGGGCGAGCCCGCCTTCAACAGCCAGTCGTCGAGATAGGGAAAGACTGGAACCCCTGATCTGCGTAGATGAGCTGCGACCACCGCCATCACTTTCGTGAACACCCGAGGGGCACTGGTGGGGCCGAAGGGGAGCACGGTGAACTGAAAGTGCTCCTGACCCACCGTGAACCGCAGGTAACGCCGGTGGGCCGGCAGGACGGGGATGTGAAAATAGGCGTCCTGCAAGTCCAACGCTACCATCCAGTCTCCAGGGTCGAGGGCAACCAGAACCTGAGCTAAAGGTAGCATCTTGAACCGTTCCTTCCGGAGGAAGGTGTTAACGCTCCTGAAGTCCAAGATAGGGCGTAGGCCCCCTTTGCCCTTCTTGGGAACCAGAAAGTAGTGGGAAAAGCAACCACGGCCTACTTCTGGACCAGGAACGCGCTCAACGGCCTCTTTGGCCAAGAGGGCCGTAACTACCTCCCGCAGAAGATTCAAGTGATCCTCCGATATACGGTGGCACTGCGGTGGCATGGCTGGAGGGGTCGTCTCGAAGGGGAGGGAGTAGCCCCTTCGGACGATTTGCAGCACCCACCTGTCCGAAGTGATGGAGCGCCAGTGGAGAAGGTGATGGCGAACTCTGCCGCCCACTGGCGTGGAATGGGCCTGAAAGCTCGGACTAGGAAGGCTTTGAGGCAGATGCAGCCTGGGTGGATGTGGACTGACCGGCGCATTGTCCTCTAGAACCGCCACGGCGGAACTCACGTCTGCGACCACGTGCAGGTTGGTTCTGCGGCCAGTGGCTAGGTGGGGACGTGAGGAGGCGCCACTTCCTTGGCCACGAAAGGGGCGAAAGGCGGAAGCGTGTGGCCGTGGGGCCGAGAGACCCAAGGACGTGGCCGTAGCCCGGGAGTCCTTAAAACAAGCCAGCGCACCATCCGCCTTCTCACCAAAAAGGCGAGCGCCATCAAAGGGCATATCCATGAGGGTACTCTGGACATCCCCCGAAAAAGACGTGGACCTCAGCCAGGCGTGGCGCCGGAGCGCCACCGTGGTGGAAATCGCCCTACCCAGCGAGTCGGTGGTGTCAAGTCCACACCGTATGGCATGTCGCGCTGCATCTCGCCCATCAGCAAGTGCCTGGGAGAGACGTGTCCGGGCCTCCACCGGACACAGTGGCAGCACGTCCTCCACCGCATCCCACAGAGAGTGGGAGAAACGGTCCAAGAGGCAAGCGGTGTTCAAAGACCGCAGGCCCAAACTCAGGGAAGAGAACAGTTTCTTGCCGAACTGTTCCAGCCTCTTGGATTCCCGATCCGGAGGAGCGGACGGGAAGGAGGATTGGGAAGTGAAGGCCTGGATAACCAGGCTCTCGGGGGTGGGGTGTTGGGACAGGAAACTGGAGTCGCCCGGAGCAGGGCGGTGGCGCCAGGCCACGTTCCGATCCACAGGGGGAACTGTGGAGGGCTTGGACAAAGTGCCCTGCAGAACGTCGACGAGGGCCTCATTGAACTGCAGCAGAGGCTCTGTGGAGCTTGCTGACGGTTGAAGCACCTCTGTGAGGATATTAGTCCTCACGGCCACAGCAGGCAACTCGAGCCCCAGGGCTTCGGCCGCCTTGCGCAGCACCACGGAAAAAGGTGCACCTTCCCCCGAAGCCACAGTCGGAGGAGAGATGAAGCCAGCGTCCGGCGAAGTGTCCAGACCACTGGCATCCCCCCGGTTCGTCTGCCCAGTCCTGTGCAAGTTGACCCTGGAGGGCCATAGGGTCCTCAGACCCCTCCCAGTCGCCCCCGTCATCCGATTCCTGATAAACAGGAGGAACGATCGGAGCCGGACGGTAGATGAAACCTTCATCCATCGGCGTCGGTTGCGGTGCCGTGCCGGCGTCGGGTCCAGACAGGGACTAAACCGGGGAACGGCGTCATCCAGAGACGGCGCCGGAGGTGGAACCGGTGTCGGCGCCGGCGGAGGAGGCGTCGAGAGGTCGACCGGCGCCGACAGAGATCCAGGCCTGGATCTCTCGGGGACCTGCGGCGTCGGGACCGAAGTTGTCGACGGCGCCGGGGCCGGAGCCGCCGGCACGCGAGGTCGCCCAGTCGAGCCCGCGGGGCCCGAAGGCGCGCCGGCAGGCATCGACGGCAGAGCCAGGCCCCTCATGGCCGAGAGGAAGGCACTGACCTCCGCCGGAGTCGCGTCAGTCCCAGGGACCGGTGGGTATGGAGACGGACGCGGCTCCTGCGGCTCCGGCGGAGCCGCAGGGGTGGGACCACCCTGACCCTTGGCCGAGTCGCGTGACCGGCGAGGGGAGTCCGAAGAGTGGTGTCGCCTCTTGGACTTCTTGGATCGCTTCGACTTACCCGAAGACTTCGAGCCCGACGAGTGATGATGATGACTGCGGCTCCGCGACCGGTCCTTGGACCTCCTCCTGGACCGGGAGCGTAAGCGGCGCGGAGCAGAGTGCCGAAGCTCGAGAAGCTTACGGGACCGCTCCCGCCTAGCCTTCGAGGTCAAGGCCTGACAGTCGGGGCACGACTCCGCGTCGTGGTCGGCCCCCAGGCAGTAAAGGCACCGGCGATGGTGATCCGTCACCGACATCAGGCGATGACAGGCGTCACAGGCCTTAAATCCAGGCATCCTACCGGCACCAGAGTCGAGTCGACAAGGACCAAAAAGAGTCAAAAAATTTTAGTCAAAAACTGACTAAGGGGTAAGCTCTTCCCGGATCGGCGCTGTCTGGCACGGAAAAAAGAAGAACTGACGTCAGCGCACGAGGGTGGCATCTAAGTGCTCCGACGACGTCATTCCGGTGCACGACGCCGACGACGGACGCGGAGCCGCGGACGACGCCTAGCGACGCGCAAGGGGTATTGCTGACAAAAAATCTTTCCGGATCCAGCCTGACGCCTGGGGATATTCTAAGGTGAGGAATCTAACTAACGTGTTTCTTTCAGATTTTTTTATTCAGTGGTCTCTTATGAAATCGAATGTGCTTTTAATTTGTAATGGTTTTTAATAAACAATAAAGTCTTATTATTATTTTTAGATTACAGACTCCTGAACAAATGCACTAAAACATTTGCAGTACAGAATGCACATAGTGTCTCATTAATGAATAACATTGTGTGGAAAAAAATACAAAACAACACTATATATCACAAATGGATTTTTCTGCCAAAATATAGCACCTGAAAGCATGTATTTGACAGCATTCTCAGCGCTAGGTTCACAGCGTCAATTTTGTTGACTCCCCCAAGGGTATAAGAATAGCCCTGAGTTGTTTTACTCTAGGGTAACAGAGTTACTATAGAATTTGGATGAAGAAGCATTGTCCTTTGTAGATGATATTTATCTGACAGATGATGATTTAAAGGATCACTGGCCAGGGTAAGCAACATAATTTTGGGGTTCGACTTAGAGGGCTACAAATGTAATTTAAAAAATTCAAAAATAGCTCACCTCAATGTCCTATTTTTGTGATATGAGTTAACAAGTGAAGGTAAAAGCCTGGCAGCTAACTTTTTAGAAAAGTTTGCGCTGCTCCAACCTCCCAAATTACTAAAAAACTTAAAATCCATATTGGGATTTTAAAATGTTGGCAGAACATACATTTTAGATTGCGTAGAAAAAGTAAAACCTTTATACGACTTAATAAGACCTGATTTTTCAGTTAGGCATTGAACACAGGAACACACAGATATCCTTTGTTCTCTACAATCTGACATGATAGCTTATAAACACTTGCAGATGCGTAAATGTCGATAACCTGGTGATCCATGTTATAGCGGGTCAATCTGGGTACACTTATCTAACCTTCAATGAAGGAGAAACGGTACGCATAGCATACAAATGACACTTGTACCCAAACGCTGAAATGCGTTTTTCTTCTACAGAAAAAATCCTGACAGCAGTACAGACCGCTGTAGTAAGAGAAAGAGCGCTGGCTCCGGTACCAGCCTTAGAGGCTGCTACATAGGCAAGTGTTCCTAATGCTAAAACCTTACATCCAAGATGGTTACAATGGGTTAACGGATGTAGAATACAGATATGACCCTAGTTTAAAAACACAAGAAGTCCTGCAATATGAACAAGAATATCCTCTACCAAATGAAATAATGCCTGTAGATCAGTATGAATATATACTTCCTACTGCCAGCTGAGCAGATTCGTCAGTGTAAATTAAACAGCAATACAGCGCAGTGTGTGCGATTGTGAAGGGTCCTATGCAGGATGGCAAGTTCGATCCCAGCAGTACGAAGAAACAGTCTCTAGGAGACTGTACAGCACAGCAAGCAGAATTAAAAGCCCTGATACTGGCACTAATAAATACGGAACAAGAATTCCCCACACTGATTGTGTGTGATTCTTTTTATTGTGTCCAGTCATACAATGAATATCTTCACTACTGGGGTCAAAATGGGTTTAAAGACTCAAAAGGTGGCACAATTAAGCATAAAATGCTTTGGGAACCGGTAGCTAAGTTGAAAAATAAACTACCAAGAGCTCAAGTGATACACACGATGAGTCACCAACGTGATGGTGTTCACATTGAAGGGAATTCATTGGCCGATGAAGCCGCGAAGGGGGCAGTACGTACAGCTGCCATAGCTGCAATCACTCCTTCAAAAACAAGAATAGATGGACAGATAATGGTAGCTGTCATTGCTTCATGTAAAACAGCCCAGCCTTGCCTATAGGTTTTCCACTCAAGTACTCCTACAAGTTAGATGCAAACAACATTCTGTATGTTCAAATTCCAGGAGTGGAGTAATACTAAACATGAATCTCAGATTAGGCTTAATACTAGCTGCACACAAGGGTCTAGGTTCTGCACACACAGGGATTACTGTGACAGTTTCATTATTGAAACAGCTCTATTGGGGGCCTGGGTTAACTAAACAGATATCGCAATTTAGGACAAAATTCTTTGTCTGTCAGCAGATGAAGGGTTCCACCATAGCAAGTCCAGCGCAGACACCACTACTAATATCAGATAGACCACTCGCTTGTGTCTATTTGTATCACTGCGGCCCCCTACAATCGGATGGGGCTTACAAGTATATCTTGGTAGCAGTGGATTCATGCTCTAGATTCTTTGGGTATGGCCTCAGCGCTCGGCTAACGCTCAAACTGTTATAAAAGATTTGCAAGTCTTTATAGAGACATACGCAGACATACTCAGTTGGCACATTACATTCTGACCGTGCCCCCACGTTTAGCTCTAGGGCTTACAAGGAAGCCATGGGAAGTTTAGGTGTAGCATTGCGGTACTCCTCTCCGTACCATCCCAAGGGAAATTCGATCGTGGAGAGGAAAAACCGAGACTTAAAGCAATCTTTGACCAAACTACCACCCGAACTTAATACTCTTGCTGTTAATCACTTATATGGGGTCCAATGAGCCCTTAATAATATGCAAAATATGCAAAGAAGTTCCTTAGAAGGTGTCACTCCTTATGAGGTCCTATTTGGGAAGAGAATGTGGGTACCTGATCTCGATTATGGAAGCACAGGGGCAGATGAAAAACCATTTGACATCAATAAACGTTTGGCTGTTTTACAGGATCTGAATGAAATCCGGGCAATACTAAGCAAAGTGCAAGTAAAACGCACCGCCACTGGGAAAGTCAAATCAGTCACAGCAAGACCTGTCTGGATCCCAAAAGTTGGGGGATCTGGTCGGAGAAAAGATTGAGGACAAGAAAGAATTTGGGCCATCATACAGTAAGCCTGTACCTGTCCTGGCTGTTGAATGAATAAGAACAGTACTTCTTCCGCCTCTTTCCGGAAAAAAAAGAAAAGAGATTAGTCTCCATTGATCTGATCACACCACACTATGTGGCCAATACTGAATAGTAGGTCTCATGGGCTCCTGGGTAGCCAACGCTCTCCTCTCGCTACCAAACAGGAAGTTCAGACAGAAAGACTCATAACATTCGAAGAGTCACCAATACAAAATGATGGAATTTCCAACAATGAAATGGAACTCGTCTCTCTTGAGACAGAACTTCAAAACACAAATGAAAGACAAATTTCAATTCGGCCTAACACCGATGTCTACATCAATATGCCTTGACAAGAGACACCTGCCAGTTCAACAAACATGCTGAGCTACCAAAAATAGATCAAACTGCATCTAGCTACTTCATCGATTTTGATACATTCTCTCTAGATCCCAGTGAACCTGAGACAATGCCAGCTTTAGTTTCCCGTAAGCAGCAAATTTGTGATTTCTACACTTTTCTGAAAAAGACTTACTTAGTATCACCTTGGCTCCAGCTCTGGATAATAACTGGAATACTGTTTTTTTCTGTTCTGGATTGGCCTAGTGACTGTCTTCTGCTTACTCATGAATGGAAAATATCTCCAGAACGCTCTGCAGTATCAAATGTGAACTTGGTCCTGAAACCTCATACATCATCTTATCGTGAACAAAGAGACCTGTTCTCCGTGAACATTACAGCTGTTCCAATTCCTGATGGTATAGTTTGGGACAAGGTTGATTATGATGTATTTGGTCCCATTGAACTTTTGAAAATACCACATTTATTTAAAATTTCTCTAAATGATAAAATGTACTGGAAGTAATGATCTGATGATTGGGATTTTGAGACTGTAAATAATATGCTGTCTGATTTAGAACAATCCTCTGCATTTTCAAGCAATGAAATGTTAGAGGACACATCTGATTTTGACACTATCTACTGTTACCATCATTATGGTCATCACTTTTTACACAAATCTAGTATCCCACGGAATGTTTTCACATACCACCAATGAGAACATTGCCCAACACCACCAAAAGGTAGTTTGAAAACGTTTGCACAGAATTTGTTTTATTTTTCAGGGTTTAACACTTCTGACCCGACCTCATATTACTATGAGGTTGCACCTACAACTGCATAGAAAAATATGCTAACCAACACCAAATTGATTTATACTGCATCCTTTATTTCCCAACTGTGTGAACAAGGTTTTGAATTATGGAAGGACGCTATTGACATGAATTCAGTCTGGAGTTCAAAGGAATGGCAAGTTCAGGGACCAGAAGCACTATTTAGAGAGTGTGCCTCATTCCACAGCAGATAATATTTCTGAATGACACTGTGCATCCCAAACAGTGAGAGCTAAGCATGCAGAGATGGCCTGAGATGCATTATACAACAGAGAAGTGAGAATACACAGACTTGTCCGGAAGGGCTCGGGGTGAACTATGCTGGCAATGCCCCCTCAATACAAGTTCTGACCTGACTTCTTTGCTTCTCCACGTGCTGGTTTATCCCCGGAGCACTTCCGCCAGTGAAGCAGTGATTTGGTGATTGAATATGTGGTGAGGTTTATTGCGCCTGGCTCACCCTACTTCCCATGCTTATAACACAGGACTCAGTGGAGGCGGAACATGCTTAATTGATACTGTGCTACAACACTCGAGGCATAAGCAACAGGCGGGGTTGAAGAGATGCAAAGGCCCTGTCTATTTAATCTTGGACTCGGGGATACTTGAGGAGAGCAACGCCCGATTTGGTGCTCCCTGACTGCTGCTCCATGTCGCGTGGGGGTCGCCCGAAGGCTTGCACTGGGGGTGCAGTGGCTCCTCACCCCCAGACCCTGGCACAAGCAGACAAGATAGCAGAGGCGTAGACAGTGGACCCCATGGTGAATAAACTCGACGCAGTGCTGGTGGCGGTTGAAAAGCTTGGAGAGACAATGAATCAAATCCACACGTCTCTGGAAGGCAAAATTGACAAAGTGGCACTGGATCTCACGCTGCTGCATGCAGATCATCGGAAGCTTGCGGACCAAACTACTGCCACTGAAGGGGAAGTCTCGGAGATTTCACCACGAGTGTCCACAGCGGAGAAGAACATCCAAGACCTATTGAACCGAGTGGAATTCCTAGAAGACAGGGCAGAAGATGCCGCAATAATGTATGCGTCGTGGGCCTGCCAGAGGGAGCAGAAGGGAGAAACACAGTACGGTTGTCACGTCCTCCGTGGCGACCGCTGCACACTCCCTGCAAGGACGACCGTACAACGCTTGGTGGACGAGAGCCGCGCTCCATCTCCGCGAGATGCGTGAGATATGGAGGGGCTCTCTGGGTCACTACAATTCCCGGCATCCTTGACTGCAAGCATGCGCAGGAGACAACGCTGCGCTCATCCGCCCGGCTACGTAAGCCGAGAACGCTGAGGGAATGGCGCAGATTATTTCGCCTCGAGTTGCTGACAGAGGAGGACGTTCCGAGGACCTTGCTGCTTCCATATTGGCTTTGGTGGGGTAAGGGTGTCGGTGACACCGCCAAGAGTCATACCTTTGCATTTCCCAGTATTCCGGCGTTGTGACTCACGCCGCTAGTACTGCCTTTGATTCTCTGCCATAGCGGACCTGAGTGACACCGCCAAGAGGCATCCTGGTGTTGAGACTCACGCCGCTAGTGTAATTCTTTGACCAGTGGCCATTTCAGAACTGAGTGCCAACGCCACAAGTCATTACCTGCTCATTATTGTCTTACGGCCCTGTGGGATCACAGCGCCGGTTAGAACTCTTGCCACCATATATCTTGGTATAAACAGACATTAACTCAAGAAACCAGTACCAGGTGGTATCTCATCATTCTACGATTTCCTGCAACTTGTCTGCCAGACTTCATTTCTCCATATTATTGGTTTAATGTCTGTGTGTATTGTTTCGTCATAGCAGGGGATGTAAGAGAGGTGCTGAACAAATTGCGTAATTCCTTCTTCCCTTGTGAGGCCCACAGTCGCACTGGTTATGGTGGGTAAGGAGCTCATGTACTGAGATTGTGTGGCAACAGTATAAATGAAGATTATTGCTGATACGTTTTATGTAATCCACAGTTCTCTGCTGTGTATCATGTATAGATGATACGAACAATCAGACAAGCATCCCATACACTTGAGAGGGTCAGATGATAAAACAATTGTCCTTCTAGTTATAGATGCTATCCTTGAGTTCTTTGTTTTCTTTACAGGTATACATGTAGACAAATATGTATAGTGTGTACTTCCTGGAAAGAGGGAGCTAAGGATTGAGGTGCAGTGTGAAGTGTGTCTTAATCATAGTTTTTCTCCACAGATCTCCCTCCCCGCTGTTCCCTTCCTTTCCTTCCCCCGATTGACCCCCTCTAATGTCCGTGCTGTTACAGCATCTCGGAAATTGAGGTTGTCAATAGGTGGACCCCATTGAGCAACGAACCGATCCTGAGAGGCCTCCGAGGGACCGTGACAGAATAATCTGCCTACTTAAATATACCTCTCACGGTCAGTTCGTTGTTGCGATGACCACCTTGGAAGACGTCCTGGTTACCTTAGGGGCACTTCAGCAGGAGATAGCCGACTCCAGGGTGGAGATAGCGGCATCTAGGGCCGAAACTGCAGCCTTGCAAGACACAGTCACTAGATTACAACGAAACCCATTTGACGCACAATCAGGTAGAACTTGGGGGGGGAGTACATTCCAGTTTGGATCATCCTCTGTTCCTTCTCCACTTACAGTGGAAATGCCTACACCCATTCCTTTGGCCGTTCCTGAGAGGTTTTATGGGGAGGCATCCAAGGTACAAGTCTTTATGACTCAAGTGTTATTACACTTTTCATGTAAACCCAAGGCCTTTCCCACCAATCAGGCTCGGGTGGCTTTTATGATTTCATACCTAACAGGTGATGCGGCCCAATGGGCAGTACCTTATGTGCGGCGCGACGACCCCCTTCTATACGATTGGGCGGCGTTTTGTAAAGAATTCGAGCTTGTGTTTGATCGTAGGGCAGCTTCCTTTTCAGCAGATAGAGAACTGCTGGAACTTAAACAGGGAACTAACGACTTGGTGGTGTACATCAATACCTTCCAACGTTTGGTAGCCGAAACACAATGGCCAGAGGAAAAGAAGGCTGCTGTATTTTATCATGGGCTGAGGGACGACATGAAAGACGTGTTAGCCCAGATAGACCCTCAACCATCCACTTGTATAGATCTTATCAACCTCACGTTAAGGTTAGATTATCGCATAGGGGAACGCCGTGGGGAGAGAAAGAAAGTAGAGCGGCAGCCTATGAGATTTGAGAAAGGTAGGGGGTCGGGAGTGGGGGTGGCCCCGGTATCGGAACCTATGGACATAGGTACCATTCGAGCCCCACTTACGCCAGCAGAGAGAGACCTCCGGCGAAAGACTGGGCTCTGCATGTATTGCGGAAAAAAAGGGCATTTTGTGAAAGAATGTTTGGCCAAACCAAAAACCAACGTAGGGGCCAAAAGAGTGTCTGGCTTGTCCTTAGAGGTCGTGCCGGAAAACTGATTCACCCAGGGAAAGCAGGAGGGAAGTCCTTGGGTGGGTTGCATATTCCTTCTACCATGAATACCCTAGCATTGTCGTCTCAACATTTGTTTTTAACCATCACTCTTAAAACGCCAGGAGGTTGGCAGACATGTGAAGCCATGGTTGATTCTGGAGCAACAGGATTGTTTATGGACCTAGGGACTGCCAGGCGTTTAAGGATAGAGTTGATTAAAAAAGACTCCCCCGAAGAGGTGTTGGCTGTAGATGGTAAGGCGTTAAGCACAGGCCCTATCAGGTACCATTCAGATACCATGCCCATGACTTGCAGGGAGGGGCATACTGAAATTGTGTCTTTTAATGTCATCAAAGCCCCGCAGTATGGAGTGATCCTAGGCCTGCCCTGGTTGAAATTACACAACCCAACCATCGATTGGAAGAATAACAAGGTGGAGTTTAAGAGTTCCTGGTGCAGAGAGCATTGTACTAACAACTGGGGGGATATTGCTTGTAGTCAGGGAAGTCCCAACTCAATAGCCACGGCCGCTGAAACTGATGTAAAGTTGCCTGCGTGGTATGCAGAGTATCAAGATGTGTTCTGTGAGAAATCTGCTGATATCCTCCCCCCTCACAGGCATTATGACTGCCGTATAGACTTAGTCCCCGGGGCTGTTATACCTCGTGGAAGACTATATGCTCTCACTGAAGCAGAAAATACTCACTTAAGAGAATACCTAGACAAATACTTGGAGAACGGGTTTATACGCCCTTCACGATCCCCGGCAGCCTCTCCTATTTTCTTTATTCCAAAAGCCAACGGGGAGAAGAGAGCCTGCATTGACTTTAGGGCATTAAACAACGTAACGATCAAAAATAGGTATCCTCTGCCTTTGATATCTGTTCTGTTAGAACAGGTTAAGTCAGCCACAATCTACACTCGCCTTGATTTAAAGGGGGCCTACCACTTGGTACGCGTTCGGGAAGGGGACGAGTGGAAAACCGCCTTTAGGACACGCTATGGCCTTTATGAATATACCGTGATGCCATTCGGACTGTGCAATGCCCCCGCCGCATTTCAATACTTCGTTAACGAGGTGCTGCGGGAGTATTTGGACAAGTTCGTGGTGGCATATATCGATGATATTTTGATATATTTCTCCACGGAGGAGGAACATAGGGCACATGTGGGGTTGGTGTTTGATGCATTACGACAGAATAAACTATTTTGTAAACTCAGTAAATGTGAGTTCCACGTGAAAGAAGTGGAATTCTTGGGAGTGATGCTGACACCCTCAGGCCAGGTTATGTCAGAACGAAAGATCAAAGCCGTGAAAGATTGGGCCCAACCTACAAATGTTAAAGACATTCAATGCTTTCTCGGATTTGCGAATTTTTATCGCAGATTCATTAACCAATTCTCTGCGGTAGTGGCTCCCCTTACCAAGCTGTTACGAAAAAACGAACCATTTCGGTGGACACCAGAAACAGAGGCCTCCTTTCAAAGCTTAAAGGATGCTTTTGTTACTGCCCCGGTGTTGATACATCCGGACCCGGAGAGCCCATACATTGTGGAAGCAGATGCCTCCGATGTGGCAGTAGGAGCCATACTCTCACAACGCCATAAGACGACGGGCCAACTTCATCCGGTTGCCTATATGTCCAGGAAATTAAATTTGGCCGAAACACGGTATACCATCGCCGAAAAAGAGCTCCTAGCCATAAAAGAAGCATTTAGTGATTGGAGACACCTGTTATTTGGGGCCAAGCATGTGATAACTGTATATACCGATCATCGTAACTTGCAGTTTATGAGATCGACGCGGATGTTGTCTCCCAGGCAGTTACGCTGGATGCTATTCTTTTCAGAGTTTCACTACCTTGTCACTTACCGACCTGGGGCAGACAATAAAAAAGCGGACGCTTTGTCCCGCAAAGACATCCCTGATGGAACCCAGATAGAACAGTCGCAGTCAGTTTTGGACCCTCAAAGGGTCATAGGATCACTACAAACTGACACCTTTCTACAGAAAGTAATCAAAGGGGTGAAGAATCCTTACTGGAAGAAATGGTTACGGAGCCACCCGCAGTGGAAGATAATTAAGGGTCTCCCAATGAAAGGCAAACAGTTGTTAATACCCAATCCGACCTTAAGGAAAGAGGTCTTCCACTGGTGTCATCACACGCCCAGTGCGGGACATAACAGTATTAAGAAGACCTTAGATCGCATTTCTCGCCAGTTTTGGTGGCCAACTGTGGTGGAAGACACCACGGCCATGATTCACAGGTGTGAGACGTGTGTGACGGCTAAACCAGAACACGGGAAATCCAAAGGACTGTTACAACCCCTACCGCCTCCTTTGGTACCCTGGGAAACCATTTCTATTGATTTTATCGTTGGGTTGCCACTGGATCAAGGATGTACAGCCATCGTGGTAGTGGTGGACAGTCTCACCAAGATGGGACATTTTATAGCCTGTGCTAAAGAACCCACGGCAGGACAATTGGCCAAACTACTATTGTTTCATGTGATAAGGCTTCATGGCCTTCCTGCAAATATAGTGTCCGACAGGGGCCCCCAATTCACTGCCCGATTTTGGACAGCCTGGTGTAAGGCATTACATATGAAAACGTCCAAAAGTACCAGTTTTCACCCTCAGTCTGATGGGCAAACAGAAAGACTGAATCAGACTCTCAAGCAGTACCTACGGTGCTACGTGGAAAAAAACACCGACGCTTGGGTGGATCTCTTGTGTTTGGCTGAAGTGGCATACAACAGTGCCAAACACCAATCCACCAACTTCACGCCGTTTTACAGTAATTACGGATACCATCCATGCTTCATCTCTTTGATTCAACCTGGAAGCATCCCTGAAGTGCCGGAAGCACAAGACCGGGTGAAACACATTCAACAAACCCTACACCTCACTCGTAGAAATTTGGAAAAGGCCAAAGGGATCTACAAAACTAAGGCGGATAAACACCGACAACCCACACAGGGTAGGAGGGGCAGTGTGGTTATCGACGAAAAACATTTGATTCCGTCGATATAGCGTGTTTAATCCCAAGTTCATTGGGCCTTATAAAATCATCAAAGTGATCTCACCGTTGGCCATGGCCATGAAAATACATCCGGTCTTTCATGTGTCCTTATTGAAGCCCTCATATACATCCATAAAGAAAAGACCGGCGCCCGTTTGGATCAATCACGAGCTGGAGTATGAAGTGCAGTCAATTCTGGACTCAAAAATGGGGGATCCAAATTGTGGTATTTGGTGTCCTGGAAAGGATATGGCGCGGAAGAAAATTTGTGGGAACCAGCGGTGGGCGTGCATGCTCCCCGGTGCGTAAAAGCCTTTTACGAACGGTTTCCCAACAAACCTGGTTCGTGTCAGCGGTCGTTGGGAGAGGGATGTGCTGTCACGTCCTCCGTGGTGACCGCTGCACACTCCCTGCAAGGACGACCGTACAACGCTTGGTGGACGAGAGCCGCGCTCCATCTCCGCGAGATGCGTGAGATATGGAGGGGCTCTCTGGGTCACTACAATTCCCGGCATCCTTGACTGCAAGCATGCGCAGGAGACAACGCTGCGCTCATCCGCCCGGCTACGTAAGCCGAGAACGCTGAGGGAATGGCGCAGATTATTTCGCCTCGAGTTGCTGACAGAGGAGGACGTTCCGAGGACCTTGCTGCTTCCATATTGGCTTTGGTGGGGTAAGGGTGTCGGTGACACCGCCAAGAGTCATACCTTTGCATTTCCCAGTATTCCGGCGTTGTGACTCACGCCGCTAGTACTGCCTTTGATTCTCTGCCATAGCGGACCTGAGTGACACCGCCAAGAGTCATCCTGGTGTTGAGACTCACGCCGCTAGTGTAATTCTTTGACCAGTGGCCATTTCAGAACTGAGTGCCAACGCCACAAGTCATTACCTGCTCATTATTGTCTTACGGCCCTGTGGGATCACAGCGCCGGTTAGAACTCTTGCCACCATATATCTTGGTATAAACAGACATTAACTCAAGAAACCAGTACCAGGTGGTATCTCATCATTCTACGATTTCCTGCAACTTGTCTGCCAGACTTCATTTCTCCATATTATTGGTTTAATGTCTGTGTGTATTGTTTCGTCATAGCAGGGGATGTAAGAGAGGTGCTGAACAAATTGCGTAATTCCTTCTTCCCTTGTGAGGCCCACAGTCGCACTGGTTATAGTGGGTAAGGAGCTCATGTACTGAGATTGTGTGGCAACAGTATAAATGAAGATTATTGCTGATACATTTTATGTAATCCACAGTTCTCTGCTGTGTATCACGTATAGATGATACGAACAATCAGACAAGCATCCCATACACTTGAGAGGGTCAGATGATGAAACAATCGTCCTTCTAGTTATAGATGCTATCCTTGAGTTCTTTGTTTTCTTTACAGGTATACATGTAGACAAATATGTATAGTGTGTACTTCCTGGAAAGAGGGAGCTAAGGATTGAGGTGCAGTGTGAAGTGTGTCTTAATCATAGTTTTTCTCCACAGATCTCCCTCCCCGCTGTTCCCTTCCTTTCCTTCCCCGGATTGACCCCCTCTAATGTCCGTGCTGTTACAGCATCTCGGAAATTGAGGTTGTCAATAGGTGGACCCCATTGAGCAACGAACCGATCCTGAGAGGCCTCCGAGGGACCGTGACAACGGTATGCAAAAGACTGGATCTGATAGCTGCTGCCAGGAGAAGCCCTGTCTCCACATTTTGTTGTTGAAAGAGCACACAGGGTACCTGCCAAGCCCTCGCCTCCAGGCTCCAATCCAAGACCGTTCCTAATCCGCTTATTAAACTACAGGGATGCTGTCCTCCAAGAAACTCAAAAGCTGCAAGAACTACAAGTGGACAATCACAAAGTCATGATCTTTCCAGACTACACTTTTCAAGTCCAGAAGCAGAGACACTCTTATTTGGCAGTGAAATGGCACTTGCGGCAAAATGATCTAAAGTACTTCCTGCTGTTTCCTGCGAAGCTGGGTTAGTCGCGAATGGCAAGACCCATTTTTTTTACTACTCCAGAAAGCGCAGAGGAATGGCTGGACTCTTACGTTTCATCACCAACTGGACGGCGGGAGGCGCCGCCCGAGACTACTCTACGACGTCGCCGAAGAAGACGAAGGAGGTCGCAGCTTTCGACCCCGCAGACATCCGACTTAACGCCAGAATTGATCCTGAGTGGACAACTTGAGGCAGTACAAGCAGTGGCAAATATTAGTGGTTCACCGGAGGGAGAATCTAATTCGGACTCTGAACGACAGGGACCGCACAGCGATGAGGAACTTTCGGACAATCTTCCTATCTCCCAAGGCTCCTGTGTGTTGCCGCATGTCACTCCACAGACTTCTGACGAAATCGCTTGAATGGATGTATGTCAGCTACTTGCCTTTTGTTTTCCTTCACAGACTGAACATTGCACGACCTCCCTGGATACGCAAGTATAATGAACTCTCTTCGCTGTCTCCGAACTGTAATGCTTATGCTTGATATTCCTGCCGCTGTTGCTCCTGTGGGGCGAGTTCTGGGCATGCTGGCACACCCTACTTAGTGACCCCCCTCATTTTCCTCTTAATGTATGGGAGTTACATGTATAATGAACCGACAGTGGCCCTGCATCATAAGCGTCAGGCCAGAGATAGGTTTAGCTGCATACAATGGTTTCCTCCTATTCTTTGGTCCATCCTTAAATGTGCACAATAGTCACCCCCAGACGTTGGTAGTGTGCCATTGCACTTTCGGTTTGGGCACTTTGCTTGTTGCAAAATTGCTCTCATGGTATTTTTGATTGTAAGTTGTTTAATTGTTATTTATGCCATCATATTTCGACGAGGTTATGATTGCTGCACCATCGGATTGCATAGGGAAACACGCGCTAGAGTCACTCCTTCACAGCTACTGTTAGCCCTTCTCATCATTTGGCGGGATGACTCCATTTCCGCCCCCAACACTCTTCTGCTATGGCGCCATTTAAGAAATGCACATGGAATGTGCGGGGCATTCACAGTCCTGAACATCGTTATCTTATATATTCGTATTTAAAGCGTCATCACATACAAATAGCGCTCTTTCAGGAGACTAACTTAACCAAGATAGAAGCTACAAGTCTCCATAGACTTTGGAGGGGGCAATTGTATGCGACAAGCTTCTCTGCATATGCACGGGGAGTTTTAGTGTGGGTGAGACCAGGCACTCCATTTCAGGTTGTGGACACGGTAATAGATGGAGAGGGCAGATACATCATAGTTAAAGGAATACTTGATGGGAAGTCGATAGTAATAGCCTCACTCTACGCACCTAACACTGAACAAGCAGCCTTCTTGGATCAGGTCTCACAACAATCATCCCCATGGCACGAACTCCCTATGATTTTAGGTGGAGATTATAATTGTGTGTTGGATGTCTCCTTAGACCGCTCCTTTCCTCCTCTGCCTGGCATGGCCACATATGCGGCTGCAAAAGCGTTAGTGCACTGGGCTGCGCAGTGGCACTTTTCTGACGTATGGTGACACAGAAACCTACTAGTTAAGGTGTATTCCTACTACTCTGGGGCCCACAAACTTCATGTGCGTCTGGATCGCTTCATGGTGTCGACCAACCTCTTGCCAAGCATTCCCGACTCCTTATACATGGGGCGCACACACTCTGATCACAACCCGCACATCATGGAGCTGCAATGGGAGGTGGAGTTGCCGCCGATTCCGACGTGGCACCTCCAGCCGGATGTCATCCTGGACGCGCCCTTCTGGGACCTACTGGCTACCACTGTGGCACAATACTTCGAGGACAATGCGGGCACGGCCACGTCACCTTTGGTGGAGTGGGATGCCCTTAAGATGGTTGTCAGGGGGCACTGTTTGGGGACACAGGCGGGTGTACGGGCGCAACTGGAAAAGGAGCTCACAGCCATAGAGCGGAAATTGGCTGCTAGCGAACAGGCAGATGTAGACGACGCTCAGGGGCAGCTAGGCAGCCTCAAGGGCGAGCATGCACAATTGCTGGAACGACTGCGATGTATCAATTATGCGGCTCACTCAGCAAGGACACATCATATGGGTGACAAAGCAGGCAAGTTGCTTACGTGACTCATCCGCCAGAATGAGACATCCTCGCCCATAGTATCGGTGAGGAAGGCAAATGGGGAAACTGCATACACACAACGAGACATACATGCTGCGTGTGTAATGCATTATCAAGAATTGTATAAATCACGTGTGCAGGCTACGCCTCTTGCGCTACAGACATACTTGGCAGGCCTAGCACTACCATGACTCACACGCGCCCAGAGCGATAAACTTAGCGCCCCTCTCTTCCCCGAGGAAATTCATGAAAGTATCTTTTCACTGTCTAATGGAAAGTCGCCAGGGCCGGATTGGTTGCCGACTGAATTTTATAAAGCATATACACATATTCTAGTGCCGCAGTTGTTAAAAGTGTACGAGACTGCGTTCGATGAATCTACTCTCACTGCCACGCAGAATGAGGCCCTGTTAGTCTCCCTCCTCAAACCTGATAAAAATCCCAACCTCCTAGGTTCCTACCGCCCGCTTGCACTCCTTAGCACGGACTATAAAATGTTTGCATCGCTCCTGGCCAGGCATCTATCACACCTAGTGAAATCATTGGTGCACCCTGATCAGAACGGTTTCGTCCCCACGCGCTGCACTTCTCTTAATATACGCAGGCTGTTTCGAGTGCAACAATATGCAACTCATAGCTGGGCCCGATCAGGCTGCCTGGTGTTGGATTTGGAGAAAGCCTTCAATTCACGGGAATGACCCTATTTGGCATCTGTGCTGGGGACATACAAACTAGGGGACCACTACTTGAATATGGTTCGTCTCTTGTATCAACGGCTCACTGTCCGGGTCCGTACTGGCTGGTTAGTCTCGGACTGCATTGGAGTGAGACGAGGGACGCGCCAAGGCTGCCCGTTACCTCTACTGCAGTTCTCCATAGCTATGGAACCTTTGGCTCTGATGCTCCGGAGAGATGGCGAGGAGTCGGGGATACAGTTGGGAGATGGGTTGCATACTGTCTCCTTGTACGCTGATGACTTGCTGTTATATCTCCGAGACGTCACAGCGATACCGACATCCATAGCGGATATTCTCACATTTGAGGAGAAATCTGGGCTCCGGGTTAATTGGGCCAAATCGGGGATTTATCCGTTTAATGCTGATACACTTGAAGAGAATGTGTTCCTAAATTGCGCACTTCTCACGTGGTATCCCACGACATTTAGATATCTTGGCATTTTCATATACCGATCGCCCGATGACTTGTAATAGGGCAATCTGACAAGAGCAATCACTGCAATACGGGCCCAAATGTAATTTTGGAAAACGCTTCCGTTGACTGTGATGAGCCGCATCACCTTGCTAAAAATGATCGTACTCCCCAAACTGCTGCACTACTTCTCAAACCTCCCGCTCTATATTCCACCCAAGACTTTCAGAGACCTGGAACGGCTGTTCCGGGAGTTAATATGGAACAAAGGTAGACTGTGAGTTGCTCTGTGGAAAATGTGTGCTTCCATCAGTCAGGGAGGGTTGGTAGTCCCTAATATGGAGTTGTATTATTTAGCCGCCCACCTTCAATGGGTGACGAAATGGCTGGACGGCAAGTGTCTGGAGGACACGGCGACAAAGCACCCGCCCTGGACCCACTCTCAAATCTGTCATTTGTTCCACCCCATTGCTAAACTTCCACGTCCACCGCAACTGTATCTGGGGTTGGCTCACAGATGCTATAAAAGAAGCTTATATATCATCTGCACGACACCACCATACACCCCGATTTTGCCACGGATGGGGACACCAAGAGGTACGCGAGGCATATCAGAGACAGCGCTGACGACCTGGCAAGCGGTGGAACTAGACACACTAGGCGATCTATGTAGAGATGGCACATTGTTAACATTTGAAATGCTGGTTGAAGATTATGAGTGGCCAGCAGGTCAATTCCTTTTGCATACTTCCATCCTGAAGGCCTTGACGACCACTTGGGGAAATTTGACAATTGAGCCACCGACACACCTCCTAATACAATACTTACATGTAATAGGAGCGGGTTCACATGTGGTACACTGGTTGGTGGTTGAACTACTCGAGCATACGCTGAAGCCGATGCAACCTCTCAGAGTAAGATGGGAGGCAGACAGAGGCCGGACCTGGACTAATAAGGAATGGGACATCATATTGGCGGGAGCTAAGCACATACCAAGGAACTCTAGGTTCAAACTCATACAAACATATAGCATACAAAGGGCATACCTCTCGCCCGACATGATAAATAGATATTTCCATACCACCACCTCTGCATGTTCACTCAGCCAACATCCAGATGCTGACCTGCTTCACATGCTGTGGACTTGTGCGCCTCTTCATCATAACTGGCAGGAGGTTGTTACAATCCTAGCTCTATGCGCAGGCACGCTGTTACCATTATCATGGGAAGTTTGCATCCTAGGGCTTTATGCTAGATCTAAGGCAAATAAGGACACCTCGAGATTCAGAGATTTAGGTCGAATCACGGCAAAGCGCTTGATAACTAAAAAATGGAAAAATACGAACCCTCCTGAGATACTTAGTTGGAGGCGATCACTTGCAATCTGGGCACAGGCGGAAAGCACGGCTCTACATAGAGAGGAAACAGCGGGGCTCCGCAAATTCCCCATTGCGCAGACCTGGGATGCCTTACTCACTGCTTTAAGGTCAGACCGTGCAGTGGACGCGCATACTACCCAAATTGCCGACTCGAGCCAGGCACTTTGATCATTCATCGCTTAGTTAAGGGTCACAGGTACGCCCCAACATACCCGATAGAATACACCACTGCACCCCTGGATCATCACAGCTAACCACCTACACTGCCTCTGATGCCAGATTTAGAGGGCCTCCTCGTTGGCTGGTGATTGCGCCTCTCTAAGCGCACTCCCTCACTCTCTGGTTGGCTATGTTGTTCAAAAGATAATGCACTGATGATGCAACTTCGCACCTACTACTCTTGTTTATATTTTATAGATCAATCAATCAATCATAGCATTTGTAAAGCGCACTACTTACCCGTAAGGGTCTCAAGCCGCTGGGTGGTGGGAAATGCTGCTACTGCTCGAAAAGTCAGGTCTTAAGGATTCTTCTGAAGGTCAGCAGGTCTTGGGTCTGTCGTAGGTGGATGGGGAGGGTGTTTCAGGTCTTGGCGGCGAGGTGGGAGAACGATCTGCCACCGGAGGTCTCTCTTCGGATGCGGGGGACTGTGGCGAGGGCGAGGTCGGCGGAGCGGACCTGGCGGGTGGGGGTGTAGAAGCGGAGTCATCTGTTGAGGTATGCTGGTCCGGTGTTGTGGAGTGCCTTGTGTGCGTGGGTGAGGAGCTTGAAGGTTATCCTCTTGTTGACGGGGAGCCAGTGCAGGTCTCTCAGGTGGGGTGTGATGTGGCTGCGGCGAGGGATGTCGTGGATCAGGCGTGCAGAGGCGTTCTGGATGCGCTGCAGCCGTTTCAGGAGTTTGGCCGAGGCTCCTGCGTAGAGGGCGTTTCTGTAGTCCAAGCTGCTGCTGTTGAGGGCCTGGGTGACCGTTCTTCTCGTTTCGGTGGGGATCCACTTGTAGATCTTGCGGAGCATGCGGAGGGTGTTTTTGTAATTAGTTTCAGTTCAGTTGGAATGTTTTTAAAAATGTGTCTTATTGGTGCTTTTCAGTGACTATTCCTTGCGTCCTATCAACATGTAAGTCTTAGCTTTATTTATTTTTATTCCTCTCTCGCAGTGCATTGTCAACCAGGTTTGGCTGGCGAGTTTTATGTATACAAGATATATAACAATAAGACTCTGCCATAACAATCCAGTCTGGAACAGTAATAAGTGAAATGCGGACAATGATGAGGGATACATGTGATACGTGATGTAACTAAAATGAGAGTAGCGACGCGTAGTGACTCCAAGACAAATGATAGTAAGATGCACAAATCTGTAGATGGGAATGGCACACTAATGTCACCTGTATACTGTTACATTGGTAAATGTTATTCTATACATGTATATAATGATCTTGTCTTTACCATCTGAGTATCCTGCATAACACCATGATGATAGTGATGTAAAAAATAGAAAATGCCAATAAAGATATTTGAGAAAAACAAATAGGGTGGACCAATGCTATGTACAAATAGAACATCCGGGGGTGGTGACATCATACAGTGTTGGGAAGTTGTGCCTCGATTGGCTAAAAACCACAACACTTTCCCAGGTGAAACAGCACTTATCCCTACTCTCAGAGGAGGTGGATCTAAGGGATTTTTTATTAGATCCCTGAAAGCCACATCAGAAACGTTTCTTATACGCTGTCTACAATGAAATCTGGAGGATCTCTCAACAAGAAGCCGCAGAGAGACTTTGTGAAATAAATAGAATTAACCTAGAAAAGGCGTTAGCTGTGGTTGACAATGGTATGACTACATTAACATCCAGGATTTATTCACTGGGCAACATTATATCTTCTGCTATTGATATACTACAACAGCACTTGTCCATACTACAACACGGATAATCTCAACTACATTCTATTATTTTATTTAGCTGGACGCTGCAATCATTGCACGCTGGTTATGTGCTTTGGCAACTTATCTACAGTACGTCCCTATTTTCTGTATATAATCTAACGGAGAAGCAGACAACTATGGCACAAAGGGGAGAAAAATATTCAATGAGGCATATTGAAACACTAGACAAGTTACCTTTTACTGTGGCAGAGTCACCATCCACAGAATGGTTAATACATGGCCATATAACATTATCGGTCACAACTTTCCAGTTTCAGTATTGCCTAGAACAACAACAGGCAGGCAGATATGAAGCGTTGGGTAGGGAATTCATCAAGGAATCTTGGAAATTTACATACAGATTTCGATGCAGTAATGGGGACATGGAAGTGTTTCTAAGCGGTACAAACTGCGAGAATGCTTTAAGTGGATATCTCATATGCCAGGATGTCATGCTTCACGGGGCCTGTAATGGTTCAGTTGCTAACTTATCCTATCACTTGAAAGGGTCCCCAGTTGCCGTGATTAATCCGGTGTTCAAGTTACTTTCAAATGGGAGTTACTTGATGCTGTATGATCAAGGTTGTTGTGGGATACTCCCGGGCATCGCATATCTTGTCACTGTAAGCTCTAGGGTTACTTTTTGTATGCAAGTATTGTTTAGTTGAATGCTTCCTTTATGCGGTTTGAGACTCTGAGCCGAAGGAAAGCCATGCTTCTACAGAAAACCGTGCCCTTAACCTCCGCCCGAGAAACTTATGATCTCCAGGTTGCAAGGTCCTCTGCTGAGATACAGGCACTAGTATGAACAAACTGCCCTTTTCATTTCACAGAAATGGTACAATGTATCTTTAACATGTCTGATACAACGGGTATAGTACACCTATTTAAGACCATAGGTTCTGGACTGCTAAGCACCGTTCAGATAATCCTCAGAGTTATTCCCAACTTCATACACTCCGTATTCGGAAGCATTTTTGGAGGGCTTCCGCTTATCTTGTTTCTAATAGCAGGCATCCTGATTGTCATTTTTCGGCTACACAATGGACGTCCCAGTTACCAAGGAGATGGAAAAACGCTCTTGGAGCACCGAAACCGCGAACACATGGTACTCCATCTGGGCACACCTCGCCTTAGCAAACTAAGTGAATCTTGGTTCCTATCATTTAGACCAGTCTGGATCAACTGTATTCTGCCTGTCATCAGATGCCTTTTCTGCGGACAAGAATGCGCGTTGGATCTCTGTGTAACACTTCCATCGGTTGTGCCACCGGACGTTGATGCTTCACTGGACCTGATAGCGGCCCATGTTCTGCAGTGTCCTCAGCATATTCCAATGTTGATGCCTGCATTCTTAGAGCCACCACAGGATGCTTCAGCTCCTGTCAGAATGGATACCGGCTCCTCAACAAGTACTCAGGCCTTGGTTGTCACACAGGCATCCCCAGCAGCGGCTGGGGAGAATACAGAGGAACATCTGTGCTTGATTGACCTTGATTTGTGAGGTGTTGCAGGGACCGTCGTCTGCGATTGCAGGCAAAAATGATGTTGCATCTCCCAGCCAGGATCGTGTGCTGGGAAAACTTTGGCTTTTTCAAAAATATCCAAATTTGGAATTTTCAACAAACTGAAAGCCATGCAGTTTCAGCAAAAGTTTCTGTCGCTCATAGTTGTTTGAACTATATAAACAAACATATTTTAGTAAAATGTCTACCGCTTAAAATACGATTTTATCATTTTTTTTAAATATTTTTTTTAAACGCACTAATATTTTGAACTAATTAGTTGCTTGTGTACAAATGCCTAGAAGTACGTTAAAAGTTTAGTATGTCGTCCAGTCGGATGAGGAGTGGGTGTTATGTTTCATAGAAGTATCCCAATATAAGCTCAGGTAGTCACCTAACCTTTCACCTATATTCTCCCCTACCATTACACTACATAATGGTTCTTGGGACTGACCTTTTACCTAGATACGATACTGCTTACAGTATGTAGGGTTTTCCCTGAAAGCTAGCCTCATCCATTATGCATGAGGATTCTTGGAAACTCAGCAGGACTACAATCTCGTGCATAATAATTATGTATAAGGGTCATTCCTTCCGTCATCTTAAATCCAACATGACACAGCAAGGTAGAACCCCTGAGGGTACCATTTTGGATAGATAAACACCATATCTTGCTGAGGTAGTCCACGGAGAAAAGGACTTCCATGCCGACACACTATGGGCAGGAGCTTCAGCGTCTTGCGTCAGACACTCCAGTTCGTTGTGGTCTGACATCCCTTCTGGGGTGTCCATCTCGAGACCAAGACAGGGTCCTACAGTTTCTCACTTCAGGTAATGGGATTGGTTTTATTCTAGAGGGATTCCTGGCTGTACACCTACATACATACTAGGTACACTTAGGTACATCTATTTTGGGTCGCATCGTAGGAGTACGCATTCATTGTTTTAGCACGATGGTAGAAATTTACCATCCTTTTCCTCTGTTAGTGCCTTTAATCATTTATATCTGTTTCTGTCTAATGGTTGTTTCAGCACACCTATTTTACACTAGAATGACGCTGGTTCAATAAATGCCGAGTGAAAAATGTCCCCACCGTTTATTCTGTGCATCTCTCTGAGACAAAGTGAGCACGAGTGACTGAGCAAAAAGTATCTCACCGTTTCCACGATCCTGAGGGATCAGGGTTGTCATGTTTGATAGTTGCCAAGAACTATTCTCTCCTTGGTAAGAGGGGTTTCTAGTGGCACTGAGCTAGCTGGTACACAGGCTAACATACCCAGTGGGTGTGCTTAGAATCAGTCCGGACACTAATCCTACAGTGTATGTTGTCTAAACGCGCAGGTCCTATATAGGTTTTATAGGAACTACACAACACCAGTCTAAGTGCAACTAACCAGGCCTTTATCCACAGCAGATATGTACATGAAATTCAGCTCTATTGCTGGGGGTATAAGAGTGTTTGACTGAGTAGGCACGGGAGCGCTTGCTCAGTGTTGCCAAATCCTCTAGCCTTGATAGCTTTTTTGTGGTGGCTGCTGTGAGCTTTTTGAAGACCTGCTGTGAGAGATGCTTGCCCCAAGACTCAGTGAGTGAGAATTCTAATAATATATCATCATGAAAGCACTTATAGTTGGTTGGACCTGCGCTTGCTAATTCGCATCATATTAAGCCATGCAGGGCAAGTCTGAGCCTGTCAGAAAAGTTAAAAAATGAGCTGCTTCTGGCCCAGCGCTGTTTTACTATATTGAACTCAAGCCTTATTTGCTCCGGTGATGCTCTCTTCGGCAGGCGGATGGCAGCTTTGTAGATTTGGGCGATGTGGTTATCGAAAGTAGTGGCTTCCCTGCACAGAGCGATTTCCCTTCCATAGGATAGTGTAGGGGTGACCTTTGCTTTCATCACCAAGTGGAGAGGGTCGAGACTTGGTCCTAACAGTTTCTGCTAAGCAGACGAGAAAGCAAACTGAAGGCTGGTGCATTTGGTTTTTATGGTGGGCAAATGGGATTTGAATGATCCTTGGCTGTCCAGGTAGATGCCCAGATATTTGTACTTAGGACTATGATGAAGCCATTCACCATTAAGAAGCCACCTGCCTCCACCTGCTTTTTTCGCTCCACATGTAACTGTCATAATTTTTGTGCAATTAATCTCAAGCCCGTTGCTGATCATATCAGCGTGTAGAGTGGATAGTTGATGCTGAAGGCCAATATTGGTTTGACTAAGAAGCACAAGGTCGTCTGCGTATGGCAGATGGGTCAAGCAATGGCTTCCCAGTTTGGGTGGATGGCAATTTGCTTTTCCCAGGAACTTCAACAGGTCAGCCATATATAGACATTGAAATGTAAAGGAGAGAGCACACATCCTTGCCTCAACCCTGCTTTTGTTGAGATTTTCCCTGAGATATATGAGCCATCCCCTAACTTGACCTGCACCCAAGTGTTGGTGTACATCTGCTCAATTGATCAATAGGGCAGCTGGCAGACCCCAATCCAACAATTTGCACCACAATGGGCCTCTAGGTATACTATCAAATGCAGCTTTGAAGTTTACAAAGCAGGAATAAAGTGCAGACCTGCGTTTGAGAATTTTGTCGTGCATGAGGGTCAGTCCACCACATTTTTAAAGGTACCATATTTATCTTTGAGGCTGCACGGGGTTCTAGGAATGATCTGGCTTTCATCTGCCCAAGCATTTAAGTCATCAAGTAGAAAGCTAGCAAAGAGTTTAGCGTCATTATCAATTGGCACAATGGGTTGATAATTCTGAGGATCTGATTTCATGCCTCCTTTGAAAATTGGTTGGATGATGGATCCTTTCCATGAATCAGGAATGCTGTTTGAAACCAAGCAGAATTCAAACATGGGATATAGTGCCTTGACTCAAAATGTAGTATCCGATGTGAAATGGGCAGTTGAGAGCCCATTTGGGCCAGACCTCTGTCTTTTCGCAATCCTACTTGCTGCAGTCCACAGCGTTCCTCTAGTGTGATAATTGTACAAAGTTGCAAACTTTCCTTATCTGAACAGTTGCCGATCATATCGCTTGCAGGTGTCTTTGGTATTTCTGGAGTGACAGAGAAGTCATATGGTGATTGATTGAAGGAAGGTGGGACCTCAGATTTGGTGTCAGTTGAGAAGTGTGACATCAAAAATGAGATCCTAGAAGATTCTGAGATATCTGCGTTGGTGCCCCTCTTATTTCTGGTTGCCACTTGATTGACCATCGACTAGAATGGTTTGGCATTATTTTTCTTGCTTGCAAGTAGAAGTTAAGCACAACATTCATGGCTCTTTTTTCCTTTGGTAAACAAGATCGATTTCTTGAAGTTAACCCTGGCATTTTTAAAGTTGGATTTCACAGTTGGAGAGGAAGGACTCTGTAAGAGGATGCACATATTGCTATTGACTTGGCTTTTCAATGCCTTCTCGGACCTTGGTATTTTAATTTGGAGGAGTGATGGGTGACTGTGTGTGTGTCAGGGCTCCGGAAAACCATTCTCGGAAATCCAGATCCCACAACCTCCAGTGTGCAGCCCTAATATCTGGTGGTCCGATTTCGAAGCAACACTCCGCATACAAAGGATTGTGGGTGATTGTGGCCTGTAATAAGGTGAGGGGTTGAGCCCGCCAAACATGGCAGAATGCCAGGAATATTGCAGGTCTAGTTTCTCACATTTTGACCCGAGCACGAGGACTGAGCCACCTGTGAAGTGTCGGCTGAATTACAAGCCGCGCACTTCTCTGAACAAACCCGTTGGTGAAGACGTTAGTGCGCACCGTTAGTCAGAGAGTTAGAGGTTAAAAGAGTTTCTGTTAGTACTAGGCATAGGGTAGAGTGCTCTTCGTTATAGTCAGATAGTTAGTTAGATGATAAGGTTTGTTAAGGAAAATTCCTTTTAGTCTTTGAGTCTGGAGATTTAGGCTAGGAGAACTAGGTTCCGGAAGGCCTTAGTTACTTACCTGATTCTTGGCAGAAGCCCAGTGAATTCCGAAGTATCTTCTGCAACCAAACAACAAGTATAATCTGGAAGTGAGAGTGAGATGAAATTAACTCTCCTTCTCTCATACTCTTACTTGGTGTGGCTTTAAGAGTACATTGAAATTGGTGCGAAGAAGGAAGAAGAGGAGTTATGGGCTGTTGCTGTGGCTGTTGCGGTTGTGGCCGCTGCAGACCTTTAGTCCTTCTGTCGGCTTTTAGTTTTCAGCCGCTTTTCACCGTGTTTCGCCGCGGCCGTTATCGCCGCTACCACTGCTGCTATCATTTTTACCTCTGCCTTGCAGAGCGGGATTGCGGTGCGGCTGGGCAGCTGAGCGGTGCGGCGGATGGCTTGCGGGCGCCCCGCTGATTCATCCGGAGGATTGTGGATTGCGAGTGCTGAGGACGGGTGCTGAGGATGACAGATTCTTGCTCCTCTCTTGCCCCGCTAATCGCCCGTTTCAGGGGCGAAGCGGAGTGAGAATCCGGGAGAGCGTCCAGGCTGAGGGAGGTGGAGAGTGCTGAGAGAGCCAGCCACCCAGGTCTTGGTATTGGACTTGGAAAACGGGACACTGTGAGTAATGGAGTGAGAGGAGCGGGGGATGCGGGGTGAACAGCCCGGTGTGATATCTGCTTAGGCACCTGGGTACTCCTGCAGTAGTACTGTTTATTTTTTCTCTGTCAGGTGTTCGCCCTGGGAGCTTTAGGAGTCCTAGGAGCTGGCTTGCCTTCTGGTCACCTTTCTGGAGATTTTGCTTTTCCACCCTTGGTCTGGTCATCGGGATAGGGTGTCAACCAACACAACTAAACAATCAAACGTCTGAAATAATAAAATAATAAAATAAAAGGAAAAAGAAGAACAAAAATACAGAAGGACGAATCATGAGGTCAGGAAGAGACAGAGTGCCCTTCCCTCCCATAAAAAAGAAAAGAAAAACACAAGGAATGACGGCTAAAAACAACAAAGCAAAAATTGACTGGAGGCTCAAAGATTAATTTCAACAGTTTTTCCAATCTTTGCAAGAACAAATAAAGCTCCAAGCAAGATGGACTTCCTAAAAGACCCAGTAGGAACTATACTCACTAATCAAGAAGGAGAAAACCAACTACCAGCACCAATCATACCAATAAAGAAAAGAACAATAAGGGATATACAAGTCAAGGACACATTTGAGACAAATGTATCAAATGATTCAAATGACTCAAGAACGTCCACTGGTTTAACCAAGGGTCTGTCAAAACTAGAACCAACGGAACAACCAAATCTGTTATGGTCCCCCATGAGTTATTTTGAACTCATCACATCTAGAGAACAATACCCGCAAGCGACTGAATACCCACAAGAGGAGTCCGACAGTCCACTTTTGTAGAAAACTCAAGAACAATCTATAAGCATTGAGGCTCAACAACCAATTGCGGTACTAGTAAAAATCATTAATCAAACATCAAAGCAAGCACAATATGTGGATGCAGTTCAAAATATCCAGGCACCAGAAAAAAAAAACACACAAATTTTAATACCATCACCACCAAAATTGTTGCACAAAGGCACGAATCTGTGTCAAAGCCCCGAGACAAATGACTCAGTATCAACAACGAATACAGTGCCAGCAATTGACTCAGGAACCATATGGGATATCTTCTTTAAAACATCACAACTTACTTGGCACTGAGCTACCAATCGAATAAGATGGACATTCAAGTAGATCTGCTAAATATCATGGCAAAAACAATTACAGGGATTGATCAAAAATTGGCCAACCTTAACTCTCTAATCACGTGAGCACAGGCCTACGCAACCACACTAAATATGGAGTGCGCCTGCTGCCCAACAATTGATAAATTAGCAACACTCCCGGAAGTCCTGACCACCCTCATTGAGGATTTAAAGAGCAGAGTAACCAACGACAATCACAATAACATGCTTGCACGGCCTCAGCATAACGCCACAAAAGAGGTATCAAGCAAGGCCAGTGTAAACACAGAATCACCACTCAATAATCAATTGATAGCCACTACAGAAAAACCAAATAAGGAGGACAAGCAGGAAACCTTAATCCAACCAATACAGGTGAACCTGATAAGACGCATGAAGAAAAAACTAAGAAAACACAAGAAGTGGGAAAAGACTACACAATTTAGAAGAAATTGGGGGCAGTCAACATACGCCTCAAATAAACCAGCAATAACACCAGACACCAGATCAAAAACAAGACCTGCAAATGAAAAAAAAAACATATCCAATCCAAATTGCCAAAAGCAAACAAACAGTCAAGAGATGGTCCGGTAACGGCGAAAATTACAACTGTACTAGCTACTCGGGAAATACAGGAGAAATTTGAACAAGCAGAGGTAGCAAAGAGGGACACACTGGATAATAAAGTAATCTGCTTGGACAAAATATCAAATGAGCACTCCAAAAATAAAATGGCGGAAGGAAAGAAGCAACCTCAGGCTGTCACACCTAAATTCTCAGGAGAGAGAACGCCCGATGAAACCAAACATCTGCACAATGTGACTGGCAACAAATTCCATCTTGCCGACACAGGAGACGCAAAATAAGCATCTTCCAACCACTCTACAAATCAAAGGGCATGCACGATATCTTAAATAGGGGCAAGTTACTAAGGCTCCTTCAACATATACCATCACTGTCCAATATAACAAGTGTAGATATGGCGAGTGTTCACTTTGAACCAAGGGACTAAGATCCCACCGAGGAAAATACGAAAGTGACCTGGATAAACCATCATATTCCAGAAGCTGTGTTCTTGGAAAAAGAAATCTTCAAAAATTGGGGGATAATGATCATGATACCCAAGCAAGAGAAATATCTGCTAATTTTACTTGAACCATCAAATACCGCCAAAGACACCAAGATTGTAAAGGAACATCCCCACAGTATACTGAAAGGCACCTCGAATACACAATTAGATCGGAATTATAAAAACCTTAGCATATCTGTTAGAACACAGGAGACAAAAACTACAAACAGAACAATAAAAGAAGAGGCACCCCAGAAAACCCGATGGAGGGAGAACCATAAGGGGAACAACAGTGACACACAGAGCAGCACTCAACATACCAGACGTAAAAGAGCACACTGCTGACTGTGGGGGGGACCCTCGAGCGCAGCCCAAGATAAAATTGTCAACAGCAGTAAATACCGGCATATCAGGGCTATTTCAAAAGAAACCACACAGCCTTAAACTTGTATCTTGGAATGTGGCAGGTTTACAAAAAGCTCCTAAACAAGGTACAGCAATAAATAAACTGCTAAAGGGTGATATCATATGTCTACAAGAAACTTGGGCCACAGAGCCGGTACACCTGGAACGATATGCTGGATTCCACAAACTAGCCACCAAATACAACCGCTACGGAAGACCATCAGGTGGGATCTCGATTTATGTTAAACATGCAAAACAACTAAAAGTAAGGACTATAAACACCGATTCAAATATGCTGCCGGCACTTTCAATTGAAGGAAAAAGGGACAAGGAAGACAGCCTCTCACTGCTATTAATAAATGTATACTTAAATGCATTAGGTCAACTGAAACTTGAGGTCACAAGATCTATGATCACAACAATACAGGAAATTCTATGTACACACTGGTCACCGGCGAAAATGCCTGTGGGGGACTTCAACCTGCACCATTTGGGAACAAAGCAGTGCGAAAGGAAGCACCTAACTAGCGCTGAAAGAACTTTCAATAATTTTTTACTAAATTACGACTTTAACTCTTAGCTTTTTAGTAAGTAAGTAAATCTTTATTCGGTTATGAAGAACAATAATAACCATTAAAGTACATATAATACATATCACATACAGTATACGCAGTGTAAGGAACTCCTTGAATTGACAGAAAATACTTCAACCAAGGTTTGCTCTATGTTTAAAAATACACTTTAAAAGCGTGCTAACACTTTTCGAAATCAGTGTGGTATTCAAAAATTGCAAGTGCAACATAGCGGGGCGACATCTTCTGAGACCAAGAGTTCTCAGCAGTGGAATTAGCCATAATTTACGATGTGTGGTATAGTATTTACAAAACAGGATGGTGTGCATTGTTGATTGTTCCGACATCTCGTCACAAGGGCACACCATTAAACTCTCATTCCAGTTATGACATTTAGGGAAGGCTACAAGCCTATGGAAGACGTTCAATCTAAATCGTGTCAACAGGAAACGCTCAAATTGTGACTCGACATAGGTCAAGTATGGTTCCATTTCCAGGGTGGTCATAACAGCCAGGGAGTGTTGAACTGATGTTTTACTTATCTCCTTGCTCAACCGTAATTCTTCCATATGGCTCAGAGCCCTTATTTTTAACTCTTTCTTTGGAATCTCAGCAATTAGTTCGGGGTTAGCATAGTATTTATTCAGCCCCAAGTCTGCGAGGAGATTTTTCACATATAGCAACCGCTCAATTTCCCCACGTGTTCCAAGGACATGCAGTCTGCCACTATCTCTTTTGTGAGTGAGTTTTTTGTTGACGTCCAAATACGGCGCCACAACAGAAGAGGTTGGATTTTAGCCAAATCCTCAATGTGGGGGATACCAAGTTCTGCATGGCAGGCAAAAATAGATGCTCGCTTAGGTGCCATCAGGAGAAATCTCATGAATGTATTCTCTGCTACCTGCAGGGCGTTAGTGTTTTTATGTCCCCACAACCCCGCCCCATAAAGTGCGATGGAATGGCACTTTGCTTCGTAAATGCGGAGCAGCTCTACTGGTGGCCTCTTTCCTAGCTTCTGGGAAAATTTTATGAGAGCGATTATTGCTCGCAAAAGTTGGTGTTTGCGAGCTTCGATGGCCGCTTTCCAATTGAGTTTTTCGTCTATCATGACCCCGAGGTATGGGTATTGGGTAGTCGAATCCACTCTCTCTTTATCGAGAGAAATGATCCTTCCCCTTTTCTTTCCCTTTCCTGCCTCCATCACATATGTTTTTTTAATGTTTATTTTGAGGTCCAGGCTACCCATAAACTTTGAGTATCTATCTAGAGCTTTCTGCAGCTCTCGCGGGGTGCGTGCCAGGATCACAGCGTCATCCGCATAAAGAAGCGCAGGCACGAGGCGATTTTTCACTCGTGGGAGGTCCTGACCCCCTCTCAACATCTCTACCTCGAGACCGTTAGTGTAAAGAGAGAAGAGAAAGGGGGCCAGCACACAACCCTGCCTCACGCCCCGCTCCACCTTAAAGGATTCAGATAGTTCGCCCTGCGTTCCGAAGCGGACCCTGGATGAAGCGTTGGAATATAGTGCGCGAAGAAGGTGTGCAAGGGCTGGGTCTATACCCATGTCGGTGAGAACTGACCAGAGCTTCGAGTGGGAAACACAGTCAAAGGCCGCGGAAAGGTCGACATAGACCATGTATAACCTTCCTTGCTTTGCTGATACGTATTTTCCCATTATTAAGGCTAAGTTCAATGCCTGCTCGATTGTTCCGAAGCCCTCTCGAAAACCAAACTGGATGTCAGATAATATATTGCGATCATCGACCCACTCCTGGAGACGCTGGAGAACCACTCTGCCCAGTACTTTACCAAGCGAGTCCAGTAGTGAGATTGGCCTATAGCAGGTCACCTCTTCCCTATTTCCCTTCTTGAAAATAGGGACCATAATCGATTGGGTCCAAGTTTTGATTAAGCCACGCTTCATTACTGCGTCAAACACTCTCTTTAGAATTGGGGCCCACAAGTCTAATTTAAACTTGAAAAAGTCGACTGGTACTCCATCTGGGCCAGGGGCTTTTCCACATTTGCTCATTTTAACAGCATTTATGACTTCGTTTATTCCGAAATTTAAGGGGATCGGGAATAAACTTTCTTGTGAACTCTGGTTATTCTCCTCTAATATATCTACTCCAGGTGTTTTGCCGAAAACTTTAGAAAAGTGGTTTACCCATGTTGGACCCTCGATCGCCACTTCTATTGTTGGCAGATCACACATATCTGTCAGGAAGGGGGTCTTCACCACCTTCCAAAACTGCTCACTATTTCTATTCTGGGAGCTCTCGTATAATTGGTCTCAGAGAGCTTTTTTCAATTCCTGTTTTCTTGTTTTGCAGGCTAATCGATAGGACCTTCTTAGTCTACGGATCTCCTCTTGATCTCTTACGGATTTTGTCAGCGCTTTTTTTAAGGATTTGTGGGCCGTGGTGCAATCGTGACTGAACCACCCTTTTTTCCCACCCTTATTCCCTTTTTTGTTGCGTGTTAGAAGATCCTTTACCTTCTCCAAAATTATACTAAAATTGTGCAAAAGTTCTTCTTCGCTAGTATCGATGTCTAGACACTTCACTTCACCACCTTATTTGTCATGACTACTGGGTTTATCTTCCCCTAACCTATGGCGTAGCCCTTTGTTTTTGTGAGATAGATGTTATTCTGAGCAAGTGCAATCATCATCGGGTAAGATGTGAATTGCCCCTGGTCAGTAGCTAAATCAAAGGCCAGGGCAGCATGATCGCTTAGGGTGTTAACTATCAATCTGAAACTCTGAGCCTTACTTTCAAGTGTTGCTGAGACCAATATGTAGTCAATCGTCGACTCCCACCCCCTACGCAGATAGGTAGCCTGTAACTGGCCAGATAGGGTATTAGTTTTATTTAAAATCACTAGGCCTAACTCTGACAACGTTTCGTTTAAGAGGTCTCCTACCTTAGTGTGACTGAAGTGGGTCGTGTAATTATCTGTTTCTTCCCCCACGCCACAGATATTACTATTTTCCGCGTCGCAGGGGTGATGATTGAAGTCGCCGCCCCAAACGATGCTTGGGACATCTGTCCCTTGCATTTTTTTTGTTAGAATAGAGAGTTTATTACGAAGAGCCCCAAGTAAATTTGCTCTCTCACTTTCTGGCAGGTTGTCGTACGAATTCACCAAAATGATTGTCCCCTTCTTCTGGAGTGAAAGTCTCAATATCTGGTAATTTGGATGTAGGCTAATGACTGTTACTTCTAACCCTGGTATGGTGTTTTTTATAAACACCGTCAGGCCCCCCTTAGCCCTACCATGAGGACCTGCGACTGCCGCTGAAAAATACGTTTTGTAGCCTATCAAATGCTGTTCGTTGGTGGACCATGTCTCCTGTAGACAGATTACATGATAATCTTGAACGAAGTCCAACGCACTCCCATTCATTATTTTAGTGCGTAGGCCCGCTATCTTCCAGGACATAATTTGTACTATAATGTCGTCCTTTCTGGGGTCTGAACGTTTGTTTATACAGACTACCTCTACTGCAGGTGGGTTCTCCGGGGCTCTTTGCCCTTCGTCCCCCATCAGCATAGATTGACGACTACAAATATTTCCCAGGGTAATAGTGTCAGCTCCTCTAGGCAGTGTTAGATTAGGTAATGGATAGTGGTTGCTACTTTCTATTTCTTGTATTTCTACGCTTTCACTTGGGAGAACGATGTCTTTAGGGATGGTTTGGTGTGCCGTGATAGATTTTTGTGCTCGGACCTGTTCTAAGTTGAGTCAATCTACGTTTTCCAAACCACACAAAGCTGAAAAGTGATTAAAGGTGGGTATGTTGAACCTCTGATGTAACTGGGGGTAATTATTCCGATGTACTGCATTAGGGCTCTGAAGTAGATGGTAATTATTATTCAGAAGCCTCCCAGTAGACTGTGGATAAAACAAGTGGTTACAGGCGTTTTGATGAGAAAATTGATGGTCTACTTCCCTCCAGTCTAAGAGAAGATCTTTTACAGGGTGGGGTTTAAAATGAGTCAGTTCTCGTGGGTAGAAGTAGTTAACATAATGTGTGGAAATGGCTTCCCCCCTCTGGCTTCATACCAGTCGCCAATGCATCTAACAGCTCTGTGGTCCCTAAAATTTATAATTATCACATCCCCCTTCTTTTCTTTTGGTCTTGTTCCCACCCAACTCGTGCGTCTCACCATTAGGATTTCCCCGTTTATATGTGCGGGAAGAGGTCTATTTTGATTCAACCAGTAAATGGTTTTGTTTTTTAGAGCATGATGGTCCTCCCTTGTACCCTCTAATAGTTCAGGTACCCCTGTCATAATGATCGTATATGGGGCTGATTCTGGGGGTAAGTCCACTCTTCTACTTGGTGGAATATACTGGGGCTGGGATAGCCATTCACCATTCCCATTATCCATTGTATCTTTTCTCATTGTATTGTTTGTTGCCGAAAAATTATTTTTATTTTTTGGTTCTTCAGCTTCTCCTGTCTTTCCGGGTTTAGAGCTATTACCCACCTTTATCTCCCTATCTATTTCTTTTCCGTTTGGTAGGGGATTAATTTTACTTTTATCTGTAGTTTTTACGGATGGCTTTCCCGCAGATTTTTTCCCCAGTGGGGTATGCATTTTCATTAAGTTACCGCTAGTTGATGGTTGTTCTGGCGGGGGAGGAAGAGAGGCAGCTGGGTCAACAGTAACGCTTGTGGTCTGTATCTTTAAAAGTTCGGATAGGGCCAGGTTATTCCCTTGCATTTGTTTGCCCAAATCATCCAAGTGTAGGCTTATTAGTCTAGTCCTCTCAAGGAGAGGGAGTAGGAGGGACTTAACCATGGTCTCTATTTTAGTGAATAGTTCGCCCACAGGGTCCTGGCCGGTGGATAACCTTATAATATTAGTACTTAAAGAAGAATTATTTATCACTGGGAGACCAGTAGAAGTCGAGGTTTGTACCAAAGGTTTAACTTTCTCCTTCTTAGCCAGAGATGACTTAGTGGGAGAACCTCGTCTCTTTCTTAAGATTTGTCTATTCTCAAGGGGCCCTGTGGTCGATGGAGGGGATATAACCAGATTCGGCGAGTCTGATAACCCTGATATGGTTAGGCTAATTGTGTGGTCAGGAGGAGGAACCGTGCCTAGGGAATTTATCTGAATAGCTGTTTCGTCCCTTTCAGGGGTAGAGTAAAGACTGGAGCTACCTGAACCCTCATTTATCGCCCCCGGGGAGAGTACTTTCCCAATTGGGCCCAGTGAGGAGCGTTTGCCAGTTAGGAGGTCTAGGGACAAGCGTTTTTCTGTATCCGCAATTTCCTTCTCCAAAACAGTTGTTAGGCTTTTGAAGAATTGATCTATTGTACCAGACACTGGGCCTTTAAAGGTATTAACAGTTAAAGTGCGTGATTTCCCTGCGTCTGATGGCATGTTAATAAACTACAAGGGGATACTAAAAGAAAGTACCACGGGTGCGAATCCGAGTTGGCAAAGGTACAATAACCAAGAATTGTAAATGGTTGTAACAGTACAGGGATGCTACTCTTACCACAAAGTACGGGTTAGGGGGGTGGCCCGTCCCGTCCTCAATCGTCCTCGGACGGCCACAGACGGCCCGCCCTTTGCCCGGGCTTAGCCCCGGGCTGCGCCCCGCTCGCGTCCCGCTACGCGGTAATGGGCGTGAGCTATAAAAGAATAGGAGGAGGGGCCGGGAAGAGGCACCAGGTGTGCTGCGCAAAAAAGTTGCAGGGCAGCCTGGGCCTCGCGGTCCCGGCGGAGATATCAGCCTTCGGGGGAAGTAGCGGTTTAAAAGACTTTCAGCAATTCCACCAGTGGTTAAAATGTACTTTAAAATTCATCCAGCTACTCCAACAAGGTTCACTAGTCGGTGTAATCCAGAGTCCACAATCCACGTCTGCGAGCGGCTCCCGCGAAGCGGGGGCCGCGAGACGTTATCAAGGAGCCGGTAATGAAAGGAGGGGCCGGGAAGAGGCACCAGGTGTACTGCGCAAAAAAGTTGCAGGGCAGGCTGGGCCTCGCAATCCCGGTGGAGATATCAGCCTTCGGGGGAAGTAGCGGTTTAAAAGACTTTCAGCAATTCCACCAGTGGTTAAAATGTACTTTAAAATTCATCCAGCTACTCCAACAAGGTTCACTAGTCGGTGTAATCCAGAGTCCACAATCCACGTCTGCGTGCGGCACCCGCGAAGCGGGGGCCGCGAGACGTTATCAAGGAGCCGGTAATGAAAGGAGGGGCCGGGAAGAGGCACCAGGTGTGCTGCGCAAAAAAGTTGCAGGGCAGCCTGGGCCTCGCAGTCCCGGCGGAGATATCAGCCTTCGGGGGAAGTAGCGGTTTAAAAGACTTTCAGCAATTCCACCAGTGGTTAAAATGTACTTTAAAATTCGTCCAGCTACTCCAACAAGGTTCACTAGTCGGTGTAATCCAGAGTCCACAATCCACGTAGCTTTTTAGTAGATTCTCGAATGAATTGAACAACCAAAGTACAACTACATTTAAGAATTGCTCCACAATCAATTATATCTTTTTATGCAATCAACTCAATTTCAAAATTTTCAATTTTGCAGGTAACGCAGATGACACTAGCGATCATGCATTACTCCAGGTTGAACTCAACATCACTATCAAAGAACGAGAAAGAATCATTACAGTAGCCCAATCGACAGGCACCGAGGAACATGCCCTGGTGAGAAGAATAAAATGGAACAAGCATCAGGCGACGGCATTTAAAGACTGGAAAGAAAACCAAGATCGCACAGGCAATTACTCTGGTGTTGAGCCCAATATTGAAAATTGGTCAGAGTGGACCACTGCCCTGAAAACTGCTTTGAAGAAAGCTGAGCTCAAACCAAAAGGGAAAACAATTACACAAACCATTGACCAACAATACAAAACTGAGTGACATTACTCTCAATCTAAACAAGGCAAAAAGAGCACATGAGATCGCGAGCTCGAAAAGAACACTGGACAAGCACAAGGAACTGCATAAAGAGCGGAAACAATTGTTATGGACGCTCAAGTAAAACAAGCTTGATGAAGAATGGATCAAGATCCACGTTTATAAAACCTTATAAAACCGTATGTTTATAAAACCTTATAAACATTGTCATTATCCAACTGGGCTATGTATTGCCAGCGTTGTCAAAGTAGATCGACGTAACTTGGCACACGCCGACACATGGATGAGAAATGTGTCAGCAATCTATGTGGAAAAGGAAGGTTGCTTTGAAATCGGAAGGACCATGGACGTCCACACAGTGAGCATAAACAATGTAGTGAAACCTACTAATGTAGTCGTGTGCAATGACCAAGATGCAACAGCTCTTGAAAAAGTATTTAAAAAGAGAAGGAAAGATGGGGCACCAGGACCTAATGGCCTACCAGGTGCGATGTTTAGGGAAGATCCAACATACTGGGGGAGCATCCTATCCTATCTATTCACCGAATGCCGACTACAGGCCAAGGTGCCAGATTCGTGGCGCGGGTCAATCTTACAACCCATACACAAGAAGGGCGATAACACAGAACCAAAAAACTACAGACTTATTGCCCTTCTGGACATCGAAGGGAAAACCTATGGAAACACCTTGTTGACAGAACTAAACAGATGGGTTGAAGAAAATGAAATCCTTCCCCCTTATCAAACAGGATTCCGCAAAGGATGTTTGACAATTGATAACATCATGGCCATAACATATTTAAGTCAGCAAGCCAACGTCAAAAATAAGAAACCATTCTTTGCCTGTTTCATAGACTATTCAGCAGCTTTCAACGGGGTGCCACGTTGTAACCTCTGGTCCAAATTGCGCAAATGGCAAAATCCATCAGGCCTCCACAATGCCATTATCTCGTTATATAGCAATACTTGGATCAAAGTCAAATTAGCAAACAACACTACAACAAAAAAGTGTTTTACAAATCGAGGCTCAAAACAGGGATGCGTACTTGCCCCAACACTTTTCAATTTATATACAGTGGACCTGGGCAAGACGCTCCACAACGCCAACCTCGCAGTCCCAAAAATTGGAGTCAATAAAATCCAAATTTTACAATACGCTGACGATTTAGTGGTGATAGATCACACAAACATAGGACTACAAAGGGGACTAACCGCTTTAAACGCCTACAATCAGATCAATGAATTAACAATAAATTCAGAAAAGACTAAAGTATTGATCTTCGGGAGTTGTATTAAAAAAACAATCCTCAAATGGCATGTGGGTAAAGAGACAATAACAGTTTCAAAGTCTTATAATTACCTCGGATGTTGGCTGAGTGACTCGGGCAAAGCAAATTTGCATTTACACAAAATTAAATCTAAAGTAGAGTCCACAGTCTATGCTCTGTGCAAACTACAAGAGAAAATGCAGAGTCCAACAACTATCCCAATCAGAAAGGTTACAATCTATAATAAGGGCTATCGCGGGTTATGCACAGCAGGCATTCCCAGGCAAAATGAACACAATGATTGAAAAAGCACAATGCCGGGCGTATAAACGTATATTTAAACTACCTAAATACACCCGCAACAGTGGGATTCGTCTGGAATTTGGCCTGGTGCTACAGAGTAAAGAATGCTTGGGAGCGCATGCAAAATATTATCACATACTCAAAGCTCCAGATGGGAGCCTGAAGAGCATGCTAAAACCCATCTATGGAGGTTCTCCTAACCCATGGCAGGTCTACATGCAGGAAGCAGTAAAAGTTTTAGATTTGGCAACACAGAATTGGGGACAAGAGGACATAACCTACCCGGCTATCAAGAAGGCAATCAATAAACAATGCTATCAATTGTCAAGAGAAAGTGATCTAGCACATTTTGAGAGTGGAAGTGGTCATTCTGGGCTGATCGCTACATACATGGAGCACAAATTCTAGCCTTACCTTTACCAAGCAGTAGGGAGAAAGGCCCTAAAAAACATTCAGTGGGCCAGACTAGTGCCTCTCCCATTAAAAGAGCTAAATCCGGGGTGGAAAGCCCTTGAACACAAAATCAACTGTAGAATCTACAATTTCAAAACAGAATCATTATTACATCTGACGTGTTGCTGACCGGGCCTGTTACAATCTCGTCTGAAGCTACTAAAGCCAATATGGCTACGCAAAGGTGTTTGGACAGTAAAAGAAGCTGTCAAGGCTCTATTTTCTTGCACTTTACTGACCGACCTGGCTAGAATCGGAAGATATATGGAGGAAGTGCGTTCCAGACTCGTTAAAGAATAAGATTGCGCCAGCCGCGAGAAAACAAATTTGCAGTGGACAGATGAAGGCACACTTCCGTCATAACGCTTCATACACAATTAACTTACATTTTTCATATTTTACTTGTACTTTACATGTAATGAAATTAAGAGAGAGTAATTTAAAAGGAGAACATTGGTTATAATTTTTAAATGAATTAGTTATATTGCAAATGGTTTTAAGTAAACGTGCAAAATAAAATATAGGGGCGTAATTGGTGCGGAGAAGTGAATTCATTACAGTGCAACCTATTCTCTCTAATAGGGTTCAAAATAGTTCTTTATAAAAGAAACTAAAGAAGAGAGAAAATAGAAGAAAAGCTGAGGCCAAAAGCTTAAGGGGTAAGAGAGAGCCGTGCAGTAAAATGAGAGAGTCTAGGAAGGGATTAGTTAAAAACTATTAATGGTGTATTTTCTAATTACAGTTTTCCTCCCAAGAAAAGAGAGAGAGTGAAACTAGTAAAAGGCAGAAGGCAACAAGAGCGTGAAGAGTTGAGCACATGAGGAGAACCAAGACAAGTGTTGGCAGTCCCTTCTCTGTCCCCATCCCCTTTCCCCCAGCCGGGATCACGCGATCACCTGTTCTAGGGGTCGTGGGAAGGTCGACAGGGGTAATTAGGAAAGTACAGTAGTTTGCTCCTGATAGAGAGTCGAAACCAGAAGTGAATACCTTGAGCTCTGACAGTGTGAGGCTGAAGGTTGGCTTGAACGTTCTGAAGGATCTGTCTTGTAAGAGACAACCATTGCCTGATAGAAGAACTTGTTTGAGAGCAGTTGTTCTATATTGGACAGGGAAGAGCCAAGGGTCTGATTTCAGTATCCCATTTTAGCAATTTGAGTTTTTTTGTGAGCACCCCAGAGCTGGTGAGGGGAGCAACTTTCAGTTTCACTAGGCAGATAGCAGGTAGATTTGCTGCAGTCTATGGTCACTGTCACTGCGAGCCAGTAGAGAGAAGTTGTTAATAAACCTGAAGAAGGGGGCTGAGCATATGGTAAAGTCAATAAAAGAAATAAAAATAAATAAACTTTCCTGATGCTCGCAACCAGTCGGGTGGGGCATCCCCGCTGAAGCAACCATTAAGAAGTCGGAGGCCTCAGAGATCGTAGCCTGACAAAAAGGATTCAGCAAGTTTGTTCCACAGGGTGGTTTTCATTGGCAGCCTTTGTGTTGGGATGTCGCATTCAAAATCCAAGTCAGTAGCCTCTCGACCTATTGGGTCCCCAAACAGGTTTATGTTTAAGTCACCAGATAGCAGTACGTTTGCCAACAGGAATTTTATCTTAAGCTCTGTTATTATTGACATCACTTCTCTAAGTTTGTCCTTCTTCCCTGATCTAATAGGATTTATTTAAACCTTAATTATTAGGAGAGTGTGCTTCTCATTGTAGTGAGATATGCTGAAATTAATTACTTGGACCCATGGTTCTTTCAAAGGAAGCTGCTCAGTCTAGTAGAGCGGCGATGTTGAAATGTAAATTGTTAAGAGAACAGTGGTTCCTGGTGGGATATTCACTTGCATGAAGACATTAAAGCAAATTATTTCATCACACAATTAATCAAGGGCAATGACATTAGCCATAACCAGCTGTTTGTGTTCATAAAATGTTATTCATATAACACATGCTCAGTGCCCAAGTGATCAGACTGTGTATAACAAATAGAAAGAACAATAGCTGTGTACAATACAAGAAAGGCAATAGTACCGTAATAATTTTGAGTCACTCTTTGTCTAATGAGAGTCCTTTGTATCAATACAGCATACTAAATAAATGATTAAAAAAAAAGTCCAATTACCAAGAACAATTAGAAATTGGGTTTATGGTTGGCAGAGGTATGCACCCTGTCCACGCAGGAACCACAATCCTAGTCAGGGTAAGTCAGATACACATCCTAAATTATCCTGTGCTCACCTTCCGGTAGCTTGGCACAGAGCAGTAAGGCTTAACTTAGAAGGCAATCTGTAAAGTATTTGTGCAACACTTCAACCAGTAAAACAGTGAAAACAACACACAAAATGATACTAGACCTAGTTAGAAAAATAAAGCTTAATTTACTGAACAAAACAAGACAAAATGACAAAAGTCCAATAAGTATAATCGGAGTTATGAATTTTTAAAGAAGAAACTGCAATGCTGTGCTTTAAAGCATAAAGCGCAAACTGGGCTATTTGATCGCGCTAGACTGGGTCAAATTCATAAGTTCAAGACGACTGTGATGGAGCGCAGATTGCAACGGGACAAGGTTGGTCCCTGTATCCAAAGTGCCTTGTTGCGTCATCGGCAAGGGCCTGATGTGTGGATCAGAGGAGGCGATGTGTCGTCGTTGATCCCTTCGGATGTAGGTGATGCATCAGTTCCGAGCCGCACGAGTCTGTAATGCGTCGTCACTGAACTGCAAGATGTAGGCAATTCACTGTCGCCGAACCACACAAGTCAAGGATGCGTTGTGAACTGGAGGCAATGTGACGTACAGTTGGCGATGCAATGTCTTCACTCCTTGTGACGGCGGCGATGCTTCGTCCTCGAGGGAGATGCGATGGTTATGCAACAATGGTGATGCGTGGATTTTGGTAGTTGCAGCACTTTATATCCACTTCCCAAGGGCTCAGATCTGTATTGGCACTACTTGGAAGGGCACAACTCTTCAATGGCAGAGTCCAGGTGCTGTAGCTAGATGGGTTGGAAGTATTTGATGTTCCAGAGACCTCTAACAGGAGAGGAGGCAAGTCAGCAAGCCCTTTGAGTCACTTTGGTTCTGGGCTGGAGAGATGCAGGTCCAGTCCTTCTCACTCCCAGGCAAGAGGGCAGCAGGTCGGCAGAGCAGGAGAACAGCAGAGTAGCAGTCCAGCAGAGTGACAGTCCCTTCTTCTGGCAGAGTATCCACAGGTCTAGAAGAGTACTGAAGTGGTGGTGTCAGAGGTCCAGCACTTATAACCAGTGGTGCCTTTGTGCACTTCAAAGGTCTCTCTTTGAAGTCACCCCCACTTCAGAGTCCCTGCCCTTCTAGCCCTGGCTCCAGACTCACTGCACGGGGGTATGCATTCCTTTGTCCTTTGTGTGGGGACAGACCCTAGCCCATTCAAGTGTAAGTGTCAGCTCCTCCCTCCCATCCTGCCCAGGATTGCCCATCTGAATTTGGATGGCCCGTCAGTCACACCTAAGCTCCCTTTGTGTGTGGCTGTCCGGAGGGAATGCACAAAGCCCAGCTTTCACAAATCTCAGATGTGTATTCAGAGGGGGAACAGCCATTACAACGCGGGTTTTACCACGCGTTGCTATTACATCGCTTGTGTTACAACGCATGCGATGTTACAACGCGTGGTAAAACCACACATACCATTACATCGCATGCGCTTTTACAACGCATGCGATGTAATGTGGCGGCTATCCAAGTCGTTGTGAGGAATCTCAGGCTGTTTCCTCACAACGACGTGAAGCAAGCAGGAAGGAGGAAGCAGGATCCCACGGCGACGCTGGAAAGGAGAGAGGTAAGGGGGTTTGCACTTGGGGTGGGAGTTAATTGTTTGGGTTTAGGGTAGTGTAAAAGTAGTGTTCTGTGTGTTTTTTTTTTAACGTTTTAGTGTGTTTTTGTAGTGTGATGTAGTGTATCAGTGTTTAGGGTATTATTGTAGTGATTTAGGGTAGTGTTGTAGAGTTTGTGTAGTGTAGTGGTTTAGTGTTTTAGGGTAGTGTAGTAGTGTTTGTGTAGTGTAGTGTTTTTTTGGGTTTAGGCTAGTGTCGTTTTTTAGGGTTTAGGGTAGAGTAGTGTTTGCGTAGTGTAGTGTTTTAGGGTTTAGGGTAGTGTAGTGTTTGTGTAGTGTGGTGTTGAAAGGTTTAGGCTAGTGTCGTGGTTTAGGGTAGAGTAGTAGTGTTTGCGTAGTGTAGTGTTTTAGGGTAGTGTAATGTTTGTGTAGTGTGGTGTTGAAAGGTTTAGGGTAGTGTAGTGTTTTAGGGTTTAGGGTAGTGTAGTAGTGTTTGTGTAGTATTTTAAGGGTAAAGGATAGTGTAGTTTTTTAGGGTTTAGGGTAGAGTTGTAGTGTTTGTGTAGTGTTTTACGGTTTAGGGTTGTGTTTGTGTTGGGGGGTCGTGTAGTGTAATGTAATTGTAGGGAGAGGACTGGGGTGGGGAAGGGTTGTGTAGGGGTAGGGTAGTCACTTACCTTGCAAACTAGCCACGAATATAGCTTTATCACGCATGCCTTTGCGTTGTAATGGCATGCGTGGTACAGGCATATTCGTGGTAATAGTTTGCGATGTAATGGCATGCGTGGTATTACTATGCGATGTAATGACATACATTCTATTCAGAGACAGGCAGAAGGCACCAAATCGTTAAAGTAAGAAAATGCCAACTTTTTAAAAGTGGCATTTTCAGAATTGCAATTTAAAATCTAACTTCACCATAAGTTAGGATTTTAAATTGTGATTCCAGAGACACCAAACTTGGGGGTCCCATCTCTTCCCAATTGGAAATTACATTTATAAGATGTAATAAGGTATGACTGTCTGACGGTAATAATGTAATTCCACTATTAACCTGTGGGAGAGATAGGCCTTGCTGTAGTGAAAAATGAATGTGTTTTTCACTACTAGGACATGTAAAACTTAAAAGTACATGTCCTATATTTTAAATACACTGCACCCTGCCCTGAGGATGTCCAGGGCCTACGTTAGGGGTGACTTATATGTATTAAAAAAGAAGGTTTGGGCCTGACAAGAGGGTTAACATGCCAGGTCGACATGGCAGTTTAAACATGTCTCAGGCCTGCCATTGCAGAGACTGTGTGTGCAGTTTCAAAGAGCTACTTAAGTGGGTGGCACAATCAGTGCTGCAGGCCCTCTAGTAGTATTTAAAATGTCAGGCCCTGGGCACATGTACTGCACTTTACTCATGGCTATTGTGGATAAGCCAATGTTACCATATTTAAAGCAGAGAGCACGTGCACTTTAGCACTGGTTAGCAGATGTAAAGTGCACAGAGTCCTTCATCTTTGGCGTTTTGATGTGTGCTGACTAAAATAGTCATCATCAGGACATACATTTGGAGAGCAGAGTCAAACTCTGAAATCGAAGGGATAGATCAGTCAGAGGTATATATGTGAATAGGTACAGAATAGGTATATAATTGGAGAAGTATACTTACTCATGTATAAATAAGAACATGTTCCGGAAGAAAAAGAGAATATGAGATAGTAAGTTTATTTTAATTTATGGTGTAACCAGTGGATCATCACTACTAGTAACACACACTGGTAAATGCATTATGTTTTGCCTGTGTGATTAATAATATGCAGTTTTTGGTTTTAAATAGTAGCTTGCTCAGTAGCTGTACAATGTAAGTTACAGAAAGTGTGGTAAAGTGTTATGACTTGTTTATGTTCAAAAAGGCAATATATTGTGCTGTTACTAGTGATATAGTGCGGGTAAGTAACAGCAACATTTTGCAAAATGAAATTAAAGAGGGAAATAATAGAATTAATTGATGTAATAGCAATGTTATGTGTTTAGAGGAGTTCTGAAAACGTTTTGGCCCGGTGTCACTGCACCTGCTGCATCATTCAAATCATGCCCCTAGTGTATGCAAGAGAACTACATTGGTGACTGACTGTTTAGTGGTGAAATGCAGCAATATTTGGTGTTTAGAGGAATTATGACAACTTTTGTCCCCGGTGCCACTGCACCATTGGAATTAGGACCCTGTTACCTGCAAGGTAACTACACTCATGACTGCCTGTTTAGTAGTAAAATATAGCAATATTTGGTGTTTAGTGGAGTTATGACAACCTTTGGCCCTGGTCCACTGCACCTGCTGTACCATTTAAATCAAGCCCCTTTCAACTGCAAGGTAACTGCAACTGTCCCTGTTTTGTTGTAAAATATAACAATAATCAGGGTTTAGTGGGGTGCCTAGAAATTGTGGTCCTGGTGCCACTGCACCTCTTGCACTATTGAAATCATGACCCTAGAGTTTGCTAGATAACTGCACTTGTGACTGCCTGTTTAGTTGTAAAATATATCAATATTAAGTGTTTAGAGTTCTGACAACTTTTGACCCCGGTGCCACTGCACCTGCTGCATCAATTACATCAAGCCTCTTTTAACTGCAGGGTAACTGGTATTGTGACTGCCTGTATAGTAGTGGAATATAGCAATATCAGGTGTTTAGAGGAGTTCTGACAACTTTTGGGCCATGTGCTACTGCACCTGCTGCACCATTCAAATCATGACCCTATTGTTTGCAAGGTAACTGCACTTGTGACTGCCTGTTTAGTAGTAAAATATTGCAATGTTAGGTGTTTAGTGGGGTGTCTAGAGCTTCTGATCCTGGTGTCACAGCACCTGTTGCACCATTGAAATCATGACCCTGTTGTCTTCAAGGCAACTGCAATTGTGACTGCCGGTTTAGTTTTAAATTTTAGCAATAATCTAGGGTTAGTGAGGTCCCTAAAGCTTTTGGCCCCGGTGCCACTGCACCTGCTGCACCATTCAAATCAAGTCTTTTTTAACTGCAAGGTAACTGCAAATATGACGGCCTGTTTAACAGTCAAATATAGCAATATAGTTCTAACAACTTTTGAGCCTGGTGCTATTGCACCTGCTGCACCATTCAAATCGTGACCCTGTTGTCTGCAAGGTAAGTGCACTTGTGGCTGCCTGTTAAGTACCAAATATAGCATATCTCTTGTATATTTACTTTATTTGTAATGTACAGTGCTTATTACAGCATTTAGAATTTGATCAGAATGATAAAATAGATTAAGTTGAAAAAATCAATCCGATATTGTTTAGAGTGCAAAGAAAGATACTGAGGCATGAATAGGAAACGTTCCAAGGCTAAAGAATCTGCTTAAAACAGCTAAGTAATAAAAAGCAAGCATTCCAGCATACTGTTAGAAGCTGTCTGCCTTTTCCGTGGGAAGAGATATTATCTTGACAGTGAATGGGTCGTATCTGCCTGTGATATTTTATTAGGTGTTTGTCTACATTTCTCTTTTCAGATGGAGCCTGGCAGTTGACACACACTTTTTCTAAAAAACATCTCATGCGGAGCAGCTACTCTGCCCCTTCTTACTGACAGGATAGGGACTTCCCTATTTCTCACACTCACATAGAGGGGTCTGTGGTTAGCCCTGAAGAAAGTCCTGGACCTTTACGGCCACTTTGGACTGAAACATGTCGGCACTAGGGTCTTAGGACCATAAAACTCTAGTAAAGACCCAATTTTAAATTATCTTAATTACCCAGACAGAACCAATAATAAAGGGAAACTGGGGATCTGCCTGAGGTATTTTATTTAAACCCCCTCTGTCATTTATATATTATAAGAGCTCCCAACACTGTGGTTGAGCCCACCCTGACTTTTAGGGGTCGGGGTGACCCAATGATGAAGCATGACACCACTAGGGTGTGTGAGGGTAACTAAAAGAAAAAGCATTTTTTCCCCACAATCATGGTTGGGTTAGGCACAACCTTCTGTTAGAGAGTGTTTAATATTTTCTTTTCCCCTCAATCTTTCTGACCCCTCTCTTGGGTTCATTAGCACCACCTACCATCAAGTGGTTATCTAGAGTATTTTTTGTGAATATAATTACTTGTAGGGAGGACATACTCTACTTATAACTACCTCTCTTACCCTTCAGGTGACTGGAACGTTTCCAGCATCTTTTCGTGTTTAACGGTATTTGAGCAGCGCACAGCTGTGGGTTCTAACACTTTGACTTGAGAGCCAATTGTCTCTTACATCCATTTAAAATAGCTCAGCACCATTTCCTTTAGTTTCTTGCAACCAATATCGTCGTATCTAAATATAATTGTATAACTTGTTCAAAACATATACACTCCACACCTGCCATGGCTGAACAATTGGGGATTGGTTACACAGATGATATTGCATCTGCCATTCTAGCAGGACCATCCCTGCTACCAGATACAAATATCAGTCAAAGTCTATCTCAAGCACAAAACTGGGACGAATTAAAAGAACTTAAACACTGTCAGATGAGAATTCTCCTACATGGAGCTATCATGACAGAATATCTCCGAGGCAATGCAGCACCAACAGGCTTGTTGGTTTCAAATGCACCCAGGATATTCCTGGATGATCCCCAATTTAAGAAAGAGTGGTCACTAATTGCATGGCGCTGTTCTAGGGATTGGATAATCCTGATAATCAACACGGCCAAGCGCCTTTCAGATGCTATATTAATCAAAATCAAAACCAGAGAGGACCACTTACTTACAGAAATTAAACTAACACTTTATAAAAAGAAACTTGAAGAGGTGAATAAGGAGATCACTGAACATAAAGATTACCTCATGCAAAACAAGATCTCCAAACTACAAAAAGATCTTAAGAAATTCAGCCATGAGAAAATATACCCTTATATAAGGGATGATTATAAAGGACAGGAGAACTCAGACTCTGGGTCCTCAAGAAATGGACAATCTGGATCATCTGATTCTGAGCAAGATGGTTGGTCAAGTGATGGTTCTTACAGGAGCTGGCAAAATAAACCTAGAAGACCACGACGAGGAGGCTATAATCAGAGATATGGACACCCACAGATGTACCCATGGCCTGGCCCATTTGGCCCTGTCCCATATCAAGGGCCTCCACAATATCCATCAGGTCCCTACTTCCAACCTGAATTTAATCAGCATTTTTTAGGCCAACGCGGAAGGAGAGGGAAGCGAGGAAGACGTGGCAACAGAAGATTACAATGGGAGGACGACAGGCCGGGACCGAATACAAGGAGCAATTCCAGGGATCAACCACAACCGGGGACAAGCATGATGAGGGACTAGTAGTAAATCTAACAGATACAAACCTCACTACAGATGAAATGGCAGTTTTGGGAAAGGGTCTCGGATTCGTTCCAACTACCCATTTGGATAAATTCCAATTGCGATGCGAACTGGGAGAATTCTTCAGAAAAATCAGACTTAAGACATTCTTCCATGAAAAAGAAGATGTCGTTGAAGATGGTGAATACACTGATTTACGACTGAAATCTACATTCTATCCATCCTCAAGCATGATGCCCCCAGAGGTACTCGCCTTTGAGGAAGCAGTATCCAAAGAGATAGAAGAACTCCAACCTAAACTAGACACATTTAACAACTTGAGCAATAAAGAACGAACAGCCCTGACCAAATTGAAAAACAGAACTGAATTGATAATCAAACCCGCCGATAAAGGGGGTGCGATAGTGATCCAAAGTATGACTGCCTACAAAACAGCTTGCCTCACACTTTTGGCTGACAATAAATTTTACAAGAAAATCAATCGAGACCCTACACAAAGACTCAGGGCTATTATATCCACACTGACATCAGATGCCCTTGCTAGGGATTGGATTACCAAGAAAGAACACAGATTTCTGAATCAAGATGAACCAAGAATCCCATTGTTCTACACGATCCCGAAAATCCACAAAGGTAAATCGCCCCCCTCCAGGGAGACCGATTGTCTCTGGGATTGGGTCAATCTTGGAACCTCTATCCCAATATACTGACTGGTTCCTGCGTCCTCTGGTTAGACGTATAACGTCATATGTACAGGATACTAAACATCTCCTTAACCTCCTTACCAACATTGAGTACAACCCGAATGAATACTTCCTGGTGTGCTTAGATGTAGAGGCGTTATACACCAGTATACCTCAGACGGAAAGCATTAAAGTCATTGATGAACTTCTTAAAAATGAAGATTGGCAATGGACTGCTCCCAGCCATTGGATCATCACTCTGATGCGACTAGCACTAACTGAAAATTTCTTCAAATTCGAGACACAACTATATTGGCAAATCCATGGAACTTCTATGGGTAGTACCTTTGCTCCTAGTATAGCATGTCTATACATGAGCCATTTTGAGAACCTGCATATATGGAATGCAAACCCATATACCAACAACATCTGCAAATGGTACCGATACATTGATGACATCCTTATGGTATGGAAAGGTGATGATCAGAGCCTTGCAAATTTCACTACCTGGATCAATGGATTAAATCCACACCTATGGTTCACTATCAACAAAGATAGAGAAACGATCCCATTTCTAGATATTAACATCACTGCAAGGGATGGTACACTGAGTATTTCTCTCTACACAAAACCCACTGACAGAAATAGTTTGTTGAGATTTGACAGTGCGCATCCTCGGTCCCTTAGGGAGAACCTTCCTGTGGGACAATTCCTACGGATTCTTAGGAACTGCTCCGAACTTCAAGACTACAAGAAAGAGGCAAAAATACTAACTGAGAAACCTAAAGAAAAAAACTACCCTATGAAAATCATTGAACAAGCTAAGAAAAGAGCACGAAATACTCCCAGAGAGGCACTTCTCGAAACCCAGGAAAGACAACAGCCACAACAAATGATCTGTGTCACTACATTTAATTCATCTTCAAATGATGTGAAGAAAATAATAAACAAAAAATGGTCCATACTTACCTCAAATAAACTAACATATGAAAAACCTATTTTCTCTTTCAAAAGAAACCAAAGTCTAAGAAACATCCTAGTCCACACAGACACATATAGAACTAAGGTTGAAATTCAGAAGACACTTTGGAATACACCGCCAATAATTGGACACTACTCATGTGGATCATGTGTAGCCTGTGAATTTACTGGACACACTAAGACTCGCGAATTAGGTTTGAGCACCCCATGGGAACAAAGGTCACACACAAACTGTAACTCAGAAGCAGTGATTTATCTCATCAAATGCCCCCGCGAGCTGTCTTATGTGGGCATGACTAGCCGTAAAATCAAAACTCGGATAAGTGAACATAGAAGCACAATCAGACGTATGGTCACATCTACCAGATTAACATCACAATACCTGGAGAAACAGCATAAAGACACTGACCTACGATGGACAATCATTGAGAAACTCAATGGCAGCGGGAACTTGCAGAAGAGACTCCTTGATAGAGAACAGCGTTGGGTATATCGTTTAAAAACCCACGAGAAGGGACTCAATGACGGCATACCATGGAGCCAGCTGAATAGATGAAAATGGATGAACATTATAAACATCCCCCTGCTCAGTCAATATGGCTGTTCCAGTCTTTTTATTTTTATTTTTATTTTTATAATTAATTTTGAATAGTACAACACACTTTGCCAACTACATCTAGTTTCAAGACGTACAATAACGCCACTTCTAATACACAGACTAAGGCATAATCGAATCCGTAGGACTAGGGCCATGTTGTTTTCAACTACACAATGGCCATCCTTTGGCCATTCGGGCGTGTGCTCCCGTCGTTTTGCACTTATCACAAGCCCAGTTGTAGCACACCTAACCCTTATATCCCTATGAGTTATTTTGTCCAACGATGATCTAACATTAGATAATATCTAAAATAAATATATTCATTTGATAATTTTGCTAAAACAATCACAGGATGAATATTATTTCATCAGTCCCCACTATTCCCATTTTTTGGCATCCAGATATCAACCTATTTTTAGTCTTTACAAGTGCATGTGAACAATTTTTCAACTGCCCTCTGACCACCCTTCTATTGAACATCACTGCACGGATTGAAATTTCCCGTGAATCGACACCTTATGTTATTTTAACATCGGCCATTTCCATCCCTCCTAACGTTGAATACGTTTAGCATCATATGCCCCTGAGCGTACTAATGATCAGCCCCTTCATCTTTTCTCTAATTTCCGACTAAAATCTAATGTATGAAAAAAGAAATTTGGGGTCAACAATATTACCGGCATATCACCGGCATGAACTTTGCATTTTTCCCAATACGCGGGGAAGTCCATACGGAACTTTGGCTACTCCCTAACAACGAACTTCGACTCGAATTCTCTTTGGAACTACAATTCCCATCTATGGCTTACGCCGCTAACGTCAAGACGCTCCACGCCATCCTCCCTCAGTCACGGGGAGAGCATCTCAATTACCTGCTAAACTCCGCGCCCTTTTTCACATTTAAACGCTACACCAGCACCTTCTACTTGCAAAAAGCCGAGGACCAGAACCCGAATAGGTAGCGTGCCGGGTGATTGATCTCTTCGTAGTAAGTACTTTATGCTGGCATTACCACGTTACGCTCAGACGCATTGATATGGTTTTTTCGATTCATCAAATGAATCAAGGGCACGGCAGTATGCCCCCCATTTCCTCCTGAGATCCCTTGACTCCGGATCTTTCCTATATACAACATTTGAGTAACTTTTTCAAATTAGACACACACACTATCTTTTTTCACAATGATCCCTAGGACCACCCTCATTGCCTTCCTGGTCCTGTGTGATACGGTCAACCTCCCCAAATCGAGTAAAGTATGATTACAGATTTTGTGTGCGAGTTTGTCATGTATGTCTGTCCTTATATTTATTTTCTTTTTCATTGTTTCTCACGGGTATTACTCGATACCCTATTGAATATAGACTTTATTTGGTACAATTGAGATTGAACACACATGGTGCACGCTGTTTTAAAAATCAGACTTCACGCTGATAACGCTAGGATGCGATTAAACTCGCCACTACCACAGTAGACCTGTCACATATAAATAATATGTTACAGTGAGTTGGATCTGAGTGGCACATTGAGGGGATCTACCTCTAACTAGAAGCATGCATATGAATCCAGACATATTCACCATGCGGAATTCACCACACCTAATGGGATTGTGAGCACGGCAGCAAATCTGCCTGTGATGTTTTATTAGGTGTTTGTGTACATTTCTCTTTTCAGATGGAGCCTGGCAGTTGACACACACTTTTTCTAAAAAACATCTCATGCAGAGCAGCTACTCTGCCCCTTCTTACTGACAGGATAGGGACTTCCCTATTTCTCACACTCACATAGAGGGGTCTTTGGTTAGCCCTGAAGAAAGTTCTGGACCTTTACGGACACTTTGGACTGAAACATGTCGGCACTAGGGTCTTAGGACCATAAAACTCCAGTAAAGACCCAATTTTAAATTATCTTAATTACCCAGACAGAACCAATAATAAAGGGAAACTGGGGATCTGGCTGAGGTATTTTATTTAAACCCCCTCTGTCATTTATATATTATAAGAGCTCCCAACATCGTGGTTGAGCCCACCCTGACTTTTAGGGGTCGGGGTGACCCAATGATGAAGCATGACACCACTAGGGTGTGTGAGGGTAACTAAAAGAAAAAACATTTTTTCCCCACAATCATGGTTGGGTTAGGCACAACCTTCTGTTAGAGAGTGTTTAATATTTTCTTTTCCCCTCAATCTTTCTGACCCCTCTCTTGGGTTCATTAGCACTACCTACCATCAAGTGGTTATCGAGAGTATTTTTTGTGAATATAATCTTAAACAGTGTGACCAGCTTTTGTAGAAGTATCGTAAATGCGTGCAGCCAGGGGAAGTTAACAAAAAAAGTTCCACACAAAAGGGAATCAGTCATTGATCGATTGATTGATTGATTGAAGCAAATGAACACAGTAATTGGCATTGGGAACTTATAAGAGCCCCCTTTTAAGATATATCAAACACAAGTGATTTCACGAGCACAGCTCAAGCGCTGTACAGGCAACACCTTGGCTTACTTATTAATCTGTTTGGTAGTATTGTTTGTCTTCAAAAGATTGAGTTATTTAGTCCTCTGTACTCAAATTAACTAAATAGAAATATATCAATAAGAACAAATCACAGTTACAGAAATCGATCAGTCCATCTGCATGAATCGAAGAGTGACAGTAGAGGGCCTTCAAAAACAGCCAGCGGTGATGTGGCGTCCAGTATAAATCAAGGAATCACCCGCACAAAAACTATAATAAAAAATTGAGCTAGGTAGAAATATTGAGGTGGAAAGGAAAAATGTTATCCAACGAGTTAGACGAGCTCCTACTGGTCTAAGAATCATGTTATAATCAAAAACTAAACTGGCCAGTTGGCAATAATATAGTACATTTTGGGTCATTATGGTGTATTGGGGAATCGTTGGTAGCACAACGACTTGGTGATGTAGTCTTTTGACAATCTCTAAGTAAAGGGGAAGAAATCCTCAGAAGTCGTGAGTTGCTTACAGTAAAGGATACACACAGCCGCGGCCCATGCAGGTAAGAGCGGTGGGCGGGGGGGGGGGGGATTTCGACAGACTATGACAAGGTAAAATTAAATAAATAATGAATGTTCCCTCATTGTAATCCGTCAAAATCCCCTCCCTACCCGGCCTCACTGCTCTTACCTGCACGGGCCGCAGCTGCATACACATTGTGGCCAAAGATCTCAGTTAACAAATGTAAAGTTAAAGATGAGTCAGGTGCTCCTGAGGTAAGGGATTCACCTACAACATGTTACTGCAATAAAATATCGTAAAATGTTTCCTTAACTGCACTCAGCTCTCGAATTTTGAGGATTTTCCCCCCTTATTTGGAGGAGGGGCATGGCACTGAAGGCAGCCAAGCATTTAAGTGTGTATCAACATAGTGATAGGGGTGATAAGCCTCGCTGCTTCCTACAGCATTACAATGGTCTGCTGTGACCATCGCCGGACTGTCTCCATGTTGAGATGGCGAGCATGCTCAGCATGCACTGGCTGGGGTGGGGGCTTCGAAGAGTGCCAACACTCACCATGCATGCCTGCTGAAGTCTTCACAAGTCACGCTACTTCAAGTGGTGTCTTCTTTGCGGCATTGGTTAGGGTCGGGAAGCCAGGGCCCCTCAGTACGGGGGTGGTGAGAGTATGATACCTATGAGGCCATGCCACACCGTCTCTACTCGTGACCTTGGAAGACTTTTAGGGGGACCGTTGAGCTGAAGACCGTGGCTGAAACATGAGACCATACCATAAACCACAGCCTGTGTCGCTTTAGGGGACAGGGTCTACAAACCAAAGAGTAATTGGCATTTTATATTTTGGAATGCAATGATGGAGGTCTGCTGTCCCTTGCAGGCCTCCTTCCCTGCAGTTCCAGCCCTTTCAGTGGGATGTGCAAGAAAAATATTGCCTTGTGAATAATTAAGGGAACAGTAGTGTGCAATTCTTATCTAAGGTTCATTATGTGCTTCGATGGAAGAGGATATCCATCACAGCACAAAATAGGTGCCAGGACACAAAACAATCCGTGTGCAAATACGGCCACTGCCTTGTGACTTTGGGCTTTGCTCACCATTCCCCTTATGCATTATGCAATTTCAAAAAGGAGTTAAGACATTTGCTGGGTGGTTGCAGAAGGAACCTGTGAACAAGCAATAATTTAGTAACTGAAGGTAATGTAGGGCACACTTTTGCCTTTCTATTTGTCAATTTAAAAAATATGTTTATTATAGGTTTATGAATATACATACATGCATTTATTTAATTAGCATCAAGTTTAAATTCCACTTATCCGCACACAATTTGCATTTCTTGGATTCATCACAAATCCTAACAGGCCAGCCATGCCTTCATTTAAATTCTTGGACAGCGTTTTGGGGAGGATGATTGAGACTGATTTAAATAGCACATGTTCTACACATTCCATATCTGTCTTCATAATCTATTGACCAAAGGAACATATCTCTAGCTATGGAGATTTGTTTAAAGTGAAACTTCATGAACTGTGTCACTCTTCAAATCTTGCTTGCTCAGCGGTAGGCTTCTGGAGCCTTTTATTAACGATAAACAGGTTGAAAGTTCTCTTTGTGAATGTTTTCAAAAAGCTTTGGCATTTTTAACTGGAGAACTCTTCTACACGATGAATGAAACTTTATTGTTCAATTAATTAAAATTGTTACAATATTTTATCAATGAACAAAGGCATGTTTAAAATCTCACACAATTTAGGCAAGAATGAAAAAACGTTTAAAACGATTACAATAGTAAAAGTACTATTGCTAGAACTATTGTCCTATCTAGCAGCAAAGTGCAGTGTGTGGGACTATGAGGAAAAGTTGTATCATAGTCTTTCTTGCTTGATGGCCGACTGATTGCTTTTATGTCTCAGTTTTCAGTTTCGGTGCGGCCCGAATTGCGTTTATGAATTTCCCTAGTCGGGCCACAGTTTGATTTGTTTTAGCACAGAAGCACAGGTCTGAAACTTCTCTGCAACTTTGAAGGCCATGCAACCTACGGGTGGGGAGAACCAAGCGCTGCCGCTCGCTGACTAACTTTGGGCAGTATCACAAAAGGTGGAGCCAAGATTCACGGTGGTAGTTGCAGAGTCGGCAGGCTACTGAGTTGTCCTGCCGGGTCCAAGTTGAATTAAAGTCTGTGATGGGCAGAGCGAGAAGTCTCATATAGGTGATTGTTCCCCTGAGCCAGGACTGTCAAGGCTTGCTCAAGGTAGGGCTGCGGTTTTTCCATAATGTATGGGGAGTCCAGTGAGAAATTGGTGATGCAAGCTTTCCAGGTCCCTTTCAAAAGATATTCTCTTAGCCTGAGTATTAACTGTTATTCTCCAGGCTATTACTGGGATGTCAGGGTTGTGCAGATTTTGGACATCAATATCCAGTAATCTAGTGGCTGCTGCCAAATGCACCTGCTATGGAGTACCCTCCTCTTCGAAGAACGTTTTAATTTGCCTTTTTAATGACAATTCTGGGGCTCGCGTAGCCTGATTTAGTATTTCAATAGATCACCTGAGCAAGTGATGTCCGGACGGGTGAGACCCAGCTCCACCCTTACTCTTGCTCTCCTGGCCTGTCTAGGGAGAGCTAGGATCTTTTTATGAGCCAAAATTTGAAGGTTCACAAGGAACTTATTAAAGGCACCGGGTAAAACTAAATGGCCATAATTAAGAGAGGGCACTAATTTTGCCTTAAGAACTTTCAGAATGGGTTCAGCAGTTGGACAGTGAAGTCGCTGGTTAAGGCTTTCTAAGGAAAAAATGATGCCAGCTGCTTTCCTCCTTTTGTTGGGCTGAAGATTTTGCCCCTTCCGACAGCCAGAAGCCCAAATAGTTGTAGCTTGTACTTGTTTTGATTTGCAGGGGGTCAAGTCGCCAGTATGTGGTCTTCTTTCGTGGGTACTTCCCGAAAATTAGTATCCTGGTCTTCTCCTGATTCACCAGGAGTTTGTTATGTTGATTATATCCGTGCAAAGCTTTTAGGGCCTTCTGTAAGCCAGTTCTCGTGTGGTCCATTATTACAATGTCGTCCGCATACTAGAGTATTTGAAGCCGCATGTTCCCCAGTCTAGGAGGCAATAGACTTGCCCCCTCCAGCGCTTTCCCCAGGTCAGCGGTGTACAGATTAAAAAGTATAGGGGCTAGTACGCACCCTTGTTTTAGACCGTTATTAGTTGGCACCTTGGCGGTGACGGATGTTTGACTGATTTTAATACGGACCCAGGTCCCCTGATATAGAGAGATTATGGCCTTTAGCATCTGTTGGGGAATTCCCCAAGAAAGCAGATTTTCCCACAGCTTCCCTTGGTCAACCCGATCAAAAGCTGCACTATAGTCCACAAAACAGCAGAAAGGTGGTAACTGTGATATCTGGGTCGCACGGTTAGACAGATGGCCCAGTACTAAGATGTTATCTGTGGTAGAGCTTGGAGCCCTAAATCCTGTTTGAAAAAGGGGAAGAATGTTATGGTCTGTTGCCCAGGCTTCCAGTTCTTTCAAAAGTATTCTGGCATATGCTTTCGCTTCAACATCTAATAAAGCGATAAGCAGGTAATTTTCGGGTTTTGTGCTGTCCCCTTTTTTATAAATTGGGAAAAGTATTGAGCCTTTCCACGATGATGGAACAGTAGAAGTGGCAAAGGTATGTTTATAAAGTGGTGTTAACTGTTCTGCCCAGAATCCCTGTGAAGCTTTGAAAACTGATGCTGGAACTCCATTGGGTCCTGGTGCGCCATCTGACCTCATTTTTTAATCAGGGTAGTTACCTCGACTACTGTGATGTTAGTGGTTTTGACGACTTTATCTTTTATTGGAGATTGTTGATGGGAATAGGATTGAATGATATTCTGAGGTGTTGAGTACAGCTGAGTTGCATGTTTAACCCACTCCAAGGCTGCCACTCTGTTTCCTTTTGTCTGACCGGTGTAAATGTATTGCTTAATATGTCTCCAAAGTTGAATATGTCCCCTTTCTTTAAGGCAGGTAAAAATGTTCATCCATTCTGCCTCGATTTTCTTGGAACGTATTTCCTAGACTTTCTTCCTGTGCGCTGCACGGAGAGCTGTTATTTTCTGAGTTTTCTTTTTTTTATGCCTTTCCTTCTTGCCTACAAGGCCTTTAAAAGACTGCATTTTGTGTGACTTAGGTCTATTGATTTAATACATTGCGGGGGTCCCTGAGAGTGGGTATCCTGCACTTGAGTGCCTCCAGTTCGTACCCCTAGGGCGGATTTTAATTCTGCTAGGGGGGCTTCCCAGTGTTCCTGGGGGGAGACTGTGCTCATGACTATGGAATTTGATTCTTTGTAAGTTACCCACTCCAGGAGTTTGGGGCCAAGATTAATAGTCCATTTTATTCTGCTCAGGACTTCATAGCATTCTTCGCCGGTTGAAACCCCCAGTGTTTCCAATTGTGTTGCAGATTCCCCGTTTAGCTGCAGGATTATCCTCAGTGACCTATGATCACTCTCGTCCCTGTTGTCCACTTCAAAGTTGTTAAAATATGGTACTAGATGACCCGAAATAAAGATATAGTCTATTGTAGACTCATCCCTGAAGGCGGGGAGAGGGAGCCAGAGAGGATCCTCAGCTGTTTTGATGGTGTGACCAGAGACCAGACTATGGTTAAGAAAAAACTGCTTCAATGAGGCACCAACAATGTGCGGTAGGATATGCACTTTCGACTTCCCTAACTCCCGAGTGTTCAGATCACCAATGATAACGGGAAAGTGTGACACATATTTATTTATGAGCTGGTCCATTTTAGTTGACAGTATTTTTAGTACATGTTTTTTTTGCTGGGTGGCAGGATTTACATAGCAGCTAATTACCAGGAGACGGATTGGGTTTTTGTTAATATTCAGTCCGCTAACTAGTACCGCTTGCATTTCTGGGATGTTGGTTGCAATGGAAGTTGTCTCCAGTCTGCGTGCTTGATTTATGTAGATTGACAGTCCACCAGAAGCTCTCCCGAAAAGTTTCGTTTTATAGCTGAGGTATGTTATTCGCTGAAGCGGTGAAGAATTGATGGTTCGGTGGCCCAGGTCTCTTGTAGGCACAAGATATCATTTTAACGAAAATAGTTACTCACTGAACTGTACTCAAGAAGTCTTTTTAAGCCAGCTACATTCCAGGAGATCATGGCCAGCTGAATGTTATTTCCCGGAGTTCTGGTGCTGAACAGATGGCGTGCAGGCTTTTTAATGTTAGAGGTGCCGTCGTGGTTGCTGATCTGCTGGACAAGACCTGGTGCCCCCCCACCCCCCCACCCCTGGGGGTATGGCTTGGCCTGATTGTGTGCACTGTCCTGTGTTCGAAAGTGCTTGTAATCCTGAATGTGTGGTACAGACTTGGCTCTGCAGCTAATTTGTTTGCTTCTAGGTTGCACACTGTCCCCTTTAGGACTCAATAAACGTCCTTAGTAGGCGATGGTGCAGCTAGCAAGTGCGGATATTTCTCTGGGACGGGATAAGCAACATCAATGCCCCAGTCTGCCATTTGCGATATTTCTTCTGGATTTAACCCCACACTGGTATGACGACTCAGCCCTATCGAGGTTGATTCCCCATGGATGTCACTGGTAAGGCGAAGGAACTTGACCCAGACTAGTTCATCTGAATATGTTTCTGACAGCGTTGAAATATGTTTGAATAGACGAAGTATGTTGCCCCTATTTAAGATATCACGTTGGCCTTTGATGAGATATCTAGGCATGAGTATTACCTCATGGTTTTATTTGCAGACTATATTTAAATTACTGCCTTGCTCTACTTTTTAATGGATGTTTAAACCGGTATGCAAGGTACTTTGGTTGGCACTTAGGCCTATATCGCACTGACTGGTTTCTAACCTGGTCCTGGGATTTTGTGTTGGCAGGGTGGAGCCGATGGGAGAGGGCCCTGGGGGGCGCAGATCCCGGTGTCAGATCCTTGTTCCTTGAGCGAACTTAGTGGATCTTTGTGCTCCAACTTCTTGATGTTTGGTGGGGGAACTGGTTGAGTATGTATTGCCGGACCTGGTAAGCTGTGTGAATCCCCTGTTCGGGGAATTGACTGTAATATTTTTCAGTCGTTTGTTTTGCTTCTGATGAAGTTGATACTGGAGATTTTTCATCCCTCAAGGCATGTTTTGCAGTGAAAATTGGAAAATTCCGGACTTTCCCATTGTCGGCTTGTGATATTTGATTACAAGTTGACACAGAAAGGGCAAATATTTTAATAGCCTTTGTTTTTTTTTCTTGTTTCCTTAGCTTTTTTTTGGTCCTCCTTGACAGAGGTACGTCCATTCTTCCCTGGGTAGAATCATTGCTCTCAAGCTCTTTGGCTAGGTGTATAGATCCAGGGCTGGAGTTGAGACCTAGTTAACTGATGTGAACTTTGGTGGATGTGGATAAAACTTGGTTGTCAGGCTTTGTTATAGGATTACTTGGGGAAATTGTAACCAAATTGGCTAGATGCTCTGCACTGTTTTTTGTGGATTCTGTGCCACTGTTATTTAATTGGCACGTAATTCCATCAGTTTGTTTCTTCAATGAGGCTACGAAGTCTGTTAAGATTTTAGGGAGTGTTGCCCATTTATCGATTAGTTCAGCACAGCTCACTAAGCTTGTTTTCTATAAAATCCACATTGTTGTTTAACTCCACCAAGCGTTGTGCGATTGTAGATAGCAGGTCAATTTGCAGCTCCATTTTATTGGACTGCCAAAGTAGTGCCCTTGCCGTTGATCGATTCGTTTCGCCAGTTAAGGTAGGACCAGGGTCGTTTATAAAGCTGCTACTATGTAAACTTTGGATTTGAAAGCTTTGGGTTGGAGAGAGAGGGCCGAGTATTGTTGGCCATTCTGAGGAGTTTTGGGGTAACCTCCAAAGTTCTTTGTATCTTTGTTTCCAAGTTCTGTAGAAATATTGGTGATGGGAACCTGCAAATTCCTTGTTGTGCTGGTGTTTTGGTCTTAATTGAACTAAGTCCTGATGGCTCCAAAGAGGACATCAGAACGGGGGACTGCAAAGTTGCTTGTTGTTGACAGTATTTGAACTGGGACAACCTGCTCATGTTTTCCGAGAATTGGAGCAGTGGTAGTCCCAGGTGCATTGGATAGATCAGTGGCTTGTTTATGTTCATTTCCCGGCCAAGTGCAGGATTGGCACGGCGTCTCCCAGGACGAGTGCTCTGGTCTAATATTGCAGAGGATTGAATATTATGATATCACTCCAGGAAGGGGTTCATATCATTGCTGAATTTAGTCTTTACTGGTAAGTCGATCGGGTGGGGGAATTCTTATCATTAAAAGGACATTTGTGAAAAAATTGGGTAAAAAATTGGGTAATAAGGCCTGCTTTTGGTGACTGTAAAAATGACTTCTGGTCCTTAAGTTTTTGGGTCAGACTTGAGTCGAGGGGCTTGATTTTACAAGCACGTTTCCTTGACATTAGGAAGCTGTTTTTTTTTTGGCATCCTGTAGTTGAGGCCCAGCTGTCAATGTGTTTTACCCAAGTAGTCTTTTCCCTCCTCTGGGGGTAGCTAATCTCAAGAAAGGAAGGCTTCAGCAAGTCAACAAACTTCCTTTGCCCCCCCGGGCGAGAGGCGGTCACCCCTCTGTGCCACGGGCGTACCTTCCTGCAGCCTCCCTGAGTCTCTGCTGCAAACGGGGCACCAGCGAAGCACTTCAACTCCTTCGGCAGTGAGTCACACGACAAGAAAGAGCCTCAGCGACTAGCAGTGACTGCCGCTACCACAATTTCTCCGCTGCTGCTGCCCCAACCAAAGTAACCGCCGACGGCCCGGGAGCTGGAGGCCCCTGGCAACCAGACTCAGCATAAACCCTGGCTCCACCAGCTCAACCTGCAGCGTTATGGCGTTTCGGTGTTGCAAAGGGTTAACCAATTTACCGGGAAGAGAGGTGACTAGAGAGAGTAGCGAGGCCAGCAAGGGAGACGGTTAGCGGACAATTAGCAATTTAGCTGGTTTTGCTTGTTGGCGGTGACTCACCTCCGCTTCTTGCCTCTGCTTCACTTACACAGCTGCTCTCCCGCTCAGTTGCTCCCTGCTTTCCTGCGCTTCACTCAGGCGGCCCCGGCTTCTCGCACCCGCAGCTGCACAGTCTCACCTTTCCTATGAGCTGCACAGGCTCCAGCGGTTTTCCCGGCCCGTCGTGCTTTAATTTTGTTTGTTAGTCCCACAAGCCTGCTGCTGCTGCACCTGCCCCCGCTGCCAGACACTGTCAGTTATCCGTTGACTTACGGACGTGCTCCTTCCCACTGCGGGGTGCTCCTTGGGGGTTCCTTGCTCTTACCAGGCACCGCGACGAGACCGTCACTCACAGCCACCTTACACCAGCTCACCTCCACCTCCTCGAATGCCTGTGGGGTGCAGGAGTCATGGGGGCACCGTGAACCACAGTCCTGCAATCAGCGCGGCTCCGTGGTTTACACGCAGTTTTCACCGCGGCAGTTACCCGGCTGATGCTGGTGGGTGGGGAGCGACGGGCAGATGGCGATAAGGGAGCGAGCGATGAATGTTCCACACAAGCTCCACACAAGCTCAAGCTCCTTGCTCCCTGCTCCCGACTCTGGAGTTCCAACTCCAACACCTGCTCAAACACCTGCGCCTGCTCCGTCAAGCCTCTTGATAAGGAGATAAGGAGAGTGGAAGGTGATGCCACTTTTGAAGCCAAAAGTGAAGCCTTGAGCTGTGTCTCACATCTCTGTTCATGTCATGACGCCATTGACTTGCGCTCACATTGAGATGGGGAAAACACTTTGCCACCCAGAGAAGTTGTCCCCAATGAAATATCCACGTTGGATTAAACTGGGCTCTACTTGGAAGACAACTCTTAAGTCCATTTTACTTGGACTAAGAGTTTCCACTTCCTCACACCAGGCCAATGTCCCATTTCAATGGAGAGTTCTCGGTCTAGTTGTTTTTCGACTCGAGACTCTCTCTGTGCTAATGCGCCTGCGCGAGCTTCGCGCGGCGCACTTCAACCTGTGAAGAAACTTGAACGGACGTTTCTCTACAGCGCGCAGTGACCTGACTAACGAGCGCGTTTTCTTGAAGTTCCGCCGAGGCTATTTTTGAGGAAAGTACTGGAGATATTTGTTGTGCTTAGCTTGAGCATTTCTTTATGTGCCTTTCCTGTTTGAAATAGCGCTGCAATTTAGTCAGCAAACTTTCCAGTGTGTCAAGTGAAGTACTGAGGAAGGCTCAGTGAGAAGTTCGAGTTGTTTTGTAAAAGAGAAGAGTCTTCTGTGAAGAGAAGCCTTCTCACTCACAGAAGTAAGCGTGTTTATTTCTATCGTATTTCTCAAGTCTATTTATTGGCAATTAATGCAGCGAAGTACTAAAAGCAGCGTTATTTCCTAACTCTATATGAAGGCTTTTGAACTGTTTTTCCTGACATAACTCTTCAAGTACAACTAAAGAAAAGACATCACTAGGAGTGTGCTGTAACGGAGTTGTTCTCTCCTGCAATACTTCAGAACTAGTAAATGGTTAAAAGAACGGACAGCAACGAACTTTCAATTTCCCTCAAAAGATCCTAACCCACTGATCAAATAAAATCGAATAACAGAGCCAGAGATCTAGCCCCTCTCTTAGTGTTCTAAGAGGTAAAGAGTAGTTAAATAGTAAAAGTATACTACGCAGAACTTTGATAGGGAAAAATCTAATAATTGTTATTTATTTCAGGAACCTCACTAGAACTGAATTACAGAAGAAGAAACAGAAACCAGAGGCAGTCTCTCTTGTTTGTCCTCCACTTCCCCTTTTCCCCTGGCTGAATTCGGAAGCAGTTGTTTACACCTGTCACTGACTTTGGTGACAGGGTTTTGGGACCTATCATCTGTTCCTGGGGAGATCGCTACACAGATCTGACAGTTCAGCCCTGCTGAACACGCAATCCATACAAAATCTAGCGGCATTTTATAATAAGGTATAACACATTTTCTTTCATAATTTCATTAAACAATTGTAAACATATTAAACATCTCTATAGTAACAAAAATGAAGTATCTTAAATGTGATGACCAAACCTAAAAGCATATTGTTAATAAAAAACTTAGAACAAGATGTACAAAGCCATTTTGCAATTGCAAACCTTTCGATTCAGTCGGGAAAGCATTTTTGACTCGCAAAATGGATTTACCAATCCATACTGAATTGCCATTAGGAGAGAACATGAATCAATCAATCAATCAATCAATCAATCAAAGCATTTATATAGCGCACTACTCACCCAGAGGGTCTCAAGGCGCTGGGGGAGGGGGGTCCGCTACTGCTCGAACAGCCAGGTCTTGAGTTGCTTCCTGAAGGCGAGGTGGTCCTGGGTCAGGCGGAGGTGGGTCGGGAGGGAGTTCCATGTCTTGGCGGCGAGGTAGGAGAAGGACCGTCCCCCTGTGGTGGCTCTTCGGATGAGGGGGACGGCGGCGAGGGCGTGGCCGGTCAATCGAAGCTGGCGTTTGGGAGCGTAGAAGTTGAGGCGGCTGTTGAGGTATCCTGGGCCTTGGTTGTGTAGGGCTTTGTGTGCGTGGGTGAGGAGTCAGAAGGTGATTCTCTTGTTGACCGGGAGCCAGTGCAGGTCTCTCAGGTGTCCGGAGATGTGGATGCGATGGGGGATGTCCAGGATGAGTCGTGCTGAGGCGTTCTGGATCCGCTGGAGTCTCTTCTGGAGTTTGGCGGTGGTTCCGGCGTAGAGGGAGTTGCCGTAGTCCAGACGGCTGGTGACGAGGGCCTGGGTGACCGTCTTCCTGGTCTTGGTGGGGATCCACCGGAAGATCTTACGTAGCATGCGCAGGATGTTGAAGCACGACGAGGAGACGGCGTTGACTTGTCTGGTCATGGAGAGGGAGGAGTCCAGGATGAAGCCCAGGTTGCGTGCGTGGTCTGTTGGTTTGGGTGCGCTGCCTAGGGCGGGGGGCCACCAGGAGTCGAACCAGGCGGAGGGTGAGGATCCCAGGATGAGGACTTCCGTCTTGTCCGAGTTCAGTTTCAGGCGGCTGTTCTTCATCCATTCGGCTACCTCTTTCATCCCTTCGTGAAGGTTGGCTCTGGCGGTGGCGGGGTCGTTGGTGAGGGAGAGAATCAGCTGGGTGTCGTCGGCGTAGGAGATGATGTTGAGGTTGTGCTGGCGTGCGATGTCTGCGAGGGGGCTCATGTAGACGTTGAAGAGGGTTAGACTGAGCGAGGAGCCTTGAGGAACGCCGCAGAAGACTTCGGTGGCTTCAGATCTGAACGGGAGGAGGCGGACTCTCTGTGTCCTTCCGGCGAGGAAGGAGATGATCCACTCCAGTGCCTTCTCCTGGATTCCGACGTTGCTGAGTCGCTGCACTAGTGTACGGTGGCAGACAGTGTCGAAGGCCGCGGAGAGGTCTAGGAGGATGAGGGCTGCTGTTTCTCCGTTGTCAAGCAGTGCTCGGATGTCATCGGTGGCTGCGATCAGGGCGGTCTCGGTGCTGTGGTTGGCCCGGAAGCCAGACTGCGAGAGGTCGAGGGAACCGTTCGTCTCGAGGAAGGCGGCCAGCTGCTTGTTGACGGTCTTCTCGATGACTTTTGCAGGAAACGGGAGCAGCGAGATGGGGCGGTAGTTCTTGAGGTCGGTGGGGTCAGCTGATGGCTTCTTTAGTAGAGCGCTGAGTTCGGCGTGCTTCCAGCTCTCCGGGAAGGTAGCGGTGTCGAAGGAGGTGTTGATGATGTCCCGCAGGTGGGGTGCGATGACAGCGTCGGCCTTGTTGAAGACGTGGTGAGGGCAGGGGTCGGTAGGAGATCCGGAGTGGATGGAGTTCATCGTGCGGACGGTGTCTTCGGTGCTGATCGGGGTCCAGGCGCGGAGGGTGGTGGTGGGGGGCGGTGGTTCGGTCGTGGCGTGCGTCGGTTGAGTGCTGAAGCTGTTGTGTATGTCCGCGATCTTGTTGTGGAAGTAGGAGGCGAGGGAGTTGCAGAGGTCTTGCGAAGGGGTGATGTCGTTGTTTCCAGCGTTGGGGTTGGAGAGCTCTTTAACGATGTTGAAGAGTTCCTTGCTGTTGTGTGCGTTGTTGTCCAGTCGTTCCTGGAATGCGGTTTTCTTGGTGGCGTGGATGAGTTGGTGGTGTTTTCGGGTGGCGAGCTTGAGGGAAGTCATGTTGTCCGGTGTTGGGTCTCTGCGCCATGTTCTCTCGAGGGCTCGGCAGTTCTTCTTGGAGCTCTTGAGTTCGTCGGTGAACCATGGGGCTTTCTTGCTACCGGGTCTGCTAGGCGGGGTCTTCAGAGGGGCGAGGTCGTCTTCGCAGTTGCTGATCCACTTCGTGAGGTTGGTGGCCGCCTGGCTTGGGTTCGTTGCGCTGGTGGGAGGGTTCATGCTAAGGGAGGTCGCGAGCTGGTCGGCTGTGATCTTGTTCCAGCTTCTGCGTGCAACCTGTTGCTGGTGGTGGTGGATCGTGGTCCTTCTGAAGCTGAAGTGGACGCAGCTGTGGTCCGTCCAGTGGAGTCCAGTGGCGTGGCTGAAGGCGATGTCCTTGCTGGATGAGAAGACAGGGTCGAGTGTGTGTCCGGCGTGGTGGGTGGGGGTGGTGACCAGCTGCTTGAGTCCCAGGTTTGCGAGGTTGTCCAGCAGGGTGGTGGTGTTGCGGTCGTTGTTGTTCTCCAGGTGGAAGTTGAGGTCCCCGAGGAGGATGTAGTCAGCGGAGAGGAGGGCGTGCGGGCTGATGAAGTCGGCAATGTCTTCGCTGAATTGTGTGCGTGGTCCCGGGGGTCTGTAGATGAGGGTGCCTCTGAGGGTGGTCTTGGGGTTGATGTGGACCTGGAAGTGCAGGTGCTCGGCGGGTGCGAGGGTGTCGTCGGTGTTGGTCGTGATGCGGATGGTGTTCCTGTGGATGATGGCGATGCCTCCTCCGGTCTGGTTGATGCGGTCCCTTCGGATGATCTTGTAGCCGTCTGGGATGGCGATGGCGATGTCGGGCGCTGAAGAGGCGTTCATCCAGGTTTCCGTGAGGAAGGCGACGTCTGGTGAGGTTGTGTCGAGCAGGTTCCAGAGCTCGATGGCGTGTCTGTGGACGGAGCGGGTGTTGAGCAGGATGCATTTCAGGTGGCTGCTGCTGTTGCTCGTCTTGGTCTTGGTTGGTGCTGGAGTAGTGCTGGTCCGGATGCAGGTGAACTTGCAGGCGTTGCAGCAGAAGGGTCCGTGGGTGCGTCTCGGGGTGGCTCGGTAGCATCCTGGGATTCGGCCGGCGTTGAGTGCGTTGAGGGTGGCGGCGTCGTACGTCCGGCGGGTGGGCTGGGGTCTGCGGGGGTCAGGGGTCCTGGCGCTGGGTGCGGGCCAGGTGCGGGCCAGGCGCGGACGGGCGCAGACGGGCTTACCTTTGACGCACCTTCGGCGCTCAGTCGGCGCTCCCGCTGCGCGCGTCAGCTGCGCGGTTGCTCTGGGGGCGTCATAAGAAGGGGGACGAGAGGGCGGGTCAACTGGGCGGCGGGAGCGGCTCGGCCAATGGGCCGGTGGTGGGCGGGGCCTGTGGCGAGCTGCGGCGGGAAACTGGCGAGCGGGCGGCTCTGCTGAGGCTGGGCCGCTCGGGGGGCCAGGAGGGCTTCTGCGTCGGTAGAAAGGCAGCAAGGCTGGCAGGCAGGAGCAGGAGGCGGCAGGAGGAGCAAGGGGGTGACCCGGCCTGGTGAGAGGCGCAGCGGTCAATGAAAAGGTTGTTCCTTCCCAATAGCAATTCGGTATTGTGTGTATCAATGGTTTGCACCCGCAATTGTAGTCACACAGCCTTGATCATTTACAGACACTCCAAAGGAGGTGGTGCCTGACTGGTGGATCAGTGCTTACAAACTTGATTTCTTGATCAGGCAGAGGCATGGGGAGACCCTTGGGTTCATGTGAGTCAGCTCGGACACACTTCCTTGACAGTCTGCTTCTACTAGGCTGCTCAAGGACTTGGCAACTGGGCTTTTGTCACTTGGGTGCACGCACAGCTCCTGTGGGACACGGTGCTGAATTCTCAACATGGCCCAGTTCTTTATTAATAGTTTCCCAACAGGGTATGCAGATTCACTGTCTACAGTTCAGCAACCGGTTGGGGTGATCTCTTTCCATAACTTCATCTTCTTTTTTTTGCAGTTCAGACAATTCCTTGTGTAAAGTGATGGCTCTCACAGTAGGTAGTGATGATGCTGGCTCTAAGCTGGAATACCATAAGATGAGAACAAACATTATGAAGGCAGACACCTGGCTGTGAAGAGTCTTCCCTGATGGGGTAATAAAGGAAAGACAAAAAGCCCAGACCCGGCTTTGCCTCTCTCTAATAATTGAATCTGCTTATTCACTCCATTCCTCAACCACCACAAATATTCAGTAAATATATTTTTCTGACAGTAAAATATATTATGGGCCTCATTATTAACTCAAGAATCAATAGACATAGCAAGCTGTTTTTGGTATTCAAATATTCCCGTACCCACAATTCAGCAAAGCAGAAGTGAGCTCTATTCAAAATACCCCAATTCTTTAAATTTACTTTTTGTCAGAAAAACATTGATAACAAGCTAACAAGTTCCTTTGATTCAACCAATGTGAGCACGAGACACTCTTGCTTTACATTGGATCTCCAAGATCACATACACTAATTTGCTCAGATCTTTTAAAATCCATATCTTTTCCAGAAAATGCCTTTACAGCATTAGCTGTTTAAAAATGTTTAATTCCATGGTCTCATGGACCATGTTGGACTTGGCCCTCTCGGAAAGGTCACCCCCAAACATTTTGCCTTCACCCCTCCTATTTTTACTGAATTTGTTTTTGTTGGTCTTAGGACTCTGTGCACGTTACCACTGTTAACAAGTGCTACAGTGCTCATGCTCACTCCCTAAAAAATGTAATATTTGCTTACACTGGATTGGAAAATTAGCTATAGTAAAGTGGTAGACCATTGACCTAAGGCCTGTAAATTAAATTCTGCTAGTTAGCCTGCAGTACATATTGTGCCACCGACTTAAGTAGTCCCTTAAAACATGTCCCAGTCCTGCCATTACAGCCTGAATGCAGTTTTAAACTGCCAATATGACTTAGGAGTTTCATGTTTGGCAAGGGTGTATATTACCATTTTTTTCATAGAAGTCCCCTCTAAGGTAGACCCTAGGTAGCCCAAAGGGCAGTGTGCATTGTAAATAAAAGTACAAGTCCATCCTTTTAAGTTTTACATGTCCTGGTAGTGAAAAACTCCTAAACATATTTTTCACTACTATGAGGGCTGCCTAGCCATAGAACAACATTGGGTGCCTTATTACATTTGTTACATGCTAACCTTTGATTGGGAACAGGTGAACATTTCATGTTTGGCGTCTGATGAATTGTAAATAAAAATCCTCTTTAACGGTAAAGTCGGATTTTAAGCTACAATTTTGAAATTTGCCACTTTAAAAAAGTTAACCATTATGAACTAATGGGGTAACCCAAAATAAGTCAAAGGACTATGGGTACAGTTTATCATGAAAACAGAGTGGTCCTGACGTAGCCCCTTCAGTTGCTCTTGTGGGTAGAGACAAAATGGGGGACTTGACTCTAGAAATTAATTGGCTGTGTCAGTACTAAGAAACTTTCACAAAATTACACAGGAGAGAACAAATCATTAATAAACAACACCAGGGAAAAAGACACAATTAGCTATGTTGTATAGACAAAGGGGCATATGTACAAGGAGTTAACGCCTTAGCGTAAATTTTTTGACGTAACAATGTTTTTTTATCACCTTATTTACAAGTTGACGCTAACCTCAGTTAGCGGCAGTTTTCTGCCGAAAACGTGAATTTTTAAGATCGCCACCTCTGTTAGTGGGAGTTAACGAAAATGAGAAGCAAGGTAGGCGTTACCGTGTATAAAATGTCTCTAACCCCACTTTGTGATATTTACAAGGAATTCCTTGTATGGTGTCGCACGTTATATATTACTGGTAGACGACGGAGGCCCTCCCTCTTATTTACCAGTCAGTTACCTTTTAAGAGATATTACCCGCTGGGAACGAAGTTTGCTCTTCCACCTTAGATCTGGCACATAAAAATATTTGTTGCGTTTTCCCTTAGGCTTTCAGCCTAACATTGAGGAATTGCCTTGCCCTTGCGGCAATTTAGGTAAGCAATCCATGTTGCATTTTCTGTTCTTTTGTAATTTTTATCAAAAGTACAGTAAGCAACTTTTGATTCTGTTTTTTAGGGCCAGTGGAATAACGGACTTCAAAGTTGCCTACGGGACTATCCTTCAGCTTAATGGGGAAAACCTAACACTTCGTATTTGTACATTTTTGAAAATGGCTATTCGTTTACGTGCTTCTACGAACCCCCGATAAGTGGACCCGATTGTACTATATGCATTTCTTGGTTTTATGCTTATAAAGAAATATGCTCTTTGGTTCCTGAACGATATTCAAATGTGTGGAGTTTTTATGCTTGGAATTTCAATTCAATAGCTTATTTCCCCCCTCTGCTATTCCCCCCCAAAACCTGCACCTAGCACTTTGGCCCCACTCCTATGAGGCTTTGTTGCGTGGGAACGCCCACCCTGCATACATCATACCTGATGCAGGTATAATGTGGAACAGGGCTTCACAACGTCACTCATATGCCTAGATGCGTCACTTTGCACATACAGCACAACATGGTGCAAGAATCATGCTGCAAGTACGTCAAGGAAATGACTCACCGGTGGGGTGAAACTTTCAGAAGGGGCTCATGAATAAGCCCCCCTGTCTTTTCCCCTAAGTTGGCGCACAATGGCAGCCATGCGCCAACACAGCCACCCTTGTGCCATGGTGCCCGGCTGACTGTGTTGCGAAGTTGATTGATATTGTGGCTCAATCTCTTCTCGAGACGTCTGCAGTTGGGGCTGGACTAGTGGAGGGCGGGAGTGAACCAGTTGGCCTTCTTGGAGTGTTGCTTGCATGGTTTTTTCTTGAGGGGTCCCAGGGTGTTGGCACAGTTGGAGATCCATCGGTGGAGGTTGCGCGCTGCAGTGTTGGTATTTGTAAGCGTTGGCGGAGTGGTGGTGCTGAGGGAGCTGAGGGGAAGGTATTCGGTGGCCTTTATCCAGCCGCAATGGGGGGGCAATGATGGCGATTGTTTACATTGTGCCTTCACCACGCCCACTGTACACCATGATGGTCGGTACAGGAGAGTCTTGTGATGAGGCTGTAGTTGAAGTTCCCCCTGGTGGAGAAGACAGGCTTGAACGTGTATCAGACTATCTGGGTTGCTGCGGTGACTAGCTGCTTGAGGCAATATTGGTGAGGTTCCCCAGGAGGGGGGTGGTGTTCTGGTCACTGGAGTTGTCAGGTGGAACTTGAGGTCTCTGAGTAGGATGTTGTCGGTGAATGGGAGAGCCTGGGGTGCAATGAGGTCCACAATGGCATCGGTGAATGAGGGTTCATGGCCCAGGGGACCTATAGATGAGGGTGCTGGAGAGGGTAGTGTTGGGGTTGGTCTGGATCTGGAAGTGGAGTTGTTCCATGGTCACCGCCGGGACATTAGAGTGCGTGGTCAGTCGAAGTGTACCTTTTCCAGACAATAGCAATGCCTCCTCCTGGCCGCTCGGGGTGGTCTGTGAGAGTTAATTTGTAGCAGTCTTGTATGGTGATGGCGATGTCCGGTCCGGAGCAGAAGTTGGTCCAGGTTTCCGCGAAGAAGGAGATGCCTGTCTGAAGAGGTGATGTAGAGGAGGTCTCAGATTTCTGTCGCGTGTTTTTGGGGGGCCACACATTTAGGAGGATGCAGTTTCAACAGGCGCAGGGTGCAAGAGAATTCTCCAGTGTTGCTAGAAGGAAGGCGGTGTGGCGTCCAGTGTTGATGGCGAAGAGGGTGATGGCGTCGTAGTGGTGGAGTGTCAGAGAGGAAGGGCCCTTGGAGCTGTTGTGTATAGATTTAGATTCCGTATATAGGTTTCATGATTTATGCCCTTATATAGGTACAATTCATATTGCCCTTATTTAGGCATAGAAAATCCAGCCCTTATTTAGGCATTGTCCATGCTAACCAAATACAGGCATGGTCTTCTACATCCATCAATCCAGGTCACAACGAGTTCTTGGAAAACCAGAATCTTAAACCTTTAGGATTTTCCCTTGCTTGGATATTGATTTCTCCAAGAACTCATTTAGTATGCATGAACATCTATTCCTTATGGGTCCATTCATGACGTTCCAATCCCCGACTTTTACGTCAATACAGGCATTCCTAAACACCTTCAAGGTATAAATATACCTGCACTTGCCCTGGCAAACCACGGTTCTGGTACGGTCCAGTTCGACTGCCTACTTGCAGTTCGCCACGGCAAGTTCGGAAGGAGATCGAGTTCCAGACTGATGCACTGACCAGACGCAGTCATCCTCCTAGCAGAGAATCCAGCTCCAGTGTTTCTGACTCCCCTTGCGGGGTGTTAGATATCGAGTCCCGGAAAGAGATTCCAACCTCGCACATTCTAAGGTATGGAGCAGACTAGAGCTTAGAGAAACTTTTGGCAACTCTTGGCAAAACTAAAACTATAGCTAGCTATACTTTAGAAAACAGCACCTACTTCTTACCTCGTACTACACTTAGGTTAGGTACACTGGGGTAGAACAATTTAGAAGCATCAGATGAGTATTCACATTTTAGCCTGTGTTATTTATGTATGTATTTTAATTAATAAATGTCATAGCTACAAACCATGCTATTGCAGTATTCTTTTATCTTACTGCTAACTCTGTACATATTGTACTTCGCAGCCTGTCTTACGATTGTAGCAGTTCATATCTCTTGCACGAGAAAGAAGACTGTTCAATAAACCCTTTTTATTGAAACGCCTGTCTCTCTATTTCTATGCAACTCTGTAGAAACGAAGCATGCACGATTGACTGAGTGAAACTGTTATCTATTGTTTCCACGGTTCTGAGATTGTTCCAACTCCAAGGGAAACAAAGTGGTCATGTTTATGCGGTTGTCAGAAACAAATCCCTTCTTGTTTATTCGAGAAGTTTCTAGTGACCTCTGAGTTAGCTGGCACACACAAGTAATTAAGTTTAATGTACTCGATAGCGACATACTGACCTCAGTCCTATGTCAAATGTATAGTGTATATTATTCCAATGCGCAGAGCCTATCAGGGATATAGGAACTAAACTACATGGCGCCCAACGGTTTGGTAAGGCACTAATTTAACGCTAGATATTGAAGTAACTCAGTCGTGCTTTTCTCAGAGACCCTCTACTCATAATACTCCATAAGACGTTTGGAGTGGGTAGGGATAATATCCGCCATACCTGAATAGGACAAAAATTCTATGTATTAGCTGTTTGGTTTGTTCAACGTTGAAGGATACTGTGTTCCAAAATATAGTGCACCTTATCTTTGTTCCCTTGAAACTTACTCTGAAACTTTCATTAAACAATGACCGAAAACGGCACAAACACCGATACTGGTGGGGCTGTAATCGACCAAGTCACAGCAGCTTTTAATCGTACATGTTTTCAAGAAACCGACGAGGATGCTATAATCATCCCTCCAAATTTAAGAAGAGCCATCACTCTAAAACTAATAAAACATAGTCTAACACCAAGAGGTGGTAGAGCAGTTTTTGTGATAGAGGCACATGAATCTCACCAGACATTGGTTTTGATTCTGGGAATACTATCCATGAATAGAATACCTCTAACTAAAACGTTTCACTTCTACAAAGAAGATGAACCACCTGAGAAATACATTCCCTTCAAGGATGTTGAAATTCCACTCACATACCAGGAGCATCAGCTCTGGTTTAAAGGTGCCCTAAAACAATATAAACACATTACCAGGCTCGGTCCCCTAGGTAGACCAGGAGCAACATGGCCGATTTTAGCCGGCTACACACCTAATCCTGACATTGAAGAAATGACCGATGTAGAATTACTTGCTCAACTCAAAGAGTTGATCAAAATTTATAGACAATTGGTTCAATATGTCATGAGGACATTTACAGTCCAACCACCGTTAACAATTCAAAATCCAGCCCCTCATCAGGGGCATACACTAAAACTCACTCCACAGACTTTACTCGCAGTCATGGGTAAAATGCCTACAAAACCTGAACAAATTCCGTTCTGGATAGCTCAAAAAATTACTCAAATCGAAGCGGTATTTCCCAATACCAGCCCTAATGAGAAACATAGAATTCTAACAATCTGTTTACCAATGGGGATCACACCACATCTGGAAGACGGCACCGCTTGGGGCACAGTCTTTGCTGCAATCTACACAAAAACACATGGTGTTCCGTCTATGGCGGTAATACCTGATGTCCTGAAACAGATTCAAAACGAATACGGGGCAGAGCCTGCTCTGAATTTAGGTATGAAGTTAGTTAAAAATTTCGACCAGGTTTCAACAATAATATTATTTAATAATAAAGGAGAAGCAGCATCAGTGGCAATCCACCAGAAATTAAGGGAATTTGATGTAACAGAACAACCACAAGAACTAGCCACAATAATTGAAAAATCCTATGAAGAATTAGGCAGAGACAGTTTGGGAGGGAAACCAGTCAAACCACAACTGTTTGAAAGTCCTGATAAGGTCTTTCCTAAAAAACACTCCTACCTCTTCTAAAAAGAAGTGGGAAAATAGGAAACAGCATTCAAAAGGGAAAGATTCTCAATCCCGAGGTAGGTCTCCTCCTTAAGGAGCCCTCTGAATGGAGGTACAACCTCAGGAATAGGAATAATTTGAGAAAACCTAACAGGTATCAAGATATTGATACACGTTACTCTTGTACCTTTCAGATATCATCACACACATCCGAAAGAAGAGGATGGTCAGAGAACAAAGACGATCAACACATTCAGAAAAACAAACCAAAACCTCAATTCACCAAAAAGAAGGTAGCAGGTCTGAAGATCAGACATGCTGAGGATTCTGAGAACACAATTCAAGAACAGAGAATGGGCTCAGACAATGTTGGACAGTGCAGCAGAAGTTACAGTAGCTCGCCAGAACCTGAAGGGGCTTCTGGAGACAGTGGACTTGAATGAGGACATTCAAGTTGAAACTGCAGATACCAGGGTTAGTTCTCCGCATAGGTTATATGAAACAACGCTCCGGATGGAGGAGACAACCCCTTGAAAGATGCTCCCAAAAGAGTGCTTTCACTTTTCTTGGTATATGATATACTTCTAGCAGAACGAGACTGGCCACCAGAATTCGTCAGGGAGTGCCCACATGGCGAAGACATCATTATGCCAGCCTTCTCTAATTAGGTGCCAGTACATTTAAAATATACTTATGCCAGGAAATGGGCAGTGGCCCAGGCCCCAGCATTATATAAGAATCATGTAGGATGGGATGAGGACTCACCTCACCACAAAATCCAGTTACAAAAAAAATCAACCAACTGCACAAGAAGCTAAAAACAAGTCAGGGAGATCTTAGATTAACTTGAATACCAGGGGTTGGTTGAAACATGCACCTCATCAATGAACAATCCTTTGTTTCCTGTTTCCAAACCAGACAATACATATCATCTAGTTTTGGATTACAGACACCTAAACTCTTGTTGTAAAACATTTGCAGTGCAAAATGCACACAGTACAGCATTCATGAATAACATTGTGCGTAAAATTACAAAACCACATTACACATTTCATATGATTTCTTTTGTCAAAATATTGCACCCGAAGGTAGATATTTGACCGCTTTCTCAATAATGGGAACGCAGCGGCAATTTTGTCGACTCCCACAGGGGTTCAAAAACAGCCCGGCGTTATTCTCAGCAAGGGTAACAGAGTTACTACAAATTTTTGATGACGAGGCATTGTCATATGTCGATGAGATATATCTGACAGATGATGACCTGGACAGACACTTGAACAGGGTGAACACCATTATATTGGGCTTCGCCTCTGAGGGTTACAAATTGAACTTTAAAAAAAACAGAATTGCCCATCTCAACGTCCTTTTCCTAGGATATGAACTTTCAAGTGAAGGCAAAAGCCTGGCAGACAACGTTTTAGAAAAGTGTGCGCTGCTCCAACCTCCAAAACGCTGAAAAAATTACAGTCGATTCTAGGATTCCTGAATTTTGATAGAACTTACATTCTAAACTAATTCGTAGAGAGGTTTAACCCTTTCTGCATAATCAAACCTGATTTTAAAATCACACATTGGACACAGGAACACACAGATATCCTGCGTTCACTTCAAACTGACATGTTAGCAACAAAACACTTGCAGCACGCGTAAACGTACGCAACTTAGTGATCCGAATCATTCCGGGTCAATGCGGATTCACCTACTTAACTTTTGACGAAGGTGAAAAAGTACCAATGGCATACAAATCACACTTGCATACACAAGCAGAAATGAAATTCACTTCTACGGAAAAGATTCTGAGAGCCCTAGCACAGGGTAAACGCATTATGGTCGTAACTCCTGTACCAGCCTTAGAGGCAGTTACTAAAGCTAGCATTCCAAATGCAAAAGCTTTGGATACAATGGGTTAATTCTCTTGCTGCAACTGATGTTGAATATGTTTTCCTTATTTAAAAACACAAGCATTCCTGTAATACGAACACGAATGTCCTCTGCCTATTGAAATTCTCCCTCTTGATCAGTAAGAATTTATAATTTATACTGACTGATCTGCACAACCCGCTACGGGGAGAAAACAAGCTTACAGTGCAGTATGCGCGATCGTTAAAGGTCGCATGCGCGATGGCAAATTCAGACCAATGGTCACAAACACGCAATCTCTAGAAGATTGTACAGCTCAGCGAGCTGAACTACAAGCATTCAAGATAGCACTTGAAAACACGGATCGCAACTTCCCCACACTCATAGTGTGCAATTCTTTTCACTGTGTTCAATCTTACAATGAATATTTACAGAATTGGCTTCAAAACGGTTTCAAAGATGCAAAAGGTGACACAATCAAGCATAAAACGCTTTGGGAACAAGTAGTTCAGTTGCGAAACGGACTACAAAACACTCACGTGATACACACGCTGAGTCATCAACGTGATGGCATTCACGTTGAAGGGAATTCATTGGCTGATGAAGCCGCGAAAGGGGCTGTGCAAACGGCTTCCGTAGCTGCAATCACTCGTTCAAAAACTAAAATAGACAGTGAAATAATGCTGGCTGTCAATGCTTCAAGCAAAGGCAGTGGAGCAGCGTTACCTAAAAAATTTCCACTCAAATACTCATATATAATTGATGCGAACAGCGTTCTGCTTGCTCGAATCCCTGGAGTGGGGGATAGGGTAATACCAAACATGGAACGAAGAGCAGCTTTGATTTACGAAGCACATCTGGGAGAGGATCTGACATATCAGGGGATCTCTAAAACAATTTTAGAACTAAAAGAGATGTACTGGTGGCCAAGAATGAATACACTGATTCACACTTTTATCAATGTTTATCAATGAATGCATAGACTGCAAGAGATCGCAGTACAGAACGCCACCAGATACCTGACTACAACATACCCAGCCCAGTTCAGACACCATTATTAGACTGCATTAGACTATCTCTGTGCAGGCGTCCTCTAGGAAAAATGCAACCCCACAAACACTAAATCAAGGTTCCTATGGATGTTGCCTCAGCGCTCGGCTGACGCTTGAACTGTTTTAAAAGATTTGCGAGTCTTTATCGGCACATACACAATTGGCACACTACATTCTGACCAGGGTCCTGCGTTTAGCTCTCGAGCTTACAAAGAACCCATGGCCAGTTTGGGCGCAGCATTGCGGTATTCTTCTCCATTCCATCCTGAGGGAAATTCTGTTGTGGAAAGAAAAAAACAGGACATAAAGCCATCTATAACAGCTAGTGTATTAGGTTCGGGTGATGGGTGAGTCAAACACCTTTATGGGGTCTAGCGCACACTTAACAACTTGCCAAGAAGTTCTCTAGGGGCTGTCACTCCATATAAAGTTCTATTTGGAACTAAAATGTTGGTACCGGACATTGATATGCAAGACACAGTGATGGAAAAGAAGAAATTTGATATCAAAGATAGTTCATTTAAGTCCTGTAAAACAGCCAAACTAAGAACGAAACAAAGCAACGTGCTCCTGAAGCCAACCATCACTGGGGAAAAACCGGCCGTCCCAGCAAGGCCTGTCTGGATCCCAAAGCTTGGTGATCTAGTCAGAGAAAAGATCGCCGACAAGAAGGAATTTGGGCCTTCTTACAGACAACCAGTACCTGTCCTAGCAATACATGGATCAAGAACAGTACTTTTGCCACCCTTTGCTGGTAAAAAGGAGAAAAGATTTGTGTACATCAACCTGATCAAACCACACTATGTGGCCGATACTAAGTAGTAGGCCAAGTGGAGTCCGCCAGTGTTGCAGACGCCCTCCTCTAGCTACAATCCAAGAGGTTCAAACTGAGAGACTCATCACCTTTGAAGATTCTGCAGTAAGAAATAAAGAACTAAGCAACAATGCCAATGAACTTGTACCTCTTGAGACCCAAATAAAAGTTCGTCCTGATACACATGTCTACAACGAAGTAACAAGTGATCAACTGGTTCCAGCGAATTCAACAAATCCTGATGCAATTCCAACCATTGACAGAACTGCCTCTAGCTATTTCATGAACTTTGATACGTTTTCTGAGGATCCCAGCGAACCTGAAACGACGTCAGCACAAAGAACTTTCAAAGAAAAAGCAACAGACTTTTTTCATCTCCTGAAAAAGACTTATGTGGTTTCACCATCGATTGAACTATGGATTGTTTTGGGAATATTCTTCTTTCTACTTTGGTTAGCTCTATTATTAACTCTGGGTATGCTGATAAATGGAAGATATATTCAAATGGACACAGCAAGTAAAAGAGTGAACTTACTTCTCAAGCCACACAAATCAACCCATCATGAAGCAAGAGACTTGTCAGCAGTGAACATCACAGGCGTTCCTATCCATGATGGTATAGTTTGGGACCAAATTCAATATGACAATTTTGGCCCGTCGGAGCTTTTGAAGATTCCACATTTATTTAATATCTCATTAAGTGACTTTATTACCTCTAGCACCTTTTCTGATGATTGGGACTTTAGATCAGACATCATGTTATTAACAGTCTCAGAGATGTCTACAGTATTCACAAATCATGAATATTTAGAAGGTTCAACAGACTATGAACAAATGTATTGTTATAACCATTATGATCATCATTTCTTGCATAAATCTGCATCACCTAGAAATGTATTTATGTATAACCAATGGGAACATTGTCCTACACCTTCAAAGGGTAGCTCAAAATCTTTTGCCATTAAATTTCCATATTTTTCAGGCTACAATTTGTCTAATCCAGAATCTTTTTATTTTAAAAATGTGAACAAGACAGGAACGAAAAATATGTTAACCAATACGAAACAGATTTATTCTGCAGCCTTTATTGCCCAACTGTCTAGACAGGGTTTCGACTTTTGGAAAGACAACATTGAGACAAAAGCTGTCTGGGTTACAAAAGATTGGCAAGTACAGGGGGTAGAAGCTTTGTTTACAGTCTGTATCATCCCTGAGCAAATTATGTTTTTGAATGACACTGTCCAGTAAACGTCTTGCCTTGGATTAGCCAAGATCAAAGACATGAACACACCGACCATACTGAGGAAATTCGATTTTCGATCTTGCTTGTATTCAGTTGTGTTCCACCGCCATTTTGTGTTGCCCTCACTCAGGCAGCACAATGAACGAAGTTTTTCTGCTGATCTTACTGCGACGTGTCAAATAACCTTCTGCCTCTGTTTACGAGACTGATGTCAGGGACTGGCTGAGTCCACTAATCCTCGTCTGGTTTGACTAAACCCTGTCTCAACTGTCTGTCGGTTCACACCATTCTTTCCTGACTTTATCTTATCTTCTGGCCTTCGCTATTCTCTACTTGTATTCTCTCATTTCACAACTGTCCTCCAAAGCATACAAATATGTCCTGCCACCTGCAAGTTGAGTTGTAGACACTACCACTGATTAACTTGTGGGGAGGAGTGACAAAAACAGTTGGAAGAGAGGTTTATTTGGGTTACTTGATATCTTGTTTTCAAACTTTTCTCATTGGTTATATCTTGTTTTCAAACTCTTCTCATTGGATAACCATGTATGCATTGGGAGTGTTCTTGGTGAATCTATGCGCTATAAAAGATTGTGCGCCACGGAGTAAAGTGGCAGTCTCACTGAGTGTACTTCTGGGACAACTGTACTTAGCTGCAGCTAATAAACCTGATCTTCTACGCTCAACAGAATGTCCTGTGTCTCTGTTCAACAAAGCAGGTGAACTCAGGAGATTAAGGCGTGCCCTGCGCCGCCAGGCCCATAAGGCCCTGGTTCTTCAATACCTGTACCTGCAAGTAATAGCACTACACGGGGGGAGGTCGCCGTACATAATATTTTGCATCACAACAGATCGGATCCAGAATGTAAAAACTGGTTGCTCTGGCCCACAGACACAAATAACTGTCAAGATCGATTCCTGAACAAAACACAGCGTAGGTCTGGTCTAGTGATAGTGAAACCCTATGTTCAAAGACAGCATCCAGGGGTAGTAACAACATACAGTGTAGGGAAACTTTGCCTTGATTGGCTACAGAAAGTTCCACTGAAGGATGTAAAACAACACTTAACTTTTGTAGTGAAGGTAGCGATTTAGATGCATACATTGCTATGTTAGCATAAGCGCGTTAGCTTTTAGAAAGCCATCTTGCCACTTTTGCTGCTTTTGCACACGACACTGCTGAGACATATTATTATTTGAGAACTGCTTGCTTGCCTTTTCTTCACATGAGAACTGTCTGTTGTTCACATCTCTAGACGTGCACTGCGACCTTGGTCTGAACATTGTGTGCAAAACACTCTGAGCAGCCAGACAATGTATGTTTTTGAGTCCAGGTTGATCGGCCCACTCTCTAGCCATAATATGCACACAGCTGCAAATACCTGGGTGTCGAGAGCCTTTAATATTACAGTTTGCATGCGTTTGAAATACATTCTGGAGAAGAACATTGTCAGGCGCAGAGCAAAGCTGATCCTGTGATGTGATCCACATAAAGCTGATCTTTACGGTATGGGGTTCCCCATTTAAGCCTAGAGACCTTCTACTAGTCTAATAATATTAGTTTACTAGCGAAAGGAAGGTGGCTGTATTCCACTGTCATTTATATTATGATTTCTCCTTTCATTTTCTATGGTACTGTAACAATGCTGATGGTTTTAATTCTAATCATTTGTCTGCTTATGTTAGCCAAAGTACTGCATCTTAGGACACGTAGTTTATAAAATAAACCTTTTAAACTTTACTGTGTCTCTGATTACTTTGTTGTGGATTGATATATGTATAATAGCGAACAGGTATTTCTGATTTCCACCATTCCTGAGAATACTCTAAGTCGCTTGTTCTGGGTTGTCTATACATTGGGGACCTCCGAGATAATACGGATAACGAATGGGACACTGATGCTGGTCGGATAGGGGTTCTGGGTACTGAGGTGAGTTTTTGGTACACCACAATTCACAGAGTTCCTGGTTTCCTGCGCATAGTTCTGTGCATGAGCAGAATCCCTGCAAAACTTTACTTCAAGAGGCCGCAGACCTTAGGGAATTCTTGCTAGAACCAAGAAAGCTGCGTCAAAAACGTTTCAAATATGCAGGTATCTATGCTGCTTAAAATGAAGCATGGAATGTTACCCAAGCAGACTGCAGAACGATTACGAGAAATTAATCGTATTAATTTAGAGAAAACTCTCTCTGCAGTAGACAATGGGTTAACAACTCTGTTGTCCAGGATATATTCATTGGACAGCATTGTGTCTTCTGTCATAGACATCATGGAAAAAGACTTGGTCATGTGGCAACATGGTCAGACTCAGCTACGTTCTATCATGCTATTGGGCTGTACGCTACAAAACTTGTGTGCAGGATATGTGCCATGGCGTTTAATCAACACTACGTCACTGTTTTCAGAATTCAATCTCACTGATAAACAGATCAAACTGGCACAAAGGGGAGCAGACTACACTGTGCTGACCATTGAAAAACTGGATAAATTACCATTCACAGTGGCAGAAAAACCAGCTACTGAATGGTTCATACATGGTAAAATTACTCTGCCTGTTACAACTTTCCATTTTCAGTATTGCCTAAAACATATATCAGTTGGCAAATATGAAAGGTTTGGTAAAGGATACATCAAGACATCCTGGGATTTACCTTACACACATAGATGTTGGAGTGGGGAACATGAAGTGTTTCTTAGCGGTGAAAACTGTGAACACACACTAAGCGGTTCTCTCCTTTGTCACGGTATTAACGTACACGGGCCTGTGATGGCTCCATTACAAACATATCCTGTCACCTGCAAGGTTCACCGGCTGCAGTGATAAATCCAATTTTTGGCTAACTTTCTAACGGGAGTTATATTATGTTGAATGATCGCAGCTGCTGTGGCATGTTGCCAGGTATTCCATATCTAGTTACGGTTACATCCAGGGTCACTTGCTGTATGCAAGTCTTGTTTCCAAAAATAGACACAGTCAGGGAGTCACTTTCTTTTACAGAAAACAGTGCCACTGGCCTCGGCCAGAGAAACCTATGATCTCCAAGTCGCAAGGACTTCTGCGGAGATACATACCCCTTACTGCTGAGGTACGAGAAGAAACATCAGGCACGCAGGTAACATCCGTATTGAACATTGCTGATGCAACCAATGCTGAAGGCGATAGGTCACATCTATGTGCAGGTAATCTTCTTAACGAGGTATTCCAACTTTCACCTACAACGGTAGACGACTTTTTGTCTAAAGGATTATAAGATTTCATGTTTTTTCCAGGCCCACACACTGACTTTTGATTCAGGCACGCAGTGTTCCAATAAGACTCTGAATTTGACCTTCATTCTTTTCCGACAAGGGACTTTCTTTGGAACCTTTCTCCTATGATTAATTTTTTTTCTCCAAAATTTGTATTTTTTTCATTTTTTGGCACAGTAGAACAAATTACTTACCTTCGGTAACGCTTTTTCTGGTGGATACAGTATCTGCCTATGGATTCCTCACCTTGTGAATATCCCCTGCGCCAGCAACATTCGGAAACTTTTGTAGCTCTCCATGCTGACGAGGACGACGTCACAGAAGCACGGCTCCGCTCGCGGCTCCGCTGACGTCACTGGATCCATAAGAGGACCTCGTTGGCGTGATGATGTCAGTTCTGCCCTTTTTTCCGTGCCTTCGAGGCACACGGACGGACTGACAGCAATATATATACAGTATACACAGACCATAATATACAAAACAACACACAGTGTGAAGATAATACAGGAAGGCAAAAGAAATAACACACAGCCATTGACAGTAACAAATACATTTAGAAACATCATCAGTAATGTGGAGGCGGGTGGGTCAGTGAGGCATCCACAGGCAGATACTTACCTTCGGTAACGCTTTTTCTGGTGGATACAGTAACTTGTTCTTCTGATGGATACATCTGCCAGTGGATTCCTCACCTTGTGAAAAGATTCCCACACCAGTCCCACTCCCGGAGGAGGGTGTCCACCCTTCTATACCAAAAAGTCCTGAAGGACGGAACGAGCAAAGTGTCCGTCCCTTCTCACCTCGTAATCCAAGCAGTAATGCTTTGCGAAAGTTGTAGGGCGGCAACTTGGGCCTCCCGCCACAATGTGCCTTATCTAGAGGTGATCCTGTGGAGAAGACTTTGCCCTGGTAGAATGAGCCCTTATACCCTCTGGAGGATCCTTACTGGCCAAAGAGTAACATATCTTGATGCACAAGACAATCCATCTGGAAAGGGTGCGCTTGTGCACCACTCTGCCTTTCCTGCAGCCAACAAAGCCCACGAAGAGCTGGTCATCCACTCGAAAGTCTTTAGTCCTATTGAGGTAAAAGCTCACCGCCCTCTTAGGGTTCAAACGGTGAAGCCGCTCCTCCTCCTTGGAATGGGGAGGATAGAAGGTAGGAAGGGTAATGGACTGCCCCAGATGGAAGGCAGTTACCACCTTTGGCAGAAAAGCAGTACCATTCTACAGCATGAATGGTCAAGAACGGGGGTTTCGAACTCAGAGCTTGAAACTCACTTACCCTCCTTGCCGAGGTAATGGCAATGAGAAAAACTGTTTTGAAAGACATCAGCCTTAAGGGACACTTGTGCAAGGGCTCGAAGGGAGAACCCATCAGGTAAGTTAAGACAAGATTTAAGTCCCATTGAGGCACCAACAAATTTCCGCCTACTCATTTTATTGTAAGGCCCTTAAGGAACCGTAATACAATAGGTGACTTAAACAAGGACGGTTGATCCGGCAAACAAAGGAATGCCGACTAAAGGGATATTTATCTGCTTTCAGTAGCTACAGCAAAGCCCTGCTGACCAAGAGAAAAAGCAAACTGAAGGATGTTGGATAAACGAGCCCTCAAAGGGTCAATAGACTTCTCTCCGCACCAAAGAACAAATTTAGACCACCTGTAAGAATAGACAGATTTAGTGGAAAGACGTCTGGCAGACAATATTACATCTACCACATCAGGTGGGAGAGAAAAAGAATTCAGGTTGCCCCGTTCAATCTCCAGGCATGAAGGTGCAAGCTCTGGAGGTGGGGGTGTAAAACCTGCCCCTCCGACTGCGAGAGGAGGTCTGCCCTCAGAGGGAGACGGAGCGGAGGGCACGAGGAGAGGTGGAGAAGATCTGTACACCGCACCCTTCGGGCCAAAGTCATATTGATCGCCCCGGATTGGCCAAGGTCTTGATAAATCTTCCTCAGAACCCGAGGAATCAAGGGTATGGGAGGAAACGCGTAAAGGAGTTGTGAGCTCCAATCTATCTGAAACGCATCCCCCAAAGCTCCCTGCATCGGAAGCTGGAGACTGTCGTCAGTTCTCTGCCGACCACGAGTGGAGGCTCCATCCGGAGGTGGTTCATCACATTCTGCAGACGGTCTGCATGCACGTTCAGAACTCCGGCCAGATGATTTGCCATCAGACAAATCAGGTGTTCCTGAACCCTGGATCAGAGACGCAGAGCCTCTCTGCAGAGACAACGCGACCCCACTCCTCCCTGCTTGTTGACATACCACATCGCGGTAGTATTGTCCGTCAGGACTTGAACCGACCGACCGCGAAGGGAAGGGAGAAAGTCCTTGAGTGCCAAACGTATCGCCCGCAATTCCAAACGGTTGATGTGAAGCAACCTTTCCTCTGGAGACCAAAGACCCTTGATCTCCAGATCCCCAGATGCGCACCCCACCCTAAAGTGGATGCATCCGTTATCACTGTGGCCACCGATGGAGGTAGATGGAAGGGCTTTCCTTGAGACAGATTGCCCTCCACGCTCCACTAAGACAGATCCGCTGCAGCTTCTCTGGAGATCCTCACAGACTCCCTCAGATCTCCATTGTGCTGATACCACTGCCTGCGGAGGCACCACTGGAGCACCCTCATGTGCCAGCGTGCATGGTTGACCAACAGAATGCAGGAAGCAAACCGTCTGCTCGGTCTAAGGACCTTCAGGACTGGAACGACCGCTCCATTGTAAAACAAGGGAATCATTTCCTGTATGTCGAGAATCCTTTGTGTCAGGCATTCCCTCCTCCTCAAAGTCGTGTCCAGTACCGCCCCTATAAACAGGTTGCGCTGAGAGGGCACCAGGTGAGATTTGGGCACGTTTATAGAGAAACCCAATTTGTACAACAGCTGGGTTGTAACCTGCAGATGATGAAGCACCTTCTCTGGCGACTCCGCTTTGATCAGCCAGTCGTCCAGATAGAAGATCGGGGATTCCAGTTTTTCCCTGAGATGGGCTGCCACCACTGCCATCACCTTGGTGAAGACTCGAGGTGCAGTAGTAAGACCAAACGGAAGGACCGCAAACTGATAATGTTGCGACCCTACCGTAAAACGGAGATACTTCCTGTGCGACTTCAGGATGGGGATGTGGAAATACGCATCCTGCAAGTCGATCGACACCATCCAGTCCTCCTGTTGCAGCGCTCGTAGAACCTGCACAAGGGTGAGCATCTTGAACTTCTCCTGCTTCAGAAAAAGGTTCAAGATCCTGAGGTCCAGAATTGGACGTAGCCTGCCATCCTTTTTCGGAATCAGGAAATACCGGGAGTAGCATCCCTGACCCCTCTCCTGCTCTGGAACCACCTCTATCGCACCTTTTTTTTAGTAACATAAGGACTTCCTCCTGCAGGAGAAGAAGGTGGTCCTCCGAACAAGCACCTTGGCAAGGAGGGTAATTCGGAGGGAATTCCCGAAAGGGTAGAGCGTACCCATTTTCTACAAGATCTAGAACCCAAAAGGTCTGTAGTGACCGATTCCCAATCTTGTAGAAAATGGGTAAGCCGGCCCCCCCACAGGACCAACATGATCTAGAATGGTGGATCTAGAGCTGCTTTGCAGTGGTGGGAGGGACGGAGGAAGAGGAGGAAGAAAGCTGCCGACCTCAAACACAACCTCTACCCTGTGTAAGAGCTACAGGGGCAGGATCATTCTGTTGCTGCTGTTGCTGCTGCTGCTGGGGCTGCCTGTAGGTCCGAAAGGACGACCTCCCAAAGCCTTTGTATCTCCTATAAGAACCCCTAGGCTGTGTCTGCAGACCCAGAGATTTGGATGTGGCTTTGCTTTCCTTGAATATTTCCAAGGCACCATCAGCCTTTTTACCAAACAGCCCAGAACAGTCAAAAGGCAGGTCCAGAAGCGTTGCCTGCACAATAGGGGAGAACTCAGATGATTTCAGCCACGCACTCCTCCTTGTGGCGACTGAGGAGCCCATAATTCTGGCGACAGAGTCCGCAGTGTCCAGGCCACTCTGGATAACCTGACACGCAGCCGCCTGAGTGTCTGACAGCACTTCATTAAAGTTCTGCCTGTCCTCCTCAGATAACTTAGGAGCCAGCTGTTTAGCAGAATCCATGAGAGCGTGGATATAACGGGCCAAGAGACAGGTGGCATTTGTAGACTTTAAGGCCATGCTCGCTGAGGAGAAAACTTTCTTGGCAGACTGGTCGAGCTTTTTAGCATCCCTGTCACTAGGAACCTGTGGAAAGGCCCCGGAAGACCTCTTTGAGCAGGCAGCCTGAACCATCAGACTTTCCGGAGAAGGATGGGAAGTGAGCAAGTCTGGATCACCCGGAGCCGCCCTGTACCTTCTAGCTACAGTCTTAGAAACCGCAGGAGCTAAAAAGGGCTTTTGCCATACCTCCATGACTGGTTCAGTGATGGCCTCATTAAATGGAAGTAAAGGCTCTGTCACGGTGGACGGAGAATGCAAAACCTCAGTAAGGATGTTAGGTTTGAATTCAGCAGTTGGCAGCTGTAAATCCAAAAGCTCCGCTGCTTTCCTAATAACCGTGTGGTAAGGAGCTGCATCTTTAGAGGGAGTATCAGCTGGAGGAGTAATCTCCCATTCTGGTGACAAATCTAGGCCACTAGCCTCCTTCAATTCCTCAAACAAGTCATCAGACCCCATGAGCTCACCCTCTTCCATCTCTCCAACCTGGTACCTTTGCTCCTCCAGAACCCTTTGAGCTTCTCGCATGGACCTAATCCTCAGGACCGGTGTCGGTGGCGCCGCAACCGACTCCGGCTGCTCCTCCGGATCCGGAGTCCAACGAGGTCGAGCTGGAACCGGAGAAGATGGAAGCGGCGTCGATGTCCTCCGCGCCGGGAAATGCCAAGACGGTATCGCTGGGAAAAAAGGCATAAATGGAGCCTGAGCGTAGGCTTGAGGAACCCCCAGATTAAAAGCCATTGGACCCATGGGACCCGAAAGTGCTCCAGAGGGGTACATCGCTCTCGTGAAGACGCCATACATTGCACTTAAATAATGCGATGGGTCTGGTCCCGGGCCTGGAAAGGGGGGATAAGGCTCAGATTGAGGCATAACCGGACTCATCAGGAGCCGGAGCTTCTTCAACCAGAGCCGGAGAATGCGTCGGCGTTGGAGCCGGAGCGTGCTCCGGTGAAGTCGCAGGCGAGGTCAGGCAAACGGGAGAAGCAGGATTTGAGACAGGAGAGGGAGAAACATAGTCCTTATGACGTCGAGTAGGCGAAGTCGATCTCGGAGCCGCCTCCTCATCCGAACGGAGTCGAGAGCCATGCCTCTTCTTTTTATGCTTCTTGGACTTAGAAGCATGTCCCGACGTCGACTTCGACCCCGATCTCAACCTTGAGCTCGATCTGGAGCGTCTTCGACCTCTCTTCTCTTTTTTCATCCTTGCTATAAACAACTTAGCTTCTCTTTCTTTTAAGGCTTTAGGATTCATCTTGCGGCAGCAAGAGCATCCCTCAATGTCGTGAGCCAACGACAGGCACCAGACACAGTCCTCATGTGGATTCGTGATGGACATGTGCTTACCGCACTCTCTACACGGCTTGAATCCAGACTTCTTCATCGACATATTTGAACAAGAAGCAAGAAGAAAGAGAATCACCAGCAGAAACACAAAGTAACTAGCCAATGCTACGGAGAGTCCCAGGAAACCGTTGACGTCAGTTCCCTTTTTTCCGTGCCGTCGACGCTATCACGCCGACGAGGTCCTCTTATGGATCCAGTAACGTCAGCGGAGCCGTGCTTCTGTGACGTCGTCCTCGTCGGCGTGGAGAGCTACAAAAGTTTCCGAATGTTGCTGGTGCAGGGGATAATACAAGGTGAGGAATCCACTGGCAGATGTATCCATCAGAAATCTGCTTATACTAGAACTATTCATAGAGAACAGAATTCTTTGAAAATCTTCCAGGGACATTATGCCACCTTGTCACATCAACAATTGATTTGTGTTAACCTGATATGAAATGGTTTTGGCTGTCTTTTTAGGTCTTGCGCCTAGCGTTGCAGTGCGCAGCGCTGCTTTCGTAGCGAGAGACCTCTTGTAGGGGGTTTGAAAACTGACCTAGGAATCGCACACTCTCGTGTTTTTCCTTTTCGGCCACGCTATTGGCCTTTGTTAAAAAGACGCATGCAAAGACAGCACGCAATTGACCAAAGGCAGGCGCATTGCTCCGCCCATGGCCTTTTGGTGTCGGTTACCCGCACCGCCGCCATGTGCTTTCAATTATCGTGCCCAGACACGGGCGCGATAATTGAAACCACATGTCTCGCTGTGGCGCGTGCGCACCACTTGCGGGCTTGTTAGTTTTACAATAGAACAGGAACCAGCCATATACAAATTACTCCTGGTCGTGCTGTAACTGCCAAGTCCAGCCCAAACTGCCAAGCCAGGTCCCATCTGCGTGGGAACCCAAGAACTCAGAAAAACAGGCGAAACAAAACTGAAACCAGTCTCAGTGTGATGCCCTACATGTGATGGTTATGCTTGACATGGGGCTGGTGATCACGCTAGCACAGTACTCGTACTACACACTACTAAAAATCCCCATGTGGGCAGAAACTGGCATGGGGTAATACAGGGTATCTTGTGTTTATTTGGTCTGGCATGGAATCAGCAATAGAGTGCAAATTCCACATGAGTTCCTTAATGCACGGCTTGATTTAGGGTTCTCCACTGTAGCCGCAAAGTTATCAGCTGAATTATTATATTAATTCAAAGTGCACAAGGCTGCCTGTGGTGCTACATAATTGAGCACATTCCTACAATATCACACTAGTCTGAGCGCAGACATACAAATGCCTTCAGTCTGCTCTGCTCACAGTGTTAAGAGATTACCTGGTGCACTGTTGCAGGAGGCTCCTGCAGGCTTCTTCACCGGTACTATCTAAAGAACAGATCACTGTGCAGGGGAACCATCAAACTCAAGGTCATCATGAAGGACACCGTCCCTAGTCCTCAACTTTCCACTAACCAATCACTGACTTCATGTGAGCTGCTTTACTTCATTTGAATGGAAGCAAAGCAAGACTACAACACCCAGAATGCATCAGGCTATCACACAAAAAAATCAAAGGAGGAACCAGTGTCTCTAATCACAAAGAGAAAGTTGGTTACCGTAGACCGCTGACGTCTGTGGCACAGGGAAGTAAGATGTGGAAAGGGAAAACCTCGAAAACTGGCCACAAGTGAGCGACCCCAATGCCACAAGTGAGCGACCCCAATGCCAGCAGTTTAAGTGCGCGGCTTTAATTGCCAGGATGTGAAATGGCACTAATATAGTGCACTAACAATGTAAACATAAATACAAACACAACATACAGGTGGGTGACATCTTTACACACTGCAAGGATACCACGCCGCTCTTCTCTCGTCCGCCATTCCACGAATGACGAACGTGAAGCCTGTTTGTTTTCGGGGAGTTCGTGGTGCCTGGTCGGCACCCTGAGGAGCAGGGCCAGGTGTGAAGCCGGCTGAAGCACACGTCCGGCCCCACGCTTTCGGCGCACGCACTCTTGCTATTCGATACGTGCGGGCCCCCGGAGTATGCCCCAGAGGGGTATCCGCGCTCAGAGAAGGGCCTGCCAATTGCCGAAATGTGTGGTGTGGCTTTACACACTGTATCTACCACACTGCACAGAATTACCAGGGGCACACTGAGGTATGCCATTGTTGACTTTAACCCCAGTGCCCGACAGCTGCTCGTGCACGCATATTAATATGTCGCCATCATTCATTTTGCCTCTGCCATCCGTGGCACACTGACTGGTTGCTTGACAGGGAGAAATACAGAATTTGATCTACACTGCACGAGCTGGAAGTGGGTGAACAAATAAAGCCTCCCCATATGTAAATATTAAGGGTGATGAAAAAACTGGGTGGGGGGTCTCTCAAAGGGGCTGGCTAATGTAATTAGGGCGTGGCTTAAAAACACATAAGCTAAAAAATCTTTGCTTAGCATAATGTGCCGCCCGACTGGTATTTTGCTACTTCTGTCATTGCCTTCAGATACGTAATACAAGTTACATTACACCTACAACAAGCCAGGACTATTGACTTTGTGAATGGTTGTTAGTTGCATAAGATAGACAACAACTATGGCTTCGATGTATAAACTATTAAAAATGGTTCAGTTCTGAAATGATGACTGTGAAAGAACTATAACGCGTCTCCTGGAAGTTACATCACAGGCAGTGAAGGGTGGTACTGCTGCAGAGGTGAGTTTTGTTTTCCCGCTACGATGGCGAGGTCAAAAAAGGAGAGCCCGATAGGGACACGCCGCAGCACCTGCTTTTTAGAACTGCCGGTGCTCAGCACCGGCATGACCCGGCCCACTTAAAGCCCTGTATATGGTTTTTATATGGACTGAATAGGGTGGTGCCACGGGTTTCAGAAGACTGTGGTTGGACATAGCACGGATTAAAACTAGCAGAGTAACTGCACATGGCCACTGTAGACCCAGGCAGCTGTCCTGAGTACAGCTGAGCACCAACGCCTGGCAGAAGCAGGTGGCAAAGTGTCAAATAAAGCTTTTGAGCTCAACATGTGTGACCCCTTCACCTGCAAATGCCATACCTGTAGTGGAGTCAGAAGCTCTTGCTTTTGGCCGGGTGTCAGGATATGCGTTAAACGGGACGAAGACTCAGATAGTCAAGAATGAGGGGGCCGTCTGCAATGACGTACGGGTTATTAACTCCGCTTTCTATCTAGGGATTAACATTTTGGTGGATCTGGATAAGACGGTGGACAGGAACATTGAGCCAATAATTTTAAAAGCTAAAAAAGATCTGGACAGAATACATAATCTCCCTCTCTCCCTAGTGGGGCGTTGTAATGTAGTAAAAATGATCCTATTGCCTAAAGTTCTCTATCTCTTTAGGGTGATTCCACTTGAATTTGAGGCCAAATGATTTACTGCACTGGAGCACTTGGCCAATAGATTTATTTGGGCTCATGAGAAAACCAGGAGGGCATTACGCTTTATGTCTTTGCCGACGGAAATATTTGCAGACTCAGTATTTGTAGAATGGGAACGGCATGGCATCCGGAAACTGGGTGACCTATTCGGGTTGGATGGAATTCGTCAGTTTTCAGACATACAGCTCACTTTTGGTATTGGAAAAAGGAACTTTAAGTATCTGCAAATTCTGAGATTTTTAGGAAAAAAAAAGGGCGGGACCCTGGTTTTGGTAAAAACAAAATAATGGATGTTGTTAAGGCTGGGGTAGACTGCAGCATATGAAGGTTCTACGCCGAGCTATCTGCTTTGAAAAATGCCGATCTCGGAAAATATGGAAATAGGTGGGCAGATATACTTGGGATAGATCAAGACTGTTTTCAAGATTCTTTAGAATTTGGTCAGACCATTTTATGCTCCGCAGGGCTTCAAGCCCAGCAGTAAATAACAATCTATTCCTTGTATTATGCGCCTTCAAGGATAGCACAATGGGGGGGCGCTACCGGTATTACATGTCCACGGTGTGATAGTACGGAAGCTGAAATAGTACATATGTTTGCATTCTGCCCTCATCTGCAGGGTTTGCGGAGCGCTATAGAATTATTTTTTGATAGTGTGAGGGAGATCTTAATCCCTAGCGTTCTAACTATAATAATACTAGTGATAAATGGCGAAGATCAGCAATGTCTGTCACATTATTTTGTATTCGTGGCTATGTCGGTTCTTCGTATTTGTTGAAATGTTGGTGGCACTTTGTCCAACCATGCCGATGCAATACAATGGCTTGCCAGATTGCTCTCAGCCTATAACCTTGAGAAGGGAATTTATGCGAGGAAGGGCAAAAGGGGGAGAGCACTTAGTAAGCGCATGGGTTCCCATATACGCTTCCCATCAATGACAAGGTGTTGAAGCACTTCTGGGTAAGATAACCGGTAAATGTTTAACATCAAGTGTAGAGTTGATTTTAGATGTATGTAAGCACTTTACACAATACCCTGACTGTCCTGGGAGTGGAACTTTACTTCTCTTACTACAAGTACAAGAGAAGGGGTGGTGACACTGAACCCTGGGGGATGCTGCATATGCTACCCATTCATGGTGTGGCTTGTCCCTACAGAATGAAAAGAAAAAAGCAGCTGATGAGGAATGTAAGGGGAAAAAAAGATTCTACCCTAATCACCACTCACTCCCCAATCCGGGAGGATTCTTTAGGGTTTCTAAAGGGGAAATGGAATAAAAACAAGCATTTGCAATGCAATATGTCTCGCATTTAGGCGAGATTGAGCTATTGACATTGCAAATAATAATGCTTTGTATTTTTGTTTTTCTTTGCCTTTCATTTATGTTTTTAAAAGAAAAACAAAAATACAAAGCATTATTATTTGCAATGTCAATAGCTCAATCGAGCCTAAATGCGAGACATATTGCATTGCAAATGCTTGTTTTCTTCTGTATTAACGAGCCATTTCATCATATGTATATATTTCTGGTTCATTCTTTTTAGCATTTCCAATGCACACATATGCTTAGAATGAAACATTGCTTCTAATATGTACAGCACCTTATGCACAGCAATGGATTTGTAATGCATTTTTAGGACATATGTTTTAGATATGTTTTAGCAGGTTTTCAATTATCATGCGATACTCTCTTTTAGACATGTTTAGTATGTTTAGGATTTAGTAATGTTGCTCATACGAAACTGGAGTGGGTGTTGTGTGTAGATTTAGATTCCGTATATAGGTTTCCCGATTTATGCCCTTATATAGGTACAATTCATATTGCCCTTATTAGGCATTGTCCATGCTAACCAAATACAGACATGGTCTCCTACATCCATCAATCCACGTCACAACGAGTTCTTGGAAAACCAGACTCTTAAACCTTTAGGAATTTCCCTTGCTTGGATATTGATTTCTCCAAGAACTCATTAAGTATGCATGAACATCTATTCCTTAGGGGTTCATTCATGACGTTCTGATGCCTGGCTTTTACGTCAATACAGACATTTCTAAACACCTTCAAGGTATAAATATACCTGCACTTGCCCTGGTAAACCATGGTTCCGGTACGGTCCAGTTCGACTGCCTACTTGCGGTTCGCCACGACAAGTTCGGAAGGAGATCGAGTTCCAGCCTGATGCACTGACTAGACGCTGCCATCCTCCTAGCAGAGAATCCAGCTCCAGTGTTTCTGACTCCCCTTGCAGGGTGTTGGATATCGAGTCCTGGAAAGAGATTCCAACCTCGCACATTCTAAGATATGGAGCAGACTAGAACTTAGAGAAACTTTTGGCAACTCTTGACAAAACTAAACTATAGCTAGCTATACATTAGAAAACAGCACCTATTTCTTAACTCGTACTACACTTAGGTTAGGTACACTGGGGTAGAACAATTTAGTAGCATCAGATGAGTATTCAAATTTTAGCCTGTGTTATTCATGTATGTATTTTAATTATTATTTGCCATAGCTACAAACCATGCTATTGCAGTATTATTTTATCTTACTGCTAACTCTCTACATATTGTATTTCGCAGTCTGTCTTACAATTATAGCAGTTCATATCTCTTGCACGAGAAATAAGACTGTTCAATAAGAATAAGTTACTTACCTTCGGTAACGATGTATCTGTAAGAAACATTAGTTAGTTAGATTCCTCACCTTAGAATATCCCCAGGTGTCAGACTGGATCCGAAAGATTTTTCGTCAGCAATACCCCTTGCGCGTCGCTAGGCGTCGTCTGCGGCTCCGCGTCCGTCGTCGGCGTCGTGCGCCGGAATGACGTCGTCGGAGTACTTAGACGCCGCCCTCGCGCGCTGACGTCAGTTCTTGTACATAGCTTTCCGCGCCAGGAACGCAGAGCCATGCAAAGACCGACACTGGTGCCAAAAATGAAATCTAGGGGCCTGAAAAGGATAACCTTAACCCTAGATGTCAGTTCGCAGAACGGGGAGGATGGGTGGGTCGGTGAGGAATCTAACTAACTAATGTTTCTTACAGATACATCGTTACCGAAGGTAAGTAACTTGTTCATCTGAAAGAAACATGTTAGTTAGATTCCTCACCTTAGAATAGAAACCCAAGCAATACCATCCCGGGTGGTGGGTCTGCGAACCAAGATCACACCAGAAAGTCCTGGAGGACAGAACGGCCAAAGAAGCCATCCCTCCGGACTTGGCTGTCAAGGCAATAATGCCTGGCAAACGTGTGCAGCAAAGCCCACGTCGCCGCCTGACAGATGTCCTGCAAAGGGACACCCCGTCCCAAAGCAGTAGTAGCCGCTGTGGCCCGAGTAGAATGGGCGCGCAGCCCAACAGGAGGGTCCTTTTTTGCCAAGGAAGAACAAATTTTGATGCACAAAACAACCCACCGAGAGATGGTCCGTTTGTGCACAGCTGTCCCCTTCTTAGCACCCACGTATCCAACGAAAAGTTGGTCGTCCACCCGGAACTGCTTTGTGCGGTCCAGATAAAAGGAGAGCGCACGTTTTGGGTCCAGACGGTGGAGCCTCTCTTCCTCTTTGGAAGGATGCGGAGGCGGAAAGAAGGTGGGCAAGGTGACAGACTGCCCAAGATGAAAGGGGGTCACCACTTTCGGAAGAAAGGAGGGACGAGGCCGAAGGACAACCTTGTCCGGATGAACAGAGAGAAAAGGAGGCTTCGAGGATAAAGCCTGGAGCTCACTCACCCGTCTAGCCGAGGTGATGGCTACCAGAAAAGCAGTCTTAAGCGTCAGCAGACGAAGAGGACAATTATGAAGAGGCTCAAAGGGAGCGCACATTAGAAATGTGAGAACAAGATTCAAGTCCCACTGAGGCATTACAAAAGGGACAGGAGGGAACGTGTGAGTAATGCCTTTTAGAAAGCGTGTAACGACAGGGGACTTGAAAAGAGAAGGCTGATCAGGAAGCCGCAAGAAGGCAGAGATGGCAGCAAGATAACCTTTCAAGGTGCCCAGGGCAGAGCCCTGCCGGGCCAAAGAAAGAAGAAAGAGCAGAACCTCAGAAAGAGGGGCGGAAAGGGGATCCACAGCCTTTGCTGTGCACCATGCCACAAATTTGTTCCACCGGCAGGCGTACACCGTCTTTGTGGAGGGACGCCTGGCTGCCAGAATGATATCACAGACTTCAGGAGGCAAGTCAAATGGCATCAACTGCCGCCGCTCAATCTCCACGCATGGAGGTGGAGGCTGGACAGGTTCGGGTGGAGGACCGTCCCCTGCTGCTGCGACAGAAGATTCTCCCGAAGGGGCAGACGTATCGGAGGATCGGTCAAATACTGAGTAGCTCGGGATACCAGTACCTTCGTGCCCAATCCGGAGCCACCAAGATGACTTGGGCCCGGTCGTGCCTGATCTTCTTCAGCACTCTGGGCAGAAGTGGTATAGGCGGAAAGGCGTACAACAGACCGCAACTCCACTCGTGACGAAAAGCGTCGCCGAGCGAGTGCCGCCTTGGAAATTCCAACGCGCAGAACTGCTGACATTGCGCATTCTCTTCGGTGTCGAATAGATCTAACCAAGGCTCTCCCCACTGCTGAAAGAGACCTTGCGCCACTTCGGAGTTCAGACGCCATTCGTGATCCATCATGCACCGGCGGCTGAGTTCGTCTGCTCTGGCGTTCAGAGAGCCCGCCAGATGTTGAACCACTAGGGTGATGCCCTGGTGTTCCAGCCATGTCCAGAGGCGCAGAGCCTCCTGACAAAGGGTCCACGACCCCACCCCGCCCTGTTTGTTGCAATACCACATGGCGGTGGTGTTGTCCGTGAACACCTGCACGACACTTCCCCTGACAGAGGGAAGGAAGGCTTTCAGTGCAAGTCGGATCGCTCTCAACTCCAACAGGTTGATGTGGAGACGAGACTCCGCCGGAGACCAGAGGCCTCTGATCTCCACCTCTCCCATATGACCACCCCATCCCAGGAGGGACGCATCCGTCACTACGACATGCTCCGGTTGGGGAAGGGAGAGGCTCTTGCCCGTGACCCAATCGCGGTCCGTGAGCCACCACTGCAACTGCTGTGCAGTGCCCTCCGAGATCAAGACATGGTCGGACAGGTTGCCGTGATGCTGGGCCCACTGAAACTTCAGGTCCCACTGCAGAGCCCGCATGCGCCGCCTGGCGTGATGCACTAGTAGGATGCAGGAGGCCATCAGCCCCAGAAGCCGCAACACTAGCCTGACCGAAACCCAGGATAGAGGCCGAAAGATGGGAATCAGGGCCTGAATATCCCGGACCCGCTGTTCCGGCGGATAGACCCGGAACTGCGCCGAATCGAGAACCGCTCCGATGAAGAGGAGCTTCTGAGAGGGACTCAGGTGTGACTTCGGCACGTTGATGGAAAATCCCAGCAAATGCAGGAGATCCGCCGTAGTCTGGAGGTGGGAGACGACTGTCTGGGGCGAGCCCGCCTTCAACAACCAGTCGTCAAGATAGGGGAAGACTGGAACCCCTGATCTGCGCAGATGAGCTGCGACCACCGCCATCACTTTCGTGAACACCCGAGGGGCACTGGTGAGGCCGAAGGGGAGCACGGTAAACTGAAAGTGCTCTTGGCCCACCGTGAACCGCAGGTAACGCCGGTGGGCCGGCAGGACGGGGATGTGGAAATATGCGTCCTGCAAGTCCAACGCTACCATCCAGTCTCCAGGGTCTAGGGCAGCTAGAACCTGAGCCAAAGTTAACATCTTGAACCTTTCCTTCCGGAGGAAGGCATTGACGTTCCGGAGGTCCAAGATAGGGCGTAGGCCCCCTTTGCCCTTCTTGGGAACCAGAAAGTAGTGGGAATAACAACCACGACCTACTTCTGGGCTCGGAACGCGCTCGACGGCCCCCTTGGCCAAGAGGGCCGAAACTTCCTCGTGGAGAAGATTCAAATGATCCCCCGAGATACGGTGGTGCTGCGGTGGCATGGCTGGAGGGGTCGTCTCGAAGGGGAGGGAGTAGCCCCTTCGGACGATTTGCAGCACCCACCTGTCCGATGTGATGGACCGCCAGTGGAGCAGGTGATGGCGAACTCTGCCGCCCACTGGCGTGGAATGGGCCTGAAAGCTCGGACTAGGAAGGCTTTGAGGCGGATGCTGCCGGGGTGGATGTGGGCTGACCGCGTCGTCCTCCAGAACCGCCTCGGCGGAAACCACGTCCGCGACCGTGCGCAGGTTGGTTCTGCGGCTGGTGGCTAGGCGTACGTGACGAGGCACCCCTTCCTTGGCCACGAAAGGGGCGAAAGGCGGAAGTTTGCGACCGCGGGGCCGAGAGGCCCAAGGACTAGGCCGTAGCCCGGGAGTCCTTAAAGCGATTCAGCGCACTGTCCGCTTTCTCGCCGAAAAGGCGAGTGCCATCAAAGGGCATGTCCATGAGGGTGCTCTGGACATCGCCCGAAAAGGACGTGGACCGCAGCCAGGCGTGACGTCTAAGCGCCACTGAGGTAAAAATCGCCCTACCCAGCGAGTCCGTAGTGTCAAGCCCACATCGGATAGCATGTCGCGCTGCATCCCTCCCATCGGCCAGAGCCTGGGTAAGTCGTGTCTGGACCTCCTCCGGACACAGGGGCAGCACGTCCTCCACCGTATCCCACAGAGAGTGGGAATAACGGTCCAAGAGACAGGCGGTGTTCAAAGACCGCAGGCCCAAACTAAGGGAGGAGAACAGCTTTTTGCCGAACTGTTCCAGTCTCTTGGAATCCTGGTCCGGCGGAGCGGTCGGGAAGGAGGATTGGGAGGTAGAGGCCTGGATAACCAGGCTCTCGGGGGTAGGGTGTTGGGACAGAAAACTGGGGTCGCCTGGAGCAGGGCGGTGGCGCCTGGCGACGTTCCTGTCCACAGGAGGAACTGTGGAGGGCTTGGACCAGGTGCCCTGCAGAACGTCAGTGAGGGCCTCATTGAATGGCAGCAGAGGCTCAGTGGAGCTTGCTGCAGACTGAAGCACCTCAGTGAGGACGTTAGTCCTCACAGCCATGGCAGGTAGCTCGAGCCCAAGGGCTGCGGCCGCCTTGCGCAGCACCACAGAGAAAGCAGCACCCTCCTCCGAAGCCACAGTCGGAGGAGAGATGAATCCAGTGTCTGGAGAGGTATCCAGAACACTGGCCTCCCCCAGTTCATCTGCCCAGTCCTGTGACAGTTGAGCCTGATCGGCCATAGGATCCTCGGATCCCTCCCATTCGCCCCCATCATCCGATTCCTGGTATGCAGGAGGAAGGATCGGAGCCGGGCGATAGACATAATGTGTCTCCATCGGCGCCGAACGCGGCGTCCATCGACGCCGTAACGGCGCCGGGCCAAGAGCGGGGCTGAACTGGGGCTCGACGCCGAGCGGAGCCGGCGTCGGAGGTGGTACCGGTGTCGACGCCGGTGGAGGAGGCGTGACGAGGTCGACCGGCGTCGGCGGGGACTCGGGAACGGGTCCCTCGGGCACTTGCGGCGTCGAGGCCGGAGCCGGCGCCGGGGCCGGAGCCGCCGGCAGGCAAGGTTGCCCAGTCGGGTCCGCGGGGCCCGAAGGCGCGCCAGCGGGCGTCGACGGCAGAGCCAGGTTCCTCATGGCCGAGAGGAAGGCACTGACTTCTACCGGCGTCGCGTCAGTCCCAGGGACCGGTGGGTATGGGGACTTGCGCGGCGCCTGCGGCTCCGCTGGAGCCGCGGGGGTGGAACCACCCTGACCCTCGGCCGAGTCGCGCGACCGGCGAGGGGAGTCCGAAGAGCGGTGTCGCCTCTTGGACTTCTTGGAGTGCTTCGACTTACCCGAAGACTTGGAGCCAGACGATCGATGATGACGTCGGCTGCGGCTCCGCGAGTGGCGAAGCTCGAGAAGCTTACGGGACCGCTCCCGTCTAGCCTTCGAGGTCAGGGCCTTGCAGTCCGAACACGACTCCGCGTCGTGGTCGAGGCCCAAGCAGTAAAGGCACCGGCGGTGATGGTCCGTAACCGACATCAAGCGGTTGCAGTCAGCACAGGCTTTAAAACCAGGCATCCTACCGGCACCGGAGTCGAGACAAGATCAAAAAGGATCGAAAAAAGTTAGTCAAAAAGTGACTAAAGGGGTAGCTCTCCCGGATCTGCGCTTACTGGCGTGGAAAAAAGAAGAACTGACGTCAGCGCGCGAGGGCGGCGTCTAAGTACTCCGACGACGTCATTCCGGCGCACGACGCCGATGACGGACGCGGAGCCGCTGACGACGCCTAGCGACGCGCAAGGGGTATTGCTGACGAAAAATCTTCCGGATCCAGTCTGACACCTGGGGATATTCTAAGGTGAGGAATCTAACTAACGTGTTTCTTTCAGATAACCTTTTTATTGAAACGCCCGTCTATTTATATGCAACTCTGTCGAAACGAAGCATGCACGATTGACTGAGTAAAACTGTTATCTATTGTTTCCATGGTTCTGAGATTGTTCCGACTCTAAGGGAAACAAAGTTGTCATGTTTATGCGGTTGTCAGAAACTAATCCCTTCTCGTTTATTCGAGAAGTTTCTAGTGACCTCTGAGTTAGCTGGCACACACAAGTAATTAAAGTTTAATGTACTCGATAGATGTATATCTCTGAAATAGGTCAGTATATTATTCAAATGCACAGAGCCTCAGTCCTATCTGGTATATAGGAACTACACTACAGAGGTGGGCGCTGTCCAGGGGCGGACGGACACAGACAGGCTTGCCTTTGGCGCACCAGTGGTACACCCGCAGCGCATAGCCGCACAGCAGCTGCCATTATGTAGTGCTGCATGGGGGACTGGACAGCTGGGAGGCAGGGACACGGGGGCGGGGACTGACCCCGCTTTCAAGGTTTTGGATGCCATGGTGTTGCAAGGAGGGCACAATGATAAGTGATGCACAGCGGTGCGCCTCTTTTTATGATTGTAGCCCTGGATTTCCTCTTCCCCTGTGGCTCTGGCTGGTCATCCTGGCTGTTAGGAGGCTTGGGGGTGCTTTGATCTGTGCTGCACTTGGCCCTGGCTGCTCCAATCTGCATTTCATTGGTTTTGTTTCCTATTTTTCATTGAGGGTGGACTTATAGGCTATTTTTGCCTCTAGAGGCAAAAGAACTCAAGTCTAGCTGACTAACGTGAGTTTTTTGCCCGCAAATTGGCCTTTCGTCAGTTTTTGCCTGCTAACATCAGAATTTTTATCGCCTTCATGCTAGTGTTAATGGCAGTTTTCACCGCAGCTACCTGGAACTATCGCCATGTAGCGACGTATTGTAAATATATCGCAAAATGGGGCGATAGCAGCAGTTTTCTTAACGCGGCCTATCACCAAAAGCTAACTAGCATTAGTTAGCAGCAGTTTTTGTACATATCCCCCAAAAACCTTTTTTATGTATATTCTTTATATGGAAAAACAGAATCAATAAGATACTCTCAATTATAACAATATGCGGTTGCTCTAGAAAAGGGTGCAAGTAGAAAGTGCCTGTATGTGAAGTGAGTGAGAGAAAATCAAGGAGAGAAAGTCAGAAAACATTGTCTAATATATGAAATGATGATACTCTGACGGGACAATGAAGAACCAGTGTGCATCTACACAGTAATTAGTAATCTATTCTTTCTCATTTATTACACAGACTGATGCTGGAAAAACACAATGTATCATCTGGATACTGAGAAGACAAGTGAGACGTAGTACAGGCCCTGAGATGGGGAGTGTCGACATTTCAACCCTTCTAAATGCATAGAGGGAAATTTAAAACCTCTGCCTGTGGGTCTTCATCAGGACAGAAGGGTACATGAGAGGCAGCCTGAATAAAATGAAGAAGAATTATAATCCATAACCCTGGAGCGTAACTACACGAATGTCGAGGCAGAATGTGAAATCTACTGACCGTTCACGGTTGCCCAATTATACTGACCTGATCAGGTCCAAATTCCTAATGGAGGGTGATCTATAGTATACAAGTAGAAATGGACTCTTGACTAGATCATGTTGGATAGAGATAAGTGTGATGAGCGATTACATCATAGTGTGTAGGTCCGCTTTAACTCACCACTGGGGTCCTTACTAAGGACGCTAATCAGTGTGGGTCCCTGAAGGTGGTAATAGATATCCAAATGGGCAACCAGATGGGAATAATCAAATATTCCCTCGATATTCTAAACAGAATAGACAAACAGATGTGGTCATGATTGCCCGAAACCTCTGATTATTGAAGCCCCAATCATGAATCATAATAGAAAGGGACTCACCACTGCAGATGTGCGCTGGACAAACAATTCAAAGGTCAATCACTTGACTTCAAAGGATGATTCAATCATACGGAATCACTTGGTATGATGTGAAACTAATCACCCAGGATTTCTATGTAAAGGAACAAAGGAATATAAATCCAAATATATTCCGAAACGGGTGCGGACTCGCCCGATATCTCGCGTTCTGGGACTTCAGTAAGCTGAAACATACTTCAATGATCGGCTAGTCAGCAAACACAAAGACGCTCCACTCCCTGCGAGGGCTGTCAGAAAATGACAAGCAGAGCAGGCCACAAATGAAAGCTCTCAGCGTGCACGTACCGCTTGCACGTCGGGTCAGAGCAATGTGAGGCAGCCCACGTTGCCAAGCAACCTAGTTGCTATAGAAAAAGAGCAGAGCAAGGCTTCAATAGAGTGAAGGTAGCAATGAAAGACTCTCGAGAACCAAACCTATTTCATTAATTCTAAAATGCAGAATGTATAAAATTTTCGCCATGTAAAACAAAAATAATGATAATAGATCACTTTTAAAAAGTTGGCATTTTCCTGCCCTATTTGGTGCCTGCAGTCTGTTCCTGAGTCACATACCTGGATGTAGTTGAACTTTGTTTATTCCTTCAAAAACAGCCACACAATAGAGGTATTAGGTGTGCCTGGATAGGCCACTAACTGGTGGGAAGGCAGGGGAGCTGGGGACAGACCTCTTTGTAACTGAAGGCTGTGCCCTGCCTTCACACAAAGGACTTATCACCCCTCCATTGTTCATGCAACCAGCTTGGAGCCAGGCCCAGGGAGACAGGAAACTTCAATAAATTCCATGAGAATTCTCTAGAAACTTCTACTACTTGAAAGAAGGTACCAGGTATAAAAACAGGACTCTCAGACTCACTTAACAGTTCACTTTCTGAACCTGCAAAAGGACTTTCAGAGGACTGCCTGCTGCTGTGACCTGATGTATACTTCACAAGGCTGGTTTGCTGGACCTGGAAGGACTGCTTGGCTGCCTGGAGCCTGCCTTGAACCCTCGGAGACCTACCCTGCTGCTTGAGCCCTGGTCCATCACTTGAACCACCAGTGTGACTAATTGACTGGCTTCCTGATCTGAGCCTCAGAGACAGGCTGGTTGAGAGTGCAGATCCAAGATCACTGGAGCCTTCTCTGAGTAAGTCTTAACCCTGCCCCCCCCCCCCAAGTGGTGCCCCTCCAGTCCTGGACCCTCAGCCTTGTGTGTTTACAGGTGCCCAGATAGCCAAAATCATAAACATGGGACTTAGAAACGTTTTGGCTAAAAACTGCTCTGAGAACCGAGAGGAGACCAGGACCATCCTGCTTGTCTATCCACCCAAAGTGCATCGCCGGTTGGTCTGAATTTACGTCAAGCTCCAGCTATGTTCTTCTCTGCAGCAGCAAATTTTGTTCAGGTGCATCCAGCCACATGGAAATCTCATCGGTTACAACCACCAGCCTCCTCCCGCTGGAGATTTGTGACTTCCAAAAAAAGAGACTAAGAATGAACAAAGAAATCTTCACCACAAATTCGTCCATTGGCTCCCTCCTCAGACACCTCCTGCAGCTTTGTCCCACTGAAATTTATCTTTCTTCTCAGAAGAAATTTCAAAGAAAAATGTTCAAAGGTAATTGCCGACCGGGACCTGTCCACTTTTTGTATCCGATTCGCCGTCCATCGCGGTCAGCCATATTTTTCATCCTTGACGCAGTCTCACACGGCCAGATGTCCACAGTTGGTGCTTTGCTCTTTTAGGCACTATTTTTTAGCGTAAACTAAATTAATAACTCTGGTTCTACTGATTTGATTTTTGTTGATTTGGTGTCAAATAATGTATTGAGTTTACTCTATTTTTTCTACATTGGTGTGGGATTTTTCTAGTACTTTCACTTTATCACTGTTTATGTGCTGCATAAATAATTTACACATTGCCTTGAAGTTAAGCCTGGCTTCATTTGTGCCAGAGTACCAAAGGGTTAAGCACAGGTTAATTTACAGACTTGTTGTGGTTTACCCTGACAGAGATTGTGACAGTTGAATGGGGGTGACCCCTGTTCAAGCAACAAACAACTTAATTTCTCACAGACTGACAAACGTATTACCCCCCTCTCTTTGTTCAGGAACTTTGCAGCTGGAACCTCAACACCTGATTAACAAAGGTAAACTTAAACGTTTGTGTAATTTTACATTTGTTTTGGACTTCACAAGCTCCAATTTAATAGTAGGTTGACAACTGCAGAGACTCCGCAGTTGAGGTGGAGAACAATACTCAAAAATAGGCATGTTGTATCTTTTTATGTGCCGAGTTCTCCGCTCTGACTGCGGAGGCTTCGTAGTCATTAACTTACTATTAAATCAGAGTTTGTGAATTCCAAAACAAACATAAACTTATTCATAGGGCCTGATTCACAAAGGTAGGCTTACACATGTGTGTATCATTATGATTTGTCTCATAGATAAAATGTCCTTTGGAAGTAGGTTTCTTAAACAACATGCACCTTTTTGCTGTACTGCCTAGGTCATTCAAAGAGTCAGGTAGTGAAACAATACCAATACCTCATCCTATGTAATTTCTATCTAGCTAGAATTAGTGCAGAATTACAACAAAATAACAACTTTCTTAAATTAGAGGGTCAGCTGTACTCATCTCTAAAATAAGCAGATCGTCTGGTCCAAATATGCCAGATGCAAGTTAGTCTACTGCATTGCCTTACTTCACTGAGGTAACATTATCTTTTTGTGAATTGTGAGAGAAATAATGTGCTGAAGTTCTGTCAAGGTAAAGTTTCATTCCCATGGGTGGAAGATAGAGCTTGTTTCACAATATCATTGCTTTGGATTGTGGATTCTATAACCTTTAAATTGGGTTATTGAATAGCACTCTCTTAAAGACACAACAAGAATGATTTACCTGGGTTTAAATGTGAATTTGTAAGGGGTTTTAGTTTTTTTGTGCATTTTTGCCAAAAAGGTTATTTCCTGCCTGGAAAAGAAAGAAAAAGGTTTGCTAGGCAGATGGACACTTTACTTCAAATATTAGAGATTGAATCTAAAAATAATGTTAATTACAGGATAATCGTGTTTTAGATTTAGATTGGTATGGAAAAAAAGAAAGAATATTATTGATTAAATGTATGGATGCATCACAGACACCAACTTCACAACACTACCTATAGGGCTAAGGACAAGTTACAGTCCCATGTAAATCTCAATTTTGGACTCTGGCAGCAGGAAATGTAGGCTGCCTCATATTGGATGCGTAAAAAGTCAAGTTCCACACATTAGAATGGTTTATTGCGATTATGACTTGAATCTTGTCTGAGATGAGTTTTAATGATTTTTTGTCATCAAGTTTTCCACTAGGGCCTGATTCACAAAGGTCAACTTAAAGTTTTGTGTAAGTTTACATTTTTTTGGGGTATTCACAAACTACAAGCTAATAGTAAGTTTATGACTGTGGAGACTCCACATTTAATAAGGGGGGATAGGCCTATCTTTTTATGTGCAGCATACTCTGCCACGACTGTAGAGTCTCTGCAGTTGTAAACTTAATATTAACTTGTAGTTGGTGAATACCAAAAAAACATGTCAACCTGCACAAAATTGTAAGTTTATCTTTGTGAATTAGGCCCTAAGTGTACAGTTTCAGAGACGAGCTGCCCTAATACTAACAGTGTTTTCTAGAATTATTACAATGTGTAACTGTAGAAGCCATACTTTATTTTAAAATGAGCAAGCATGACATACATGTTAAAAAGAAAAATTGGACAGAGGGATGAACATTTTGAGCACCAAATGATATATTTGAGACAATGCCTTATATAGCTGCAAGAAAATAATGTGTTACTGCTCAGATATATATAGGAAGTCGCCCATTTATAAGCTTTTCCTTCGATTTGTGTATGTTGTAGTCTTATTAGTTTTAAATGGTGATTGACAATATTAAAGACTTCTGACAGATTGAAAATGATCAATGTGACAAGCTTTCAATCAATGAGTCTGCATGTCTGATCACCCAGTAATGAGATTATGAATTATTTGGTTCCTCTCAAAGGATGGAGACCTGTATGTGTGAAATTAGACTGTATCTAAATGATCACAAATTAGGTTTCTTTAATAATAGGTTCACCACAGCCCATTTAAATATAGAAGCTAAAGAATCCATTGTCATTGCTTGATTGTTGCTGGAGCTATCTGGCAAATTAACAGAGTCTGCCTTTTTTAGGTCAAGCCTAGAGTCATCGCATAAGCGCTGCTCTGGTGAAGATCTGTTGTAGTACAGTACGTGAGGGAAGCCCTGCCCACTCCCCGCCCCTATTTTTCATTGGCTTGTGTCTTTGTCCTTTGTAAATACTGCCTTTGGATTGGTTTATTGGCTTGTTAGTCTCTCCTTAGTACGGCCATGTCGTCATTTGTATCCTCCCATGGCTACTGGCCCCTTTACTTTGAGTGTTACACAGTACGTGTTATTTAGGCTGTGAGTATTTTTTTCTTTAATGATGTTCTCCTACTGCTGTTTCTACTGCCCCCTCCCTCCCGTTGTCCATGCCTTCTCGGCCCCTCCCCAGCACACACTCCTGTGGTCCGTGCCTTCTCCCCCCCTCCTGCACTCCCTTTGTCCAAACAAAGGCATGTCCTATTCCAGTTGTGGGGCCCCGGCTGGCCATCTGAAGAGGGGTCCCACTCCCACGGGACGGGCCCCTGAAGGCTCAGAGGACACAGGCAGCTGTTGTCCTTAGCCCCGGACGAGCTGGGGCACCTCAAGACGGGCTGCGCAGCACTACACAAAAGAGACATGTCAGTTTAAGTATCTGGTTATTTGCAGTTCATCATATTTTTACTGCCGTGTTTGAAATTCTGGTCACGGTGGGATACGTTCACAGAAAGGAGAAGAGAAGCACAGCGACTCACTGCTTAGGACTGGTTGAACGCCGCGGAGTTCACCAGATGATGACACTCTGGGCAGTGATCTTTTCTGTATAAATGTGCTACAGTGAGCAGTTTAGAACGGGTCTAGAGCAGAGCTCTTCAAACGTGTAATCTTCCTTTAGCGGTGCCTCTATTTACTCCCTTGCAGTGCTCCAAATTCTCTTCCGATACGCCTGCTAAATGTTGGTCTTGTGATTTTCCTAATGCAGATTTAATGCATATCTTATTCAATTATCCCAATACCCGTAATTTCTGCAACAAAATTTGGGCTCAGATTAAGAGGATTTTTAATTTTGATAGTCCTTTCAATATTATTTATCTTTTTTTGGGAACACTGTCCAATTCGTTCACTCCATCTTTCCCTAACAACAAATTATTAGATATACTGTTTGTGATAGCTTTTCACCAGATTAGTGAATTGAAAAACATCAAGTGAGGTATCCTATAAAATATGGTGGGATTCAGTGAATTCTCATCATAAATTAGATATTATGGGGGATATTCTCAAACACGTGTGATTATTATCGCAAAATTAGCTTAACGCAACTTTGCACATTGCCGTCTATCGTGGGAATATAACACTGTGTTAACATTGTATCCTCAACCCGGTGGCACCATGCGATAGTCTCAAGATAACGCGCCAAATAACTGCGTTAAAATTAACGCAACGCTGAAAAAATGCGAAACACGAATGTGAAAAAAGTTGCCAAGCCCCAAATCGCGAAACAAAAATCAGCGATAACCAGCGACAGGCCTGCAATTCCCACGCTTCATGTGGGAAAATGCACTATAAAAGCAGAACAAAATAAATAAATAAATTGCGTAGCACCATGGATGCACCCGGACCGAGTGTAGAGGACAACTCAAACCCCACAAGCTGCATGGAGGACCAGCCAAGAACCCCGTGGTCGGGGAAGGGCAAGGGGAAGAGGAAGACAGGGTTCAGTTCGCAGGAAAACCAGATCATCGTCACGGAGGTGATAGTGGAGGTGACGAACAGTTGTTGGTAGTGTTCTGTCATTGGCAACACAAACGGAATTATGGCAGTTGATCGTGAACAACGTGAATGCATTCGGAGTGTTGAGGAGGTCAATGGAGGAAGTCAAGAGGCGCTGGCATGATGTGAATAGCCAAACCAAGCAGAAACTTGCTGCCAACCAGAAGGCAGCAGCGGCGACTGGAGGTGGGAGTCCGGCGCCACAGGAGGAGCTGGATGAGCTGGAGGAAACGGTGATCACAGTCATCAGTGTGGAGACGGTGCAAAGAGTTGGGGGTCCGGACACAGCTCGATATGACCTGACCCAACTGCAAAAGGATGAGTAACTACCAGGGACTGGAGGGACGGGGGGAGGTGGACACAATGGCACACATGCACAATTATGTGTAGCACACTGCACACCCATAATGATTGTGGAACATGTCCCTGATACCCTTGGCACACTGCAGCACACATAGAAACACCAAGTAGGCCCCTGTCCACTATGTGCACAAAGGGGGCCCCCCTCCCTATCACCAATATCATAACCTATCCATGCACATGTGCTTAATCCAGCAAAGCAGCGGCTCTGTGAGCCACACTCACAATGCAAGTGACACTGCATGACCAATAGCATGGCTGCAGTAAAAATACATGACATCGTGCACAACACTGAGGTGGCCCAGTGTGGATCACATCCTCAAAGGAGCAGGTCACACTCTGACACATCTATGTGCACATAAAACCCCTTACGTCAACAACACATGTGCAGACAAACAATGCACAAGAGTACAAAAACCGTCCAAGAGCACAAATGACCCAAGTCGCCAACATCTCAGCACCGTTAAAGCACAAAAGTCAAAGGCACACCGCCTCAAAGGGATAAGGGGCCGCTAAATCAGAGCTGCAGGGGTCTCTCCCACAATGCAGTACACACACATAGCAATCACAGCACATCAACATTGACGATAATGTGGTACAAAGTGCAACACTTTCACTACAGAACAGAGGACACAACTGGTGCCGTTTGCACATAGAAACTGACCAATCACATCTGACATGGCAGGAAACTGTGAGATGATAATGTATGAGTACAACCTCACATCCGTCATGAAGTCGAAATGTCCACTGTCTCCCATCAAATAACCAGCTCCTCCAAAACAGTCACACTGTACATTGTCATGCAGTCTGTATGTAAACATGTGCAATGCGTCAACATACATGGAACACACTGTTAACCTGCATCTCCCCTTTACATTGCAGAGGGACAATCAACACTTCCTGCAGAGCAGACCAAAAATCTCTTCAGTGATGATGAGGAGGACCCCCTGGCCACCTGCTCCGACACTCTCCAACGGCTCGTGGATAGCCTCCACATCCCACCTCCAGGAGCAGGGCAGCTCAGCTGCATCGAGGTGACCCCACCCCCTGCACAGCCCACACAGCAGGAAGCACCCACCACCACGGTTGGCTCCCAGCACCTCACAGAAAAACACATGGCATTCCAACGCCGTGTGTTAGACTGCCAGAGGGGGCTGGCTGAACAGGTGCGGGTGGGTTTCGTCCTCATGGCATCCAAACTTGATGTCATACGTGGGTGTATGAGACCCATCAGGGACCACTTACAGTCCCTAACGGACACCCACAGTCCGTTCCATGCTCAACAACAATCCTTGGCTGACCTCGCTGGAGCCATTACTCGGATACAAGAACTGTCTAGTCAGACAGGCTCCAGCGATGACAGCACAGAGTTGGCACAGATGTGGAGGACAATGGAGAACATGGAGCGGATGCAGGCTGGAAGGATGGCTGCCAAAGCTGTACACCAGCGAGATGTAGCTGGGATCTTCCATGCCCTGCAGAACCTCATCTTGCCATTGCTGCCACAGAGCCTGTCCCAGATGACTGCTGCAGGAACTTCGACACACACATCTCTGCCCCCTGATGTGTCAGTGGCACACAGTGATGCAGCCATACCACCACCACACACACCTGAGACAGAAGACATATCAGAGGACTAAGATGTGGATGGTAATGACTCTGTGTGAGCTGGGGTTGGAGAGTTCCTTCACGACGTTGAAGAGCTCCTTGCTGTTGTGTGCGTTGTTGTTGAGGCAGTCTTTGAAGGAGGTCCTCTTGGCGGTCCTGATGAGGTGGAGGTGGTTGCGGATGGCGTCTTTGTGGGCTGTGTGGCTGCCCGGCGACTTCTCCCTGTGCCATATGTTCTCCAACTTCCGGCAGGTGCGCTTTGATGCTAGGAGTTCCGGAGTGAACCAGTTGGCTCTCTTGCTGGTGTCTTTGAGGGTTTGTTTTTTCAGCGGGGCTAAGGTGTTGGCGCAGTAGTCCATCCATCATCTGAGGGTGCGCGCAGCATCGTCGGGGTTGGAGGGTTTTGTCGGTGGGTTGAGTGCGAGGTTTGTCTGCAGTTGTACTTCGGTGATTTTGCCCCAGCAGCGACTGGGGATCTGTAGGGTGCGGTGATGTGCGACTGGTTTCCGAAAGGTGAAGTGGATGCAGTGGTGGTCAGTCCAGATGGATTCGGAGACGTGGCTGAAGGAGACATGAGGGCTTGAGGAGAAGATGGCGTCGAGCGTGTGTCCAGCAATGTGGGTCAGCGTTGTGACGAGCTGTTCCAGTCCGAGGTTGGCGAGGTTGTCTATCAGGTGGAGGAGTTGCTGTCATTGTTGTTCTCCAGATGGAAGTTCAGGTCTCCGAGGAGGATGTAGTCGGTGGAGGTCAGTGCGTGCATGCTGATGAAGTTGGCGATGGCGTCGCAGAATTGTGGTCGGGGTCTGGGTGGTCTGTAGACGAGGGTGCCTCTTAGGGTGGTCTTGGGGTCCGTGTGGATCTGGAAGTGCATGTGTTCGGCGGTGCTGAGAGTGTCGTCGGTGTTTGTTGAGACCCTGATGGTCTTCTTGTGGACGATGGCGATTCCTCCTCCGACTCCGTTGGTGCGGTCTCTGAGGGCGATCTTGTATCCGTCGGGGTTAGCTATGGCGATGTCTGGAGAGGAGGCTTCGTTCATCCAGGTCTCGGTCAGGAAGGCGACGTCTGGTGATGTGGTGTCGAGTAGGTCCCAGAGCTCGACGGCGTGTTTGCGTGCGGAGCGGGTGTTGATCAGGATGCAACGGAGCTGGTTGTGTTCTGTCGTGGCGGGTGTCTCGGCGTCTTCGATGCAGGAGAAGCTGCAGTTCTGGCAGGCGAAGGGACCGTGAGTTGAGGGCATTGAGGGTGCTGATGTCGTATCGGAGGTGGTCTTCATGGCTGGTGCGGGGGCCAGGGGTTCTGGCGCTGGGCGCGGTCCAGGCGCGAATGGGCGCAGATGGGCTTGCCTTAGGCGCGCCTTCGGCGCGCCAGCGGTGCACCCGCTGCGCAGCCGCCATTTAAGGGGAGGTGGGAGGGAGGAGCAGCTGGGAGGCTGGAGGCGGGTGGCAGGGGGCAGCGAATGGGGACAGAGGGGGCGGGGCCACAGGGGATGCAGCGGCGGGAACGGGAGCGGCAAGGGGGCGAGCAGGCACAACAGGGGGTACAGAAGGCAAAAACAGGCAGCGTGCCACAGAAGGAACAAAAGGGCACACAAGATCACGGGGAACAGAAGGCAAAAATGGGCAGCAGGGCACAGAAGGAACAAAAGGGCACACAAGAGCACGGGGAACAGAAGGCAAAAATGGGCAGCGGGGCACAGAAGGAACAAAAGGGCACACAGAGCAGAAGAAAACGGCAATGGGGTAACAAGGGCACTCAGAGAAACATACACACCTAAGGCCACTACTGGTCACCAGGGATGAGGCGCAGGTGGTAGCCTGCGGGTGGAGGAGGGCCTCGACTTCGGCGGTGACAGCAGGAACGCAGGTGTAGCTGCAGCGGGGGGGAGCGACCTACCTGCCAGCAGGCACAACAGGGGGCACGGGGTACAGAAGGCAAAAATTGGATCCCCGCCATGGCCCTGAGAGATACCTGTGCCAGATACACTGTGGTGCATGACAGGTTGGTTCTCTCAAACCAGTATCTCCCAGGGGAAACAAAAAGAGTAAGGACTGTCCCAGGGGGTGTCACTGTTAGGCCTATAGCTGTAGTGCTCCTAGAAGTAGCTGGGTCCCTTAGATGGGGAAAGGTGGTTGTCAGTAAAGACCCCCTTGATTGTCTCCTTGGAAATGACCACCCAGAGGTTGGTCTGAGCCAATGAGAGGTACTAGTCCAATGCCAGACCTAACCAAAGAAACATGGGGGGCTGAACCTGCAGTTAGTGCAGCTAAGCCCCAAAAGAGAAAGTAGAAACAGTGTAGGAAAGGTGGGCAACTGTTAGCCACAGTTCCAGTGGACCAAGGAGATTCTAACCCACTAAGGGAGAACTCCAAAATGGGCACGGGTGAAGTCCCCCCTAGCCAACAAAAAGACCTGACTACTCAGGCAACTGTCCAGCCTGAGTTGGTGGCTTCTCAGCTGGCAGAACAGAGGGTGGAAGAAGGGTGTTCACTACCAAGTGTAGTGACCCCTACCCTAAAACAGCAGACAGGCCCCCCAAACCCAAATAAGCCTGTAAGCTAGCTACTTCACCTACCAGTGAAGAGCTAAAGGTGTGGTTCTGGGCACTGACAGCTGTCAGTAGCCTCTGCAGGGTGTTAGCCTTCATGGCCGAAATGTCCTTGGCATGGTGGCTTATCCACCTGCCAAGTAGCAAGTTAGACCCCCTGACCCTATTGGTCATGGTGGGGTTGCTCAACCTATGGGTAATCTCTGTGGGTAAGCTGGGCTTTGCCCTAGCTAAGTTAGAATTTGCAGGGGTAGGCACCTCTGGACCCAAACTAAATAGATGGGGTGAAGACACTGAAGAGCTAAGAAAGGAGCATTGGGAATTAGGTCCTGAAACTGTTGCGGTAAGCCAGCTCCCCAAAGGGACTAACCGGGACAGAAGGATGTAAGACAGAGTAGGCCCTGCAACTTTCAAACCACTTCCTCTACTCTTCCTCACCTCAAAGACTAGGAAGACTCTCCCAGCTTTGGCTGAGTCTCATGGCCTTTGGGCTGGGGGGTCTTGTGTAGGAAAGTGGGTTTCTGTTGCAGCAACCCCCCCCCACTTTTTGCCAGACTACTGATGCACCACTTTTACTTGATGTGCCCTGGGTCCCTGCCAATCAGGTTCCCAGGGCCTGTGTTCTTTCCCCAAAACTAACCCAATTGGCATCTCTGGCCACAGGTCAGCCCCTGGTAAATGGTACCACAGGTACCCAGGACACTGTGACCAGGGAAGACCTCTAAGGGTTGCAGCACTTATTGTCCCACCCTTAGAGGCCCTGTACCTTTACACACACACACACTGCCTTTGAAGGCTGCGTGTTTTGGTGCAGAACAAAGGGAAGAGTCGACATGGCACACATCCCTGTGTGCCATGCCTACAACCCTGATGGTTGTAGGCATGGCACACAGGGACCCCTCTAGCTGGGTGCCCTATGCCAATGGTGAGGGTTCAGGTGCATAAGTCTGTACCCCTACAGTGTCTAAGTCCATTCTTAAACCCTGTAAGTGCAGTGCTGCCATTCAGTGAATATGGTGCTGGGAGCTTGTCATTACGAACTCCACAGCACCATAATAGCTACACTGAAAACTGAGAAGTGTGGTATCAAACTTCTGAGCACATTAAACTCACACTGAGGCCAGTGTGGGATTTAATGAAAAATGCACCCAGAAGGCATCTTAGAGATGCCCCTTAAAAACGACCCACTTCTAGTGTCCCAGCTGAGTGGCTGCTTAGGCTGCCCCCAACAGACATGTTTCTGGACCCCTGGGTCGAGAGCCTGAAACAATGCACAGCCTGGAATGTGTGACGTTACAAAGCATACATTTACAATGCATGCCTTTACAACGCAGCTTTTACATCGCAACATCCTTTACAACACATTCTTGTACATCGCATGCCATTACATCGCATTTTTAGAAACTACCTTTACAATGTATTCCATTACATCGCATTATACCTTTACACCGCATACCATTACAATGCATACCATTACATCGCATTTAAGGTAAGTATTGGATAGTATAGGGGTAATAATTACTATTCTAACTCCAGTGAGTGCAACAGTAGGGTAAGTGTTGGATAGTGTAGGGGTACTATGGGTTGTAATGGTATGAGTTGTAATGACTTGCGATGTAATGCCTGCTTTGTAGTGACATGCATTGTAATGACATGCGTTGTAGTGACATGCAATGTAATGGCTGCGTTGTAATGACATGCGATGTAAAGGATGTTGCGATGTAATGACTGCGTTGTAAAGGTTGTTTCCCCACAGCCTGGGACGAGGTGCCAAGCCTCCTCCCCCAGGAAGGGCAGGGCTCACGGAGGGGAAGCTTCAAATGCATACCGCCTTTGGAGATTCCCCAGACCCTTTGCTGCTTTCAGCAACTGGTCCCCACTGGTTCTCCACCTCCCACTTTGGGCGGAAGAATCGGCGGGAAAACCTAGTGAGGGAGAAAGGTGTGCCCAACTCTGCCAACTCCACCCCTCAGGTGGGGGAGGCGAGGTGAAGCACAACTCCGAGTCCCCGCCATCTTGAGGATGGGGGGACCCAACCAACCAGGGACAGGCTCCTGCACCCCTCCCACTAGATAGGAGCAGAATAAGGGGTGCATTCACCCCCAAGGAAGGGACCCATTGGTCCCTTACCTTTACCTACCTGTAACGCCCTTAAATCTAGTATTTAGGGGGCACCCTGAACCTTGCTTCCCCAGATTCCTGCAACCTATGAAGATAAAGGCCGAAGGAAGACACCCAGCAGAGAAGACTGCAGAGAACAACTGACTTGGCCCCAGCCCTACCGGCCCGTCTGAAGTTTTCAGAGATCCTGAACCAAAAGTCGCCTTGTCCTGCAGTCAGTGACCTCCAGAACCCCTGAGAGGACAGGCTGCCTTCAACAAAGACCGGATCCCCTGTGAACAGCAGTTCTGTTCAAAAGAAGCTCCAAAGCAAGACTCTGAGCCTGCTGAGGACAAAGAAACGCGATGCCTGGAAACACCACTGCACCCGTCGAGTCCAGCCCGAGTTTGAGTGGCTCACTGGTTCCAGCGAGGTCCCCCAGTGCTCTAGAGTCCAGGTCCACCGTGGGTTGACCTCAACAGGACTCCCAGATATCTCCTGCATCCTCTGCATGGAGACCCCTCCAACCGCAAGTGGCCCAGTAATGTGAAATCCGACCTCAAAAGACACCCCTGCACCCAGCCGCCCTGCGTCCTGGAGAAAAGAACCCAAGGTGCATCTTCGTCCCCGAGCCCTCCATCTTACCTGCCCAGCTGTTGGTTCCTCCCGGAAGTCTTCCTGGACCGAGCCTGCAGCTAAAATTCAAAACCAAAAATCTCTATTGAAAACAACAGGCCACCAGACGCCAAAACAGCACTCTGCACCCGGCCGCCCCAGCGCCGCTGAGAGTGCACCTTTTGTGCTGCCTTGTTTCCATATTTGCCCTGAGCTAAAGTCCAGGAGCTTTTCTCCCAAAGCCGTGTGGCCTGCTAGCCAGCGGCCACCAACCAGAGGCCCCCTATCCCCCATTGGATTACATTGGGTCTTAACACTCTGCACCCGGCCGTCTGAGTGCCACTGAGGGTGTAACAAGAGTGCATCACTGACCCTGTGGGACCCATGAGTCTAACCCCAGAACTTCAACTCCCACTGTCGATAACTTACCTGTAAACCGATAATTACTTTTCCTCCATAGGATTAAATTGACCGATTTTCTTCAAATAAGTTTCCAAGTGTGGAGTTTCAAAATCTAAAAGTATTCTTTAAAAATCGCACAAATAACCAGAACATATTTACTTACCTGTTTGCAGGAAATGTCCCAGTGCTGTATCCAGGTATCCAGCACTGAGTAAGAAAAATACAGTGAAAAGTAATTTACCTTCAATTTACTGAAAAAAGCCCTATTCATTTCAATGTACTGTATTTGCTATGTGTTGCATACTACTGCTCTCCTGTAAATCAAACAAAGTACAATTTCTATTGTATTTTCAGACGGTTCGACATTCAGTAACTTATTACTGTAAAGTATTTATTGCTTACCTGTGCCAGGCTTGCTTGGTTCTAAAATAAAACACAGTATATTTTTTAACAAAACCATTGGCCTAGAGTTCAGTCTCTGAGTGTGTGAATTCATTTGCTGACTGAGTGTGTACATCAAATGCTTAACACTGTCCTCTAATACTGCCTTACTGCTTGACCAAGCTACCACAAATAGAGAGTAAGGTTCTATCTAACTTTAACCTCTGCCTACTTTTGGAGTCACCTGGACCCTATACACACTATACCTCATTTTGGTGTAGTATATATAGAGCCAGTTTCTTACACCGCCTTGTCTTCATTTGTAACCTCCCAAGAGGTCTGGCCCTTTTACTTCAGTTGTTACACGGTACGTCTTATTTAGTCTGTAAGCACTGTTTTCTTTAATGAGTTTCTCCTACTGCATGCACGACATGCTTTCCTGCAACATTCATTGCGCCATGCATGCTTTCACTTTCCGAGCAGTCGGGAAAATGGCGGCTGCTTCTTTAAATAGGTCTTGCATTTACAAGAGTTTGAGCTATTGGCATTGTAAATTACTTAATGCCTTTTATTTATGTGTTAAACAGCAAAACAGATCAATAAAAGGCATTGTCATTTACAACGCCAATAGCTTAAACTCTCTCAAATGCGAGACCTATTGCATTCAAATGCTTGTTTTTTGGCCCCCAATGATCACACGCACCCACGCATCTAAGCTGGACAGTTAGGAAAAACCAGGTGTCAGAGTGCAAGCAGGCAAAATATAATGGCTCGATGCAACAACGTAATGCAACGTAACGCTAATAGAACAAAGAAGATGAGCTACGAATATGTCTATCACCTCAGTCCATGGGTTTAATCCCTCATAAGCGATTTTGTTGGTGTGGTGCTAAGGCGCCATGTTTTAAAATAGTTAAAAGGCCGACTTCTATGTAAATCCTGCTAAAGCGAAGGGGGACCCTATAGCATTAACCTGCCCGCCATCTTGAAATGTATACTAGTCACCATCTGAGACTGATTAGCCACATTATGACTTGCTCTAAAATTGTGACTAAACTGTAATTTTTTTAATGTCAAATTCCAGCCAAATAAAAGTGAAATTACATTTTAGCCACAATTTTAGGTTGAAATCTGATTTATTGTCGCATTTGCATATCAAAATAACAATACACATCGTGAGAGGAGCCTCTCGGTTTCACATTGTGACAATGCAACTTTTAGACCCCTTGAAGGAAAGAAAGAGAGAAGGAAGGAAAGAAAGCAAAACTCCCCCCATACTGCCCAATGTTCCCTCCCCCCTACCAAGCCCCAGCACCACTTTCAATGTAATATATGGTGTTGGGGTCATCGTGGAATTCGTATGGGTGCGCTCAGTGATTCAAGTTGCCTCTAGGTCAGTGAGCCGTAGTAACCGCAAATAGCGGGGGCAGGACAGCTATCTAAATTCCTTAGCTAATGAAGCTATAAAGGGACGCCAAATGGTTCTGAATGTTTCTCCCCCCGATGTTAGTGTAAGGGTGAGTTTTTCCATCCCCAGAATGCCCCATAGACGTCAAGCCATGTGAGTCGGGGCAGTCAGTGCTCCCCATAGGGCTTGTATGGTTTGATGGGCGGCACCCAGCGCTATACTAATCTGGCGCCTTCTGCGGGATAAGAGAGGGTAAGTGAGAGGGTTTAGGAGGCCTTGTAAAGTATATAATGGAAATATGGGAAGCTAGGTAGAGAAGTGGGTATCAATGTTGTCTAATACCGAAACCCAGAACCCAGAACCCGGGCAATGGGATGACAACTATGGTCGCATCAAGCATCGAAGCCAGGAGAGAGTCCAAGTCCGCAATGGTAGTATAGAGCCGGATGAGGACTAGGGCGAGCTCCGAGCATAAGGTTTTGTAGAACCCAGAGGAAAATCCATCTGTGGGCAGGGATTTCAACGGTTTCCGCCTCGAAATAGCAGATATGACTTCTTCGACTTGTATGGGATCATCAAGGGAGGACCCTTGGGAGTTAGTCAATTTGGTCATGGGAGAGTCATGGAGATAGCATGCTATGGCCTCGGAGGAGACAGAGTGGTCCAAATATAATGTTGCATAGAAGTCCCTAAAATGAGCTGCTTGGAAGCGTCATCCACCTGCTCCTCTCCATCCTCAGTCAGGAGGGAATTAACACTATTGGTTTGTCGCTGGGCTCTGAGCTTGGTGGCTAAAAGTCTGCCACTCTTGTTCCTATTCAGATAAAATGGGTGCTTGAGGAGCAGCAGAGCGAATTCTGCTCTGTTGAGGCCCATCGGCCAGTTGTTTACTTGCGACCTGCAGCTGCCGCCAGACCCTGGGGGCACCAGTGCCTGGTGGATAAATTCCAGTTCTCTAACCTTTTCCTGCAGCTCGTCCCATTTGAGCTTACGCTGCCTATTCTTGGCTGCCAAGAGGGAGATCAGCTCCCCCTAACAACCGCCTTCAATGCACCCCAGATAATGGGGAGCTGCACCTCTGAGTTGACAATAACTTCCATTTAGTCGAGTATAGCCGTCTTAAGCCGCATTCCCCTTTCTGGTTTCTGCAGCAGCGAATCCCTGAGCCTCCAATGTCATTGCGCATTCCTCTGTTGAAGCGGGTAGCCACGAAAATGCGTCGATCAGGGCCATAAGCAGCCCGGAGAATACTTTCTTTCAGGGGGAAGCTATGCACACAGGCCAGGATGTCAAGGGGCGGCATGTTCGGAGCTCTAGGTGGCCCAACCCAGTGGACTCTGTCCAGGCGAATGTTTGATAACGGTATGATGCCCACATTCTGGGCGAAAATGGCCTTAACATGTTCCTCCACATTCCCTGCTTCGGCGGCCGTTGGGGAATTCCTGATCTGTATATTGTTATGCCTTGACCTGTTCTCAAGGTACTCGGTGTGGGCCTGGAGATCTTTCTGTCTATCAGAGAGGCAAATTAGTTCCTTGCAGGCCCAGAGACAAGTCTCTATTGATTAATTGCAGATCTTCTTTAAGTGACGTGAATAGGGACTCTAGGTAGGAGTGAGTAATAGGGGCCTTACTATCATCCGCACCTCCCGGGGGTAAAGAAGCTGACAAAAGGCCCGGGCAGTCCTGAGCTGGGGTTTTGGTGAGCATGTCTTTTAGTGTGCGGTCTTTTTTGACTCGGGCCGTCGCCATCCTCCTCTGCGGAGTGGGTGCCTGGGAGTCGCTTTGAAAGGGAGTGGGGTGGTCTTCATCCGCAGGAGCAAAGTAGCGAATGTGGAGATATCTGCCGCTCCTCTCCGCTCAACACTGCATAGCGGGTCGGGCCAGGAGTGCATCGCAGAGGGTGCTGTGGTCCTAACCACCCTTCACCTCCGAGCCGCCTGATCCGACGTAGAGTCCCAGCCCAGGGCCAAATGCAACAGACCCAGAAGTCTAGGCCCTCCCGTGGGTGATTCCCAGGTAGGGGTGGGACTCCCAGAACTAGGGCAATGCAATGGGGACGGCCAGGCAGTGCATCTCCAACGTGGGCTACTGGAATACAGCGATTTACTGCTTCACACACCCTGGTACCTTAGTTCCAGATGCTCTGAGGATGCTGGGCTGGGCGGCTCCCCGAGCCTCCCACATCTGCTTCTCCTCTCTGCCAGGGGGCCTGCCCCTGTCGATCGCTTATGCTTGGGTCGAGCCTGTCTTCTCTTCTCTGTCCAGGGCCTCCCCCTCTGGTGGTGCTTGGCCCTTGATCGGACCCCGCAGTCCGGGTCCGCACCTCTCTCAGGGCCTGAGCTAATGCTGATGGTGCTCCCAGGGCCAGCTACGTCTGCTAGGTTCAGGCTTGCCAGGCCTGGTCCCCCGTGAAGTATTGCCCCAAGTTATTGATTACTTCTTCCTCCTTAGGGACATAGGAATGCCGTGCTGTTCAAGTCCCGGAGCCTACAACTTCCGTGCCCCTTCACCTCCTAGGCCTCCTTCCCACGTGGTTGTCCGGGCCCCAGTCGGGCACCAGTTGAGCCCTGCAGTCTGGACCAGCACCGTCTTCAGGGCTCTTGTGATCATTGAGAATGCCCTAGGGGTCGTCTCCCTCCGCCAGTTATGGGCATGCCAGGTCCAGGGGCCCACAATCGCTCCTGGCGTCCTGATGGAGGGCCAAACACGCTGTCCCCCTGCCAGCCCAAGTGCACACTCCCCTGCGTGGTGGTGCCATGGCCAGTAATCAAAGCGGTCAGGAGGGGGCCCTGGAGTCAGCGGTCTCTGCCTCTTTGGTGATGCCTTGTGAGCGGTCTGCGAGCGGGGCGCTGTGAGTACCTCAGCGGGCTGCACCCGCAGCATAGGCTTCGGTCTCCTTTCCCTGCGTTCTGCTGCGTCAGTCAGGACTCAGCTGGCCTCAAGGGCTGCTCATTGCGTCAGGGCTTCAGATCCATGCACCGAGGCAAGTCACTTGAGTTATCGGCAGATCCCCGGGATCCAGAACCTACAATGCGGGGCCAGAGTGGATAGATCGTGGAGCACGTCTGCTCACTCCACCATCTTGGCCATGCCCCTACTCACAGTTTTAGAGCAAGTAATAAATTGGCCCATTGATTACCTCCTCACTGTGTTTATTTGAATTTGTTTAGGGATTCTCCACTGCCGTTCCTAAACCTCAAACACTTCGATGCTTTCAGATTGACCGAGCAGTTTCATGTTAAAATCCCCCGTTACTATTAGTAGCAAGCTTGGATATAGTCTGCCAAGTTTGAGGATGTGTTCTGTACGTTATTCCAATAGCTCCCCACGCTCCTTCTGCACTGGTGTCACATAAATGTTTATTAATATTATTCCCTGTTCTTTCCCGCTGATTTCAAGAGTTAGATGCAGTGCATGAAATTTGTCATAGTCTGTTGCTATAGCCTTGCTTCTTACTTTTAGAGCGGTTGACAGATATATTCCTAAACCACATTTGCTCCTGCCAAATTTTGCATCCTTCACAGCAGGAATCAGGGTGTGAGAGAAGACCAGGATTGAAATTGGTTCTGAAGCCCTGGTTTCCTGCAAGGCTAAGACTGCAAATGTATGAAGGTATCTTAGCATTTCGGGGTCTTCGAGTTTATCCCTCAATCTGTGAATGTTCCATGAGCAAAGTCTTAATTTCAATATCCTCTGATCCAACTGTATTTTTATGGTGTAGGTTCACTTTGAGAATGATTGTCGATTGATTGTTCCAGCGACCCACCACCATTAATTCCTCAAGGACTCCCCTCCCCATTGGATTACTGAGTCGATGTGCATGTCTGGGCCTTTGTCCTTGTTTGCTTTCATTGATGATGCCCCTTTCTTGTTCTAAAGTACCAAATAGGGTAGTTTCTCTGCTTGAGTGTTCTTATGATTCCTCAGGGGATGCGAGTACCTGGTTCTAGGAGGGTTTCCACGTTAATCACCTAGTCCATGAGTTGCTTACTTTCATTAAGACGTTTCTTGGCTGTTTCAGTAGATCTCCAAGTGACCTTGGTTGAATTGATGTATTGCCCTTCTGCTGAATTGATAAACTGGACTGACTTGATTTCGGCTGAAGGGACGCCAATTAACATGTGGATCTGCCTTACCACTCTGAGCATATTCCCTCTGTTTAAAGTATCTTCAGTGAGTAGAAAGTGGTATTTTTGGTGGAACAAGGTTACACTTGGTGGCCCTTTTAGGGGTTATCTGCAGCGTTCCTCTCTGCCTGCATCAAGTGAATTAAGAATCTGTGTGGCTTGTTCTGCTCTGGAGGCAGGTTGTCTTTGGGAGAATTTGAAATTTGAGGACCTGCTTGACAATGGCCGAATGTGAATGAAATAAGCAGGATCTGGTGTGAGAGCTTTGGTGTTGCTTCCCATGCTAGATGACCCTGTCGATTCTTTTGTGCCGCTGTGAGATATGTGGTGCCCCATGGTCCTTGGGTGCTTGATAAAGGTCAGCCACTGCCCTAATGTTTTGGACCGTCCTTTTTCTAGGCACAGAGATCTCAGGATTGACAAGTCTCGGGGTTAGTGAAGGGAGTTTGTAATTTCAATGTCGTCATTTCTCCTTTGTGCAGCAGTAGAGGCTCCTAGGACCTGGGTGCGGGGATATGTTCATCTACCTCAGTCACTATTTTGGTCAGGGAAACAGTTGTCATTTTCTGGAGTGCTGTCTGTGATGAGATTTATTGTATTTATCTCAGGGGGAGATCTAAGGGTGATGCTGAGTGTCCAGTATGGACTCTAAATCTGAATCTGATATTTGTAAAGCAAAAACTACTCAACCCTAAGGGTCTTAAGGTGCTGGTTGTCATTGGGGAGATCTGTGGGCCTATGTATGAAATGATTTTGTAGTCGCAAAAGCTGCGAATCGCAAAAAAAACAGCGTTTGTGAATACAAAATTGCTAAACGCGATGTATGAGACATTTTCACATCGCAATATTAAGGATTCCTTAATTTGCGAAGCAACAATTCTGCAAATTTCTGTGCGAATTCTCAAACTGCGACTTTTCAGCGTGCGAAAATCGCTATTTGAGAATTCGCAGTTAAAGAAATCACAATGAAATGTATGAAAAAATCGCAAATTGCGAAAAATGAAAATTCGCATTTTTGCAAATCGCAATTAACACCAAGTACATGCAGGTGGTAACCAGGTGCAAGCTACTTAAACCAGCCCACAATGCATCAGGTTCTTCCACAATGGCAGCACTATATGTAATAGCCAGGAGGCTGCGAATTCGGGCAGTAGCACAGAGGAGAATGCAAAAAGAACGGATCTTCACACTGTGCGTCACTCTGTTCCAGCAGACTGAAGAGGAGACCCATGAGAAGTACAGGCTGGACCCAAAGACCATTTTAAACCTGATTAAGGAGCTGAAACCCTATCTGGAAAACCCAACACCCAGGACCCAAACAATTCCCACCCATGTGCAGGTCCTGTGCTCCCTGCACCTCCTGGCCTCAGGGAGTTTTCAAGGGGTGATAGCAGCAGCAGGTGGGGTCTCACAGAGTGCCCTGTTGTGCTTCTTCCATGCCTTCTTAGATGCAATGCTACAGAGGCTACCACATCACATACACTTCCCCAGCACACAACAGGCATTACAGCAAACAAAACTGGACTTCTACCAGATTGCACGTTTCCCCCACGTTATTGGCTGCATAGAGGGGACCCATGTGGCCCTCACCTCCCATCAACAAATGAATATGTCTTCAGAAACCGTAAATTCTACCATTCCCTGAATATACAGGTTGTGTGCAATGTCAAACATATCATCAATGACATTGTAGCTAAATACCCAGGCAGTACTCACGACTCTTTCATCTTTAGATATAGTGGGATACACAGACGTCTGAATGCTGGCGAGTTTGGTGGGGGCTACCTACTAGGTAAATGCATGGCACACATACATACATACAGTACATCTTGTGAGGGGGGCAGTAACTCACCTATTGTTTCTATACCTGTAGGTGACAGTGTCTATGCAGTGCGGGTTCTTCATCCTGACCCCGTATCTGAATGCAGCCAATGCAAGGGAGAGGAGATTCAACAGGGCACACAGATCTACGCGCTGTGTCATAGAGCGAACGTTTGGGATCCTGAAGAGCCGTTTCCAGTGCCTGCATAAAAGCGGAGGAGCACTCCAATACAGCCCGGAGACCTGCTGCAAAATCATGGCTAGCTGTGCAATGCTCCACAGCATAGCAATGAAAAAAGGCATCCCAATTGAAGTTACTGATACAGATACGTTGGACGATAATGGCCCAGGTCCCCCTGGCAGACCAGCATCTGGAGTTCGGGCAGCTGCCGGACGTCAGAGACGGGCTGAGATCACACTGAACTACTTCTAGGTGAGAAAGGATGACATGAGGCAACATAATTATTTTAATCAGTTCTGTGTTTATTCATACCTTAAACAGCAGGATGAAAGTGTGTCGCACAGTCTGACAAACACAATGACTGTTGCTGTCCACAGCACATGTTATGTCCACAGTGCAGGTAGTCCTAAAATTCAGTGGATTTTGTAGGAATGGGTTGCATCACCCATTGGCGCGACACTTTTAGTGTACAATTCACCTCCTTCGGTGACGGACTGCTGCTGGGCGTTCTTCTGGCTGAGTGCCCTCCGTTGGGTACCAAGGTGCTGCACCCTGTCTGCCACTGCGCCTTCTTGTATCTGGCACTGTTGCTGTGTAGCTACTCCTACTCGATGTCTCCTCACTCTCCCCTGAGACCATGAGTGCTGTGCCACCTGTGTTTGCCATCTGCATCTGTTCTACAGCACTGGTGACCTGCGCCAGGCCTTTTGCGATGTCGTGGTAGCAGTGTGACATCTCTACTTGCATGCTTATGCTGCGACGGGTCAAGTTGCTTGTGGTGGTGCACAAGCGGTTCACCGCCTTGGTGTAGCTGTGCAGACGGGCGTTAGCACGTTGGCCAGCCCTGTCCCTGGCTTCTTGGTCCCGGTTCAATGTCACACACAGGTCACGTATGGCACCTGCCATGGCCATGATGCCCTCCCCCATGTAGCGCTGATTTTTGTTTAATTTGCAGAGCTGCCTATTTATTGACCGTAATGATTTTTGTTGCAGGCACTGTACTTGCAGCATGCTGTTCTCCAGACCTGCGAAGACTGTGGGATCTTCTACTGTGGCAGTGCTGGTCCTGACCCTTGACCTGCGTGTTTCAGTTCCTGGCTCCCTCAGTTGGGGTGTGTGCTGTCCACGCATGTGTGACACCCTTCCTCTGCTTCTTCATTCTCCTCCCCTGCGGCCTCTGTGTCATCCTCCAATGCTGGCAGTGGGGGCACAATTGTGCGCTTCCTGCGTGTGATTGGTGTGGGCTCTGTGTCGTCACATGAGTCCCCATCATCAACCTGGTCCTCAAGATTTACAAAATCCTCGCCCTCTGCACTGTCTTCCAGTGTCCTGGATTGTGCTGCGGATGTAAAGGGGAATTCATTAGTTTTGGCACAATGTCTGCATTTTGCACTCAATAAAGTTTTTACAATTTGTATTGGCTAACTTCTGACACTCTCTCTTCCCCTTTTAACTGATTCACATGTTGTGTTTAATTTGCTATGTCTCATGGACACACTATCATGCATCTGACTACGTCTGTCATGATGCATTGCTGGGTGTGCTGTAAGAAGTGGACCGGAGTGACATGTGTAGTTTGGGTTTGGTGCATTCCTGACTGTGTGCATGGAATGGGGATGTGTGCGGCTATATTTGGCATGCATCTTACCTTGGCTGCTGGTTGCAGGGTCGGAGCTGTCTATGTCAGCCACACCACTGACGCTTTCAGGCAGGAAGGTTGACTCCACCAGCTCCTCATGGAGTGTTGGGTCTGTTGCTGTGGATGCTCCTCCCCCGGTCTTGTTGGCCTCCTTCAGCCTGGCTGCCACCCTCTCCTTTCGACCTTTGGCGCATGTCGTACCATCTTTTTCGTAATTCTTCCACCGTGCGATGGGTCACACCGACAGCATTTACTTTTTGCTGGATGTCCAGCCAGATTTTTCCTTTCCTGGACTCAGGGACCCGGAGTGCCTTCCTTCCAAAGAGGAGCTCATGGCTGCACACCATCTCCTCACTGAGCACCTTCTGCTCCTTGTCACTAAATTTGTACTTCCTCTTCCTTTTTTCTCCCTCCTTGCCCTTCTGCTGTTTCTGGGACTCCATTGTGGATGTTCCTCTGCTGTGCTCACTCCTCTTACTCTCCAAACAGCCTCTGACTGTGGCTCAGGCAATCAGGTACAGCAAACCACCCCACTTCCTGGGTGTGATGTCATCAGGCTGCACCTGTATTGCAGATTCCAGATTTTTGCGATTTCTTAATTTTCGAAGGAATCGCAAAATGAGTTTCTGAGAATTTTTTGCGAATTTTAAGAAATCGTAATTCGTTAGCAAATTTTTATTTACATCGCCATTTGCGAATCTCAAAATGAGAATCGCAAAAATTCGCATTTTGAAATCCGTAATTTGGGATTTTGATACATATGCCCCTAAGTGAGCTGTTGCCCAGAGTCACATGGTGCTGAGCTGAGCTGCTGCCGGTGCCGGGGATTGAGCCGTCAGCTCTGCACACCGGAGTCAGCTGCCTTGGCCGCTGTGCCACACCTCGCTCTATACTTGCACTTGGTGATTTGGGCTCTTGATTACCATTAGTTACCTGTGCTGTAGGCACCACAGTCAATGGCGACAGTCTCTGCTATGTCCGCCTGTTCTTGGACCAGGCTGATCGAAGACGGTGTAATTCCGTACCCACGTTTAAAAAAAAATGTATTCCACGTTTTCCGTTTTTGGCTTCTTCTAGAGTGTCCTATTGTGGCGAGGCAGTGGCCTTCTTTCTTATTGGGTGATTGATTTTGTGTGGTGTCAACCCTTTTGCATGCTGCCCCTTTGCTGGTTCTTTTCTTTGTTTCATCCAGTGTCCTTGCTGCCGTGCCTTCTCTTGGTGGGCTGCCCCTTGAGGGTCCAGGCCGGTTTCCTGGGGGGAGCTGTGCTGGCCTGTCCACTGTAGAATTTAATTGTTCACTTGCCAAGGTGTCTTTATTTGGGTCTTCACTTGCACCCCATGGAGTTGGTACCACGTTTGTTTTTGACTTGTTTGCTGCTTTTAAGTCCTCTAGTACCTCTCCCAATACCTCAGGTAGGGAGCTTAGTTTCTCCAAGACCATGGTGCACGTGCATCTAGGGGTAGGTTCCATTGTTTCATTTTAAGCTCTTTAAGCGGATTAGCTTATTAAGATCAGAAATTTTCTGGTCGATTCCAGCCACATGGGTTGCAACGCTGTTCATCGCTTCAATTTGAACATCCATTTTAACAGATTGGTATGTTAAAGTGTTGACCATTGACTGGATGGTCTTCGGCATGGAGGACCATGCGCTGTTGTCTGACTGGTCCATTGACTTTTTGATAGCTCCATGGGACAGGCTCCTTGATATATATGAGGGGTCTTCCCTGTGCCCTCTGGTCTCTCTTTTGGGCTCTTGTGATCCTCCCCTAACACAAGACTCCAGGAGTTCATTCCACTCATCTTGTGTTAGGTCAGAGAATTCAGATCCTGCATCAGCTGCTACATCTATCATGGTCTTTGCTAGAGGCGAGCGGTTTTGAGCCGTACTGTCATTACTTTGCTGTTTGTGAATGCCGAAAAGTAGTTAAGTTAGACTTTTGGTCTAAGTTTACCTTTGTGAATACCAAAAAGTAGTAAACTTACACAAAAGTGTAAGTTTACCTTTGTGAATCTGGCCCAGAGACATCACTACCCAACTCCTGTATTACCCATTTGACCCATCTCGAGATAATTAATGAGGATATTGCCATAAATGTTTTTCTCAATGCTATTAGAACCCGTTCGGGTCTGACATCATTTGTCATGTGTTCATGAGCCTTACGACATTTTACTACACATGGTTTTGGTACATCCTTAAATTCAGGGTAATACACAACCTTAGTATTGTTCTTAGTACGTCCAGAACTAATAATGATGAACCCCGTGTGGGGTAAACATCCTACCTGCTTAGTCCAGTGCTCTGACGTCTGATAATTGCTTATAAGATACCTGACATAACAACATGGCCAGCTTACCTGACAGTTCCTTCCTAGATAGGAACTGATTCTGACGCAAGAGAGAACAAGCATTGGCATAGCCAATAGTGTCAGGCCCGGCTCCGCAGGGTTCAGTCGTTGTAGAGTAAAGTGTCCACCTCCTGATATTACCAAGTCCCTGGTATAGCCTTATCTACAGGGCATTCAAATTATCAGGCGAGGGAAAGGAAGGGGAAGGGACAGCGAGGGAAATGGAACCTGAAATGACAAAGGTAACAGGATTAACACAAGAAGTCTGACTACTCTCAACCCTTCTCGCTAGAGCTGCAATGTGACTCTACCTGGAAAAGGATAGCAGATGGCCGGGTACATATGCCTTAACGTGCCCTGTAAGCATACACCTGGAACGACAAAGATTCACAATCGTTACCACATTTCCTAAGCCCCCTTCTTGGAAATAAATACAGTCATTCACTCTCATACCCACAACAGTGTGATTGCCATTCCTGAAAACGACCTTGGATCAACTGGCTGACATAGGAGTGCTACTTCGCATTGTTGCCGTGCAGGGTTAACATCACCATAACACAGGAACTCAGAAAGCCAGCAGCCTTTTCTCTAACCACCAGTTTCTAGAGAACGAGTCAATTGGGTCACTTGGCAGGACAATAACGCAAGAACAATGTCGTAGCTTGAACGGTATTATAATCCACAGCCTCCACGGAACTATGCAGAGGGCATCTTGCCGGTGCATAGTCGTACCTTGGTAAACGAAACACAAAAGGGTCTATATGAGCGCGCTCGGTAATACGCGGTTGTGACCACCGCTGTATTCCGCCGCCTCCCCCAGGAACAAAGTAAATACCTCTCCGGTAATAAGTAAAACTTATAATGGGCGAAAGCGCGCTTGAGAACACGCGGTTGAGACCGCCACCATATTCCGTCGCCTCTCGCAGGAGTTTAAGGGTTTTGCAGACCCTCAGGAAGGGTATGGCGCTGAATTCACCTTCCACGGGATTGTCACAGTCCGCACAGCGTGCGCGACTTCCGCAAAAGGGAAACGGTGATACGCGGTTCAGACTCACCGCTGTACCCCGCTACTTCGCCTCTCCCCTACACAGTACTCACGGTCCTTCAAAGGCCGAGCCGACGGATCCCCATAAGTCTCGGCCACTACAGGAATATCCAAGACGCCTTCTCGCTTCTCCACTCTCGCAGCCGCGAGAGACTCTCGGCGAATAACAGGTTACGCGCAACTTCCGGTGCGCCGCTGACGTCTAAATCCCCCCCCTCCGGGATAGGCCTTCTGGGTAATGTAGTCCGTTAGTGTTTAGGAAGGCGCGACGAGGACGATGTCTGACAAATAGGTCTCGCTTTTGGGACCTTATAAGTATTTAGTTATGCAACTGTTGCATGGCTAAACACTTAATAAGGTCCCAAAGGCGAGACCTATTGGCTATGCCAATGCTTGTTATTGCTAGCGATGCCAACACGGAGGAAGGCAAGGCATATGGGTAGCACAACACTGGTTGCATCATTGCATTTTTTTGGTTTATTGAGGGGCGGAAGGCAGAAGGCAACACATTTGGAGGGAAGGGGCAGAGGTTAACACAGAGGGAGAGACATCGAATCAAGGGCAACAAGGGAGGGCTTAGGGAGGGTCTGGGAGCAAGCACATAGACAACAGAGGGTGGGAAAGGCGGAGGTACGGAGGTACACTGAAGACAACAGAGTGTGGCAGGAAGGGAGGGGCTGGGGGCAAGAAGACAGACAGCGGAGGGTTGGCTATGCCAAAGCTTGTTATTGCTAGCGATGCCAACACGGAGGAAGGCAAGGCATATGGGTAGCACAACACTGGTTGCATCATTGCATTTTTTTGGGTTTATTGAGGGGCGGAAGGCAGAAGGCAACACATTTGGAGGGAGGGGGCAGAGGGTAACACAGAGGGAGAGACATCGAATCAAGGGCAACAAGGGAGGGCTTAGGGAGGGGCTGGGAGCAAGCACATATACAACAGAGGGTGGGAAAGGCGGAGGTACGGAGGTACACTGAAGACAACAGAGTGTGGCAGGAAGGGAGGGGCTGGGGGCAAGAAGACAGACAGCGGAGGGTTGGCTATGCCAAAGCTTGTTATTGCTAGCGATGCCAACACGGAGGAAGGCAAGGCATATGGGTAGCACAACACTGGTTGCATCATTGCATTTTTTTTGGTTTAGTGAGGGGCGGAAGGCAGAAGGCAACACATTTGGAGGGAGGGGGCAGAGGGTAACACAGAGGGAGAGACATCGAATCTAGGGCAACAAGGGAGGGCTTAGGGAGGGGCTGGGAGCAAGCACATAGACAACAGAGGGTGGGAATGGTGGAGGTACGGAGGTACACTGAAGACAACAGAGTGTCGCAGGAAGGGAGGGGCTGGGGGCAAGAAGACAGAGAGCGGAGGGTCGGCGGAAGATGGAGCATGGTGGGTGGTAAGTATGGGAGGGAGACAGGTAAAAAAAGAAGTCAGAGAGCGGAGGGTCGGCGTGAAAAGGAGCATGGTGGGTGGTAAGTATGGGAGGGAGACAGGTAAAAAAAATGAAGGTAGATTATGTATGCTAGCGTGAGGTCTCACACTGATAATCCCTCATCGCGATCACTGTAAAAGCGAAAGTGATCGCGATGACGCACACTAGGGATGCGCGTGCAGCAGCGGGGGAAGGGGTATGGTGCAGAAGGCTGGCGCAGGATGGCTGGGCGAGAAGGGAGGGGGGAATGCGGGGAGCAGCTGTGCGCGTGCACGCCATCGTGCACTGTAGCTTGTCGCCAGCACAAAAAGGTGGGTAGCACTTTCTAAACCCACCTACTAAATGTCTCGCCAGACCAGCGCATGCGCTGGGTCTGGCGAGACCTAAAAAGGATCAGAACTTTGTTAACATCCCACATACTGGAGTACTTTTGTACCGGTGGGGCTGAAAGCCTGGCTCTCCTCAGGAGACTGCATAAAAGAGGGTCTTCTCCTACCACCACTTAGCAGATATCGCTGTTCTAAATGTGTGTTTTAACCTATAGGGGCCACCTTTTGATTCCTCTGAAAGGAAGTTCAGGATATGAAAAAGTTCGGCCCCCATGGGATAGAGACGTAGTTCCGTACATCAAGCAGTCCATCTTGTGCAAGCTGATCTGTATTGAGTGACCGTGCTTTCAGATCATGCTCGGTTGACATAATCTTTAGCTTCTCCCAAAAGAGCTGCAGCTGACCATTGTTCCCAGTAAACATTAGGCTCAACGAGCCCTCCTCCACCAGGCAGTGATGATGATCCTGCAGGTCTGGGAGAATGTTCTGAACAAGGGTGAGATGTCTCGGTGAATCAGAGGAAAGTTTTATCAAAAGAGGAAACCAAGCTTGCGAACTCCAGATCAGGCTGATGAGAACTGCACTTGCACCTTGTCTCTTCATCTAGGCTTCTACCCTGGTGATCATGGCTAATGAGGGAAATGCATAGTTGGTCTCCAAACACAAATCCTAGGAAAAGGCATCCCTCACTTCTGCCTCCAGATATGGTCTCCATCTGAAATATTGTGGTAGTTGATGGGGTCGAGACGAGAGGCAAAAAGATGGAGTCATAATGGTTTTAAATACTTACGGAAGTAGCATCCATGCACTGGAATCATGGAAATGCCTGGATTACCAATTCACTGTCACATTCTTTGTTCCTGGAAGATATTCTGCTGTCACCACTATTTGTTTCTAAAGACAGAAATACCAAAAAATCTTGTACCAGTTCTGCTAATACCATTGACCTTGTGCCTCCCCTCCAAACACTGTCCATCTTCAGATGCATGCAACAGCTCAACCCGTCCTTTACCCAGCATTTGATGGCCAAAAAACCTGCCAGCAGTTTCAGGCATTTGATGCCTAAAGCCAGTTTTTTTTCCATCCACTGACCTCTTGTAATGACTTCTCTGTAACTGGAACCCCATCCGGATAGACTAGCATCTGATTCTAAAAGGATGTCTGAAGTGGACCTAAGACCGCCCTCCCATTCCATGCCTCCATTTGTCGTTACCACCTTATGATTTCCTTTCTGGCTGATATCCTCTGATGGATCTACCGGCTGTGAGAAGTGGGGACGCCTTCTCAGATGTGAGACCTTCAGACATTGAAAGGACCTGTAATGTAGATGGCCCAGGAATATTGCTTGTATGAATGATGAGAGGGGTCCCATAGTCGGAGCCAGTTGTTGTAGTGAGATATTGGTGCTGTTGAGGGCCTTCCTCAAGTCATTTTTGATGTTGGCCATCTTTTTTGTTGGTTATCTTAAATACTCATGGACTCAAATCTAACACAGCTCCCAAGTAGATGGCTTCCTGAAGGTTTTCAAGTATGGATTTCTCCTGATTTATCAGAAACCTGAGACCTGGTTATAAGTATATTGCTAGTGAGAAGGTGTTGCTTCAGTCTCTCCTTTCTGTGGTCCATGATAAGGGTATCAACTAGATATATTATCAGGAATATCCCTCTCACTCGGAGGAAGTCCACCCCTAGACGAAGCAGCTTTGTGAAGAACCTGGGTGCTGTCCATAGACCAAAGGGTAGTGCTGTGAACCTGTATACCTGGTATTTCTAGATAAAGTACAGAAACCTGCGGTGGGGTGTGACTATTGGGACCACATGATAGGCATCCTTGAGATATAACCACAACATCCAATATTGTGGTCGGAGGACATTTCTGAGAAGATGGATTCCTTCAATCTTAAAATGTCTGAATGGCAACCAATCAATAAGAAATCCCCTTGGGTGTACCTGAGAGGGAGTGATGTCTCCTTTTGAAAGTAATGCACTTACCTCCTGATTTATCAGATCTGAGTCGTTGCCCAAAAATATAATTGGCCTCAATTTCCGCCATTGCTTGACCGATCCATAAAATTCAATCTCAAAGCCCCTGACTGTCTAGAATATCCAGACATCGTTTAAAATTTCTCTCCAATTGTGGAAGAATTTTACTATCTGCACTCCTATCAGCACCTGTGTAAGTAATAGCAGACTTACCGGAAAATCATCCTAAGGAGTTGTTGCTGGAACCTTTGAGGGAGCCTCTATTCCCTCTGCCTCTATTGGCTCTGTAGGAGGGAAAAATCTGCCAAATTTGCTGTGGTCTTGCCACTGACCCCTTTGGCTGCACTGAGGACCTTGGCTCTGGAAGTGGCCAGAGGAGTATCCTCACACCCTCCCAGACCCTCTAAAAACCTCTTGGCCAAATTTATTTTTAAAAGAGGGCTGGGCCTTCTCCACTGTTGCAAATGTAGAGGTGTAGTTTCCCAGTTCTTTTAGGAAAGGGTCTCCAAAGAGACCTCCTTGAGTAATTGACACCTCCATATCCCCCACTTTGGGGTCCACCCCTATCAAGAGTGATCTATGTGTTTCAGTAGAAATTACACAGTTCCCGTTTCCCAGGAAGTTGATGGCTCTTTGGGCTGAGTCAGACAATACATCTGGGCAGATAAAGGATCAAGTCTCCCTTGCCTCCTCTGCCATATCTGATATTCTCCTGAGAGGCCTGGGTGTGTCAAGCAACTTAACTTGGTGAGCTTCACAGGATCTGTGTATCCATTTCTTGCGATCCTTGACAAACTTACAGAAATACATGTCCCTTCTTCCATCTATTTTCGAATGTAGTGGCAACCTTGTCATCTAGGATAGGCCTTCAGCATTCGGATCTTAGGCGGTAATTGACACCACCAAATCCCCCACTTTGAGGTCCACCTTTATCATTAGTGATCTACGTTTTTCAGTAGAAAATGCACAGTTCCCATTTCTCAGAAAGATGATGGCTCTTTGGGCAGAGTCAGATAATATATCCACGCAGATAAAGGATCCTGACGAGCTTCACAGAAGTGGCAACCTTATCATCTAGGATGGGCCTTGGGCATTCTGTTCTTAGGTGGTATCTTACTTCTTTATCTTCCAGCTTCCTAAAATGGGCTAACATTATCTGCCCCATCTAGAGTTGGGGACCCTTTTGAAGACTGTTAGAAATGAGGGGACTCTGGTTGGCGCAGGTAAGTACCAGCGACAAGCAGGGACCCTTTACTTCTAGTCAGGGCGAAGGATGACTCTGGTCACTCTGGACTTCTGCACCCTCCCAACTGGAGCGGTACTGCCAGACACCAGACCTGATGGAGGCCTGCTTACAGACACTCCCCGTTCACCAGACACTAGGGGATCCCGCACAATGGGCAGCCCCTCAGGACAGACTAGGCTCCCCACCTGGTGTTCCCTTAAAGAACCATCCAGGCTCTGAGACTGAGGTTGGGCACTACCGGGACATAACCCATTCTCACTCCTTCCCCTTAAAGACAGGACGTGAGGCCCTACACATCTTTCACTACTACAGGACCTAGTTGGGCTACTCTGAGCCACTTCCACCACACTGGGTTTGAAGATACCTGAACCACTCATCTTGGGATCACTCCCCAATGCCTTTCCAGACCCTCTGGACTCCACCAAAAGGTCTGCCTCCAATGTGAGCTCCCTGCGGTCAGAAAACTCACTCTCCAACAGGTGTTGGCATAGCTCTGGAAAACAGGGACTTACAATATGCTCTCCCACAATTGGATCACACAGCCCCCTAGCAGGGTTGACCAAACTATCCTTCACCTCACCATCCAGTGACTCACACATGTACTCCACACCACTCTCCTGAGACTGGCAAGACAGTATCTGACTATCTCTGTCACACAACCCACACTCTTCTGGGCGGTCTTCACACTCACATACCAGGACTTCAATTTTGGGGGAACCCCTCGACCTGCACCTCTCATCTAGAGTCAGCAGAGTGTCCCTCCCACCACTAGGACCATGATCCCCTGCACCAGTTACCCTATTCCTCTCAGGGACACTGCGCACTACTGGAGCTACCTCAGGTCCTTGAACCTCCTGGTGTATGTTAACCCCCTCCTTCAAGTCAGGTGCCAAGTCTGTGTGTGTGTGTACTACTCTCTCAGCACTAAAAAATTCAATATTGCTGCCACCATCGGAGCTGGATTCCTCCTCGCACTCAGCAAAGCTCAATCTCTGAGCTACACACCTTTCTTGTTGCTGGGCTGAGACACTCATGGCCTGAAGCCTCCCGAGCTCCATATCAAACTTCCTCATTATCAAGTCATGCTCCATTTGCATTTTCTTTTCTTCCAGAGCCAGCTTTTTGCTTTCCAGGTCCAGTTGTCCATTTAGTTTCGCCATCTCTATCTCATGAACTCTGGTTTCCTTCCTGTCGGCCAACTCCTCTGGCGACAGGCCTCTGCCCAAGCAAGCGATGCTCTCTGCCCGCTCAATTTCCTCCACTTCATCAGAGTCTTTTCTTGACTCCATCCAGACCCTCAGCGCCTTGCAAAGATCTACTTTGAGCTTGCATCCAACAATGGGGACTTTGAATTTCCTGCAGAAGCCCTTCAGCTGGGCCTTGGTGTAGCTCTCTAATCTCTCTTCTTCCCATTCCATATCATCCATTCCAGAGACTATACAGGCTGCCCTTCCTGCAGGGAGTGAACCAGGCATGGTTTCTCAAAAATGGAGATTCTTGGCAAAAAAAAAAAAAATCAATAGTTATGTGGCTGCGTTACTAGTCTGCACTCACTATGTGGCGATCAATGATTTACTGTATACAAACTACAAATGCAAACCCGAAAATCCTCACCACTGCCTCCAATGTTAGAAATGAGGGGACTCTGGTTGGCGCAGGTAAGTACCAGCGACAAGCAGGGACCCTTTACTTCTAGTCAGGGCGAAGGATGACTCCTCAGAATAACCCCTGCTCACCCTCTAGGTGCGTGGCGCGAGCAGTCCAGGCTAAACCTCAGGCGTACACGGTTAAGCAATTGCAATTATACATACAGTAAACCCTTTGCATGCACCACAAACGGACACCAATCAGGTTGTATACGAAAATAAGGCTTTTATATAGTTTCAGCAGATTCAGTACAAGGCCCAGTAACTGTGAAACGGTGGGGCTGCAATTTCTATAAATATGGTAAAGTTCTCTTTGTTACAGAAAGTTCTTAGGCGGGCACAAAGGTGACTGTGGGCCTCAGCGCACTTCGCGCTGAGGCGGCAACCGGGAAGCACGCGGCAGACGACAGGGAAATCAGAACATTGCGGACCCTGGATCTGATGCGAGCTCGCGGTTGAGTTCGTAAGTACAGTACCTTGTTTCTTGATGTGAAGGCGGGTGCGGGATTTCAGTGGCTCTTGGTCAGAAGGGCGAGGCGGCGTCTGGGGCTCCCACACTTCACGATGGGGGTCTGATCCTTCAGGCTCATGGCAAGAGCGGGGGTGTTTACAGGTGGCAAGTGAACAAAGCGGGGCAGCCGGGCACGCAGTCTACGTCCGGGCCGTCCAAGGCTTGAGGATGCTCACAACGCTGATTCCGGCGGGAGGGGTGAAGGTGCACAGCGAGCCTCCGGCGAGCGAGGTGACGGGGCAGCCCAGCACGGCGTCGGGGGAGCGGCTCAGATCGAGTGAGGCTCTTCCCAAGGCAGGGGCGGCTAAGCAGTCAGGTCACGGCTCAAGAAAGGGCTGGGGGGCACAAAAGTCACGACTCCGGCGAGGGAAGGAACACCACAGTCCAGCGGCGGGCGAGTGAAGGTCAGGTTGAGCCCAATGGTCCTGGGGCTCAGTTCAGGAGGCAAGCTCACTTACAAGCCCTTGGAGATCGTTTTGAAAAGCACAAGTCTTGAAAGTACAAATAAAGCAAAGTCTTGAGCAAAAGGTTCCTCTTCTCTCCTTTGGCAGCAAGGTCACCACTGCAGGCCAGTCCCACAGGATAGGGACAGTCTTCCTCCTTACAGCTTTCCCGGTGCCTCCTCCTCAGGCAGAGATTCTTCTCGGGTTAAAAGCGGATCTGATTTCTTAGGAGCAGGGCTCCTTCATTTATACTGCATTTCTTTTGTTCTCCCAGGCCAGGGGGGCCCTTGCCTAGTTCAGTCCGGTTCTGGAGCACTTTGTTGACGCGATGCAGGCTTCTTCTTTCAGAGTGCAGGGCAGGGTGATCAGACGCTCCACAGGGGGCGGAGCCGGCATTGTGGTGGCAGAGCACTGTCCTATTCAGAGTCCAGGTGTACTCCTCCCACCCATCTACCTGTCAATCTTTCTATTCACCACCAGGCTACCTAGCCCTGCCCATCTGTGTTCCCCCAGCCCTGTCACTCACGCAAGCCAGACAGCAGGTACACATCACGCAGAGGCGGGCTGAAATGGTTAGGCAAGCAAAGGCCAACTTTCTAAAAGTGGCATTTGCAAACGCAGAATATTAAAATAAACCTTACGAAAAGATGTACCTTATTATTCTGAGTTCAGGCATACTAAACTCGATCTTCTACCATGTTCCCTGGGCATGTTAGGATCATAGGATGTAACAATCTTAACAGCCCATTCTGGCCTATGAGAACAGGGTAGCCTTACAATAGTGAAAAACGAAAATGGCTGTAATTCACTATTAGGACATGCCACATACATCTTGGCTTATCCTACCTTATGCTTACAATGCACCCTGCCCTTGGGCCTACCATAGGGGTGACCAACATGAAATTAAGGGAAGGTTTAGGGACTGGCAAGTGTGTGCACTTGCCAGTCAGCATGTCAGTACCAGACTGCACGCAGGTTCTGCAATGGCAGACCCTAGACACATTTAACCAGGCCGCTTCTGTGGGTGGCACAACCAGTGCTGCAAGCCCACCAGCGGCATTTGTATTTACACACCCTGGCACTCCTGGTGCACTTTAATGGGGTCTGACAGTAAACCAAATAAGCCAATCATGGAATCCAACCAACATATCAATTTACAATGGGGAGAGCATAGGCACTTTAGCACTGACCGGCAGTGGTAAAGTGCCCAGAGTCATAAAACAGCCAACAACAGGTCAGTAAAAATGCAGGAGGAAGGCAAAAAGTTTAGGGATGACCCTGCAAAAAGGGCCAAGTCCAACACTACCCCCTTCCAGCCAAAACGCAGGGCAGACCAATCACCACCGTGATGGTCTTCCCTGCTTGGTGCGATAGGACAAGGACCTGGCCCGCAACTGCAGGGGCAGACTCCAGTCCTACGCCAATCTGAACCTATTGGAATCCCTCTATCCATACTCTCAGGGCCCACCAAGCCAATCCATGGGGAACCCTTCTCCTCACCTGTGGACACCACCTGTGCAGCACCTAACCTTAACTGGCTCACAGGTGTGTCCCAACAGACAGACAGCAAAATGCCACAGTGGCTACTGACAGTAGTCCGGGATGAGACCCAGGTCTTATGCCTCTCAGGGCTCTCAAACCTCTGTGGCGCCAGGGAGCGGGGAGCAGTAGCCCCAGGTGCTTGGCAACCTTTGTCCATTCTCCCTCCTGTCAGGTCAGGTCTGATATCCTAGCACTGACCCACCAGCCCCAGGCCTGTACCCGGCGGGTGGATCAAAGACTGGGGTGGCCTCTCCCACACCCGGTCCTCCTCCTTGGGGCTCTGTACCCTCCCACTTGGAGTGGTACCCCCTTCCAGAATTGCCGGGCACCTGTGGCAGGTGTCCTGCGCAATTCGCCCACCAGTTCAGGGGTTCTATCCTGCAACTGGGCGTCCAGGTCAGGGGGGACACCCTGAACCTGGCTCTCCAACCTAGGGTCTAAACCCTTCAGTTGAGCCGGGGTCAGAGGCGAGGACTCCCTCCCTCTGTATCCCCTTCCAGATGGCTGTACCCTCCCACCTGGAGTGGTACACCAAAAAGACAGATTGGTAGGGACACTGATTACAGATGCCCCTCCCTCCAGGTCAGACAACACCTGAACCTGGCGCTCCAACCTAGGGTCTAAACCCTCAGGCTGCACCGGGGTCAGAGGCGAGGACTCCCTCCCTCTGCACCCAACAGTGACAGACTTAGGCCCCACTCTAGAGCTACCTGGTGGACCCCCACAAATCTGCATGAGATGAAGAAGTTTTTGGGTTTTACTTTTTGATGGGCTTGATAAGGGAACAGTCCATGGCTTCATATTGGTCTACCAGTCCATTGATGGCAACAGCCATATTTCCTGCAATAATGAATCATGATCGGTATTTACTTGTGCTCTGGATGCTGCATTTTGTTGATAATGCTTCGGTATTGCCATAAGATCACCCTGACTGTGACCGTCTTTTTAAGATTCGGCCTGTTCTTGATCACTTTGTAGATCAATTTTCAGAGATCTATACTCCAGGGAAAGAAACAGCTGTTGATGAGTCTTTAGTCCTGTTCAAGGGCCATTTGGTTTTTAGACAGTACATTCCTAGCAAGAGGGCATGTTATGGAATTAAGATGTATATGTTATCTGAGAGTAGGACAGGATATGTCTATAATTTCCGGGTGTACACTGGTAGGGATTCCACTATTGTCCTCCCTGGTTGCCCGTCCACTTTAGGAGTTTCAGAGAAAATTGTGTGGGAACTTGCTTAAGGACTTTTTTAACAAAGGTCACCATTTGTTCCTAGATACCTGCTACACTGCTGTGCAATTGTTTAGGGATTGTTCAAAGTGGACACTCTTGCTTGTGGCACAATCCGCTCTAACCGTAAAGGTTACGCAAAAGAGCTTGTTTGCAAGAAGCTTCAGAGAGAACAGTGCAGTGCCTTGCATTGTGATTAACTGCTAGCAGTGAAATTTGTGGACAGGAGGGCTGTGAACATGCTGACTATCAACCATAATGAAAGTACTTCACCTGTGGCTGTTCGGGGTCAGGTTGCTGAAGTGCGCAAACCTGTTTGCACTGTAGACTACAATAAGCACAAGGGTGGTGTTGAGAGAGTAAATCAGAGGTTGGAACCTTACACTGCTATTCATGAGGCTTACATTTGATATAAAAAGTTGGCCATCCATCTTTTCAATTTAGTAAATGTTAATGCTTTTGTTGTGTTCAAGGAGTGTTCTCCAGCATCAAAGATGACTTTTGTTCAGTTTCAGGAGTCTGTGATAAGCAGCCTTTTTGTAGTAGAACAGGCTAGTGTTCCTAGCGTTGGAGTGGTGGAGGATTTGGCTAGATTAAAAGATCGCCACTTTCCCAATTTAATTCCTACCACGCCCAAAAAAACCCAATCCCTGTAAGAGATGTAGAGTCTGTTGAAAAGAGGTATGCAGAAGGAGATTGGTATGCACTGTGCTGATTGCCTTTCTAATCCTGGACTGTGTGTGCCCATATGTTTCAGATTGTATCACACTCAAAAGAATTTTTGGGATCAACTGTGAGTCTAATGGTGTACTGCCTGGTCTGTATGATTTTTTATTTGTTGTTCAGTTTCAGGGTTGGAATTAGAGTGATGTCTTTAGTTACAGCTGTTGTGTTTGTAGTTATACTTTTGAATCTAGTCCCAACTGGTTTGTATTTTCTTTCTTTCTAAAAACAAATTTGACAGTGTGCGTGGACTGGCGCTTGGCTGGTGGTGTACATGGGCTGGTGCTTGGCTGGCAGTGTCTGTGGGCTGGCACTTAGCTGGCAGTGTGCGTGGGCTGGCACTTGCTGGCGGTGTGCGTGGGCTGGTGCAAGGTTGGTGGTGTGGGTGGGCTGGTGCTTGGCTGGCAGTGTGCGTGGGCTGGTACATGGCTGACAGTGTGTGAGTAGTGACTTGCTTCTGGTCATTACACACTCTGCTAGCCAAACGCCACTTCACACACTATGTCAACGACCAGCTTGCATGATTGTTGTGTCAGTCATGTTGGCGTATGAAATATGAAATTGATAGGCCCTTGAATGGCGCTGTCTGTTGATGTGAATTTTCTAATGTGCTGGGCCTGCGGCTGGCGGTGTGAATGGTCTTGGGTGTCAAGTTTGAAAGGTGTGTGAATGGCCTGTAAAGAGGTTGGTGCCTTGCCTTTACAGCTCACGAGCTGTGAGATTGGTTAAGGTGTTTCACCTTTTAATTATTAACAGTGTCTTTCCTTTTTGTGAAATCTCTAGTTATTAAAATTGTATCCTCTGAACCTTCTTTCACCCTTCTGCCAAATCCAACCAGTATGTGTGTGTACTTAAGAAATTGTTCGACTTGAACAATATTTGTCTTTTCTGACTCTCTCACCAGGGTGTACATTGTCTCTGCATTGTCTGTTGATGTGAGTGTTGTATTGTGCTGGGGCCGCAGCTGGTGGTGTGAAAGTGTGTGTCAAGTATGAAAGGTGTGTGAATGGCCTGTAAAAAGGTTGGTGCCTTGTCTTGGCTTTACAAGCTGTGAGTCATTGGTTCAGGTTTTTAACCTTTTAAATATTAACAGTGCATTTCCTTTTTGTGAAATCTCGTGTTAATAAAATATACATTTTAAGCCTTTCACTCACCCTCGTGCCACATCCAACCAGTATATGTGTGTACTTGAGGAACAGCTGGATAGGCAGTCATATTTGCCTCATCTATCTTTCTGTGCTAAGGTGTAGTCTGTCTCTAGGGAAAATTTGCCAACTTTAGATATTACTTTTAACCCAAAATATGGGGAGAGCTGGGTGGTGTGCCTCTCATAGATCCCAACAAGTTTTTTTACTCACAATGCCGTGCAAACCTCAAAATCCGACTATAGTCTACAGTCATGCATTTATCTTGCATTACTGTATCATGATATTCTGGTATCAGAAAAAACACAATTTTCCTACCATCCAGCATTCCCCACAGGTCTCCCGATAAAAATGGTACCTCACTATCGTGGGTGGGCCAAGCACCTGCGACAGGAAAGGACCAAAAATGTTTTGAGGGGACATCAAAATTACCTATCACAAAATAACCTGATTTTGCAAGGGGGGTCACTTGGGTTTTTGGCCCGGGCTCGGCGGTCATCTTGGGAAACTACCAAACCCACACATTTCTGAAAACTAGACACCCGGGGGAGTCCAGCGGGGTATGGCTTCCATGGACCCCCCAACGTTTTCCTACCCAAAATCCCCTGCACTAGGGTGTATAGGTTTGCTAGGTTTCCCTAGGTGCTGGCAGAGCTAGGGTTCAAAATGTACAGCTAGGCACTCTGCCAAAAAAGGGTCAGTTTTCATTGTAAAAATGTGGTGTGTCTATATGACGTTTGGGCCATTTCCTGTCGTGGGCACTAGGCCTACACACACAAGTGAGATAACATTTTTATCAGAAGACTTTGGGGAATGCGGGGTTGCTGGAAGCTTGTGGATCCACGCAGATTCCAAAACTTTCCATCACAGAAATAGGAGGAAAACTTGTTGTTTTTTTGTGTGCAAAGTTTGAGGTTTGCAGGGGATTCTGGGTAACAGAACCTGGTGAGAGCCACATAAGTCACCGCCCTCCTGGTTTCTCTGGGTGTCCAGTTTTCAAACATGTATAGGTTTGCTAGGTTTCCCTAGGCACCGGCAGAGCTAGGGTTCAAAATCTACAGCTAGGTACTTTGCAAAAAAAGGGTCAGTTTTCACTGTAAAAATGTGGTGTGTCTACAAAGCGTTTTGGGCTGTTTCCTGTTGCAAGCACTAGGCCTACCCACACAAGTAAGGTACCATTTTTATTGGAAGACATTGGGGAATGTGGAGTGGGTGGAATTTTGTGGACCCACGGAGAATCCAGAACTTTCCATTGCAGAAAAGTGAGTAAAATGTGTATTTCTTTAAACAAAGTTTGAGGTTTGCAAGGGATTCTGGGTAGCAGGACCTGGTGAGAGCCACACAAGTCACACCCTCCTTGACTCCCCTGGGTGTGCAGTTTTCAGAACAGTATAGGTTTGCTAGGTTTCCCTAGGTGCTGGCAGAGCTAGGGTTCAAAATCTACAGCTAAGCACTATGCAAAAAAAGGTCAGTTTTCAGTGTAAAAATGTAGTGTGTCCACATTGCATTTTGGGCCATTTCCTGTTTCAGGCACTAGTCCTAGCGACATAAGTGAGGTACCATTTTTATTGAAAGACTTTGGGGAATACGTGGTGGGTGGAATTTTGTGGAGCAACACAGATTCCTGAACTTTCCATCACAGAAATGTGAGGAAAATGTGTGTTTTTTTTTTTTACAATGTTTGAGGTTTGCAAGGGATTCTGGGTAACAGAACCTGGTGAGAGCCACAGAGACACCCCCTCCTGGACTCTCCTGGGTGTCTAGTTAACAAAAATGTATGGGTTTGCTAGGCTTCCCTAGATGCCGGCAGAGCTAGGGTTCAAAATCTACACCTAGGCACTTTGCAAAAAAAAAGCTCAGTTTTAACTGTAAAAATGTGGTGTGTCCACGTTGCGTTTTGGGCAGTTTCCTGTCGTAGGCACTAGGCCTACCCACACAAGTGAGGTACCATTTTTATCGGAAGACTTTAGGGAATGCCGGGGGTAGAATTTTGTGGATCCATGCAGATTCCAGAGCTTTCCATCATAGAAATGTGAGGAAAATGTGTTTTAATTTTTTAAAGTTTGAGGCTTGTAAAGGATTCTGGGTAACAGACCTGGTGAGAGCCACACAAGCCACCCCCTTCTGGACTCCCCTGGCTGTCGAGTTTTCAAAAATGTATAGGTTAGCTATGTTTTCCTAGGTGCTGGCAGAGCTAGGGTTCAAAATCTACACCTAGGCACTTTGATGCAAAAAAGGGTCAGATTTCACAGTAAAAATGTGGTTTGTCCATGTTGCATTATGAACTGTTTCCTGTCACTGGCATTAGGCCTACACACACAAGTAAGGTACCATTGTTTGCAGAAGACTTTGGGCAATGTGGGGTGCATGTAATTGTGTGGATCCATGCAGATTCCAGAACATTACTTCATAGAAATGTGAGGAACATGTTTTTTTTTTTAAGTTTGAGGTTAGCAAGGGCTTCTGGGGGTATACAACCTTTACAACGCAACTTTTACAACGCACTACACTTACAACGCATTTTTTACAACGCAACATCCACTACAACGCATTCCATTACATCGCAGGACACTACAACGCATTTTTAAAAACTACCTTTACAACGCATTCCATTACATCGCATACTACCTTTACAACGCATACCATTACAACGCATAATATTACATTAAAACCCCTACACTATCCAACACTTACCCTACTGTTGCACCCCCTGGAGTTAGAATAGTAATTTTTACCCCTATACTATCCAACACTTACCCTACTGTTGCACCCCCTGGAGTTAGAATAGTAATTTTTACCCCTATACTATCCAACACTTACCCTACTGTTGCACCCCCTGGAGTAAGAATAGTAATTTTTACCCCTATATTATCCAACAATTACTCTACTGTTGCACCCCCTGGAGTAAGATTAGTAATTTTTACCCCTATACTATCCAATACTTACCTTAAATGCAATGTAATATTATGCGTTGTAATGGTATGCGTTGTAAAGGTAGTATGCGATGTAATGGAATGCGTTGTAAAGGTAGTTTTTAAAAATGCGTTGTAGTGTCCTGCGATGTAATGGAATGCGTTGTAGTGGATGTTGCATTGTAAAAAATGCGTTGTAAGTGCATGCGTTGTAAAAGTGTGCGTTGTAACGACATACATCCCCATCTGGGTAATAGAACCTGATGAGAGCCACACGAGTCAACCCCTCCTGGACTCCCCGGGGTGTCTAGTTTTCAAATATGTATAGGATTGCTAGGCTTCCCTAAGTTGCAGCAGAGCTAGGGTTCAAAATCTACAGCTAGGCACTTTCTAAAAACAGTTTCAGTTTCTATATAGCCGGTACACAATGAAAAACCACTCCAAGACGCTGATCAGTTATTGGCTCTGGGTTCCTCGGATTCTTGGTAAACCTACAAGTCCTATATATCTCCACAACCAGAAGCGTCCAGCGGATGTAACGGTATATTGATTTTTAAAAATCTGTTATAGTGAAATCGACAGGAAATGGCCCATAAGCAATGTGGACACACCACATTTTTACTGTGAAAACTGACACTTTTTTTGCAAAGTGCCTAGCTGTAGATTTTGAACCCTAGCTCTGCCAGAACAAAAGGAAACCTAGCAAACCTGTATATTTTTTAAAACAAGACACCCAGGGGAGTAGAGGAGGGGTTGACTTGTGTGGCTCTCACTAGGTCCTGTTACCCAGAATACCTTGCAAACCACATACATCGTAAAAACACATTTTCCTCACATTTCTGTGCTGGAAAGTTCTAGAATCTGTGTCTGTCCACAAAATTCCACCCACCACACATTCCCCAAAGTCTTTGGATAAAAATAGTACCTCACTTCTGTCGTTAGGCCTAGTGCCTGGGAAAGGAAACAGCCCGAAACGCAAAGTGGACACACCACATTTTTACAGTGAAAACTGACCTTTTTTTTGCAAAGTGCCCAGCTGTAGATTTTTAGCCCTAGCTCTGCCGGCACCAAGGGAAGACTAGCAAACCTATACATTTTTGTGAACTAGACACCCAGGGGAGTCCAGGGGGTGACTTGTGTGGCTCTCACCAGGTTCTGTTTGTTACCCAGAATCCCTTGCAAACCTCAAACTTTAAAAATAAAATATATATTTTGCTTAAATATCTGTGATGGAAAGTTCTGGAATCTGCATGGATCCACACAATTCCACCCACCCAGCATTCCCAAACGTCTTCCGATGAAAATGGTACCTCACGTGTGTGTAGGCCTAGTGCCTGGGACAGGAAATGCCCATAAAGCAAAGTGGACACACCACATTTTTACTGTGAAAACTGGCCCTTTTTTGCAAAGTGCCTAGCTGTAGATTTTGAACCTTAGCTCTGTCAGCACATAGAGCAACATAGCAACTATACATTTTAGAAGCTAGACACCCAGGGGAGCCCAGAAGGGGCTGACTTCTGTAGCTCTCACCAAGTACTGTTACCCAGAATTTCTTGCAAATCTCAAACTCTTTTTTAAAAAAAAAAAAAACATTTTCCTCATATTTATGTGATGGAAAGTTCTGGAATCTGCATGAATCCACAACATTTTACCCACCCCACATTTCCCAAAGTCTTCTGCAAAAAATGGTACCTCAGTTGTGTCGCTAGGCCTAGTGCCTGAGACAGGAAACAGCCCAAACGCAAGTTGTATAGTTGTATATCCACATTTGTATAGTGAAAACTGAGTGTGCCCTCAGCTCCTGCTAATCAGGTAGCCAGGGTCTGGGCCTATGTTCTTTCCCTAAATCTGCATTGAAGCCGAAACCCAATTTGCATCTCTGGCCACAGGTCAGCCCCTGGCAAATGGTACCACAGGTATCCAGGGCACTGTGACCACAGAAGGCCTCTAAGGGCTGCAGCACTTATTGTGTCACCCTTAGAGGTCCTGTACCTTTACACTCACACACTGCCTTTGCAGGTTGCGTGTTGTGGTGCAAAACAAAGTGAAAAGTCGACATGGCTCACATTCCTGTGTGCCATGCCTACAACCCACTGCCCTGGCATAGGTCAGTCACCCCTCTAGCTGGGTGCACTATACCAGTGGGGAGGGTATAGGTGCATGAGCCATGTAGCCCTAAAGTGTCTAAGTTCATTCTTAGACATTGTAAGTGCAGTGATGCCATTAAGAGGATATGGTGCTGGGAATTTGTCATTACGAACTCCACAGCACCATAATGGCTACACTGAAAACTGAGAAGTTTGGTATCAAACTTCTCAGCACATTAAACCCACACTGATTCCAGTGTGGGATTTAATGAAAAATGCACACAGAGGGTATCTTAGAGATGCCCCATGAAAATTAACCTACCACTAGTGTCCAGGCTGACTGGCTGCTTTTAGCTGCCACCACCAGACATGTTTCTGGAACCCTGAGTCGAGAGCCTGCTGTTCTTGGGGGCCTGAAACAATGAACATCCTGGGACGAGGTGCCAAGCCTCCTCCCCCAGGATGGACAGGGTTCACGAAGGGGAAGCTTCAAAGGCTTGCCGGCTTTGTGAGATTCCCCAGGCCATTTTCTGCATTCAGCAACTGGTCCCCACTGGTTCTGACCACCACATTGGGAGGGAGAACCAGTGGGAAAAACAAGTGAGGACGAGAGGTGTGCCAACCTCTGCCAACTCCAACCCTCAGGTGGGGGAGGGGAAGTAAAGCACTACTCTCGGTCTCTGCCATCTTGCAGATGGGGGACTCAGCCAACCAGGGAAAGGCTTATGCCCCCCTCCCACGGGTGGCATAATAGGGGGGGTACCCAACCCAGGGAAGGGACCCATTGGTCTCAACCTTCTTATCTACCTGTAACACCCCTAAATCTAGTATTTAGGGGCAACCCTGAACCTTGCTTCCTCAGACCAGAAGAAACTGCAAGAAAAGGAGAAGAAGGACCAAACAGCCGTGCCGAAGCTAACAAGAGGAAGACGCCTACTGGCTTGGCCCCAGCCCTACTGGCCTGTCTCTACCTCAAACCTGCTCCTACGAAATCCCGATGTGTCCTGCAGCCAGCAATCTCAAACACCCCGGAGGACCTGCCTGCCTTCAACCACTAAGACTGAGTCTCCTGTGAACACCGAATTTGTTCATCTGCGGCCGGAACCCACAAATCTGCACCACTCTTCACCCGCTGTCCAGGGCCCAGGCTTGAGTGGGCAAACACCACAAGGAGGTCCCCCTGACAATCCTGACTCGAGATCTGGCAAACCCTGACCTGCCTCAAACCTCCAGCCGACACCTGTAGCTTAAATCCGGAAAGGTCCCCCACCCCGACCAGGAGCTTGTAAGAAGATCTGACCCTAAAAGGCACCCCTGCACCCAACGCCCTACGGCCTTGGGTGTCCAAACCAATGGTGCCTAACCAACCCCCAACTTCCTAACTTACCTCTCGAAGTGGTGGTCGCACCCAGAAGACCTTCATCTCCAAGCCTGCAGAGCCTTTGCAAACAGGAGGTTCTCCATTGCAAACAACAGGGTGCCCGATGTCGAAACTGCACCCGCCCACCCTAGTGCCGCTGAGGGAGCACCTTTGGTGCTACTTTGTTTCCCCATTTGCCCTGAGCTAATGTCGAGGAGCTTTGCTCCCACAACCAAGTGGCCTGCTCGTCAGCAGCCAACAACCTGAGGCCCCCTATTCCCCACTGGATAACATTGGGCCTCAGCACTCTGCATCCGGCCATCCTAGTGCCGCTGAGGGTGTAACAAGAGTTGATCCCTGACCCTGGGGGACCCCTGAGTCCACCCCCAGAACCTCAACTTCCACTACCAGATACTTACCTTAAAACCGATAACACTGTTTTCCTCCATAGGATAACATTGACTGTTTTTCTTGGAAAAGTTTCCAAGTGTGGAGTTTGAAAAACTAAAGAAATTCTTTAAAACTGTACTATTTAACAAAAACGATTTTACTTACCTGTTTACAGGAAATGTCCCAAAGTAGTATCCAGATATACTACTCTGTTTAGGAAAAGTAATCTCAAAAGTAACTTACCTGTAATCTTATTGAAAATCCTATACAAAGTACATGTACTTTATTTACAAAGCATTGCTTTTCTCAGAAACAATACTGTAAGTGACAAAACAAAGTGCATTTACAATTGCAATCCAAACTGTGTTACAAACTGTATATTTACTACAAAGTACTTATCACTTACCTGTACCAGGCTTGCTTGGTTCTAGGAAATAAAATAACTAAAAGAATATTTTTATTCAAAAACAATTGGTCTGAAGTTCAGTCTTTGAGTGTGTGAATTCATTTGCTGACTGAGTGTGTACAACAAATGCTTAACACTGTCCTCTGATAAAGCCTTACTGCTCGACCACATTACCACAAATAGAGAGCGAGGTGCTATCTAACTTTACCTCTGCCTATCTTTGGGGTTCTACTCGACTCTGTGTACACTATACCTTTCTTTGGTATAGCATATACAGAGCCAGTTTCTTACATTGGTGGATCAGCAGTGGGATATACAACTTTGCATTTGTTGGACTACTTGGTTACCACCTGATCACACAACAGAACTCTTACATTTTCTTTAGAATTCTGATTTTTGAAATTGGCATTTTTTTGCAAAATTACAAAAAGTCTTGCTAGGGCCTTGGTTAAGTCCCTATAGAATTTTTGAAAAATAAAAAGTCACTGTAGCTAGAGTTAGAGGGGTTAGAGTTTTTTTTTTAACAATGTCTCAAAACAACAACGCAGCTGTTAGTGAAAATAACGACAATGTCATAGAGGACATGGGTGAGCAGCTTTACCTCACCCCTTACCTTCACTTGTCTTTCAAGGAGGTAAGGTCCCTATGCAAAATTAAAAACATAGCCATGGGGTCCCATACCACCAAGCTAAAGCTCCAGGAGCTATTGGCTGGGTATGCTAAGGACCACCCATCTGAAACTGGTGAAGACCAGTCAGATGAGGAAGAAGAGTGCGAGGATGACCAGGTAGATCAACCTCCCTCACTTCATAGGGAGAAAAGGGCCCCAGTGGCCCTGACTCCAAGAATCAACCTCTCAGTACCTAGATCCCACACAGGTGAGTCAGGCACTACTAAGGACATTGAGGTAAGCCTCAATGAGGAGGACAGCCTTTTAGCAATGTTGACCAAAAGACTGGATCTAGAGACCAGGTTAATGGCTCTAGAAAGAGAGAGAGCAGAAATGGGCCTAGCACACATCAATGGTGGCAGCAATTTACTTAATAAGGATAAAGAGCAATCGTATGATCCTAAAATCCCCTAAGGGATTGTCCCTAAATATGAAAAGAGTGATGATATCACAAAATGGTTAACACAAGCGAGAGATGTGCGGTTCCTACAGAATGAAAAGTCTGGAGGAAAGGAGTTATCCGAAGTCAGACTTACACCTAGTGAATGTGAATGCACAAGGGAGGGGGGTCCCTTTAGGGTGGAACTAAAACCCTCACACACCCAGCAAGCTAGGTGTCATGCTTCAGGACCTCAATAAAAATAGCCCACCCCTTACTCTCCTTCTCTTTGTTGTACATATTCAGCGCGGGTGACCCCCGCAGGAGATTCAAGGTTACCTATAGTGCCAATTGACTCTACTAGGTCCTTTGTCCCTCCAATAACTATGGAAGGGGAACTAGGCATCAGCTACGGTGAAGACGCTGTGTCTGATATTTTAAGAACACCATCGCTCTTGGTTACCGACGGCAGCATAGCTTCTGGTTCCCAGTCGGATGACTGGACGAATTTAACAGCTTTGAAGAAGGAATGGCTAAAAATAACCATACATGGAGCAATGATGACTGAGTACCTGAGGGCTAACATCGCACCCAATGGTCTCATTGTCAATTTAGTACCTCGATTGTTCCTGGATGATCCTCTATTTAAGAAAGAATGGTCCCTGGTGTCATGGAAATGCACCAGGGATCTGTTGGTTCTTATCATAGGGACAGCCAAGAGATTGGCTGATGCCATCATTGCACGCATTCAAGACCTTGAAAGTACCATGAAACCCGCCACTCAATCTGCAATTTTTAAAAACAAATTAGCAGAGATTAATCAGGAGATCTCTGAAAGCAGGGAGTTTTTGCTAAAACAAAAAATAACGAAGCTACAGAAAGATATCTCCAGATTTGACAAAGAAAGAGTCTTTCCTTATCTCAAGGCAGACTATGTCTCAAATAGGACAGGCTATTCAAGTGATGAGGACTCCAATCAGAGTAGGAGGGGCTCATCCAGCGACTCCAGCACAGGGAGTTGGAATAACAGGAATCAGAGAAAAACCAATACACGGTTGTACCACAACCAAGGTGGACCCATGTTCCCTGTCCCCCCTCAGCCTCCGTTTTGGCAATACCCTATGTTTCCTCAATACCCGCCACAATTCTACCCTGGTAATAACCCGAAACCTTTTTTAGGCAGAGGCTGGGGCAGAGGAAGAGGGCGAAGGCGAGGCCAACAGCAAACCACACCAGAGGAAGAGGGCGAAGGCGAGGCCAACAGCAAACCACACCACACGTTCAATGGCAAGATCAACCTCAGCCACAAATGGAAACTCGAAGCAGAAGGAGGGGACAGAGGGATTAGTCATTAACCTTTCCAACAGATCCTTAAGTGACACAGAGGAAGATGTCATAAGGAAAGGACTGGGCTTTGTACCCACTCCCAGAGTACACAAGTTTGAGTTGATTTGTGAGGTTCAGAACTTCTTTCGGAAAATACGCCTCAGAGCATACTTTCATGACGAACCTTTGGCCGAGTCCATTGACACTGGCCTACATAAGGCTTCCACCTTTACCCCTACTAACAGCATGATTCCCTCGGAGGTACTCACCTTTGAGAAGGCTGTACTAAAAGACCTGGATAGAGTTCAGAATAAGAGTGTAACGTATAACAACCTGACTCGCAGAGAAAGGGAAGCGGCTAGTACGTTGGCAGCCGACACCACTATCACCATCAAACAGGCTGACAAGGGAGGTGCCACAGTAATCCAGTCTACCAAGGACTATGAAACAGAATGCTTACGACAACTTGGTGATAGAAAATACTATACTCCCATTAACCTTGATCCCACGGCGAGATTACAACTAACAATAGCAAGCAAGGTGATGGAGGCGGAAGCTAACGGTTGGATTACAAAGAAGGAAGCAGATGTTCTAACTACTACCAATCCTGTTACACCTTATTTCTATACACTACCTAAGGTACATAAGGGCACCATTCCTACACCTGGGAGACCTATTGTCTCTGGCATTGGCTCCCTCTTAGGACCCCTATCAAAATTCTGCGATCACTTCCTACAGCCCCTGGTTAAAGAGACACCGTCCTATATCAGGGACACGACTGATATTTTGAACACGATTGAGGGGATACATGATACCGAGAACATCGATCTACTAGTGACATTGGATGTAGAGGCCCTCTATACTAGGGGTGGGCGGAATTTGCGTAATCGCGTTACGCAAATCTCCGCGAAACGGTAAAAAATCTCCGCGAACGCGCAGAAGTTCCGCGAACACGCGGAATTGCTTGTTCGCGATACTTTTTTCCTGTTCGCGATCGCTGTTTGCGTGCTCGGGGTGAAATATCTCGCGAACACGCATATTGAGAACGCGAACAAGCAAAAAATTTCGCGAAGTCGCGGAACGCAGATTTTTGGCCAATTTCGCGTTCTCCGCGGAACGCGAAATTACCCAAATTCCGCAAATTCCGCGAACGGAACGGAATTTACCGCCCAGCCCTACTCTATACCAACATCCCGCAACAGGCTACCCTGTCTGTGATAGAGGCAGCCCTACATAAAAGAGAATGGACATCTCCTACTCCTATAACATTCATTATGGACCTGGCCACATTAGCTCTCACAGAAAACTACTTTGCATTTAAAGATAATCTCTACCATCAATCCCAAGGTACTTCCATGGGGAGTACCTTTGCCCCTAGTGTGGCCTGCCTTTATATGGCGGCTTTTGAAGATGCAGTAATAATGAATGTGGACAACCCCTATGGCTCAAACCTCACCCTTTGGAAACGTTACATCGACGATGTCATCATCTTATGGAAAGGGGATATATCCATCTGTAACGAATTCTGTAATTGGATCAACACTAAGAACCAGTTTCTGAAATTCACACGTCACATCTCTGACTCCGACATCCCCTTCCTGGATTTAAACATCAGACTGACATCCACAGGGTTGAGTCCTAGTCTGTACAGAAAACCAACTGACAAAAACAGTTTACTTCTTTACAGCAGTCACCACCCTAAGGCCTTACGCGACAACTTACCTTTTGGCCAATTCCTTCGACTCAGGAGAAATTGCAGTTCCATTAACGACTACAAAACAGAAGCTAATACCCTTTCAGAGAATCTTACACAAAGAGGCTATCCCCCTCGAGTGATACACAATTCTATGAAGAGAGCCAGAAATAACAATCGCGAGGCCCTGCTCGAAGTAAGAACTAAAGAAAATATAGAGACCATCACTTGTGTCACATCTTTTACACCAGAGTCCAATAATCTTAAGAAAGTTATAAAAAAAACATTGGGGAATTTTGTCGGCAGGTACTCTCACGATTCCCTCACCACGCTTTGCTTTCAAAAGGACCAGCAACCTCAAGGACACCTTGGTGCACACTAGACCCAAGAAAAACAAGACTCCTGCATACAACACCCTATGGAATCTTCCCCCAGTACAGGGCCATTACACCTGCGGTGGTTGCACCTGCTGTGGACAAACCATAGTGGCTAAATCCATCCGCCTTTCTGCCCACTTCGAGTGGACTCTGAAGAGACACACTAACTGCAATTCAACAAACTGCATTTATTTATTGATTTGCCCATGTGACCTCTATTATCTAGGTATGACGACACGAATAGTGAAAACACGCATCATCGAACATAAAAACAACATTAGATGTGGCAAATCTAATACGAAGCTCTACAGCCATTGCCTCGAGCGAAAACATAGCCCCAGCGATTTACACTGGATTGTCCTTGAAAGCCAGCCTGGTATGTCTCAACATTCTTTGTTTAGGCTAGAACAACGATGGGTACACCGCCTTTCATCAGACAGGCTTGGCCTCAATGATGACATACCTTGGGCGGCATTATCACATTAACAGGGCTTCTGACTTCTATTAATGATCATTAGACAATACAGGGGCAGCCGTGATGTTTTCCTGTCAAGGACTAGCAGGCACAGTGACAGTCTTAATAGACCATGATGGAACCTGGGTAGACATACATTTGGAGATCTCCTTGATTCCCATTATTGTGCCTTTGACACACTTCGCACCACTCCATGGCCTCACTGAGCCAAGTTCTCCACTTTCTCTTTACATTTGCCTACACCCGCACCACTCCATCATGGCACCTGGACTGCGTTACCAACCCAATGAGGCTTTATACAGTTCATCGACTTTACACCACTCTATGGTCTAACTGAGCCAGGTTTACCAAACTCCTTTCTTAATTTGCCTATACCCGCTTCATTTCCACCATGGGGCACGGACCGCATTGCCAAATTAACTAGGCTCTATACGAGTCATCGACAAGAAATACAATAATAGGCTTACAGACTTGGTGAGACCAGAAACCATTTAATTCCCTTCCCCTCCTGTGAGCCTTACTATCACATTATACCTCCGCTCACTTTAATTAGAAGTGTTGCCATCCCTGTACTAATATCTAATACATACCGAGCCACTCCATCATGGCGCTCAAAATATGCACCTACACGAATTAAGACAGACGCGCCCTTGCGAGTTTCATTCACTACGGACGTGACCTCGCTACACGTGACCAACCCCCAGCCAATCAACTACCACATAAAATTCAGCGCCGCCGGACCTTAGTTTACCTTCCGGGTTCGGCGACGCGGGCAGGTTAATAGACCTCCAGGGGATCTTTGACTTGTGAGTACATTCCTTGCTACCTCGGTAGCTTGTTTTGTGTTTTGTGTTTTGTGGTCTGTTTTTTGAATTAAACAATGGGGCAGCGACTATACTTTTACGAGGGTATCTCCTAACTCCATTAACAATAGAAACCACCATAAATACCTCCGGCACACATTTCCACCCCCGTACTGGGGAGCTGAACAGGGGAGCATTCTTATAGTAGTCTATGCCGACGAACATACGTAAGTGGCCCTGATCTACATGAATTGATTAGTTTTCCTCCGTTACTTTTACTTTTGGGCTAACACCCTTCAGTTACATTTATAAGAGACACACAGGATTGTGAGAATGACCACTATTGATTTTTCACCTCCATGCTTGTATTTGCCACCACCTCTCTTTTTTTGCATTACCGTCTCATAGGAAACAAGTGTGTTTCTCCCCCTGATGACGCGCCATGCACCTGATGATCAGGTTTTTATAATAGGATTCGGTGAGTCCCCATTTAACCACAGCTTTTCATTACAACTGTCTATACTTAGCTGTTTTTACCAGATTCCCGCTATGCTCCCAGAGTTAATCAATTTTAATTTCCTTTCTTTTCTTGAATTATCATCAAGAGTTGACATGTTAATATTTGGATAGTGTTCCAGTATAATTGTCTAGAATGTACTTAATTACAATACTGGTCGAATATGAACTAGTGTTAATCTGTTGTCACAGATTCCTTTCTTTTTGGGGGTTTTTACTATTTCCCTTTTTTTCATTTTTGTCTCTTTTTCTTAGGTGACCCCTTTGAGATATTATAAATACTAAAGGTAGGGGAACCAACCAAGGGTTGATAACTAGTTTTGTCCACCCTTTTCACACCACACTGTAGATAGTTTTTTAGCACATATCACAATAGTATCATCGGTCCTGACGAAGCGCCACGGGAACCTCCTGACCTACTGGGCGCGAAACATGTTGACCAGAAGAGTAGAGCGTAGCTAGCCACTCCTCTCTTTGTGAGCAAGTATAGCTTTTACGCCACTCACCCTTTTTAAACAAGGTGGTTGACTGAGCCAATAAAATCATATTTCGGATTAACCAACCTTTTTTAACTATACACGTCTACACACACGGGCCCTCACACGCACGCACCATACGGCAGGGAACAAAAGATCTCCGATAAAGAGCCCCTGTATGGGTGCCCGTCGGGTATTGCACCGCCGACCCGACGAGGAGCAAAACCCAGATGATGAAGCATGACACCTAGCTTGCTGGGTGTGTGAGGGTTTTAGGGACCCCCCTCCCTTGTGCATTCACATTCACTAGGTGTAAGTCTGACTTCGGATAACTCCTTTCCTGCAGACTTTTCACTCTGTAGGAACTGCACATCTCTCGCTTGTGTTAATACTTAGGGCTTATGTGCAGGACCTCAATAAAAATAGCCCACCCCTTACTCTCCTTCTCTTTGTTGTACATCACAAAATGGTTCACAGCCTTTGAGAGGGCTTATGAAATGAGAAAAGTGACGAAGTCACACTGGGGGGCACTCCTTTGGAAACTGTTCTCTGGTAACTTCTGAGACAGACTCCTGACCCTTTCTGGGGCAGATGCTGGATCTTAAGACCTCATGAAGTGAACTCTGATTGAGGGATTTGGACTCACAACTGAGCAATACAGAATTAGATTCAGGGGGGCTCATAAAACCCAAAACCAATCCTGGATTGACTTTGTAGACTACTCAGTAAAAACAGTAGATGGCTGGTTAACTGGACACAATGTGCATGATTTCAATGGACTTTACAATCTGTTTATGAAAGAACATATTTTAAGTAATTGCACTAATGAAAAGTTACATCGACATCTGGTAGACCTAGGTCTAATCTCTTCCCAAGAATTGGGAAAGAAGGCAGACGACTGGGTCAAGACAAGGGTGACAAAAACAACGACTGGGGGTGACCAAAAGAAAGGGGTTATAAAACCTCCCCAGGGAAAGGTGGTGAGAATCCCGAAGATAAAAAGCCTGAGTCTTCAAAGGGCCCCAAAAACCTGCACAGGGGTGTGGGTCCCAAAACTCTTCCCAGTCCAATAATAGGTACTGGGGATAGAATGTTGATCCTTTAAATGCCTGGTGTAACAATCATAAGAAACTGGGACATTTAACTGGAGATGCTGCTTGCCCAAACAAGAAGCCCCCTAGTACAACTACAGCTACCCCTGGTGTAGCAAGTCTCCAGATGGAATCAACTGTGTATTGTGAGCGATACACTGATTTCCCCTGAGCAACACTTGATTGGGAGAACTTACCCAGTCGCCAATGGTGACAGTGTTACCACTAACCATGCAATGGCTATGGTGATATGAGACTGGGGGGGGGGGTGTTACTGGCCTGAAACAGGTAGTGGTCTCTCCAAAGGTATCATCTGCATGCCTGCTTGCCAATAACATGGAAACCTCAACATGGGCTGCGGTTGAAAACCCATGCAGCAATGCTGGATATCCCCGAGATGGTGTGTGTAAAAACAAGAGCACAGAGGAAGAAACAGGGTGAAAAGGAAGTGTTGGAGCCTGAATGTACGGCCCAACCTTCCAAGAGGAAAGGTAAGAAGACTAGGGAACCAGCTTCTGTACAGCAAAAGGATCAGCACCCCTCTCCTCCAGGAGAGGACTTGGACACCCCAGAGGGAACTGAGCCCATGGAGCTTGACCCTTACCAGGTTGAACTCTTAGGTCCAGGGGGACCCTCTAGGGAAGAGCTGTGCCTTGGACAGCAGGACTGTCCAACTCTTGAACGCCTGAGGCAGCTAGCTGCTGCACAGGAAAAGGGAGATGTCATTGGTACCCACAGAGTTTATTAGGAAGAGGGACTACTTTACACTGAGGCTAGAGACCCCAACCCTGGAGCCACTAGGAGAGTGGTAGTGCCTCAGAAGTACAGGGAGTTCCTCCTAAATTTAGTTCATGACATCCCTCTAGCTGGGCATCTAGGCCAAACGAAAACCTGGGAAAGGCTAGTTAACCACTTTTACTGGCCCCAGATGTCTCAGAAGGTGGAGGAGTTTGTCAGCTCCTGTGTCACCTGTCATGCCAGTGGCAAGACAGGTAACCACACAAAGGCCCCGTTAATTACACTACCAGTGGTTGGGGTTCCCTTTGAAAGGGTAGATGTTGACATAGTGGGTCACTTGAACCTCCCACAGCATCAGGAAACACATTCATTCTAGTGGTAGTGGATCATGCCACTAGGTATCCTGAGGCAATTCCCCTTAGGACTACTAAAGATCCTGCAGTAGCCAAGGACCTCATTGGTGTCTTCACCAGAGTAGGGTTTCCTAAGGAGGTGGTTTCATACAGAGGTTCCAACTTCATGTCTGCTTACCTCAAACACATGTGGAAAGAATGTGGAATGCAGTACAAGTTTACTACACCATACCATCCACAAACCAATGGCCTTGTTGAGAGGTTCAACAAGACATTGAAAGGCATGATCATGGGGCTCCCTGAAAAACTCAAGAGGAGATGGGATGTCCTGTTGCTATGCCTGCTTTTCGCTTACAGAGAAGTGCCACAGAAGGGAGTCGGGGTTTCCCCCTTTAACTTTAAGAGGGCTGAGAGAAGCCTCTCCAAGAACCCAAACAGGATATTGTGGACTATGTGCTTGGCCTAAGGTCCAGAATGGCCGAGTACATGGAAAAGGAATCCAAGAATCTTGAGGCCAGCCAGGAGCTTCAGAAGCACTGGTATGACCAAAATGCTGCACTGGTAGAATTTCACCCAGGGCAAAAGGTGTGGGTTTTGGAACCAGTAGCACCAAGGGCTCTCCAGGACAGATGGAGTTGCCCTTACCCTATCCTAGAAAAGAAGAGTGAGGTCACCTACTTGGTTGACCTGGGTACAAGCAGGACACCCAAAAGGGTTATCCATGTGAACAACCTTAAGCTCTTCCATGATAGGGCTAACATCACCATGCTGATGGTGACTGATGAGGATCAGAAGCCCGAGTGAACCTCTCCCTGACCTCCTCTCATACAGCCCAAAAGATGCGTCACTGGATGGAGTTGTCTTTTCAGACACCCTCTCTGCCCAATAGCAGACTGATTGCAAGCAAGTCTTGCAGCAGTATGATAAGCTCTTTTCCTTGACCCCTGGCCAGACAAACTTGTGTACTCATGATTTGGACACTGGTGACAGTTTACCTGTCAAAAACAAAATCTATCGCCAATCTGATCAAGTCAAGGAAAGCATCAGAGCTGAAGTTAGCAAGATGCCGGAGTTAGGGGTTATTGAACCATCTGAGAGCCCCTAGGCCAGCCTAGTGGTTCTAGTCCCCAAACAGCATCCACAGGGTGGAAAGAGAGAAATGAGGCTCTGTGTGGACTATAGAGGGCTCAACTCTGTCACCAAGACAGATGCTCACCCTATCCCAAGAGCAGATGAACTGATAGATAAATTGGGTGCAGCCAAATTTCTAAGTACCTTTGACTTGACTGCAGGGTACTGGCAAATTGGCATGGCCCCTGGAGAAAAAGAAAAGACAACATTTTCCGCACCTGATGAGCATTGTCAGGTTACTGCTATGCCCTTTGGTTTAAAGAATGCCCCTGCGAACTTCCCGAGGTTGGTGAATAAAGTTCTTGATGGATTGGAGTCCTTTAGTGAAGCTTATCTAGATGATATTGCTGTCTTTAGCTCCACCTGGCAGGATCACCTGATCCACCTTGGGAAGGTTTTAAATGCCCTGCAAACTGCAGGCCTAACTATCAAGGCATCCAAATGCCAGATAGGACAGGGAAGTGTAGTGTACCTGGGCCACCATGTTGGTGGAGGCCAAGTACAACCCTTACAGCCCACGATCCAGGCCATCCTGGAATGGGCAGCTCCCACAACCCAACCCCAAGTCAGGGCATTCCTTGTCTTGACTGGGTACTACAGGAGGTTTGTGAAGGGATATGGGTCCATTGTGGCTCCCCTTACAGAACTCAGCTCCAAGAAGATGCCCAAAAAGGTAAACTGTACAGTTAGGAGTCAAACGGCTTTTGACACCCTAAAAGAGGCTATGTGCTCAGCACTATTTCTCAGAGCTCCAGACTATACCAAGCAGTTCATTGTGCAGACTGATGCCTGTGAGCTAGGGATATGAGTGGTCCTATCCCAGACCAATGATGAAGGCCAAGACCAACCTGTTGCTTTTATAAGCAGAAGGCTTCTTCCCAGGAAGCAGTGGTGGAGTGCCATTGAGAGGGAGGCCTTTGCTGTGGTTTGGTCCCTGAATAAGCTGAGACCATACTTGGTTGGTACTCACTTCTTAGTTCAAACTGATCACAGACGTCTCGGATGGCTAATGCAGATGAAAGGTGAAAATCCTAAACTGTTGAGGTGGTCCTTCTCCGTACAGGGAATGGACTTTGTAGTGGATCACGGGCCTGGGACTGCCCATGCCAATGCAGATGGACTTTCCAGGTTCTTCCACTTAGAAAATGAAGACTCTCTAGGGAAAGCTTAGTCTTCTCCTCTTTTGTTTGGAGGGAGCGGGGGTTGTGTGAGAAGATGCCCTCTTCCTGCATGGTTACCCCCACTTTTTGCTGAATTCCTGTTGTGCTTTGACTGAGTGTGCCCTCAGCTCCTGCTAATCAGGTAGCAAGGGACTATGTCCTTTCCCTTAAACTGCATTAAAGCCTAAACCCAATTGGCATCTCTGGCCACAGGTCAGCCCCTGGTAACTGGTACCATAGGTACCCAGGCCACTGTGACCAGAGAAGGCCTCTAAGGGATGCAACACTTATTTTGCCACCCCTAGAGGTCCTGTACCTTCATACTCACACACTGCCTTTGCAGGCTGTGTGTTTTGGTGCAGAACAAAGTGAAGAGTTGACATGGCACACATCCCTGTGTACCATGCCAACAACCCACTGCCGTGGCATAAGTCAGTCACCCCTCTAGCTGGGTGCACTATACCAGTGGTGAGGGTACAGGTGTATGAGCCCTGTACCCCTAGAGTATCTAAGTCCATTCTTAGACATTGTAAGTGCATTGCTGCCATTAAGAGTATATGGTGCTGGGAGTTTGTCATTATGAACTCCACAGCACCATAATGGCTACACTCAAAACTGAAAAGTTTGGTATCAAACTTTGCAACACATTAAACCCACACTAATGCCAGTGTGGGGTTTATAAGAAAAATGCACACAGAGGGTATCTTAGAGATGCCCCCTGAACACTAACCTACCACTAGTGTGCAGGCTGTGTGGCTGCTTTCAGCTGCCACCACCAGACATGTTTCTGGACCCCTGGGTCGGGAGCCTGCTGCTCTTGGGGGCCTGAAACAATGCACATCCTGGGACGAGGTGCCAAGACTCCTCCCCCAGGATGGGCAGGTTCATGAAGGGGAAGCTTCAAAGGCTTACCGCCTTTGTGAGCTTCCCCAGGCCACTTGCTGCTTTCAGAAAGTGGTACCCAGTGGTTCTGACCCCCACTGTGGGCGGGAGAACCACCGGAAAAAACAAGTGAGGAAGAGAGGTGTGCCCACCTCTGCCAACTCCACCCCTCAGGTGGGGGAGGCGAGGTGAAGCACAACTCTCAGTCCCCGCCATTTTGCAGATGGGGGGGACTCAGCCAACCAGGGAAAAGCTTATGCTCCTCTCCCACGGGAGGGTGGCATAATAGGGGATGTACCCACTCCAGGGAAGGGACCCATTGGTCCCAACCTTTTTACCTAACTGTAACACGCCTAAATCTAGTATTTAGGAGCAACCCTGCACCCTGCTTCCTCAGACCAGAATAAACTACGAGAAAAGAATAAGAAAGACTGAACAGCCGTGCCGAAGCTAACAAGAGGAAGACGCCCACTGACTTGGCCCCAGCCCTACCGGCCTGTCTCCACCTTGAACCTGCTCCTGCGAAATCACGGTGTGTCCTGCAGCCAGCAACCACGAAAACCCCAGAGTACCTGCCTGCCTTCAACCACAAAAACTGTCTCACGTGAACACCGGAACTGTTCATCTACAATCTCTTGCTCCGGCTGGACACCGTGAATCCGCACCACTCTGCACTCTGCACCCACCGTTCACGGCCCAAGCTTGAGTGGGCAAACACCATGAGGAGGTCCCCGCGGCGATCCTGACCTGAGATCTGGTGACCTGCATCAAACCTCCAGCCAACACCGGCAGCCTAAATCTGGGAGGACCCCCAACCGCGACCAGGAGCTGGTAAGAAGATCTGACCCTAAAAGGCACCCCTGCATCTGTCACCCCACGGCCTTGGGTGGCCAAACCGATGATGCCTGACCAATCCCCAACTTCCCAACTTACCTCTCGAAGTGGTGGTTGCACCCAGAAAATCTTCGTCCCCAAGCCTGCAGTGCCTTTGCAAACTGGAGGTTCCTCATTTTCAAACAACAGGGTGCCCAACGTCGAAACAGCACCCTGCACCTGGCCGCCCTAGTGCTGCTGAGGTTACACCTTTGGTGCTACTTTGTTTCCCCATTTGCCCTGAGCTAAAGTCGAGGAGCTTTGCTCCCACAACAAAGTGGCCTGCTCCTCAGCAGCCACCAACCGGAGGCCCCCTATCCCCCATTGGATAACATTGGTCCTGAGCACTCTGCACTTGGCTGCCCTAGTGCTGCTGAGGGTGTAACTAGAGGGCATCCCTGACCCTCGGGGACCTCTGAGTCTACCCCCAGAACCTCAACTCCCCCTACCAGATACTTACCCTAAAACCGATAACACTATTTTCCTCCGTAGGATAACATTGACTGCTTTTCTTTGAAAAGTTTTTAAGTGTGTAACAAAACAGAGTGCATTTACAATTGCAATACAAACTATGTTAAAAACTGTATATTTACTGCAAAGTCACTTACCTGTGCCAGGCTTGCTTGGTTCTAGGAAATAAAATAACTAAAAGAATATTTTTATACAAAAACAATTGGTCTGAAGTTCAGTCTTTAAGAGTGTGAATTCATTTGCTAACTGAGTGTGTACAAAAAAAGATTAACACTGTCCTCTGATGAAGTCTTACTGCTCAACCACACTACCACAAATCGAGATTGAGGTGCTATCTAACTTTACCTCTGACTACCATTGGGGGTCCACTGGACTCTGTGAACACTATACCTCTCTTTGGTATAGTATATACAGAGTCAGCTTCCTACACATTCCTCCTAGCTTTCTCAATCTGTGGACAGAATTGAATTGACCACTTCCATATCTGTCTTTAGCATATATTAGAGTATACAAAGACAGTTTGAGCCAAAAGCAACATGAATTGTGCACATGTATCCTTCATTAGGATTTCCAGCCCTACCCTATTCAATGTGCCTAGGTCATTGCCACCACAGTGCACAATCATGAGGTCAGGGGGTTATAGATTCAAAAAGGTTTTAACCAAAGGCACCAATTGGTGCCACTTCAATCCTCTCTGCGCAATCCATTTAATATCCCCATTTTGCAAACCTAGGTCTTTGTAATGCCTCTATGTTCAGCATACCTTTTGTACCAGAAAACATGTGCCCTACAATCCATACTGTAAGCATCCTGAAGGGATGTCTGGAATGAATGAAAATATAACTGTAGCTGAGGTAAACGGTTGGTAGAATGAGAGGTATCTAAAATAGTAGAGAAAATGCTGATTTTGAAAAAGCTGATAAGTGGTTGACTGTTCATCATAATTGTGCACTCAAAAATGGGATGCATGTTACTTTCCTGAAGAAGCATGTTTCTGATTGGTTATTAAAAAATGCTTGGAAGGGACAGTAGATAGGATAAGGTAATATTTTGAAAATTTAACCATACCTGCTATTTGGATTTCTAAGCTAGTGTGCTGAACTTGACAATATGGTGAACTTGTGACCTGCTAGGACAGTTGAATGTTGCAGAAACTGTTACTATGGAAACAGTGATTAAGCAGAATGGGGGAAGGGTTGAAACTTAACTGTAAATTTAAAATGTGAAATGGTAGCTTATATATAAGTGATACGTTATTAAATTAAGTTTTTCTAAGGCATTAGTATGTGTAGAAGTAGTGTGTTATTAAAACATAATACTAGTTTTATTAGAAATAGGTTTTTGAACTCCCGTAAGGGTTCGCGGCTCTATCGCGATGCTAAACTGTGGCATCCCGGTGGAGTCGTGACTCCAGAAAATTACAGAACTAGTTGGGCACTTTTAGAAGACAGTTAGAAAGGGTTAGTATGTCTAATAAATATAAATGTGTTTCACAATTTGAAATAATGTAGAAAGCAATTTGATTTGTTACTTACATTTATTTGTGTGCAGAAAGAGAGGGAAAGTTTTCCATTACAGGTTTTACGTTGTTGAGAATGGTACATTACATTTAATGCGTGCAAAAGAAAATCTTTTGTGAGTTTCTGATATTTCATATTCTGCAATACTATTTGAAAGGTGAGTTGCACATTTTTAAGGTGTGTTATATATTATGTGGTAGTGCTTCACTCTTTGTAGTGATTTTCAAAGTTTTGAAATTATTAGAGAAGTGTGAGTTTAGAATATGTTACGAAATGCACAGATGTGTATTGTAGATTGTTATATTGTACTGAAATCATTTTTTAAATAGTTTGTGCATACTAATATGTGTACATTTGTGGATGGATTAGTGATTATGGTAGTTTGTATGAGTCTGTGAAAAGGTACAGTTGAAGAAACGCTGCATAAGTTTTGGTTACTCTTTGAAATGGGAAGTGCAGTCTGTCAAGTTTTAAGGTCTGCATGGTCTTGTGACTGAGGTATGTCTCTACTTGCACATGTAATCTCATACATGTTATGAATCTGAAGACATTAGGTGTATAAAACACAGGTATACATCTATTTGTATGTTTCTTTTATATATGATACCACTAGCAAAAGGTACAGACCTATGCATGCACTGTTTCAGGAATATGGTGAGACTTACAACAGAGACATGTGAAGGGTTGCTGGTTTATATTTGGCTAGGTGCAACACCCTGAGTAGTCGCAGAATAGTGAAGCTGAAGCACAAAGGTGAGGTTTAAGACATGTTGGCAGAGGAATTAGCGATTAGGCTATTTAGTATGAGTCTGTGGAAAGGTACACTTGAAATATGGCACATACTTTTAGGTGTGTGCTTGAAATGGAAAGAGCAGTCTGTGAAGTTTGAAGGTCTGCGTGGTCTTGTGACTGAGGTGTGTCTGTACTTGCACATGTAATCTTATACGTATTATGCATCTGAATATGCTAGACATATAAAACACAAGTATACATGTATTTGTATGTTTCTTTTATATATGATACCATTAGCAAAAAGTACAGACACATGCATGCATCCTTTCAGGAATATGGTGAGACTTATAACAGAGACATGTGGCGTATAAATTCCTCTTTACACAAACAAGAGGGACACATTGAATTACAGGCAAACGTGAAAATATGTGATTCAATATGAAGGTCCAGCAATCAAATTTAGACTACATTATGTACCAAGAAACAGGAGTCTATATAGGGCATTGTTACGTCTGCATAAAATCCTGGGGCAGTGGAATTTTATTATTTCAATACCTTCTCTTGCTTAGCAAAAACCTCTGATTCTCCTTAGAAAAGGAAATGACCCTGCAGGGATTTGATAACCGTGGGAGCCCTAGATTTCAGAATATACACAAATAATGATTTTTTTAATATACTGACTGGGGTCTGTTACTAAAGTTAGAAGGATCGTGTTGGACACTCACCTGCTTTGGGGTAGCTACAGATAAGCAAGTCGTCTGGTTGAGCCTGGAAGCCCTCCACTTCAGGCAAATTATCAGCAAAATACTTAATGAGTGGTATGCCTTGAGAGATTTTCATGGGGGGCCAAATAATTAATGTTTCTTTTTTCTCCATCTGGCTGCAAGGTAGGCTGAAAGAAAAACTGGAAACTGCAGCACATGATGTGTGGTCAGGTGAAATGCCCACTAGGTGGAGGACGAAAAGTTCTGTAAAACCTATTACAGGCTGTGAGTTTACATTGTGTGGAAAGAGCACTATATAATGCTTTGATTACTTACCCCTAAAGTCATTATTTCAGTTCTTCTTCTTCCACATCTCAGCCCTTAGAATGGAAGGGGTGTCCACACTCTAGAGTGAGGCACTTCACTGACTATCTAAAAGAAACAAAGTTTAAAGTTCTCCCTCTTTAGGTGTGCCTATAATGGAACACCTTTACTCCAAATCCTCATGAGTTATGTACCAACCTATCATAGCTGCCCAAGAGACCACAATCAAAGTTGGTTAAACCCCAGGGAGACTGGGAGGGTTGTAAGTACTGGGACAACTTGGGCAAGGGAGAAGAATCAGAGGAATGAGTTTACTGGTAAGTAAAGCATGACTCATCACTTTCTCGTCTTTACATCTTTAGGACCTAACAAAGCAGGTGTGAAAGTTACTGATTGCCCACCATGGCAGAGACCCAAAAAGAAGTATCAACAAGGCAATCCCAATATTACCACTCAATGGTACAGTACTATTAAAATATCACACTTATATAACACAAGTTCCGGAAATATATCACATTTATTAAAAGGAGAGTTAAACAATAAAAAATCCTAAATCAATCAATACAGTACATATTAAAAACAATCAATTCATATCAACATTCATTTTATACATTTTAAAGATTACAAAACACAAACTGTTATGAGCCCGCATAACAGAAAAACAGACAATAGACTTTGTCATCTAAGACACATCTTGAATGACCGTGATTTTACACCGTGATTTGGGATATATTTGAAACTGCTATCTCCAATCCTCTACGGCGGTCCCTTAGATTGTGTGTATCTTTGGCGTCGACGCGTTTCGATGGTTTGAACTTTATATGACCATCTTTATCAAGACAAATTTATAGGCTTGAGTTGCTTCTGGCTTAATTTCGAACCTTTGGAAATTCTGCCCACTACTATGAGCTCACTTCCTGAAATGATTGTTGGCGGAAGGCTTACGTACTGGTTTCCGTATATTAACTTCAATTCGCCGAAGTACACAGACTTCAGTTGCGGTATGTGTGGATGCGCTAGCGTAGTATCACGCGGCGTATTTCTTAGTAAAAATCAAATTGTTTTGTCAGAGACTGGGGTCCGTTTGTCATACCCTTATAACACGTCTCGTATTCGTTCCTTACGGCTCACAACTTATTCCGCCGGTATGGAGTCTTCTTGCTAGACGGAGCAAGAAGACTCCATACCGGCGGAATAAGTTGTGAGCCGTAAGGAACGAATACGAGACGTGTTATAAGGGTATGACAAACGGACCCCAGTCTCTGACAAAACAATTTGATTTTTACTAAGAAATACGCCGCGTGATACTACGCTAGCGCATCCACACATACCGCAACTGAAGTCTGTGTACTTCGGCGAATTGAAGTTAATATACGGAAACCAGTACGTAAGCCTTCCGCCAACAATCATTTAAGGAAGTGAGCTCATAGTAGTGGGCAGAATTTCCAAAGGTTCGAAATTAAGCCAGAAGCAACTCAAGCCTATAAATTTGTCTTGATAAAGATGGTCATATAAAGTTCAAACCATCGAAACGCGTCGACGCCAAAGATACACACAATCTAAGGGACCGCCGTAGAGGATTGGAGATAGCAGTTTCAAATATATCCCAAATCACGGTGTAAAATCACGGTCATTCAAGATGTGTCTTAGATGACAAAGTCTATTGTCTGTTTTTCTGTTATGCGGGCTCATAACAGTTTGTGTTTTGTAATCTTTAAAATGTATAAAATGAATGTTGATATGAATTGATTGTTTTTAATATGTACTGTATTGATTGATTTAGGATTTTTTATTGTTTAACTCTCCTTTTAATAAATGTGATATATTTCCGGAACTTGTGTTATATAAGTGTGATATTTTAATAGTACTGTACCATTGAGTGGTAATATTGGGATTGCCTTGTTGATACTTGTTATTGGGTACCCCTTTCCCTTTATTGTACGAGGGGTCGCTCTCAGTCCACTTTACAGAGACCCAAAAAGGGCAAAGTCGAGGCACAAAAGAGGACTAATTGAACCCTGAAGGCCAACACAGCCACCACTGCAAGTGACAAGCCAAAGTAAAAGCACCAGACCCCAAAGGCAGAAGGCCTCAATAAGAGGGGGCAACTGGAAGAGCTGACTTCCACAATACAACAGGAGAGCCAAGGAATCCAAAGCAGCCTCCAATCAAGAAATACTTCGGGTACAGCCTCTGATGTAAAGAAATAAAGCTAGAAGAGATCAATAGGTCAACAGCATGATGACTATGGCCACCAGTGACTCCTAACGGAGCAGACTCACCCCAGTCGAAGCAAAAGGAAAAAACGAAAAGGGGACAGGAAACCACTGACCTCCACATGAAGGGAGGGGAAGTTTAGGGTCAGGAGCACTGAATGAGAAGGCCAAGCCACACCTAAAACAAGGAGCAAAAGTAGATCTTCCTGAGTAATGTGCTAAAGAGGAAAGCCACGAGCAGGGATAACAGTCCTTGAGAAAGACTCAGCCCAGTGGTTCAGGCACATTATGGGATAAAACCAAGAATGCCACAGAGCAAAATACAACACACACAAAGGCCAATACCTAGCTCACTGTGGAAGAAACAAAGCCAGGAAGGTGAAAGAAAAAAGTGCATACAGTCTAGGACATGAATCCAAGAAAACATTACAACAGAGTCAGCCAGCCAGAAGCAGAGAACCAAATAGCCTCCACCACAAACCTGTGGCCAACCAGGAGCACAAGGCAGAGTGTGTGACCAAACCCCACATCAAAGAAGGGTAGGAGAAGAGGAAGCCCAAAGCGGCAACACAAAGTCTTGCAGAGTAGGTAAAGCATGACCCGAGCACATAAAGATCCAAGCCCAAAAAGATCACAACCAGAGGCCACACCTTCAAAGAGGAACCCTTAACAGGACCAACAAGAAAGGGGGCACCTTCCAGAGGAAGTATGCCCAGGACACTTTACTCACTCCATGAGTCCCAAAGACAGCAGGAAGTCTGAACCAGTTACTTCCAGGTGAGGCAACTGAGCCCCCAAAGTGATGCAAAAGAAGATCACTGGAGTAGACCAACAGGAAACCACGCAAGCAGCAAAGCAAAAGAAAAATTGCAGATTAAGAAAGACTGAACCTTCCAGAATACACCAACACCCAATCCCAGCACAATATAAAATCAATGCAATGCCGCACAAATGGTTCACTGCCTCAGTCATGGGGCAACACACAAACAAAAGGAGGGAGTAGTGGAGTAGAAAGGTAATGAGAAGACCTGGCCAAATAGGCCCACAGCACCCACAAGGACCCAGAGGCAAACAGCAAAGAGAAAATGAGGATGGGACAAAAAGCGAGAACCAGCAATTGCAAACAAAGGCAAGATACCCAAAACCCCATGTCCAGCACAGAGTAAGAGCACAACCCAAAATAGTGGCAAACATTCAACACAATCAATAGAAATGCCCACCTCCAGGATCAGGGATGGCCAGCCTGCTGATAGCAAGGACCACAAGGGGAGCAGGCATTAACTACACAGTGGAGGCCTGGACAGAGCCCAGGGGGGTCACAAAAAGTCACATATAAATGCTTCAACTTCTCCAGGAGAGCTAGGAGTAGAGAACACCCCAGATTAAAGTGACACCCCTGCCCATCAAGCAGCAAGATAAAGCAAGCAAACCCTGAGATTTCAAAATCACATGGGAAGAAGGAGGGAAGCAACCCACAAGCCAAAGTCCAACAAGGTACGAGCAGAGATTGAAACAGAAGACCGGTCTGTGCATTGATCCAAAACTCGACTAAGTATCCAGTCCCTGGGATGGGGATTAGCTGCAGCAGAAACTAAAGGCAGCATGCCTACACCAGATTCCACCAAAAGGAAGGCAGGAAGACTATGCCTGCAGGACCTACCTCCACAAAGAGAAACAAACAACATCCTTATTCTCAAATGAGGTGCAAAGATAGAAGTGCAGTACACCACAGGGGAGGACTACCTAAGTCAGGCAAAAAAACACTGTACATTGAGCAGTGGACCAACAATCCTAAACGAAAATAAAAAGGGGAGAAGCAGGATGGGATGTAAAGTGTATTTTGTCCCATGGCAAAGAGCACAGAGGAAAAACCAAGTTCACACTTCCACCTTAGCCACAAGTAAAAATCAAAAAGGGGTGAACAGAACAAAACTAGGAAATGCCAGCACAGAGGAGGCTCCGTCTGATTCCAGGCATCGAAGGAGCACACGGGAAATTTCACCATAAAACTCAATGCCAAGCAAAAAAGGGGCAGGAATAAAAGGTGCTGTATATAGCTTGGAGCAGATAGCTGAAAAACAAATCACACATGCACCAGGCCACCCAGCAATGTACACAGAGCAGCAAAGGACAAGTCCCACAAGGCACAGGGAACAATCCTGTACTAAAGTCAGAATACCATGAACCAAAGTGGAATGGGAAATCAAAAAAACTATGGCAGAAAGTGTCAGAGGCTGGGTACACATCCTGAAAACTTAAAGCCTAATAGATAGCACAGGAGGAAGCTCATGGACAGATGACACCCCAGTTAAAGGGGGCAATCCTAACTTCAGCATGATATATGAAAGGGCCAAAAATTGGAACCAGTACTACACCCTGCCTTACATTCCCCAGCATGGCACACAAGCGGACCAGTATATTAAGAGGAACAGCCAGCAGTGCACCAGTGAAGTGGGCTCCAGTGGCACACATGAGACAGGTCCACTTTTTCACAATGGCATCTCCAGTTCCCTAAATATCCCTATCACCTGCAGAGTCCCCGTAGGTTCCATAATGTCTCCTCTTATCTTTAACCTCTACATGAAGTGACTTGATGCTCTGTTTACAGATAACGGCATCAAGATTCATAACAAATGCCGATGATGCAGAACTCTCCCTAAAAGTCTCCTCTGTTTCAGGCATCCAACGCCTCAAACAGTGCCTGCACATCATTCGGGCATGGATGGTCAACAGCTGCCTGTAGCTCAAACCAACCAAGCAGAATTCCTGTTATTTACCAAGAACAACAGGCAAGAAACAGTACAAACCGAGCTCAGTGACATGAACCTTAACAGCTTCAAACCCTAACTTTCACTGAATGCCAAGACATTTGGCTCCATCTTGGGCACCAACTTCATCCTCAAGGAACATATTACTGAAAAAACAAAGACAGTATGGTACCAGCTCCCACTGGTAAAGGAAGTGAAACAGCTTTTTCCAGAAAGAGACTCCAGAACTGATGCTCAAGCCTCTGTACTCTTGTATCTGCGAGGTAGAAACACCCTGCTCTTTGAACTCCTAGACTGCTCTAATTTAAGAAAAAGTTGAAGATCCGCCTCTTTAAAGAAAACTATATCACAATGCATTAAATGCTCACAACTCAGCCACCACTCCTATCACTCGCTTACTTTATGCTGGTCTTTGACTCTGTACAGTACTCTGCGACCTTTTGGCTAGGTTTTCACTATGGTTTGGCTAGGTTTGCACCATACATACATACGTACGTACTCCAGCTTCAAAGTGCAGCAAGGGAGGGCTGGAAAAGCAGTGAAACCAGAAGCACAGTATGAGAGCGGCAGTACACACAGCCTAAACAAGATGCTAAAAGAAAGGGAGTTAGGACATACATCCCCTAGTCCCAAGACCAGCATTGAACACATGCTCCCTGGAAAAAAATGTGGACAATCAACTGACTGCAAAGAGGCCCCAGCAAACACAAAGCAGGTACACAACAAATCCAGAAGGAAGTACTTAAGGGATGGTTCACACCCAGCAACCCTTTAGCCCATGGAGGAGTGGCTGTTCTTATCCATTGAACGGGTTTCTTTATATCAAGACAAGCAAATCCAACCCGTAAGTCAGCAGGGAGCCAGGTAGGGCCTAGTGATCAGAACAGCACAACAAGTGCTGCATGAAGGGTGGGGTGCACAACAGCCTAAACAATAGGCAACGAGACAAGGCAATGTTTAGTCCAAGCCTAGCAGGTTGCACACGGTGAAGCCCGAGCCCAGGTAGCACCCCAGAAAGAACAAGAGGGTCACAAACAACTTCTCCAGCGAAGGGACTACCAGCATTGCATACAGAGTAGGTAAACACCAACCCAAAGCACACAGGGAAGGCCTCACACCCCCTTCCAGTGATGGAAACCTATAAAAACTATAGGGCGAGCACCCACAGTGCCCCAGCCAACACCCATAATGGGGTTATGGAACGACATGACAAGCATGGGAATCAGCCACCTGAGAGCAAAAGAAGATCATGGAAGCTTGAGTGTACATACTGCCAGACAAATAAAGGGCGCAAGTCCAGAGGGGCCCAGCAAGCCTGCAAAACCAGTAACAGCCCACATCAGAAAGAAACAGGGAGTTGGATGAATAAAATGACCAAACAGAGCTGCAACGGTAGCTCCCGCACAGAGATAGATATCAAGGGCTACTCATCTCTCAGAGAAGACAGACAAATCAAGAGGAATCTGAGTAGAGGTGCCAATTTGTAATTACTCCTGGTGGGGTAAGAGGTTATTTTTTTCTTTCATGTGAAGCAGGGTGTCCGTCTCCATAGTATCCACACATTTCACGATGTAAGGACTTGGATGAGAAAGCGAAGAGGCGGTAAGGAGTAACCTGTCGATGAAGTGATTTGCCCTTAAACAGAAGGTGCTGTATAACATGTACCGTTACCATAGATATTGCTTGCAGTAAACACAAATGCATGCAGTCTCCCATTGCTTGCAAAATACCCATACAGCTTCTCTTTAAAAGTTCAACCAGGGGCGGCTCCTCCGCTATGGCGGAGGAGCGTCGCTCCGTTGGCGAAATGCCAGCACACAGAAAAGAAAAAAAAACACAATAAAACTATTTTATTATCATTTTATTTTTCACTTTTAGTCTTCGAGTCTGGGCAGGGCAGGTCATGTCTCCGCGTCAGCAGGGGGGAGTGGTGGTAATAGGCACTGAAAGTGAGCACGTAGATTTGGCCGGCCGTCCACAGGTGGCCAAACCTACATGAGCACTTTGATATCTCAAGGCTGATCCTGGGAAATAACATCACCGCTCAAGGCCCAGGGTCCCAGTCTGCACGGAGCGTTAAAATGGCCCGCTCCGCCCAATCCCAGCGCTTCTCTCATGCTATGAGAAGCACTGGGATTGGGTGATGTCTGGGAGCCTATACTACTGGGGAATGTAGTGCCATGAGCACTGAGGCGAGCAGAAAAGCGCAGGCTAGCAAGGGAGCAGAAGAGCGCAGGCCGGCAGCGAAAGGTATGTGTTTAAACTTTAAACTCGGATTGGCAGCAGCCGCTGCTGAGTTCAACACTGGCCCAATTTGTAAATGTGGGCCACTTTTTGGCTACCCTGTTTGCTAATGGGGGCCTCTTTTATTTTAGTGCATGGGTAGATTTTTTGCGCCCAGTCCGACCCTGCCACTAGCCCATAAAAAGGGATGTAGTAATAGACAAAAGTGTTGACGGGTATAAATATGGTAGAACCTGTCAGCAAAGTGCTGTGAGGAGTGATAGATGATACTGTACATTGTCAAGCATCTCTGCAAAGTGCTTTGGAGGACGGTGATAGGCGTGTATATCCACATTCCCAACTTCAATAGGTGCAGATCACAAGGAGAGAATTGATCCTGGGCAATGCTTTAATGGAGAAAAGAAAAGTGCAGGTACTCACCCAGTTGAGTGGGCGTGGTTAGGGGCAGGTTGGCAGTGGGGTTAGGGCCGAGGCTTGGGTGAGGCTTAGAGCTGGGTGAGGATGGGGTATTGAATGAATAGGATCAGATTTTTAAGGTGTGTCAGCAGGGACTGGGGATCATTGAAAGTAGTGGGTCCTAATGAGTGGATTTCCTCAGTCACACAGTCAGTGAGTTTGGAGCTGGACAACCAGGGTAGTGAGTGGACACATTTTACCAGAGTGAAAGACTCAGTCAGGCACATATCATCTATATGTCAGTGAGTTATCATCACAGGTGGATACATAGGGTGGTCAATGGCTCTCCTCAGGTCACACAGAGAGTCACTGGCATGGTAGTCTCAGAAGTCAGACATGTAGGGTTCTGTGTGAGCTCTGGGTTCGCAACTTGCTGGCGTTGTGCTCCTGGTGAGGAGTCAAAGTCTCAGAAAGGGCCTTGGACTTTTGGACTGCAATGTTTGAGGAATGGAGTGACCTTCTGCTTCTCCTCCCAACCCTTTCTGAACATCTTAGCTCTCTACATCTACATTGTCACATTGGTCCTGATGACAGTGGCTGTCAGTAGCAAAATCCTGCAGATGACGAACATAGGATACCAGCAGAACACATGTGTGTGTGCTCCCTGGACTGGTGTGCTTCTGTTATTAGAGGCAGAGCTGGATATCTGAGCCTTTCTCCTCTTTTTAGGAGGAGTGGAAACTAGACAAAAACCACGAACACACCCTTTCTCTCTTACTGGCACTCACACACAGGCAGACAAACTTGTGCATACAAGTCAGCACACGGGTCATGCTCTCCATAAACCAACAAGAAGTATGAAAACAGGCTGCGTGTAGAATGACGCGAAGACCGCACACCCGCATCATACATACAGTGTGAATAAGAGCGTAGGGATTGAATGGCCCCAACGCTCTCAGTGTGTGATGCACAGCCTACAATGTCCTTATCAGGGACCGCCCGGTCACCCTGAAAACCAGCCGCTGCTGCATATTGCGGCTGGGTCCAGTCAGGGCTTACCATAGGGAGTCAGATGCCAGAGAGAAGCACAGACAGGCTTTTCTCAGACAGCCCCGTTCATTATAATTCCCTCTCACAATAACTGTACTTCACCCTGTTCCAACTTAATGGGTACCGGTGTTTTCCCTTTGCAAGAAAAAGTGCAGGCCCTGAAGGGGTGGAAATTGAGAAGTGGCGGTAAGCACCTGCGAGTACCGGTCCATTTAAAGCACTGCGCCCTGGTAAGTATGATTCTATTTGGATTTGACGGAAGGTGGACAGTCCACTTCCCTCCCTAAGAGAAGTGTTCCTGTGGCTAGTATGCACCAGGTAGCCTATTGAAGCCTGGACTGACCTGTTTCAGTGGGGACTTCGTTCAGATTTTCTTTAGTGCTGCTTTCCCAGGTGCTGCGGCGGGAGCGGGAAAAGCAAGGCGAGATGAAACAGCTGGTACAGATGCTTGCACAAGAAAATGTGGCACTGGGCGTGCCCAGTGAAGCCTCGGGCTAGAAGTGTGGCACAAGGGCAGCGCAAGAGAGACCCAGTTCTCGAGTTTCACATGGCGCAAATAATACTCTTTCGCCGCTGGGTAGTGTAGCGGTATAGTTATTCACCGCTAGCCGCTCCTGAGACCCCACTCAGAAACAGATACACACATTGTATCACCTTCTGGCCAGGCGTGGCCAGAGGGCTTAAATAAACGGGCCATGGTCGCTCGTGACTTCCGGCCCACACTAGCCATCAACCTGTGTGTGCGTCCCTCTTTTACAGCGCGCTAACTGTAGTAGTTTACCTCCCAACGCTGGTGACGAGGATGGGATACAAAGAACCCCTCGTTCACCTCAGCTGGCGTGAACTGTCCGATCCGGCCCGTCTGCCTATCGGAGTAATCAGCGGAAACGTTCCTGTCTCGTTGGCGCATCAGCGCGGAGGCCCTGGAAGGATCGGTGTGGTGGAGAACAGGGAATAAGTCACCAGCCGGTGGCTTGAGGTACAGCCACATCCCTTGCACAAATCGGAAGAAGCACCCCAGCGCTAAGCAAAGACGCAGTGGTGCTCCCGGTAGAACCCCCGTGGAACCCGCACGGAGTATTGGAGAGCGCGCATGCGCAGCATCGTGAAGAGCGCTCTGCCTGGATCCCACGAGGCCCGCACTGAAGCCTAAAAGGCGCGCATGCGCGGGAGTGCCCCGCCCCGGACAGCACACGGAACCCTCCACGACCCAGATAAGTGTGGCGGCGCCTGTTTAACTCACAGCTTGGACACACGAAAACAACAAGCATTGGCAAAGTACACCGTTTTGGGAGGAAAGAAGCATTGGCAAAGTTTGAATGAATGATCCCCAGCAGCAAATAAGAGCCAGAAAACAGCAAGTATTAGCTCAACTCACTGCTCCAGAAGACACAAGCACTGGCAAAGTCCACTGCTGGGAAGCACACAAAAGGACAAGACACAGACATCCCTAAAGCAAGAAGGCCGTCGTGCCACGATCCGTCATGATTGACCAAGCAGCAGCAGCGGCAGCTCCACAACTAGTGGCCCCTGCAATTCCAACAGCGCATGTGCACTCACAAGTTAGTGCACTTCCCCCTTTCAGTGAACTAATCGATCCTGCCACAGCATCCCCGAGGTGGACCGTGTGGGTCGACCGCCTAGATAACTATTTTGTTGCCACCAGAGAGACAGGTTGGGCAGTCAAGAGGTCGCTGCTGTTACACTTCGCAGGGGATGAGCTCTATAAACTGTTTGCGCACCTGCCGAACACGGGGGCCCCCACGGACTATGAAGCGGCAGATAGAGCGCTCAATGCTCACTTCAACATCCAACTCAGCCCAGTCTACAAGCGTTTTAAATTGGGTCAGGCCCGACAGAGGGAGGGCGAATCCATGTACGCTTTCCATGTACGCCTGAGAGAGCTAGCCAGCACTTGCACTGAAGATGATCAAGCCAAAGAAGTACGGGTGCAGCTCATCCAGGGGTGCTGCAATAAAACCCTGAGGACACTCATCCTCAGACAACCCCGGATCACCTTAGAAGACATGCTTGCCCTGGCATGATCCCACGACCTGTCCGAAGTCAAAGCTACGGCCATGGAAGCAGCACTTACCACCACAACTGATCAAGCCGTGATAGTTAAGACAGAGTGGACGCAGCCCGCCCACCGGCTCGCGGCAACCGGGGTCAGTGGCCCACCAGAAGACCGCGACAGCCACAGTGCGGATACTGTGGCAGGGAAGAACATGCTCCAAATGACTGCCCAGCGAAAGGCAAGACCTGCTCGAAATGCGGAATCCCCAATCACTTTTCGAGCGTATGCCAAGGAGGAGTGCGGATCAAAGGGATACCAGGACAAAGGCCACCGGCCAGATTGGTGAGACACCTCTCACTAGACGAGCCTGACACTTCACGGACGCCGAAGACACCTACCTAGTATAGATCGTATCTCGAAGACCCTTCCACCGAGGAACAAGAAGAATGCTACCTCATATCATTCTCAAATTACCTCAAAAGGAGGCGGCGTCCTCAGCCAACATGTGCCATTGAAATCGCAGGGTCCCCCATCACAGCCCTCATCGACACCGGAGCATCGGTCAACGTCATGGGAAGCCAACACTACAAAAAACTGAACCCAAGACCAGCACTCACGCCTTCCAAAGTAAGGATCCTCACATATGGCAGCCAAACGCCACTTCTCCTCAAAGAGAAGATGACTGTCCAAGTAAAATCGGAAAGGCACGAAGTCACGACAACATTTCAGAAGCAGATATTCTCGTAGGAAGCCACACCGCTGAGGACCTAAGCCTGGTGACGTTCGCGAACACCGTGAAGACGCTACAAACAGAAGACATTCTAGAATTATTCCCACAACTGTTCAAAGGCTTGGGGAGCATGACGCGACCACCTGTACAGTTACACATCGACACGTCAGTAAAGCCTGTTGACCTGCAACACCGGCGAATCCCGTTTCACTTGTGACCGCTAGTAGAATAAGAACTACAAAAACTGGAGCAACAAGGGGTAATAGAGAAAGTAACTGGACCAACGCCCTGGGTGTTCCCCATGGTCATAGCGGAAAAACCGAAAAAACCCGGACAGATCAGACTCTGCATAGACATGCAAATGCCCAACCAGGCAATACAAAGAGAAAGACACCTGACGCCAAAGGTTGCAGACATCCTAGCTGACCTCAATAGGTCCAGGTGGTTTTCCAAGCTGGACCTCAATGCAGGATTCCACCAGTTGAGGTTAGCTGAAGAAAGCAGATACATCACCACTTTCCCGACACAACTGGGGCTCAGGCGCTACAAGAGGCTAAACTTTGGAATATCGTCAGCCGCCGAGATATTCCGGAATGCTGTGAGAGAGATCTTGTCCGGACTTCAAGGAGTGCTAAATGTCAGCGATGACATCCTGATACATTCAGCGACACTCAAGGACCATCAACGCCAGCTCCGCGCCACTCTATAGCGCCTCGCAGAACAGGGAGTGACCCTCCACAAAGAGAAGTGCCAGTTTTTCAAAAATCTATCGAATTTTTCGGATACGTCTTCAGCCAGGAAGGTGTGAAGGTGGACCCTCGAAAATCACAAGCTATCTAGCTTGCCCCGGCTCCCACAACAGCGTCAGAAGTTCTTAGGCATGGCGACGTACTGCGGGAGATTTATACCCAACCTCGCGACCATCGCGGATCCGTTGTGAAACCTGACGAAGAAAGATGCTGGTTGGAGATGAGGCGAAGAGGAAGAAGAAGCCTTCCGCAAGGTGAAGTCGGCCTTGTTGGAGAAAACGACCATGGCCTACTTCGACACCTCACGGCCAACAGAACTGATAGTGGACGCCAGTTCCATGGGGCTGGGAGCCTTACTAATGCAGGAAACAGAACCAGGGACATGGGTCCCGCTGGCTTTCGCAAGCAAATCGCTAACTGCAACGGAGACTTGATATTCACAAATTGAATGCAAAGCACTCGCCATCAAGTGGGCTTGCAACCACTTTCATCTCTACATCAGCAGGCACCCGTTCCGCGTGGTAACTGACCATTAACCGCTCCTCCCGCTATTCAAGGGGACTGCCCCTCATCCGCCACCCAGAATCGAGAGATAGGCGATCCAACTCCAGCACTACCAATTAGAATTAGTCTACCGGCCAGGTGCCAAGAACCCAGCTGACTTTTTGACGCGCCATCCAGCCCCTCTCGCAGGAGAAACCTCAGATCAAGAGAAGCAGGCTGAAGACTTCGTCAACATGGTCGCCCAGTGGGCATGTTCAAAAGCCCTCACTATCTCGGAAATTGAAGCTTGTGTCCGATAGCTTACTTATAGCATCAAAGATGGAAATATGTCCCCGGGTGACCTCGGACCACAACCCTATTATTTTTTCTTTCCGAGTCAAAACTGAAGAAAAGGAACTTAGGCCATTTTCCTTTCCTAGATATTTGCTGACGGATAGCGAATACTTGGTGAATTTCACTCAGCAATTGGAGGAGTTTTTCACTGCAAATATTGGGTCTGCATCCCCAGTAATTGTATGGGATACTATGAAAGCATATGTTCGCGGTATTACACAAAAATATATTTTTTTACAGAATAAAAAACGTAAAAACGAAATGAAGACACTGGTACATAATTTGCGAAACATTGAGAGACAACATGCGGAGTTAGTTAAAAAAAAGGATTTAATGGCTTGGGATAGTGTGTTTTCTTCATTAATTGACACAATGATATTAGTGAAAACGTTTTTAAGGGACAAAATGGCTGCTAATTATTGCAAACACCGTCTAGAAAAATACGAGTATGGGGAGCATATAGGACATATACTGGCTTATCAGACTGCAGAGACAAAAGCGAAAACTAAGATAAACTCTATTAAAGGAGCAGAGGGGCTTATATATACCGATTCCTCAGATATCCTAGAACAATTTTTGTTGTTTTATCAACAGCTCTGTTCTCTCACATGGGCCCCTAATCAAGATGAGCTAGTATGTTATATCAACAATAGCGGCCTTTTAGCAGCAGATATTGAGAAAACTGCTACTCTAGATAAGACGGTCTCGATGGAAGAGGTTGAGTTGGCAATATCAACACTACCTATTGGGAAAGCTGCTGGTACTGATTCACTGCCATTAGAGTTTTATAAATCTTTCAAAAACACTTTGCTTTTACCATTTACTAGAGTGATACAATTTGTAGCTGCTAGCGGGGAGGTGCCGGCATCGTGGAATATGACACAGATTGTGTTCTTTTTAAAAAAGGGCAAACCACCAACTGAATGTGGATCATACCGGCCAATTTCTCTTAATAACACGGATGCCAAGATATTTTCAAAGATCTTGGCTACCCGTTTAGCTCCGCTTATGCCGGGTTTAGTCTCTGAAAGACAACATGGATTCATACTAGGGAGGGACACTACTACCCACGTTAATATGGCTATTGGTGCATTTGACTTTGCAGAGCAAAGGAAAATAGGTTTCGGAATGATCCTTTTAGACGCTGAAAAAGCGTTCGATCGTGTAAGGTGGGAATTTTTATGGGCCGTATTATCTAAGATCGGTATAGGTACGCAGTTTCAGTCTTGCGTACTGGCTTTATATTGTAACCCACAGGCCAATCTGTCTTATATGGATCCCGATCAGCATCATTCCGGATTCTATGTGGGACTAGACAGGGTTGTCCTCTGTCTCCACTACTCTTTGCCTTATACATAGAGCCATTCCTACGCACTTTACAATCCTGTATATACATTAATCCATTGGAATCTGGTACTTTTAAACTTAAACTTACGGCATATGCTGACGATATAGCAGTTTATGCAACTAATCCAAGTGCGGCCGTGATGAGGATTAAGGAAGAAGCCGAGAAATATGGTAATGTCTCAGGCTACAAATTGAATATTAATAAAACTCAAGTACTTACTACGGCCGGGATTCAAAAATCTATCTCTGGGGCATATACAACTGTGACCAACTTGGGGGTAAAGATAACAGCTAAAGTCAACCAGATCATTGATATAAACTATTTACCACTCTTACATGCGACTATTAAGTTGTTCAAAATTTGGCATAGGCTTCCTCTGGGATTGCTTGGCAGATGCAACTTAATCAAAATGAAAATACTTCCTAAATTTTTGTATCTGTTCCGCTCAATTCCTTTGAAAATCCCTAACACTTTCTTTAAAAAACTTGAGGGTATTTGTAGTAGCTTTATATGGGGCTATAAAAAATCTAGGAGGGCAATTGAGCTACTTAAATCTTCATTTGAACAAGGTGGACTCGGCTTCCCTGATTTTAAAATGTACTTTTGGGCCTCATTTACAGGACACTTTCGTTGTTTGTTGGGTCTGGACCAGACAGATTTATTATTTAAGTTTATCTTAGGTAATCAGAGGGACATGTTCTTGTATGGAATAAATGATCCAAACTACTTCAAGAGAGTAAAGTTTAAGACTGTGAGAGATATTGTATATATCTGGAGAGATATGTCCTCCAAGTGTAAATTATCAATATTTCATAATAAATTTCCACTATGGGGGAATCCTCTGCTTCCTGAGGTTTTCCGGGATCAGGCTGGCAAATCTTGGGCGAAGTATGGAATTACATGTTTGGGCGAAATGTATAATGAGAAAGGAATTAAATCATTTGAAAATCTGTGTCTAACTTATAAACTCCCGACATATTTTTTTAAAAATATTTGCTAGTTAGAGATTATTTGGTTTCAAACCTTGTGGTAACTGAGATTATGCAGTCAAACGTTTGGGATTGTATATATGGAGGGAAGACCAAATCTTTAATAGGGCTGATGTATGTACATTTACATAGTTTTAGATTAGATGTCAGTGAAAAATTAGCTGAACGCTGGAGTCAAACATTGGGTATAATGGTTTCACCTAGTATGATCAAACAAGCATTAGGTAATGTGAAGGAGTCGGTTCATTCCGTTAATTTGCAACTATGCACTACCTGCATGCTGTACTATACGCCGGCTAAAATAGCTAAATGGGCCCAAGGAAATATGACGGGGGATAAAAAATACTGCCCTAAATGTGGATTATATGCTGCTAATTTATTACATATGTTTATTGCATGCCCTGTATTGACCGGTTTTTGGCAGAAAATGGAACAGTTACTCCAGTCTAAACTTGGGTTGGATCAACCACTTACTGATCTTGAAATTATGTTGGGATATAAAGAGAATAATTCTGCTATTACACATCTTTTCTCAATCTTGATGGCTTCTGCTAGACTGGCTATTGCCAGGGCATGGGTTTCTCCCACACCTCCTTCGGTTGAGGAATGTTGGGCTATAATCAAAGAAACTTATGGCTTAGAGGCTGCCCTGGCAAAGGCAAGGGGAATTCGTTCCTTAGCTAAATTAGACGTGTTATGGCGACCTATGGCTTTTGATTACTCAACCTAATATTATTTTGGTATTATATGAAATTTTGTTTATCTTGTCCCTCATGACTACCGAATGATTGTTGCTTTTCTCCTCCTCATAATATTTATGTTCTTTTTTCTTTTTTTTTCTATTATTTGTTTGATGTACATTTCTTCATGTTTTTGCTTTATTGTACCTATCTGCCACTTTTGATGATGAAAATAAAAAAAGGAAATTGAAGCTCACACACGAACTGACACGGTTCTGGGAAAGATGTTAGAAGCGCTACATGAAGGCTCGTGGACTGGGTTCCGCCAAGACGTCCATGGATGGAACGAATCAGACCGGTCCCGCCTAGGGAAAGTATGGAGAATCCATAAAGAGCTGAGTGCTGCAGCAAGTGGCATAGTGTTGAGAGGCTCAAGCATCATCATACCGCTGAGCCTTCAGGAACGAGCAACTGCTCTGGCACATGAAGGTCACCAAGGCACAAGAAGAATGAAAGCCAGGATGAGGGAAAAGGTGTGGTTCCCTGGTCTGGAAGAGGCCGTAGATGACTTTGTATGTGGGTGCCGAGCATGTCAACTCACTGGCGGCCTGGAATCACCAGCTCCTGTGATAACAGAAGACCCTGGCCCGACGCCCTGGTCGTGGGTGAGCCTTGATTTTGGGAGTTTTCCAGATGGACGAGTCACTGCCGTTCTAGTCTATGGCTTCCTAAAATTCCCGGTCGTGGAAGTGCTGCCCTCCACCGCATTCAACCACCTCCTACCAATGTGTCAGGGACACGCACTGCCACGCACTGCCAAGCCAAAGAACAAAGGTACATTCCGCGCTACCGCGTACTTCGCTCTTGAGACTACAAGTCCCATGAGCATTTGCACATCCGGCATGAGCGCGCAGACGCGGAAGGCTTAATAGAGCACTTCCGCGCTGGCGTCTTTGCCGATTATCCTGGGAGCTTAGAAGGAGCAGCGCGTCTTGGTTGCGGTCCTCATTTGGTTGGCGGAAGTTCGTTCCGTTCTACAAAAGGATTTTGGAGACGGAGCAGCGCAGAGAATCCCATTCTGTTTTTGTTCCTCGCTATGCAGTAGCGTTATCGGTGGGTGAACGCTCGACGGAGTGTTCAAAACCAGTTCTCCTGTTTGGTGATACGTGTGGCTGTTGTGGTAAGGGTGCAGTGCAGCACCCCGTTTTCTACTTCCACTGCTGCTTGACTAAAGATACCAATTAAGACTGCCTAATTGCTTTTGGAGGTGATCAGTGCCTCCTGGGCTCTACGTGGATAATCCACACCTGGTGTTCCTCCTCGTTGGAGAGCCACACGTTTGTAGGCTCATGCGAGTGGTAGGAATTCCGGTGGCGGAGAGATATCCATTACTAGGGCATTTATGTCCTTACTAGATTTGCAGTGAGACCGTGTGGAGCACAACACGGAACGTTTGTTCTACATCAGTCCTCACACGTGTGTGTGATTGGTGGAATTTGTTTTGGTTCCTTTATTACTTGTATCACGCGAAGAACTTGATTCGCGAATAAACTGTTCTGATTATGTTTCCCTAGCAGGGGATTGTGGTTGAGTCACGAAGAACTCATACTTCCTCTGCGATGCAATGATCAATGACATTTTGGGTACGTGTGGATAAGAAGCGGAATGCCTGCCTAGTGAGAATAACCTGAGTGTAGTATTGGCGTGTGTCTAATTTTTGTCATCTTTCTCATAGTGGAACATATAGTTTCTTGATGCAAACAAGCCTTGTCCTAAGGACCCTCGAGTTGGGGGTGAACGGCCCAAGGTCGCAAGTGATGAAATTCGTACCTCGTTATTTTTCTTTACAGGTAGATAATTGATAGTAGCGAAACACCTTCACATACAACCTAGGAGGGTAGAGTGGTGGGAGGAGGCAGAGTGTTTATAACGTGCTGTTCTTGTATCATTTCAGGTCTCCTTCCCTGCTGTCCCCACCCTTTCCTTCCCTCGCTCGATCACTTCAATGATCTGCGCTATAATAGCCATCAGACTTGGAGCTATCGAGAGGTGGACCATAACGAGCATCGTTCCGATCCTGAGGAGCTGAGGAACCCGATACAATGCTGGAGAAAACCTTTGCATTATTTGACCTGCCACACGTAGTTAAAACAGACAATGGACCCCCGTTCCAAAGGAGTAAATTCAGGGAATTCCTATCCCGGCTGGGAGTAAGGCATCACCGCATCACCCCACAATGGCCCCGAGCAAACGGCAAGGCTGAACGATTCATGCGTACCCTGAACAAAATCTTACATATAGCAGTGGCCGAACAATCAGACCCAGAGGTCGCCCTTCAGAAATTCCTGCGGGAGTACCGGAGTACCCCTCACGCACAACCCAGAGATTCCCCATGGTCGTTGATGCTATCCGGGCTCAGGCGGGACACTATCCCGGTAGCTGAGAACTGGGAGCCAGAATCATACGACCCCGCAAGCTCTCAAGCCCAGAGGTCAGCGACCAACGAAAAAGAAAGTCGGCGGCGAAGAGCACATATCCGGCCGATGGTTCCGGGATGTGCCGTCCTGGTGAGGAGCCGTCGCAGCGGAGGGAAATTCCGCACACCTTACGAACCAGGACTATGGCTCATGAAGACAGTCAAAGGGACTGCTGTCACCGCTGAAAAGAATGGAGAAGTTATTACCCGAAACGTCTCATGGTTTAAGAGGGTCCCCAATCCGGAAGGTAAAAGACCAAGGCCCGGGGCATCCTGCAGTGGAGAAGGGCTAGGAGAAGACACGATCCCGAGCGTCACTGATGACCTGGCTCCGAACCCAGCAGCACCAGCGATACCTCTTGACACAAGACCGAGAGATTTGCCCAGCGAAGCAGGGATCGCAAGTCCGAGGGGAGGTACCCGTCAACATTGGTACGACTTGAGGCCCAATCCAAAGCCGAATCAAAGACTTGCCTGATTTTGTGTGTTAATCTTTATTTTGCCTTGTCTTGAACTGATTTGGGATGGGATGTAGCGGTCTAGTTATTCACCGCTAGCTGTCCCTGAGACCCCACCCGGAAACAGATACACACATTGTATCACCTTCTGGCCAGGCATGGCCAGAGGGCTTAAATAAACGGGCCGGGGTCGCTCGTGACTTCTGGCCCACACTTGCTATCAACCTGTGTGTGCATCCATCTTTCACAGCGCGCTAACTGTAGTAGTTTACCTCCCGACAGGTAGGTTGAGCACAGAATATTCCTTAGAGTTTGCCCAGAAACTGCTGTGAGCCTATCAGAGGCCAAGGTCCACTTTTATTGATTTACTGGCCTATCAGAGAGAGGGGGTCGCTAACAATGTGTGTGTGAGCTTATCAGGAGTTAAGGACCGTGCATGAGGACTGTCCGCGTTCTCAGAAAGCAAGGCTACCATGAAGGTTATGACATTTTTTTGTTTGTTTTTTGAGTACGTGGAGATTAAATGATTTGCCCAAAATGTTGAGCAGATGCCGAGACTCGAACGTGGTTCCCGAGCTCCCCAGTCAGAAGATCTCACCCTTATGCAACAACATACTCTCGTATATGTGTGCTATTTTTTGTGACCGTGTACGAGGCCTGGTTCTAGCGGGTGGGCCGGGTGGGCCAGGCCCACCCAAACATAAGCCTCGGCCCTCGCAGGGATGGCTTGAAGGCCAATAGAAAATGGCCACTTTAATTTAAAACGTCCCTCTGAACGTTGTTTTAATTCCTGTTCTGGGAGTTGCGTGATTGGGCCTGGGCTCTTTCTGACCACAGGCACCCCCAATCACGCATCTCCTTTTAAAAAGGTGAGCTGCGTCGTGCAGGTCAGTAGTGGTATGGCGAAGAGGATACATTCTTTCTTTGGCAGTGGCTGCACGGATATTTCCTTTTCCCAATGGGGCAGAAAATACGTTTGTTTATCCTGATTCACCTTTCCTGACCCCTGCAGCTGTTTATCAGATCATGTGAGGCAGAGTTCTATGAACCAAGTAGAAAAGAAAATGTGTGACTATTTTTCTTATTTTAAAATCTGAATAGGCCCAGCAAGGCTCATACTTTGTGTATACTTCATTTAAATAGTTTTTATCATTATTGTGGGCGTGGATGCAAGACAACAATAAAAATGCACAGTTAACTGGTGATTAATGAACCTGCTGGAGAGCAATCCTTTGTGTGTTGGTAGTTTTAAAATGCAGATAAACTGTATTTTATGTGGATAGCTCAGTGGGTTACTGCGTTTGTCATAGAGATTCTTGCGTTACAATCCTATCATAGGACAGTGACCTATCAATTGTCATCAAAGAGTTGCATACAAACCTGAATGGTATAGTTAGAACTTCACTTTTTTGTGTTGTGATATAGTTAGAACTACCCAGTTATTTTAATGTTGCTAAAAAGAGTTTGTTTGGGCAGATATACATTTTTATTAGTAAAGCTAACCCCCCCCCCCAAACACTGTGGTATGTTTTAAGTCCTGAGTTGGTGCTTTTCCAGACCAAAGCCTCTTAAAATATACTGCCCACCAGTATGGATGACGTGATTCCTACACCTTGTAATCCTCATTGGCTTATGTGACATTCCGTATAGACCGATTTACATATTTGTATGATTCAATGTCTCTATATATTGTGTACGTGATGTTAAGTACTGCGACTCTCTACACTGATATGAGTAGCGCAATGGGGCTACGGAGAGATGAGGGGCACTGGTGGAGCGAGGTAGTAATGGTATCTGCGGAGAAAGAGGTCATTGGTGGGGCACCAAAAAAGACTTTCACACTTGTGCTAAAGCTGGCTTGTTTTTGTTTTATTTAATTAGCAGTCAGGTCATTAGGACAACTGTGGCACATATTTTAAAGTGTGTGTTATATATTTACTGCTATATTCAATTATTGAAGTTTGAAGGTGATTTTACTAATGCTTTTTTACTGGGAATAATGAAAAGTGAGCTGATGGTGGCTGATACGGGGCTGGGGCCCATGGTCAGCTGTGAGATAAGGTGCACGGGAGAGGGATCGTAGAAAAGCGGAAAATCAGGCCTGGAAGTACTTGTGTTGAATCCTTGCCTGATGGAATTTGTGGGCTTGTACTTAGGTCTAGACATTTCTCTTAATTTCAAACAACTCTCCACGTGCACTGTATACACACAGAATTGATCTGTTGTATCATGGTGACTGCAAGTAGATATTATGTAATCTAGGGCTTGTAGGCTACCACCAGAAGAGACAAATTGAGCCCCCAGTGGCTCACCCGAATGCACTTTTGGCGTTGTTGGTGAGACTAGGGTTGAGATGCGAACTAGGGCAGTGCTCTCTGCAGGGCCAACAGGTCACGGAGACAGCAGCGGTGTCATGGACGGCATTGGGTTGCTTTTTCTTCTGTTTCCGCACAAAACACACAGTTCTCAGTGCAAGTAGCAGATGATCTTTAAGTCTTTCGTGTTCCTGAGACTTCTTAAACAGGGGGAAAGCTCTACCTCAAGCCTTTGGAGAAACTCAGGAAAATAAGTTGCAGAGAGTTCAGTCCCATCGTTTCACTGCCCAAGATAGAAGCAGATACTGCAGGCCAACACAGCAAAGTGGTAGTTCCTAAAAGATTATCCAGCTCTTCTTTTTGGCAGGTTCCTTATTCCAAAAGAGTTCTAAAATTCTGGGGTCAGGGCCCCAATATTTATGCTACTTTTGAAGTTTCAGGCCGTAAGCCCCTCTTGCTCAGTAGAAACTAGTTCTGTCCTCTCTAGTCCAGCCCCACTTCAGGAGGTGGTGACAGCATTGTACAGAGCAGACACAGCCTATTTTGGTGCTAGTAAAAACTCATCCCACCACTCTAAATCCCGAAAGGTCTATTCAGCCTGGCTATGAGTCACCCAGGAAAGGCAGGACACACCTCAACCCTCCTTGTGACTCTCTAGAGTGAATGCACATCCCCAGCTCCTGTCAATTCAAAACCCGATGGTGAATACACAAACAGGCAGAGGCACACAGGATGGATAAACAAGAAAATGCCATCTTTCTAAAAGTCTGAAAGCCTGAACCGGTCCTAGGATGCTTGTTTCCAGTCCAGGGAGGACCTGGCCTGGCAGTTCGGGCTGGACTTTTCCCATTAGGCACAGGGTCAAGACTGATTTGCATATGGTTGGGTCTAAACTGGAATGGCATGGTAAGCAAAAAATTATGGATTAAGGCCCAGATCTCTGTACTGGGGTGAATGTACGACATTGTTCTGCATTCTGTCCATCAATTGTTGATTTTGCATCTTTCTAAAAGTAGCATTTCAAACACACAATTTAACAAGCATTGGCATAGCCAATAGGTCTCACCTTTGGGACCTTATAAGTGTTTAGCTAGAGATATTGACTTTGCCTGTGTCTTTAAGCTGTGCTGTCAGAAGTCTGCATCATGCTGAAAAGTTATAATAAAGAAGTGTCAAAAGCATTTTAGTTACCTTGATTATGACCAAGAAAGCATTATGTACAACTGAATGACCATATTAAAAAAGTATTAACAATAAATAATGTCTTGAGGTTGTTTTTTGTCCTGTCAATGCTGGCAACTTCTATCTGCCTGTCCCAGTGGTGTAATGTCTACATTTAAAAAGTTTGTGATCGGGTGATCAGGCAAAAACATGTCACACAATGTACGGGCAACCTTTATATTTGTACGTGACACTAAGATGAGTAGACAAGCCTTCTCAGGGTTATGCCAACACCGAGTTAAAGGCAATGCAGTGGAAAAGGGTGAGTGAGACACATTTGTGGCTATTCACAATCATCCGGCCTGCTTTTCCAGCACTTACCTGCACTTCTTCGGGTATACCTTTACAATCCGGGCAAGAGTAATAATATTCAATACTGCCACAAGGTGGCAGCAGGAAGGGAAAACATTTAAATAAGAGTACTCTATGAAGAGAAAAGGGAATACAAATGTGAAATATATTTTACCAATTACGGACATAGAACGTTTACAATTAGAACACTGCATAAGCGAGCAAAGTGAATTTTAGTTTTCTCACAATAGTCACTAGTGTGTGCATCAAATCATCACAAGTGATTAAAAAGGCAGCCTCACCAGATTATTCCATGTCAGGGGCCTTTACCAAATAAGCAATGCATTCTGGGAGTGAGATGCACCTTTCTTGACTTGTTACACAAAGTGTTCTGCACCTGACAGCCAGTTTATCCAAGGAGTTAAACGCTCACTGCTGACATCGGCGTATCATGAGTTCCAGTCTTGGCAAGACACTCTCAGCCTTCCAAGGATGGCAAACCCAGAGTAAGTTACGAATCAGCAACCCACAGCTGAACGGCCCCGCTACCCTTGGCTGAACCCTCGTGCGTTGAATACCATGAATTCTGAAATAACCTGAGATTTGTGCACGAGGTGGAAGACTGTCTGCTGCTGTGCGATTAGCAGCTTGTGAACAGTGAGAGCTAATTACACAGAATGTCAGAAAAAGAAGCCTGTAACTAGAAATCAATTTTTTTCAAGCCATAAAAAGTCGCTCTCATAATTGTTTTTATAACATACTTTGAAAAAGCTCAGCACTGCAGTTGGATTTGTGTTTATGCATTCTTGCAATGTTTTCTAAGCTGTCCATACCTGACCTCTGCAGTGGCCTAGCAGCCTACTTTCACTTCAAAGACTTCAAGACTACCAAAATACCATCACTGGACATGTACAAAACATGCATTCATGTACAGCGGAGTTTGACGCTGAGGAGCATGGCAGCATCGTGTTATAGCTTCTTTGCAGCCAGCAGGCTACCTGTGGATAACTGGACCGGAGAATGGTTCAAACAAACAGTAAAAGTAAAAACAGGAGTCAGAAACAGGCGCAGAGGTCCTCACAGGCCAAGGCATTGTTATGAAGAAGACTGTGCGTAATGATCTCCTGCCACCCACTGCGTCTGTGTATGTTTGGAAGCATTTGGAAGCATTGCTTAAGTAATATTACACTAGCAAAACACAACGCTCCGCTTAATGCTCAACACACACATGCTTTTCGCGATGAGTACAAACTCGTACTTCAGTAATTGTCAGTGGTTCTTGCAGCTGACTCAGCAGCACGAAGCACAGTATATATTCATTTTAACATGCAACACAAAAGTTTTGGCAAGGAATTCCGAAATGGTTGAAGGAGGTATAATATGCATTTTTGTGACAATATTGATTTGTCAACCTCTCCTATACAGTTTATAAAGTTTTATATAGCGCGAACATGATCCTAGAGGGTATCAGAGTGCTTTGCATTACATCGTTCAGAAACGTTAGATGGTTGGGGGGTAATATACATACATTCAATAATCGACATTCAATACAAAAGAGGTAGACAGTGGTAGATAGGATTATGTTGCTAACAGTCACGTGTGATTTTTTTTTTTTTTTTTTTTTTTAAAGTTTCAAAAACCTTTATTGCAACTTCCAGCAACCATACAATCATTCGCCTACAACCTTTCCGGCCGGCTCAAAGGGACCATGTAGTAGAAGTTCAGGCAGCATGTACACAGCCATTTAGCCGACAACCCGGGGGTCCGGCGGCACTGGTAGAAATAATCCTCTGAGCATAAATGGGTCGGAAACAAAAAAGAAGTTCGGCTGTGAGGGATAAAGGGAGGAAACAATTCTGAAACCCACCCGGGTCAAATACCATCCACACCGCCCTCGCAGGGGGGCAGAGCATGACCACGGGGCCCGTCCGGGGCCATCCAGCACCAATCACTCTGCGCATGCCGGCATGTTTCCCTGCCGCAGATGCCCCCATTCACCCCGTCTCCCCCTCAGCCACACCACCACAAACCCCCCTAGGCCCGATACCCCAACCATACACGCAACACAGCCCGGTACCTAACCGTCCTCCTCAGCGGAGCTAGTCTGGGCTGCTAGATACGCTTTAAGCGGATCCCAGATATCTTTGGCTCTGCTCTTCAAAGGTTGCGTTTCGGCATATATCACATTCTGATCCTGACAGTACAGAACATCCTCCAACCACTCCTTGAACTTAGGTGCACGACCCCTGCCCCATCGACACGCAACTCGCCGTTTCGCGAGTAACAACACAATATTGACAAATTTACGGTATGCTTTAGGCACAGACGCTGTATAACCCAGCAACATCACAAGCGGGTCAAGCTTAACCACTTCTCCTACCATAGCCGTAATAGCAGCATGGACCTGTACCCAATAATCAGCTACCCCCGCGCAAAGCCAAGCTAGATGTAGGAAATCAGCTCCCTCCGAACGGCACCTCTCACACCGATCAGAGTCTGATAAACGGAATCTATACTTCCGCACAGGAGTGTAATACCAGCGCTGTAGAAACTTATAATGGATAATACGCAATCTGCAGCTGGAGGAGATCCGGGAGGTGAGCTCACAGCAATACACCCACTGCGCCTCTGTAATGTCCCTACCCAACTCGACCGTCCAGCCATGAAGCGCCTTCCCACCGACGTCTCCACCACACCCGCGAATACTGCCATATAACTGTGAGACCAGGTGCCGACCATCCGTAGAGGCAAGCAGGATCTGCAACGGAGGCACCACATCGGGCTCCTCCGGATAGTGCGGTAGCACTAGCCGCATCCCCTGCCGCAGCCGGAGATAATAAAAGACTTCCAGTGGATTCGGCTGATATCCCGCAAAGAATTGTTCCTTTGTCTTGAACTGACCATTCTCAAAGAGATCCCCCCAACAGCTGATCTTTATCTTAGCACAGAACATCCGGAACCCGTTTTCCCGCAAAAGAGAGAGGCCTGGATGATAAACCAACGGGAGCCGTGGGGCATAAAGTAGACTGGTCGACAACCTGCGCATTAAGCGCTGCCAAGCATCAATCGTGCTGGTCACGGTGGTAAGCGGTGTGTCGAGCGCAGTGACCGGGCCATGGATGAGGCCCTGTAGCGGCAATGGGCGCGCCAGCCAGTCCTCAACCGCTAGTTGCGGCATGTAGGGTGTAGGGACAAACCAAGGATATGCAAAGTGCGCCTGCGCGCTCAGATAGTACACCTGAAAATCGGGAACGTCGAATCCCCCCTTGCTGTATGGCAAGGTAATAGTCGACCAGGCCAGCCTGGGCTGCTTCCCAGCCCAGAACAATCGCAGCAATTCAGAGCGCAGTGTACGGAAGAAGAAGGCACCTGGGTAATATGGAATATTTTGGAAGAGATAGAGAAAGCGAGGCAACACTATCATTTTTATCAATGAGGCCCTGCCGGCCATTGTCAACGGCAGCGAGATCCAGCGCGACACATCATCCGTCAGCTTATCTATGGCCGTACCATAATTCAGACGTAAAGTCTCTTCCCGGTTCGTCGAAACACGAATCCCCAGGTATCGGAGATCAGAGTCACACCACTCCAACGGGTAATCTAGTGCATATCGCCCAACCGCCGTCGTCAGGGGGAAAAATTGCGATTTCCTCCAGTTGATGTGGATCCCAGACAATCCCCCAAACGCCACAAAGTCGCGGAGCAGCGAGTTCAAGTTGTTCTGCGGATCCACCACATAGAGCGTTATGTCATCCGCATATAAGGACACATCTATCTGCCGTTGAAAACACCGGAAGGCACTCTGCTTGTGGAGTTGTCGGATACGACATGCCAGAGGCTCAATCGCTATGGCGAACAGCAGCGGGGATAGCGGGCACCCCTGTCTGGTACCCCTAGTCAACTGTATCGGCATCGAGAGTTCCCCGTTGACCAATACTCTAGCCGCCGGGCCGGTGTATAGTAATTTAATCCAAGCGACAAAGATTTTGGGAAATCCCATTCGGTACAGTATAGTGAATAGGTAATTCCACTCAACGGAGTCGAACGCCTTAGTGGCGTCAAGGAATATTGCCGCGACGGGCAGCTCCGGCGCGATCGTCTGAATCAATGAGAAGAGCGTACGCAGATTACTAGCGGTGGATCTACCCGGGACAAACCCCGCCTGGTCTGGGAGGGCAATTTTAGTCATCAAGAGGGAGAGCCGCGTGGCCAGCACCTTCGCCAGAATCTTGGCATCACAGTTGATCAGGGAGAGCGGCCGGTAGGAATCACAGTCCTCCGCAGCCTTGTTCGGTTTCAGCAGGGATGTAATCACCACCTCCCTCATCGAGCCCGGCAAAAAACCCGCCTCTAGAGAGTCCTCATACACCTCCCGCAATACCGGAGCCATTATGTCAATGTAACTTTTATAAAACTCCGCTGGCAAGCCATCCAGACCAGGTGCCTTACCATTACTTAATGACATAATCGCTTCACGTATCTCATCCAGCTCAAACGGGGCCCCCAGAAATTCCCTGTGCTCATCGCTCAGCCAGCATAACGCCACGTCGTCCAAAAAGTTTCCAAACTGGACATCCCCCACGTTGCGGGCAGTATACAGTCCCTCATAATGCTCAGTAAACCTGCGTAAAATCCCCTGGGTATCATGATGCAGAGCTCCGTCCTGCGTGCGTATCTCTAAGATGTGTGAGGCGCCCCGTAACTGCCTGGTGATGCCCGCTAATGCCCGCCCAGGTCTCTCCCCTTCACAATAACGTCGGGCCTGCCAATGCTTCCCCCTGAAGCGGGCCTCTCTCTCCGCCTCTCGCTCATATTGGGATAACTTCTCCCTAAATTCCTTATGGAGTGGACCCATAGGCTCACGGGCCATGGAAGTCTCCAGCTCCCTAAGTTCAGCTTCTAGCCTGGTGAGTGTACCCCGTAGGACCCGTAAAACTCCAAAGCTCTTAGATATGCAAAAGCCCCGGACCGTAACCTTAAACGCCTCCCAGATGGTCTCTACACTTGCAACAGTTCCTTTGTTGCGTGGAAAAAAGTCCGCGATCTCCTCCCCCAATTCTGCCTGGAATAATGGATCCAACAGTGCCGTGGGTTGTAAGCGCCATCGCGACTTTGCACCGCCGTATCCCGGGATGGCCACCTGCACCAACACTGGACAATGGTCCGAGTAGGACCGCGGCAAGTGGGTCACCCTGCCCAGGTCAACCGCCAGTCCCCGGGATAGTAGGCAGTAGTCAAGTCTAGCCCAGGTGTTGGCATAAACCGTGAAATGCGTCCCCTCACGAACCCCAGCATGCATAAACCTCCAACTGTCTATTAGCTCGCCCTCCCTCATTATACCCTCCACCGCTTCTCCTGCTTTTCTGTTATATTGGGGGCTACCATCCGATCTATCGAGCCCCGGTGTCAGCGTGACATTGAAATCTCCACCCCATATGAGATGCATGGACCCCACATTGAGGATCTCTCCCCACAATTTAATGTAAAACTCAGGAGTGTCCACATTAGGCCCATAGCAGTTGACAATAGTAACAGTATCAGTGCCCAATCTACCCCACACCAATACAAATCTCCCCTCATCATCCTTGCGTTCACCCATCCGCACAAACGGCACAGTTTTTTTAATCAGAATCGCCGTACCTCTGGCATATCCAGAGTATGAGGAGAAACAGCGCACCCCTGCCCATCTACTCGCAAAGGTATAGTTGGCCCGGGGGCTGAGGTGTGTTTCCTGCAGCAGGGCAATTTGCACCTGATGTTGATCCAAATAGGCCACCACCCTCCGACATTTCCTCGCATCATTCAGTCCACGGACATTCCAGGACAGAACCGCTAGTCGAGAGATACGATCCCGGTCAGCCATCCCCAGTTAGCCATCCATGACACAACACGCGGCAGTCTCCCAGTCTTACCGATGTCCCAAAGGAGTGGCCACCCCAGCCAAATCCCGGGCAACATACTTCCACTCTCGCCCCAAGATCACCCGCAGCCGCAGCCCCGTACCCTGCAATCTTCCGCCCACTCCCCGGCCGACCCAATCCGTACTTTTTGGTTGCATTCCTCTCATTCTGTGAACCCCACTCACACACACCTCCACAACTACCCTTGTACCCACCCCCCTCCCACTGAAGCAAACCCCAACCTGCCAGCAGCGTTCCCCCCCCGTCCCTCCCGTACAGATCCCAACAACTAGGGCGAAACCAGCCCTCAACCCCAAAAACGTATGCTAGGGTAATTCCCATCGGGAACATTTCTAGGTGGCACCACTATAACCCCCTGCATGCAAGCCCGCCCGAACCACAACTCGTGTAGCCCAGCCCGGCAACCAGGGGGGGGGGTGTCCAGCGCCATAATCAGCGGAGACCTGAGGAATACCGTCCACATCCAAGGATGTCCATAAAGCAAGTGCAACAATGCAGTTCTGCTGCGCAGGCCAAGAGGAGTTCCACGCCAGGGGGGGATCCCGGCAGCCATCGATCCTCAGGATATCCCCCTACCCCCCACTTCTACCACTCCCACCCGGAGTGCAGGGCAAGATCCATCCTAAATAAGGTCCAAGCATAGCCCAAAGGCCCCTCTCACCCAGGAGTGTATATACAGAAACAGAGCTACTCACTCACGGGTCCACATCCTCTAGCTGTTCTTGACCAGGGGCCAGATCATCGTCCGCTCCCGTCTCCAGCCGCCTGTTCCGTTTGTGTTGCTTGAGAAAGTCCTCCACCTGTTGTGGAGTGGTGAAGAATTTCTGCCTGCCCTGGTATGTGACACGCAATCGAGCAGGGTAGAGCAATGCGTAGTCCATTTGCAGATTGCGCAGTTTGGCCTTAACTGCGAGGAATTTCCGACGCTCCTCCTGGACAAGCGGGGTGAAGTCCGGATACAACGTGAAGGAGTTACCCTCATACGACAGCGATCTCGTACCTCTTGCCGCCCGCAGGGCCGCATCACGATCCCGGTAATTCAGCAGCCGAGCTATGATCGGCCGAGGCGTCGCCCCCAGCTTCGGTCTGGGACCCAGTGCCCGATGCGCCCGCTCCACGATAAATTGTGTAGAAAAAACCTCTGAGCCGATCGCCGCCACCAACATCTTCTCTACATACTCCTCCATTTTGCCCACGTTGGTAGATTCCGGAATACCCACGATGCGGATGTTATTCCGCCTACTCCTCGCTTCCAAATCCTCATTCTTAGCGGCTATGACCCGTAGGAGATTATCCATTCGAGATAGCTGCGACGAGTGTTGGGTCATCGCATCCTCCGAGTTCGATATGCGCTGCTCCGCTTCTTTCAATCGACCCTCGTGCGCATCGAGCTTGTGCACCACCGCATCCATACGTGACGACAGGCGATCCACCTTGTCCGCAATTGTCGCGAACCCTTGGCGCACCTCACACAGCACGGCTTGTATACTCGTGGCCGCATCCGCAGCTCCCCCCGATGCTTCGGCCGCCCCATCCGGAGGGCTCGACTTCTCCCCAGGCGTCAACGCTTTCTTAGGAGCCGCAAACGACAGCTTGGGTTGTTTAGTGTCCGTCTTCCCCATCTCTGTGCCAGGGCAGATCTCTCCCACACCTCCGTGCTCTCCACTCAATGCTGGCAGGCCCTACCGCATCCAGGCCTCGAGCGATGCGCCCTCACCGCCGTGCCAGTGTCACTGCTGCCACTCAGGACGGACGCGGCAAGTCACACCACCCCGTGAGCAAAGGGGTTCAAGCAGCGATCCGCCGGCCCGGGGGGGGTGCACACCAAGTCCAAGGAGAGCGTTCCAGGCGCCGTCCGCGCCGGACTCCAGCCGTAGCCCACCGGGCCTCCCACGAGGCTGGCACTGCCTCTGCCGCACCCGGCCCCCCAGGGAGGAGGGGGGGAAGAGATCGATGCCTCCGCCGCTGCCGTGCGCACCACCGGCCGCCCTTCAGGGGCCTCGCACCACCACCAGCCGGCACAAGATCCGCTCCAGGCCCACAGGCCTCGCAATCACTCCGGAGGACGGGTGGGTGGGGGGGCAGGGGAGCAGCCCCCACGTACTCTCACCCGTCACGGTGGCCGTCCGATCTGCGTCTCTCAACCTGCCAGGTCACCATGAGCCCCAAGAGGCCTCCCGGATCATCTCTGCCGTTTGCGGCCTTGCACCGCGTCACCAGCCTCGGCCTCACCTTCCGGCTTAATCCGGAACGTCTGCACGGCGACCTCCAGCTCCGCTCCCGCCGCAGCTTGCAAGCGGTCCCGCGCCGGCGTCCCAGCAGCCAGGGCCTCCTACGTCGGACCAGTGACTCTTGACCACCAACTGGACCTGCGACCACAAGGACGGCTCTCAGGTGTGTGCCCAAAAGGATAAATTAGCGGATAAATAGCGCCGGACTGCGGGAGCCCTACAAGAAGGCGTCCATTCGCTAGCGCGCCACCTAGCGTCCCCAGTCACGTGTGATTTAAAGTCTTAGGATGTGAATTTGTTAATTAGATGCATTTTTACTTCTTTTTTGAAGGAGGCTCATGTCTGGGCTTCAAGTTCTATGCAGGATAGATAGACTTGCATCGCCTAATTGCTAATTTAGGAGGTTGCGGTGGACGTTTCCTGCACGTCACCTCACGCAGGGCTGACAGAGCGACTCTGGTGATTGGTGACTTTATCAGGGACAGGAGGAAGAGTTAAGTGGTTGCCTTGAGTCCCAGACAGGCCTGCTATACAAGGTGTCCTGGCTGCAGACTGCGCACGGCTCTTGTCTGTTCCTCCCGCTGCTCTGCAGCAGAGGCCTGTAAATACCACAAGGCCTGCAGCAGCCATGTAACCTCCACATATTGTGATGCGCATGTACCCTTCAAGCATGCCTCAGAGCCAACAGTGAATACTTTGCGTTTGTACTTCGAGATGATTGTGGTCTTAAAACACACACATGTGGTGCCAACGTAACTTAACCGCATAATCTTACACCAGTGGGCCTGCCACATACTCCGGAACGTCCATTGTCTTTGTGCACTTATGTTTTCCGTGGTCTCTTACAAGCACACGCCCGCCCCTCCCCCTTACACGGTGGCGACCAGCCACTGACTTCTATTAAGGGCTAAATTACTGTTCAATCTCCAAGTTTACTTGGATCAGCACAAAAGTTATAAAATTAGAGCAAAATAAATGTTCCTGCCTTTAAGCACAAGTCGTCATCCACTCGAATATCTGGAGTTTCTTCGTCCCACTAGTAGAACCTGTAATTTGGTATCCGACTCTGACCTGATGGCGAATCCAAGCCATTCTCGCTCACATTGAAGACAGTATCAAGCACAAGACTTCGTTGTAAGTTCTCGCTTATAACCTTTGTGAAAGGGCCCTGTCCCATCAGGACTGCGAGACCCCCATGGAAAAACAGCAAAGCTTTTCGAATTGGTCACATTGTGTCATTTATTTTTTCTGCATCTTTTATATAGCGCAAACTCGACCCAAAGGTATTGGAGCACTGTACATGAGCACCGTATTTACATTACACATTCAGGCACGGGGAGATGAAGTGATTTGCCCAGGATCACAGGATGTGGACGCGACCTCGAGGCTCGAACCCTGGTTTCCTGCACCAAAGTCGGCAGCGCAGCCGGGAGCGTTCCGGCCCAGGCAGAAGACCAATTAATAGTGATTTACATGCTAATGGAACCTCAGTCCTTGCGAGGTAGGTAAAAAGTGGGTCATAATTATACCCAGTATTTACAGTGCCTAGAAAGCGTAGTAGTGTCCTATTAAGCGGTAAACAAAACCCCGCTATTATAAGTAGCAGCGAATGAGTAATTATGTGGTCTCAAACGGCTAAGGTAAGGACGTGCGCTCTCCTCGGCGGTTCAAAAAAATATATGTTTAAGACGTGCAGAAAAGCTACACGCGCAAAGCAAACACATTAAAACTATGGTATTTTTTTAGCGTCTCTTTTCTAACCTGGACCTGGCGATAGCGGCGGACTGCGGGTCTTGATATAAAGTCACCGTGAAGACAAATTTAAACCTGATTATATTTTTTTGTCGGTGAGGCGAAGCCCATATGTTCTTATTTATTTATTTATTTATTTGGGAGCTTATAAAGCGCACTAATACCCGAGGGTGTCCTGGCGCTGATTATGCTCTAATCCACGACTTGGTGAAGGAGAGGGAAGCAGACAATAGCACTACCACTGGAGCCAGAATTGAAAGTCTGTGCCGGAGCCTAGTGCGTCCCGCAAAGTACGTCAGGCGAGGCGCCGTGGAGGGGAGGGGCCCACTGATGGGGGGGGGACTCGACTCCCAGTGGTTAAGGAATTGGCTCGCAGCCAGCGGAGCAGAAATTCCCAGTACGTGTTACATGAAACAGAATAAACAAGCATTGGCCGCGCAAAACGCGATGGGGGGGCGGGGAGAATGAAGAAGCATTGGACGTGCGAGACGCGATGGTGGGGGGGGTGGGGGAGAGAACCGGGAGTTCTGATTAGCAGCAGGGAAGGGGGCGGAGAGGGGCTACGAGGGAGAGCGACGTGAAGCCATATGGCTGCTTTGCGCGCGTGCACGCCTCGTGCACTGTAGCTCTATGCCAGGGGAAGTACTTTGAAAACCCACTTACAAAATGTCTCAAAGAGACAGCTTTCGCTGTCTCAGCGAGACCTAAAAACCACCTTTACTAAAAGATTTGTTATTAAATTCTGAGCTCAAGGAGCCTAAACTTAATTTCTTGATCTTTCCCAGTTGGAAGTTTGACTTGTTAAAATGTTAAAAGGCAGTATAAAATAATCACCTATGGGAAAGACAGCCTTTCAAAAGTGAAAAACGAAATTGGCTGTATTTCACTATCAGGACATGTAAACCACACCAGCACATGTCCGTCTCACATACACTCCAACCTGCCCAGGGGTCCTTGGGGCCTACCTTAGGGGTGCCTTACATGTAGTAAGAAGGAATTTTAGGGGCTGGCAAGTGGGTGCACTTGCTCGGTCGACAAGGCAGTTAAAACTGCACGCAGACACTGCAGTCACAGGTCTGAGACACCTTTGAAAGGCTACTTGTGTGGGTGGCACAACCAGTGCTGCAGGCCGACTAGTAGCATTTGATTTACAGGCCCTGGGTACACACAGTGCATTGTACTAGGGACTTACAAATAAATTAAATATGCCAATCACGGAAGACCAATCATAGCACAATTTACATTAGGAGGACTTGCACTTTAGCATGGAATAGCGGTGAAAAAGTGTGTAGAGACACTAAACAAGCAAAAACGAAGTCCAGCATACCATCAAAACAGGAGGTCAGAAAACAAAAAGACAGGGGAAACATGCCAAAAGATGCCAGGTCTAACACATGTCTCTTCCAGCTGAAAGTAGGGAGAACTATCATCGTTTGCGTGTTCTGTTTCAGGGTGGTGTAACACCGTAAAGTTCATTCCCTGTAGGGAGATGGACCACCTCAACAGTCTTGGGTTCTCACCTCTCATCTGCATTAACCGGGCCTGTGGTATGTCTGAACTCGAAAGTGAGTCCCAAACAGGTGGGGTCTTCAATCAATCAATCAACCAGGGATTTATAGAGTGCACCAGTCACCCGTGAGGGTCTCAAGTCGCTGAGGGGGAGGGGTAGTGCGGGCAGCTCTGTGATCATCTGAAAAGCCAGGTCCTTTCGGAATAGGTGCAGTGTCTTTTTTATTTTATTTTATTTTTAGTTTTTTGTGTCCTCATTCATAAATAAGCACATTGTCGTTAACCGGGTATAGGCTAGGCCCTTTCGAGGCACCTATGGAGGGAGGTTACAGCCTCGTCTGTTACTTTACCACCTCCAAGGTTCCTAAGAGGGCCCAATGCAAGACTCCTGGGCAAGAAAAGAGGAGGAGTTTAGCAACCTTCTCAAGGTTCAGCCTCTTTCCCGCAATCTCTCTTATTTCAAAATCATCGTACCACTTTAAGGTGTTATAAGACTTGTTGGCCCAATCCTCCCAAGCCAACCAGAATCTGGCTCTTTTTCTTGAGAGACAGCCATGGTCCAAATTAATAACTCTTTTAACTGAGGCAACCCATTCTAAACGTACTGGAGGCTGAGGCGATACGCATTTTAAACAAATGTCTCTCCTTGCCAGAAGAATTAAAATAAATAATAAAGAGGCTTGAAGTTTAGAGAGCTTACAGCTGACAATGTCCTCTGGGAAGACTCCAAAGATAATCAAAATAGAGCTTACCTCAAGTTCTTGCCCCAAAACCTCTGGGATGGTCTTACCAACATATTGCCAGAAGCCCTGGATCTGGGGACACTGCAGAAACATATGCAGATCATACGCATTCACCGAGGTGCACTTCAAGCAGACCTTCATGCCTTCATCTCCCAGCTTTGCAAACCTCTTAGGTGCAGTGTCGGGCTTCATCTGATGCTGAGGGGGAGTTTGTTCCAGGTCTTGGCCATGATGTATGATAAGGATCTGCCACCCGTTCTGGCCCTGTGGATGTGGGGGACCATGGCTAGGGCTGCGGAGCGGATGTCTCTCTTGAGGGCGTGGAAGGAGATTCTTTCATTGAGTGTTATGGAGGGCTTTGTAGGTGTGAGTGACCCCAACTCCACCCTGAGAGGCACCCTCGTCTACCGACCGCCCGCACCACGCCCCCAGTTCAGTGACTCCATCACTGTCTTCATCAGCACGCACGCCCTGACCTCCACCGACTACATCCTACTCGGAGACCTGAACTTTCACCTTGAGAACAACAACGACAGCAACACCACAACCCTGATCAATAACCCTGCCAACCTCGGACTGAGGCAACTTGTAACCACGCCCACCCACTCCGCCGGCCACACGCTCAACCCCATCTTCTCCTCAAGCCCGCACGTCTCCTTCAACCACACCACCGAACTCCCCTGGACTGACCACCGCTGCATCCACTTCACCTTCCAGAAACCCACCACACACAACTGCACCCAACTGATCCCCCGCCGCTGCTGGAGCAAAATCACCGAAGATCAACTTCATGCAAACCTCACTCTCAGCCCACTCACCGAACCCTCCAACACCAACGATGCTGCCCACAGCCTCAGACGCTGGATCGAGGATTGTGCCAACACTCTCACCCCGCTGAAGAAACTCCCCCCACAGAGACACCAGCAAGAGGGCCAGCTGGTTCACCCCAGAACTCCTAGCCTCCAAGCGAGCCTGCCGGAAGCTAGAGAAGAAACAGCAGGGCAAACAGACCCCGGACAGCCTCGCAGCACACAAGGACGCTATCCGCAACCACCACCACCTCATCAAGGCTGCCAAGAGAACCTCCTTCAAAGACCGCCTCGACAACAACGCACACGACAGCAAGGAGCTTTTCAACATTGTGAAGGAACTCTCCAACCCCAGCTCCAACACCAACTGCATCCCGCCGTCACAAGCCCTGTGCGACTCCCTCGCCACCTTCTTCCACCAAAAGATAGCAGACATCCACGACAGCTTCAACACCCAGACCGCCCCAACATACAGCAACACAACAGACTCTCCTCACATCCTCGACTACAACCCCCTGCTAGCCTGGGCATGGGCCAGCGTGAGCATCGATGACACCATCAAGACCATGAGCACAATCCACTCCGGCTCTCCGTCGGACCCATTCCCGCACCACGTCATCCAGAGAGCCGTAAACACGCCGAGATCAACGCTCTTCTCAAAAAACCCAAGGCAGACCCAAGAGACCTCAAGAACTTCCGGCCCATCTCTCTGTTCCCGTTCCTGGCCAATGTCATCGAGAAGATCATCAACAAACAGCTGACCCAATACCTCGAAGAAAACAGAAACCTGGACCCTTCTCAGTCAGGGTTCTGCAGCAACCACAGCACCGAGACCGCCCTCATCACCGCCACCGACGACATCAGGACCCTGCTGGACAATGGTGAGACCGCAGCACTCATCCTCCTAGACCTCTCCGCCGCCTTCGACACCGTCTGCCACCTCACACTACACGCACGACTCCACGCCATAGGGATCCGAGACAAGGCTCTGGAATGGACCAAATCCTTCCTCTCAGGCAGAACCCAGAGCGTACGCCTCCCCCCATTCCGATCTGAAGCCTCCAAGATCATCTGCAGCGTACCCCAGGGCTCCTCCCTCAGCCCGACACTATTCAACATCTACATGGCCCCGCTTGCACACGTCGCCCGACAGCACAACCTCAACAGAATCTCCTATGCCGACGACACCCAGCTGATCCTCTCCCGCACCAAGGACCCCATCACCACCAAAGCCAACCTCCACGAAGGAATGAGGGCCATCGCCGACTGGATGAGGGACAGCCGCCTGCAGCTGAACTCGGAGAAGATGGAGGTCCTCATCCTCGGCTCCAACCCTTCAGCCTGGGACGACTCCTGGTGTCCGACGGCTCTAGGGACAGCCCCGACACCCACAGACCATGCACTCAACCTGGGTATCATCCTCGACTCAACGCTCACAATGACCAAGCAAGTCAACGCCATCTCCTCCTCCTGCTTCAACACCCTCCGCATGCTCCGCAAAATCTACAAATGGATCCCAACGGACACAAGAAAGGCTGTCACCCAAGCCCTCGTCAGCAGCAGACTCGACTACGGAAATGCCCTCTACGCGGGAGCCCCGACCAAACTCATCAAACAACTACAACGCATTCAAAACGCCTCGGCACGACTGATCCTTGACATACTACGCCACAGCCACATCAGCCCCACCTGAGAAACCTACACTGGCCCCCTGGTCAACAAGAGGATATCCTTCAAGCTCCTCATCCACGCACACAAGGCACTCCACAAGACCGGCCCTGCCAACCTCAACAGTCGACTCTCCTTCTACATCCCAAACCGCCAGCTACGATCCGCCGACCTCGCACTTGCCACCGTTCCACGCATCCGAAGAACTACCACCGGCGGGAGATCCTTCTCCCACCTCACCGCCAAAACATGGAACACCATACCGCTGAGCCTGCGACAGACCCAAGACCCGCTGAACTTCAGGAGAACACTCAAGACCTGGCTCTTTGATCAGTAGCAGCCTCCCCCCCAGCGCCTTGAGACCCTCGTGGGTATGTAGTGCGCTTTACAAATGTTTGATTGATTGATTGATTGATTGAGTGAGCAGTTTGAAGATTATTCTTTTTTTGACGAGGAACCAGCAGAGGTCGCGGAGGTGCTGGGTGATGTGGTCATGTCCTTGGTATGCTAAGGACGAGTCTGGTTGCAGCGCTCTGGACAGTCTGAAGTTTGCGAAGGAGTGTTTTGTCGATTCCAGCGTAGAGCGTGTTTCCGTAGTCCTGTCTGATGGTGATGAGTGCGTGGGTGACGGTCTTCCTGGAGTCGGGGGGTTCCATTTGAAGGTCTTGCAGAGTATGCAGAGGGTGTTGAAGCATGTGCAGGACACAGCGTTGATCTGGCGGCTCATGGTGATTGAGGAGTCGAGTATGATGCCAAGGTTGCGGCATGGTCCATTAGGTGTGGGTGGGTTTGTGAGGGCTGGGGGCCACCAGGTGTTGTCCCATGTGGAGGTGGTAGACCCGAGGATGAGGAGTTCTGTTTTCCCTGAGTTGAGCTTCAGGCAGCTACTGCTCATCTGGGGTACAGAAAGAGTCAAGAGAGGTGCAGAAACAGGCTACAGAGGTACAGAAAGAGGAATGCAGAAAGAGGAAAGTGGGGAGCAGAAAGAAGCAAAAGAGGTGCAGAAATAAGCAAGAGAAGTGCAGAAAGAAGCAACAGAAGTGCAGAAAGAAGCAAAAGGGGTGCAGAAAGAAGCAAGAGAGGAGCAGAAAGAAGCAAGGGTTGTGAAGAAAGAAGCAAGCGAGGTGCTGAAAAAAGGCAGAAGTGTAGAAAGAGGGAAGAGGGGTGTAGAAAAGGCAAGAGGGGTGCAGAAAGAAGCAACAGAGATGCAGAAAGAGGCAAGAGAGGTGCAAAAGATAGAAGCAAGAGAGGTCCAGAAAGAAGCAAGGGAGGTTCATAAAGAAAGGAGGTGCGGAAAGCAGAAGAGATGTGCAAAAAGAGGCAAGAGAAGTACAGAATGAGGAAGAAAGATGCAGAAAGAAGGAAGAGAAATGCAGAGAGAGGCAAGAGAGGTGCAGAAAGAAGCAAGAGTGGTTTGCGCACCATTAGTACCAATTTAACACCTACATTTAGCAATAAGTAACAGGCGACCATTCCAGCTTTGCAAAGGGCCTTCGACTACGCTGTAACACTTGTCGCTGCATCTTTGGTAACGTATGAGCTGTTTGAGCTAGAAACAAGGTTTTTTGTTCAAATCTGAAGATTATGCAGCAGATGATGGATTATGTGGCAAATACGGAAAAAGTATAATTATGCACCCACTCACTCTTCAATACATCTTGGTGTGTATATATATATATTTTTTTTTTTCAATTTCAATTTAAGCTTTATTTCGATAAAATCAATCATAAAAGCCAATTGCCATAAAATACGGTAACCAATGATACCAAAAGTTATTTTAAATCATTTTTTGTCATCAACAATTCCAGTAGATAGGTTAACAGTTCATAGTTTGATAACACCATACAAATTTACAGTGAACAGTGAAATTACAATCGGCAATAAAAACATTGGCCAGTAAAACTAATAACAATATACACACATATATATATATATAAATATATATACATATGTAAAATCGACTATTCCTTTTTGTCATTTCACAAACTTCATAATATATTGAGAATATCTCCCCTGGACTTAATCATACTAAATCACTGACAGGGGATGGGTCATCTTCGGCATTCACTTTTGCCCCTGTGGTCTGTTTTTTAGAAAAGTTTGAGCAAATTCTCCAAGACCAGCTTAAAAATTTGGCAATAGCTATAACAATTAACTTGTTAGAATTGGTCATAAGAATCCGCAAAGCTATAGCGCTCGACCGTGTGCCCATTTTGGAAGAGATTTGTTTTAACCATACTTTACGGGGAATTTTATATATTGGGAAAACAAATAGAATGTGTGGTACCGTTTCATTCTGCTCTTTACAGTACAAACATTTACTGTTACACGTAGTAGACCATTTTCGGGTGTAAAAGTTAACTGGAAGACTGCCTACCCTAAATTGGAAATATAATCTCCTATCACTGGGTGTAGCTATAAAATCCCCAAATGTTTCATATTTGGGAGCAGTCTTATGCTCCAAAAATAGACCAGTCAATGAATTAGTCTTTGTAGAGTGTATATGCTCTGCCTTTACCATCGGCCAATATGCCTCCTTGAATTATTTTTTTGATGGAAACTGGTTACCAACCGGGTCTTCCCACAAATAACCCATGCCCATATCTACCAGCATGATTTTAACCCTTTTGACCCAGACAACCTTACAATATTTATCTGCCTCTACTACATCCTTCACGGCCATTGCATAATGTGTAAGCTCCGGGGTAGACCATAATCGACGCCAAAATGCTACAGGTCTAAATCGTACTTTCTCCTCCAGTAGATTACAGCCCAAATCAGATAGCAAGGGAGTTAGTGGAGTGCTTTGTGGTAGTCCAGTTAGAGCTCTCACAAATTTATTCTGGGCTGATATCAGGGGAGAAAGGTCATTAAAACCCCAGAGCTCTGCACCATAAATTATGGAGGACCTGACCTTGGTGTTATAAATCTTATTGCTGGACCTATAGGCTTGGTATGAGAGAGATGGAATTCTTTTAATACAATCCCGGCTAGTTGGCTATGTTTAAGGGCCATGAGGTCTATGTGGGGTTTCCAATTTAGTTTTCTACTCAGGGTAACCCCTAAGTATGTGAACATGTCTCTCTGTCGACACAAACAGGAGCACACACGCCAAATCCGTGAAAATGTGTATTTATTTAATTGCGGATCCCCCCTCAGCACTGACAGACGCGTTTCCTCACTCTGGCTTTGTCGATGTCAGTAAATTACGTAAAGTACCACCATTTTAAAGTAAAAAAAAGTGCAAGTGCAATTGAAAGGAAATGGTAAACACAAAAGACGGCACAATATATGCTAAATGCAATGTCTTCATGTTGGCCATCTTAACATGTAGTGCAGCATCAACAGAAAATACATGAGTTTCTTTCTCAGTGTACATTGAACAAAACAATTAGTATCCCCTCTTTAAAATTATTCATTTATATTGTGAATAATATTTATCTCTTTTTTCCCCTGTCCCCCAAAAATATTTTTCTTTTCTATTTTGAAATAACATTGTCATACATTTCATATGTTTTTTACAGCTTTATTGAAAGCAGGGATACTCTGTCAAACCATCATGCCCTGAATGGGCATTCACAATCCAAAACAAGAGGGTTACTCATGTAATATAAAAAAATGATATAGCAAAATTGCAGAGAGGAGGCTAAATCAATCTCAGGGCTTATATCGCTCAGTGCTAAAACGGGGAAAGGAAGGAAAATACACGTTCTTTTCTTTTCTTATGAAAAATATCTATAATTTACGATTAGCAAGTGAAAGAATCCATCAGAAATCAAGTGACAGTCTGAAAACAGAAGTTAGCCAAAAAACAGACTGAAGAGGGACATTAGACAGAATGACCCATCTTTCACTTAATCCCACCTCGGTATTTACATCATATGTTATTTACATAATATGGTGGGAGACTTGACTCAAAACAGAATTATGTGTATATAAATGCACCTTAAGGATCTATGATTGAAAATGTCAATAGTTACATGAACCAATTGGAAGAGCGTGAATGTTATTTACCAACAACGAGAAGAGAATATTCGAGCTGCATTGAAATCTTCCATCAGAGCCTACTAGAATGGAGAGATGATGGAATGTTGGAAATTAATGAATTTAACTTTTTAATGTGTGAATGTCCTACTTTACCAACAGTCTATCACTTACTGAAGGTTCATAAAGATCTACAATGGCCCCCTGGAAGACCCATAATTGCATCCATAAATAGTCTTCTTGAGAACTGTTCAATTTATTTGGATTCTTTGCTTGCACCTTGGGTTAAGAACCTTAGTTCCTACATTGGAGACACGCAAGACTTCTTAAGATTAATTGAGGTTGTTAAATGGGAACCAAATATGTTGCTTATTACACTTGACATTACCAGCTTGTACACTTGCATTAATCATAACCAAGGTATTTTTATCTGTCAAGTGGTTTCTAGACAAATGCCCGTTAAAGTTCCAAAGACATAATGAAATGCTTTTGAAAATGTTGACTTTTTGTTTGGAAAACAACATATTCATCTTCGCAGGCAAGCTATACAAGCAACAACATGTACCGCGATGGGCACATGCTTCACCCCCAGCTATGCAAACCTTTTCGTTGGCTGGTGGGAGGAAAAGGTGGCCTGGAGGGAAGTGCCGGAGAGGTGGATGGATCATGTGGCATTTTGGACCACATTAGTGTCTGACTATAAATGACACCGCCCCCCAGACCAGGATGCTGGTATCCCCCATAATTTAGGGAAAGGAGTAGTCTCATGTTCAAAGGAACTGCCTATATTGTGGAAAAGAATCTACAGAATTGTGTTTTTTAGAAGTGCATGTGTGTCATTTATGCATGTGCCTATGTCACTAATCACATGTGTTGTTTTATATTAGCATGCAGTGCAGTGCCACCTGTTTGCCCACAGCATGATTACAATGAATGTGTATTCCTGTAGGGAAGTTCTAATGTATGTCCTTTCCTTGTAACTTATTTCTTTAGGGTAATGTACCCTCTTTCGATACTCAGGTAGAACTCTCCGGGGTTTTTTCTCTTCATTATATCAGTAGATGTATCTCGGCGATTAGTCCGCATGAAAACATTAGGGATCCACAGCCCTGAAGAATGCCCCAGACCTGTTAAGGCTAAAAACTAGGGCAGAAACATGTTGGCTTAGAGAGACAGGTTAAGCCATTGTTCCTCACATATAAAGTACAGACTCGTTATACCTGAGGTCCCTACTATTAAAGGTGACTGCCAGGAACCTCAAGGTGTTATTAATGAACTGGATCCTGCCTTTGTCCAGTTGTTTTTATCTACGAACTCCCTCCTGTCAGAGTCCTTTAGGGAGTCGAGTCCGCCATGGTAATATTGTCCTACCAGGGTGGGTAGATGTTGATGATGAAACATGACACAAATATGTGTGTGAGGCTTCCTCTTCCATAAGCATGATCTTCCTTTGGGCCTTGACAGGAATTCTGTAATGTCCACTTTCTGGACTTCAGCATGTACTCCAAAATCTGTAGACGGTCTACAGTCTGTGTCTTGGAGGTACTGTACTCTTTTTGTGATTAAGTGTTAAACTAGGTAGGGTGTACAGTGGTCAAACCTCTCCCTTTGTGTATTGAACAGCATTCCAGATCATCATTTTTCACTTCTTCGGCCACTACAATCACAAATGAAACATAGGTAAACCCGCAATGGTCCTGTTCCAATAGAACCACCCTACCTGAACAAGTAAGTCAGATCTTGTCTACGTGGGAACTAAAGCAACCACAGACTGGTTTTGGTCTTTGTGCCCATGTCACTGAGGTAAGGCTTGCGTCATGTAGCACAGTGAGCACTATAGCTGGGCATTCCATTTGTTCTCCCTGAAAAACACAAACAAACATGGCAAAAGCCAATAGGTATAGCTGTAATGCGCTAACACATGCAGAAAAATGCACATACTATTTGTCCCTGCTCAACAAGCCTTCTTCCATGTCTTATGTATTTGTGCTAATTTCTTATTCCCCAAGATTGCATTTACATGCAGCAAGCAGGTTTCACAGTTCCAGGCTCAAACACTCTATGCACATTTGTGCTTTTCTTAGTTTGCATGTGTTCGCTCATTTACCTAGACCTGGAGGCTGTCTCTAGCCAGACAAACCTATCTTTCCGCGTGGTTGAAAATTATATTTCAAAGGAAAATGTGACAAAAGTTGTAGTTGTTCATTAATTTCATCAGTACCACAAGATGGCAGTGTTGCATTATACATCATAAGATCCTAGAAGTTTTGGAATGGTTTAGTCTTCTTTAACAAAGCACAACAAATGTTGATTGGAAACAAAAAGCTGAATTGTTTGCACTAACATTTCATTAGGCCGACTTTACCTGTAACCTTATGCGATCAACAGAAAAAGAGCATTCACAAGCACAACTGGGAGAGGGTCTTTGAATTTGACAACATGGTCATTCCCTTGAATAAAGTATTTTATTGGGCAGAAGTGGACATGGGAGAAATTCAAATTACACTGGTGTAATTCACATAATTTCTGAAATGTCTAATTATGGTTGTTACCCAAAATTCCTGAAATTACACCATTACGTCACGTCGCATAATAGTGCTGCAGTTTGTGGCAGAATTATAGTACAGGAGCATAGCAAATGTGGACAACCAGAATGCAACCAGTTGCTGCTCACAGCAGTCCTGTTTTACGTTTAGCACAAAATACATTTTGTGTTAAAGTACAGCTCTAAATGAAGGGTTTGTATTTTGCGTAACTACACACAATTTCTCTTAACTATACAAAAGCAAATATTGTCAGAAGCTGTGCACTTCCATTGAAAAATAGTGCTTGCATTGCACTTTTGCCATTTGGGAACTTTTGATCAATACATCAGGATTGTCTTTGTTATAGTGGCAAGCCAATGATCAAGGCTAGGCCTAATATTTTTAATATGAGAAATCAAGACAGAGGCAAAAAAACTATGAGACAGAAGATTGGCAATGTAATCGTTCTTTTCAGGCCTTTTTATGTTTTTTTTTTGTTTTTTGACAAACTCGTTTTGGAGTCTATATTTGTAATTTTATGACTTTAAAGCTGATGGTTGCCTTGTAGAAAAGCTCCTGCGTAGTACAGTATGTTTGAGTTGGCCATGATGACAAGCCAAAGATAAAGGCTATAGACCTGGTTGGTTCTCTGGGTAAAGTAATTCTTGATGCCATAGATCAGATCTATGTATTATGAAACAGTATGACAAAGGCAGTCGGCCTGGCTTATATACTGTGAAAAGCATTTGCTAAACCCAACAGGCTTTTTAGTGTGTGTTTTCATTACGCTGTGTTAGAGGCTGGAGATAAAAATTGTATTACATTAAATCTCATAAATTAACATAATAGGCAATCATTTTTGTGTTATTTATGCCCTCTGACAAGCATTTGGAGGTAAAGACTTTAAACGTGAAAATCCGTGTTACTTCCTTTTCAGAGCAGTTGCGTTTTGTTTTTCCAACTTTAGTTTTGTACCTATTTGCAATTTTATGACTGTGTGTACCATGGTTGCAGGTTTATGTGCAATACTGGAGGTCTCAGCTCAGTTGGTTTGGTGTCGAAGCAATGGTAAAAGTTGTAGGTCTTAATAGTTCATTGGGAAAAGTTATGTCAAATTCCATAGCTTTGATCTGTTAATTATGCAAAACCATGACACAGCCTGTAGGTCTGACTTACCAATTGCCAAAAGCATGTTCTACAGCAATAGGATTTTAAGGACAGATTGGTATTGCACTGTGCTAGAGGTATTTGGCCTCAGGGAATCCCACATATGGCAGTAATAGGCAAGGGTTTAGGTGATGATTATCCTCTTTGAAATAACTTGTGGGTAGAACATTTGCTCTGTAATAATTCAACCTAGAACCTCTTCAGGAGGCCTGACAGGCTTAGTTGTCTGTCAGGATCTAAAAATGAAATAAAAATATGTTCAAAAAGGGACATTTAGAGTGAGAGATGACTGCACAGATTTATTCCCCAATTGAAATGCATTCAGCTTTCTTTCTCACATAAACCAATGTGCGGAGCTTTATTGGTGTTTCATTAATTTACCTTACATTAACCAACGCACTGATTTCTCAAACCATAGTTACTGTATACTAACCCAGATAGTGAACGCAAATCAATAAAACGTGTGTGAACCAGTGCAGAAAACACAAACACACATCCAATATGTTTAATATTTATAACAATGTAGTTGCTATGTGAAGCATTATGATTTATTTAAACTAATATGTTTTACATAGCAGTAGTTCAATTTTCCTAATTGATGGGTACCGTGGCAATAAAAACTGAGGAAGTGGTAATGTGGTACTGCAAAGCAATACAACATGGTTTTAGTTTGCAGCAAAACATTATTAAGATCACGCAGAGTGCTTCTAAGTGACATTCTCCGAATTGATCACCAGGTGGCAGTGCAACCGTGTACATCATAAAAAAACAGGATTTATGTAGCTGTAAACTTCACTGGTACATTTCTAGAAGGTTGAATCGATCTGATAACACTTCTTTGCGGGAAGGTGTAGGACGGTGACGGAGGTGCTCGCGGAAGTCCACTGTGAGTCCGTGCACCCTGAGGAGTACTAGAGAGACCGAAAAGACAATTAGGGTAGAACGAGAAGAGGTGAAAGCAGGTGAATTAGCCTCCCTCACGCCGTGAAAGTAACAAATCCCTAGGAGGAAAGATGCTGGGTCGTGGAGGAGAGCAGATCGTGGGATTAGTTTTATTTTGCACCCTACTAACTCTCTGTCCCTTTAACCTCTTCAGTGCCCATGACGAGCTGGACTCGTCATGGGCCGCGGTGGCGCTGTGCCCATGACGAGTCCAGCTCGTCATAAACCCCGCCCGCTAATGCAACGGCCGGCGCAGGGCGGGGAAAGGGGCGGGCACTGAAGGGGTTAAGAAATCTTTATTGGGCCATGCATGGCCTTAAAATATAAAGGGACCACGGTTGAATATACGATCTCCGACAAGAAATAAAATAACACAATAGATAAAATAGATAAGTATGGTCCGCATCAGTTACAGTTACTAGAAAAAGCAATAATAACATTTCATATTAAAACGGCATTACCGTTCGAGGGAAGCCGAACAGCAGCAGGGCAAGAGCAGATGGTATTGGAAGCGGGACCACTGGACCCGAACTTCGGGGGGGGGGGCTGAGATCTTCTGTCAAAGGTATTGTAAGGGACAGTGGGCTTGTTGATCTGTCTTTCTTTTAGAGATTTGGACACATCAACAGTCTCCTCAATATGGTAAATAGTAGTGAAATTTGAGCCTCAATCTGGCCCTAAAATAATATAATGTGAAAGTGGGCTTTCTGGGGCATACCTAGGCCTAATTGTCTTGACTGTGTCCTAAAACATCTTACTATCGTTCCCTGTAGTGGCAGGTTCCAATGCTCCCAATCCTTCTCATGTAGGGCCTCCTTCCTGGATCTAAGAGCGGATTTGTAAGCAGAGCGGGCGGTCCAGACCTCAGCGAAGGACTTGCAGAGTGGGTATCATTACGTGCCTCAGTTTCTGATTCGCTGCCGAGCACTGCTCATCAAACCATCGCGGGTCCCCCTTTATCACATTGGGAACGTCTTAGCAAAACTGCATGATGCTCTGTATAAAACTGTTGTAATGAGGTAGAATAGAGTCCCTGCTTACTTCGGCCAAACAATACAGAAATAGCCCCTGATGCTGCTTCAAAAGTGTAGTGAGGATATTAACAGGATCCTCGTCTGCTACGTTGTTGCTCTAGGTACTGATTCCGGTGCTGCATTTGGGGTCTGATCGATACCCCGTGTTTATTATATTTGGAACCGTCTGCATTAGGCAATTGACTAATATATGAGCACTATAAACTCTACACACTGAATATTTTACGAGCAAATTGTTCATGGGACACATTTGAAGTGAAGAGTGAGATCCGCAACCTATTGTGAACTGTGGACTGATATATAGACCGATACCACTAGCTGTGACATTGCTCACATTGCACCTTGCCCTGAAGAAGTCCAGTGTGTTGGATGAAACGCGTTGGCTGTTTGAGTGTCATATATATATAAGAACTCTTGAAACAACATTCAAAATAAAAAAGATTTGTACAAAAATTAGAAACCTGTTCCGTCTGGACTTTTGATTTTGTTTACAGATGCTACTTGGTGCACCTTTCGATATAATCAATAATTGAAGCAAGGCCATGGCCTCTAAAAGAAGGTAGGGATCACTCATCCCCTTTAAAAGTGTCTGCAAGGCTAACTAGATCATGAGCGGATAGATATTTGGCCTGCTCTGTCCCCCTGTTATCACAAATCTTTCCATGTGAGACCTGCCAACTTAGCATTAAAGTCCCCGTTCAGCAGGTTTAGTGACTGCTGTTTTGGGCCACCCATTGCAGACTGCAATTTGGATAAAAAATGAAACAGCTGCATAAAATGAACACATACATTATTAGTAAAATCATTATCATAAAAATGATTTAAATAAAAAGCAAATTGGGATAGCTTGTCCTAAATATTTAGGTTTACGAAAACCGATGATCCAGTATTGATGACCGTTACTTCTACATGAAGACTTTATTTGACCCATATCAAAAGTCCTCCCATAGCTCTTCCTTGAGGAGGAGGAATAGCTTGACTCGAGTAGCATGCATATCCATCACAGGGGGTAATAGCTCATGTCTTGTGTAGGGCTATGTCAAGATTCTTACTTGAATTTCCCCGGATACTTCACAGGAGCAGAATGATGACTTTTCCCAATGCCTCTCTGAGTTTTCCTCCACGCTCCCAATAGTTTTTTCTAGGAAGAATGAAGGAACTCCCACAGGGGAAAGGGGGATGGGTTAGAGAAGAGACAGCCTCATTTTCTTTTCTTGTGTGCCTTCTCTGAACCGCTACTTCTAGTCTCTTTTTTTTGCGTTTCAGTATTTTTTGACACTGTAACATAAATAAACAAATTACTAAGGCTCAAACAATTTTTGACAACTCTACCTGTAAATTTTCTATTCCTGAGTTTACGTACCCTTTTTAGACTGGGCTATTGCCTCTCTTCTATGGTCTTTTAGGATGTGCTTTCTATTTACTGACACCTTTGAACACAATAAACAAATTACTCAGGTCTAGACAATTCTTTACTGTCAGCTGTGTATTTTCTTTATATTAATTATTTCATACCCTTTAGACTGGACTAAGTCTCTCTTTTTTGTCTTGATAGTGTGTAATATTCTCTCCAAATGAACTTTCATAAAACTGTTCTTTTTAACACTCTATTTATAGCTTTAACGAGTGCTACGCTTTTAAAACTAAACTCTTACTTTCTTTTAACAGGTGCCCAAGGAAAGCAAATAGCTTGATTTGCACTGTGATTTTCTGGTAAGTAGTTTTTTAAAATATAACTACTCTCATATGTATAACATTGTTGGAAACGAACACTCTTTTCTTTCTTTTAACAGCTGCCTAAGTGAAGTGAAAATGCTTGACTGGCAACAAAATTCTGGTGAGTATTCTCGGTCAAGAAACAACCCTCAACTTTACATTTCTATATTACAGTACTTGCGTGACTGGAGCTTCCTCTCGCTGACAGAATGCTCTGAGGTTGAATTAAAGGTCAGCTGGTGCCATGGACGGCTAAACTCTGCATAGTTTGAATAAACCTGAACTCTGCCCGACGTGTAGTGTTAACCTAACACTGCCGTCGGTATCCGCAAAACAAAACTACGGACTGCTCTGCTCTAAACGCGGACGACTCTTGAAGCGCAGCTCCTTCTCCAACGGCTTTTGGTGAAGTGCAAGCAGCTGCGGGGGAGCGCGAGCCTCAAGCGTTGCTCAGGGTCTTGCGCTCAAAACAGCAAAGCTGAAGCGCTGATCTCAGCGCTTTCAAGCATTTTGGAAGAGCGCAAGCGGTACAGCTCTGTCCAGGACAAGTGATGTCCTTTACTGCCATAAATAGAGGTAGCCCCCACTAGGCAATCATTTTGGGGGCTTTTAGCTTGGGTCCTGACAGGCTACTATGTTGTACTTTCTGATGAGAGAACGCCCACCAGGTTTGTTAATTTCACCCTTGAGGCCCACAATGTTCCATATAAGTTTAGAAAATGTTTCACCAGCACTGGGGTCAGTGGATTCAACCTTAGTATGCGAGGAAGTCAAGCTGGTGCCATGGACAGTAGGAGAATGTGTCTCATTAGGGATTCAATCGATTCTTGAGAGGACATCAAATGTTTAGCAGTAGGGATTGAAAAAAGAGCAGATGGACTTTGTGGGGAGTCTGTATCACTTTGAGTGAGGGCTCTGAGTGGCAACCCAGTTGGATGAGTGGCTGACAGCTGTAATGAGTGAAAACGCCAGGGGTATTAATTAAGTCGGAATAAGCCATTGGAGAGCCCCAAGAGTGGGTATTTCTCTGAGTTTGATGACTCAAGGGTTTATAGAAATACACTAAAGGAACCCTGGTAAAATTACTCCTCAGGTCAGGATGCACAGGAGCTCCAAATCATAACTTGTGAACTAGGAATGGGAATCTAAAGTTCACTATTATTAAGACGCAGGAAGAGTTAGCAGGATCAGGCCCTATCTATGCACATCTTCATACAATTAGGATGTCTTTGGTGTGATAAATAGGCAACACTTTGTAACCCACTGAGAACAGGATTTGTGAGTCTGATTAATACCTGAACCTCTGCTATTTTCTGCTCATGTTTTAATACCTAAGACTGCTAGAAATTATTTTGTTTTAATATTTTATTAGCACTCTGGTGGTGAACCGTGTTGTATAGTGGGAGGCAGCAGAAGAACAAAAGGAGGATCGGACATTTTAAGTAGCTTAATACTTGTAGCAACTTTTGCTTCTCTCTCACCTGCACGTTTTTCACTTTCCTGGACTTCACAGGAGATAGTCTCTCCTAGGCTGTGTTTAGAGCCAGCTCAACAGCACAGAAGCCCTGCCTCTTTCAGCCCAGAAGGCTCTCACTACACCATAGAGACTTGTAAAAGCCTCAGCCATATGCCCGGTAAAGCTTGCTACCACTCAATGTATCTGACTACCTTGCCTAGCAAATGCCAAGCATATGGTTATAGACTCGGCTTCCCCAGTACCCTCAGGGAGGGCATCCTTGGTGTCAAGGGATACAGGGTTGTTGGTTAATAAGGGTACCCAGCATTAGTCAAACACCCCCTGGCTAATGCTCCTCCTTAATTGCAGATCATTATCCAAACACAGTCTAGACCTATTTACCCTGCTTGAAGACCAGCAACCCGCAGCTCTGTTTCTCACTAAAACCTGACTGAACCAGGACAGCAGGCCATACATTACGATTGCGCTCCCCCTTGGATGTGCGATCAAAAGAAACACTCAAGTTGTAAATAAAATGGGAGGGGTTGCCATGGTTTTTAAAGATAATTTGAATTTAGGGTCTCCCCATTAACCATTGAAGGCTGTGAAAATCAGATGTTTTCTATGAATTTTTCACACTCATTTACATTCTCAGGCTTTCTTCTCCATAGACCTCCTGGTTCTGCCACAAAATCCGCATTGACCATCCCCGAAATCATTGCATTTGATAGTCTGCATTCAGTGGATTTCACACTGCAGGGGGATTTGAAAATCCACCTTGATGACAATTCCTGCACTCAGCATCAAACCTGTTAAACGATTAAGCAGCAATCCAGCTGGTACAGTTAGTTACATATCCCACACACAATAAAGGACATATACTGGACCCCATTTTTACTAACCTGGCTAATTTGACTATACATGATCCCTGACCTGTACCCTGGACAGACAATTTTCTGTTCAAGTTTACCATCACAAAGAGAGCAATAGTTAACCCAGTCCCAATTGTCCAAAGTTGAGCAGACAGTGATCCAAACTTGACTTTCCATGGTGGAAAGAGGTACTGTAGTCTTTAGTATGTATTCAGGAGGGTGTGGTTTACCCTGGCTATTGGGCATTTGAGAAATAGATTGAGTCATCTTTAGAAATGTGATCCCAAGAAAAATGCAAAAGTCTCCCCGAACTAGAACCATCATCTCATGGTTTACACCTGAGATAAGGAAACTTAAGAAAGAATGTAAAAGGAAGGAAAGGAAATGGAGGGCACACTATAATGAAGAGGGGAAGACCATCTATAAAAAAAGCATTGAAAACCTTTCAGCATGCAATCAGGAAAGCTAGGATTGCTGGCTTTGCTAAGAGGATCTTCCAGTCCTCAAAGCTTCCAAAGAAATCTATATGATTGTAAACTCCTTCTTGAAACCCAAAGTTGCTGGAGCAGCCCCCCCCCCTCTTTTCAGGGAAGATTGTGAGGACCTTGCAAATTTAAATTACCAAGGTCAATCTTATTTATGACTCCCTGATTCAGTTCAGCACTTTGCCACCAAAGGATGTCCACTAAAAAGTCATGCCATTCCTACCCTTTTGACTTTCTCCCAGCTAAGCTGCAATGTCATCAGGGAAGTAGCAAACACAATTAAATCTGGATCACGCGTAGATCCAGCCCCTATTGACATTATGCTGAAAGGAGGAGATATGATTTTACCAGTCTTGACCACCCTGTACAATTTGTTGCTGGAAGAGGGACAAGTCCCTGACTACTTGAAACGTGTTTATCAGCCCATTATTGAAAAAAACCTTCCTTAGGCCCTGATAAGGCAGAGATTTATAGACCAATATCTCTGCTCCCATGGGTCAGTAAGATCACAGAGAAACTGGTCAAAAATATCTGTCCATTTTTTCGGAAGCTCACAGCCCAAACCGGTTTCCGTCCCAGATACTGTACAGAGAAAGCTCTCCTACTGGCCACAGAAGATCTCAGGAAAGTATTAGATCACGGGGGCTCAGCTGCACTCATTCTTCTTGATTTGAGCGCAGCCTTCGATACTGTTCCCCACTCTATACTTCGACATATGCTAATGCACTCGGAATCACAGTCAAAGTGTTAAACTGGTTGTCCTCCTTCCTAGATAGCAGGAAAGGACCCTGCCTGTCGCATACCTATCAGCTCAAGTGTGGAGTACCTCAGGGCTCATCCTTGAGCCCTACTCTCTTTAACAAGTACGTATGCCCCTTAGCGGATATCATCTTCTCAGCTGGTTTCACTATGGCATCGTATCTTTGGCACCTAATATCAGCCTCACTACAGCAAATATGTCTATCTGCTTGGAGCAAGTGAACAACTGGATGTCCGCTAGTTGCCTCAAATTATATAGGGACAAGACCAAGATTATGGTGTTTGGGTAAAAAGTCTCACCCTCTGGGGCCATCCTAGCTGGCCCCCATGTTTGGGGGACCGCCCTTCCCCAAAAATGAAAGTTAAGAGCCTGGGAGTTCTCTTGGATAAAGACCTAACCATGACTTCCCAGGTCAAGAAGGTAGCAGGTTCCTGCTTTGACCTTCTAAGAGCCCTCAGGAAGAAGATCAGATGGCTCCATGCGGAAACCCAAAGAATACTGATACAAGGTCTCAATCTGTCACGGTTACTGTGTCAATTTGCTTTATCTGTGAAGCCCTGGGTATGTTACCAGGAAGCTGCATATTATTGTGCTGCAACCAGAGTCCTGCTGAGCATTCTGCATGTTCAGCCTTGTGTAGCCTCCATTGGCTACCAGCAAAAAAAGGATAGAATTTAAAACACTCTGCATTGTACACAAAGTAAAACATGCTCAGAGTCCACATATCATTAATCATCTCTTCGTCCTGTACAACAAATCACTAGATCTAAGGTTGAACAATCGCTTTCTTCTGGCTGCCCTCAGAATCAATGGAGCCAGAAGTGGAGGGTAATCTTTCACCTATCTAGCATCTAAACTCTGGAATTGCCTCACTATTCAACTAAGAGCCAATGGCAATTTGCTGACCTGCAGAAGACAGCTAAAGACCCATCTGTTCACATAAGCAGCGTATTTTCTCTCACGACTACTGTTAGTGCTGGGAAGCCCTTTTCTGGGTAACCATACGCTCTAGAAGAACCTATAACATAGCATAATTAGCCAGTACAACGTTTTATTAAACAACTCCTCGTAGGATTCATTCTGCCCTTTTACATCATAACGAAGAAACCCCAATTAACATTGCCACATAGGGACATGAGGCAGGGGAAAGATTTACAACAGCATGTTCGGGTGCAGGTAGTAAAGATCCGACTGATGATGCTTTCCTAGGTGAACACTGCTGGGTAGACTCCACACCTTTGTCTGTAACTTCAGGGGTATCTTTTTGTGCACTGCTCAAAGGTTGACCTTCGAGGGGTTGCTCCACCGATCAGATCATCCTGGGCAGAGCTGTGTGCAGGTGCAGTGAAAACAGTTGACGGAGCTGGGGCCACAGGATAGGACTGATTAGAAAATCCTGTACAGGCATAGCTGGTCGATAGACGTTGGCATCACAGATTCAGATAGACAAACAAGGGCAGGCATGAAATGACACCAATTTGGCTTCCAATGGCATCTAGGCGCAAAATATTTTAGCCATGTTCTGAGCCACTTGAAATGACCCACAGTGAGGTGTGCCAGGCTATCTTGGGTCAAATATGGTGTGCCATCCTCCTCTGAAGGTGACGTTAGTTGAGAGGAGTTGCGACACACCAACTCCGCAATCCTGTAATGATACCTCTCATCTGGAAATGGTGTTGTTACTGGGCTTAAGATGGGTGCCTAGCTTGGTTTTCCTGGGAGGCATGTGTGTAGAGGCATTGTGAGCCAGGGAAGAAGACTTCGTAAGGTTAGGGGAAATTGGAGTTTAGTGAAATGGACCCGTGGGTTCAGCTTTAATAGATCTAGGGGTGAGAACTACAGCCGGCAAGTTTCATAGGCCAATCCCAAGGCCATGGTCAGTGCTTAGAGATAGGCTCCTCTCAGTTAGAGCAATTTCTGTGTTTATGACACACATGGCTAGCTCAAGCATGTGATCACTGAAGGTGCCTTTGGCGGCAGCGGGAGGGGTAGCAGCAGGACCACAACTCGTTATTTTCTTCTTGCCCATGTCTACATCCGTTAATTAAACACGTAGAGTGTCAGTGCTCGCCTAAGCCTAGCTGGTGTACAGGGTGCAGAATATAAGAGAGACACAGGAATCTTCTGAGGCAATTAAATTGGCAAGAGAAACAGTACATTCTGGTGTGATGAACAAAGAGATGTGGCTCCTCCCAGCCTCTTCCAGATGATGGCGGGCGAAGACGGGCCTGGTCTTGGCACCCAACTCAATTTAGCGCCCCAGAGGTGGTAAGGATGTTGCACTGGATTGCGCCATTGCACAGAGGTCAAGCTTTTGAGAGATTGTGCACCTAATAACGAGGCATTATACTCACAGTTGCAGGACATGTGCAGCATGGACAAGTAAGACAACTTCCAGAATGTAATCTCAATAAGGTTAAGGCATATGACGGATCTGCCCCAGTGTAAATTTGAGCTGGTGTGGGTGGCACTTATTTTTCTGATTAGGAATTTCCTGAGAGCAACAGAGAGATAAATGCACAAAGGGGAAAGAAAAAGAAAGACAGAGAAATCATCACAAAGGGAGTAGAATGGTGCCTGCAGTTGTGAGATAAAGGTGAGGGGGTTGTCTAGTATAGAGGTGGGTGAGCCAACAATTTAACAGGGAGAGTCAAGCCAAGGGACTCGTTCTGATCTTAAAGCCAGTGCACAAGCCCAGCCCTGATAATATTTGCTAGGCAAATCATTAAACAAACATCACATAAAATATGAAAAGGTCCCTTCAAAATTCAAAAAAGTGTACTTATATAACTTATGGATGCTTTGATGTTATATGTCACATTATAGCACTGCAGTAAGTACTTATTAAAAGTGAACAAAAATGCAAGACACTTGCCATGTAAACTCTTTACATAGCCCAGATTATTGTTGAGTAACATTATAGTCTATTAGATCAAATACACTACATTTTTGTAGAGCTGGTATTCTGAGCTCACATATTTGAAAGTGCTTTCATAGATCATAACAAAGAAAAAGGAGTTTTGGTAACATAAAATGTTTGCTTAAGATCACAAAATTTAAGCAGGAAGGTGCAATTAATTCAGGTTTTTTGGTTTCATTTTGTACAAATCAGCCAGTAAATGGGTAGCTAGTTTTCTTTTCTTATGCTAGGGCTTTGTTTTTGCCTCATGTTTTTTGCAGTTTTTATATAATGCAAATTCGACCCTAAGGTATTGGAGTGCTTGACATGAGCACCAGTTACATTACCAAGGTCAAATCGATTATTTATAGACACAGCAGATTAAGCGATTTGCACAGAAACAAAGGATGCTGAGCCTACATCAGAGACTCGAACCTGGTTCACCAGTTCCAACGTTGCCAGCTCTGACCTTAACGCTGCATCCTGGGTGGAGGTAGGGAAGCAGGCAGAATCCACATGAAAGCTCTGCTCGATATGCACTCAAGGTTCCAACAGGACCTCGAGCTGAGCCAGGCTTCAGGTTCGAGTCTGGCTCAAGCTTTCAGTGGCTCGCCCATCTCTAGTCTGGTAGTGGATAAAACAGGAAGGAGGTGGAAAGAAGACTGCACAGTCTGGTATTCAGCATGCTGGCATTTAATAGCACCAGTCACAGGCTTTTGAGCACAGCTTTGGGCACAGGCACTTATTCTTTCACAAATTAAGTACTGATTCTGCCTCCTCTACCTCAAAGATGTAGTTCAGATTCCACACTGTGCCCCCCTTTGTCTAGTACATGTTTCTTAAGATTTCACAGATACCTGATGCAGAATGCACTGGGAAGGAGCTATGAAGGGTACTAGTAGGAGTAGGTTATATTAAAACCCCGAATTGTGTTAGGTGGGAGAGATTCCTACACATTTCACAATCTGCATTATATATTCCACTGCAAGCATCAACCTGAATTATATCAGGACACACGGCTACAGAGAAGGATCCACTTTAAAAGTTCTGCACATATCTGTAGAGCTCAAAGGAGTCCAGAAAATGAAAATACCCCACACTTGAACTATACATCAAATCGCACACCGAGCACTCAAGGCAGGCAAATCTGGCCTTCCCTAGGAGAGTTTCCATCACCCTTTCATCCTTTTTACATCCATCCTTTCAACCTTTTATCTATTCCGTCCCTCATCTGTAAATCTCTTTACATTTCCATTCATAAAGCCATCCATCCTTTCATATATACATCCACCCTTTCATGCATGCAACAATGATTATAATCTAGTATGCATCTATCCATTCTTTAACCCATCCATCCTTCACTCTTCTCCAGCTATGCGTTCTTCACATTCCATTCATTCACCCTTTAACCTATTTATTCTTCCAATCTTCAATCCATCATTTCACTATTCCACGTCCTTCCTTTCACCTTTCCATCTTGCCTATTACCTTTTATTCCTCATTTCCTTCCAAGTTTCTTTCCTTCTACCCTTCTTTTTTCATGCAGTTCTCTTTCCTCGATCTACCGATCTTTTGACTCTCAGTCTTTGCTTCCCTTTATGCCTCATGCTTTTTCTATTTGTCCCTCTCTCAATGTGTTTTCTCTATTTTCCTCATTTCATTATTTTTCTTTCTTTAGTTCCTTGCTCTGTGTCAGCTCACCGTCCACGCCGCTCTCTCATGTTATTGTTTAACAGTATTAGTTATGATCTCTTTGTCACAGATAAAAGAGGCCCAGAAATAACTAGTTAACATTTTTGTGGAACCACATTCACTGGCTCATTAGGCCAGGCGGTAGTCCCCGCTTAGGCTGCTTAACTGGGGCTTCCCTACACTGCTGGTAGAGCTGACTAGTGCCTAATTTGAGCCAGTATGTAGTAATCTGCTCCTTCTGTAATGCATCTCCCTTGCCCTGGTTCTCTGCCTGATGCTCTAGCTATATGATGTCATTTAGAATGTTACGGATGTTTGTACTTGAAGGGGGAGCAGTTGGAGAAGATGGCCTGAGCAGCCAGGAGGCTGCTCCTGGTGGGGCATACATTGAGACACATAATGGAACTTATTAAGTTGTAACTTCATGAATAAACAACTTACAAGAGCTGTCTACGATACATCATTGATTTCTACATTGGCGACGATTTAAAAGGAGAAGAACTTACGCGTGGAGAAAAGAAGAATATTTGGCAGCAACTGGAACTGAAGGTACTAATATTACTAAAGACATTGAACTATTTAAACTATCTGGCACCCACTCCACCAGTGACCCTGACAACGGTCGCCCTAAATAATTCTATGTGCCAGATCCACTTGTGTGTGAGACCGTAAAGTTTATCTGCAGAGAGCTTTGTGATTGGAGACAGACATCCAGCCTTGGTGTTAAATGGCTAAGCAAAGAACACTGTGTTGATGACTGTTGGCAATAATTGGACCCCGTGTAAGGAGTCTGTGCATCAAGAGCAGTAATTGTAAAGCGCTGCAACATTTAGGTACTGACCCTGGAACCAAGGTGATCGAGAGCAAAGACTCAACACAGAGCCATTTATAAACATTGTCTGCACAGCTGTCACTGATAAGCAGCAGTTAAGTAGTTGAACAAAGTTGCACTTTACGACCCACCACTAGATGTTTTTCGGGGGGGGGGGCAAATATCGAGCCCTGGTGTGAAGTCATCAAAGTGCCGTGAAGATTCACACCTTAAATCGGGGGCAAGGATCGGACCCTGGTGTAATGTTTGGACTAATTTCTATTTTGATGGTGAAGATTGGGCCTGGGAAGTGCTAAATCCAAGACTAATTGACTGGAGAGCGTGTGCACAGGAGTGTCCCAGTGACCCTATTGTGGTGATTTTGGTCCGTGATTTGATGTTTAACTTGGGATTATTCAGCGTTGTGGCTGTTGGGAGTGTACACACTATTTTCAAATATACTGGCAGCGCGAGCAATCCTACCTGCCATACACGCGCTGTCTTCTGTAACGCTGCACCCTCAAACCTGCGGAGTAACACCCAGCTGCATCGACACAGCAGGAGCCAACCGGCTCAGCGTTTGGTGCATGCTGCCATCTTTTGGTTGGCAGAAGGCACAACTTTTCTCCATTTACACATTAAAACTTAGGTATGATGGGCTGTGACTAATAAAGTTGTTCCTTTTAAAAAAAAAAAGGAAAAAACGTTATCGACGCGGGGGCAGCTCACGTCACGACGGGAAGATGCCATCCCCTGTGTACTTCATAAGAAGGTATTTGGTTGAATATGTCGTACGGCTTTGTTGGACAAGCGTGTCCTTGGTAAAATCCAAACATCGATTACTGGCTCATATATTTTAAATGTGGAATTGAGATTTAAATATGTCAAGACTTTGTAATAAATAGTTAGCTATGTGAGGATCGTCAATTAGTCAGAGAGCCAAGAAACACGAACTATATGAATTACGAAAATGTATAGATAAATAAGCAAGGGAGATAAAAGGGGCACAGCGCCATCTGGTGGCTATTTAGTGCCACTGCATCAGTGCAAGGAAATAAACAGTTCAGTTGTTTAAGAGACCGTGAAATCTAGACCACAGGAACTTTCAACATGCAGTCTGAGTGGAGAGGAAGGTGTCTCCAGAACTGGAGAAAATGCATAAGAGTGAGATAGGAACTGGGTAATTATAATTGGTATATATAAATAAATATGATACCAGAACCAGTGATACAGCAATATTGTGTTGGATTTGGTGATGTGTGGTAGTGTTGTGTATGCCACCTGCTTTTAGATTCGGTACTATTCGTGTGTTATAGTATAAATCGATAATTAATGTGTATTTGCATTACAGTGTTTTATAGGGAAGTGTATTTCCCCTTTATAGTAATTTACAGAATTCTACAGTGTTTCATAGAGAGGTGGATGCCCCCTTGGGAGGTTACTGTGTGTGGTGGTTTATAGGGAGGTGGATTTCCCCATGGGAGGTTACTGTGTGTGGTGGTTTATAGGGAGGTGGATTCCCCCTTTACGAGGAGGTATGTGTTCTCTCATTGGGAGGTTACTGTGTATTAATGCGTGTGTGGTCCTGCAATAGTATGCAGACAAAACATTATAGTATGTGCATTAGAGGATATGTAAATTTCCCTGGTCCTTCAATATTATGCAGTAGAAGGTGTTCCTGGTAAGTGGACGGTATATTATAGTGTGTGCAGTAGAGAGCGTATGGTATTCCCTGGTCCTGCCATTTGTTTAAGTTTACGACTTCTATATTACTACTTTATTGCTTACATTACTATTACTACATTTACTATGTCATTATTATTATTATCATTATTATTACATAGGGAAGGCTATTTTATTACTTACATTACTATTTTCTCGTTATTGCATTACTTTTACATTATTACTATTATTATTATTACACAAGGAGAGTTAGGCTCATGTTATTATGGTGTTCTTTTACGTTTACTTCTGGAATGTTTATCTTCTCTTCCTATGTTTATATATTTGTATACTATTTTATTTTGTTAAATATTATAAAGGGGAAGATGTGTAGTAATCTACTTCTTATGTAATGCATCTCCCTTGCCCTGGTTCTCTGCCTGATGCTCTAGCTATATGATGTCATTTGGAATGTTATGGATGTTTGTACTTGAAGGGGGAGCAGTTGGAGAAGATGGGCTGAGCAGCCAGGAGGCTGCTCCTGGTGGGGCAAACATTGAGACATGTAATGGAACTTACTAAGTTGTAACTTCATGAATAAACAACTTACTACAAGAGCTGTCTACGAGACATCATTGATTTCTACACAGTGATTGCGGGTTCACTGGAGCTCATTTGTGGGACGCGGTACTGATTCTTCCTCAACAGACGTTGATCCAAAGTACTAGAGAGGGAAACAAAAGAGGGAGAGGAGAAGGAAGAGAAAAACAGAAAAACAGTGGCAAAGGGAGAAAGCAGGGGTGGAAAATAACCTGCAAGAGTAAGATAAATATACTGGGAATGTCTGGTGGTTGATTACAGAGGCATGAGGTGAAATCAAGAATATGCAGTTATGTTATTTGGCACCCCAACCTTTAATAGCAGGTTTCTGAGTGAAAAATTAAGCACTGGAGATTACAAAGATTTCAGAACCTGCTGTGAGCAATACACCATAGACGAGCAAGAGGCATTCAACTCCAGGCAGCGCCTCAAATTCCAGCTCCCACTCTTTGCAACTCAGTCCTCCACCTTCTACTTCATTTCTAGACTTGCTGACGTCTGGATAGAACAAGGACTTCAAAGACAAAGTATCAAACTTTCAAACCAATAACCTCAGGGACTTCAACTTTACAGACAACTTAAATATGAAAAAACAGGGGCAACCCCTATCAAGCCTATCAACACATTCAATGTGGTAAATCATGTCACTCAATCAACATGCTCCAAAGGCACATCCTTGACATGGTCTTCTTGAAAAAGAACACTTTCCAATGTAAACTTCCCACCTGCCTGGAATAGCCTCATCTCCTTGCCATCCCAATCACCCTGCTCAGCGTCCATCCAACACATTAGCTTCAATGCAAAGAAAGAAACTAACCTTCAGATCCTTCAAAGACCTGCCTCAGAAATGATCCGCGCATGGTAAACAAGCGTGTACCATTGCACTGAGTGAACTGACTCAGTGTGAAATGGGTACTCTGATTTCCTTTGGCCCACTAGACAAGCTAATTTGGTGTGTATGCTTATCAATTACACCTGCAAGCATGGACAGACAGCTGTTTATCTGGTTTTTACCCTGGGGTTATGTATTCAACAATAAAATCATGTTCTTGTAGTGCTATGACAATTTGCATGTGCAACAGGAAATGTGGTCAGTCCTTTTTCTTCTAAATTCATCTTTCAATGGCAGGTGATATTTTTTAACTATAAACTCAGTTCCCCCTGGTCTAATCCCGTAAAGTTCATGTAGTGCAATAATTAGCTGCATTCTTTCTGTTACTGAATAATTTATCTCAACCTCTGATAATTTTAAGACTCTTGAGGCAAACCTTATTGTTTTTTTCTAGTATTGTTCCTAAGCCCTTATTAACTGCATTTGTGATCATTACACTTTCTTCCCTTAGGTAAAAAATGTGTACGTTTGGAACTTTATCCAATGTAACAATAGTTGTCTCAAATTCCACGTGCCATTCCTTGATCCTTTTTAAATATTGGCATGTTATGTGTTATGTGAGAAAATGAAGGTAGACATTTTTTGTACAGTTCTGTCATTTTCAGGAACCTAATCAACTCATCTTTTTTTTTGCAGTGCTGGTCGAATTACATACTGTTTTCACTAATTCTTCATTCTGGCTTATCCTACTTCCCAATGAAGTGTGATCCATGAAATGAATTTCTTTCTTTTTTTTTTTTTTATGTTTAGTCCTCATACGCCATTAGATATATCCAGAGCCAATTTATATTACTCTGCGGCCCCCCAGTTGATTGGCACCGGCAAGGGAGCTCTGATCTAGATGGATGCACTTTACACAGAACCTCTCGAATTCGGTCTGTTCGATTCTTCTCTTCGATTAGCCCCTCGAACTGACCCGAGTGGTGAAGTAATTCTATGTAGAGGCATAATCATTGGACATATATGCCTTTGGTATCAAAGATTATCCAGCCAGCTCATACATGACAACCAAAAATCTTTCTTTCTCTTGCTCTTCTTTTTCCATACAGTTTTATCCAATTTCATTATATACTTAATGGAATTTACCCAATCTAAAAAGGTCAGGGCGTACATTTGATCCAGCATTTACAAATTTCTCTCCGGGCAAGTAAGTTAAGGTAAAAACACAGCTTATTATTATCTAGAGATAACATTTCATAATTTGTGAAAATACCGAAAAATACTAAGGATATGCTCACCTGTATATCAAAACCCAAATATGTCTTCCATACCTCTAGTTAGAGAACCCCAAAATTGTTGTAACATTGGGCAGCTTAGGAGCATATGCTCATCGTCAGCTTTTTCCTGCTGACACTTTGGACAACATGGAGTAGTTCCCTTTGCAAACTTGGAGAGTTTGGAAGGAGACCAGTATACTCTGTGGAGAGAGAAGAAATGGTTTCTCCTTAAATTGGCAGCTTGTACTGTAGAGTATAGTAAATCATAAGATACTTGCCATATTACTTCTGTGCTGGAACCCGGCAAGCACTTGCCCCACAGCTGCGATGGAAGGATGAAGTCTCCATCTGCCAAATCTATCAGGAGCCAATAGAGATTTGCCACCTCTTTCTTACTCCGCTGTCTCGTTCTTAAAGCCGTCTCTAGATCGTTCGAACAGCCAACCGTTATGCCAATTGCCTGGGACCAACTTTTTATTTGTAAGTATTGTAATTTAGATAATTCACTGTCCGTGATTTCCCTAAGTTCTTCCCATGTAACAAACAGCCATCAGGAGTAGGTTGGGCCCAGCAGTTTATCCCAGCTAATTTTAACGGGGTTACGAAAGAGTCTTTAGTCCACTCAGGTGAGCCTGGAGTGTCCCAGATAGGCGCCATGGCGCTATAGTAACTAATCTTTAACAGCTTTCTAATTTTTCACCAGGTAGTAGCTAGGTCCTTTAAAGACTTCAATTGTACCTTCTTGAAGAACCGTGGATCTCCAAATTTGTATATAAAAGCATGATCTCCTCCTTTTAAGCCCTGCAACATTTCCTTAAACATTTTTCGTATATCTGAAGTGTCTGGTTCGCTCATGAGCATTTTCCCTGCCCTCATTAGAAAGACCCATGCATATAAAATTAGATCAGGCGAGCATAACCCTCCCTTATTTTTCTTTCTCCGTAGCTTTTTCCATGAGATTCTTTTACCCTTGGAGGCCCATATAAAGGAATTTATTTTTGCCTGTATTTTCCTTAGACTTTCCTCTTTAAAAGCTGATGGTATATTTTGAAATAAGCAAATAAGTTTTGGTAAGAGCATCATTTTTACTAAGTTGACTCTTCCTATTAATGTCAGGGGTAAATAGGCCCAGCTTTTTAGGGAATCAGAAATTTCTTTATCAGCTCTACGTAGATTTATGTCAGGTATATCTTCAATATCCTGAGTAATTCTAATGCCCAGGTACCTTATCTCTCTTTTCAATATAGGAAGACAAACATTCAGATGCCAGGCCATGCACTCGGTTTTTGCCTCGTTAATCTCGTACCCTGAAATACTACCAAATTGCTTTGCTAAACTGTATATGATAGGAATAGCCTTCACAAGGTCAAACGTATATTCCATCATATCATCGGCATATAACAATACCTTTTTTCCCCAGTTTTTGTACCTAAAAGGGGGTATATCCTCCTGTCTTCTGATCCTCTCTGCGAGAGGCTCTATATATAAATTGAAGAGCAATGGTGACAGGGGACATCCTTGCCTTGTCCCTCTTTGAATTGTTAAAGAAGAGGTGAGATTGCCGTTTATCACTATTCTGGCTATTGTGGTTTGATAAATAGAGGAAACTGCCCTACAAAAGTTTTCCCCTACATTACACCTTTTCAATACATGAGTTAAATAGACCCAGTTAACCCGATCAAACGCCTTAGTGGCATCAAGCGTAATGATAGCCATTGGTAGTTTGTGGAGTGTCGCTAGGTCTGTAGTTCCAATCAGATTATATGTTAGATCTTGGATACCTCTCCCTCTAACAAAGCCTTTTTGATCTTCACATAGTAGACCACTTATGACTCCATTCAATCTCTCTGCTAAAATCTTGGCAAAAATCTTATAGTCAAGATTAAGCAGAGAGATTGGTCTGTATGAGTCTCACTGACTCGATGGCTTAAAAGGTTTTAAAATCAGAACAACATTGGCCTCATCCCACGAGGGAGGCATTTTCCCACCTTTTTTAAAAATATGGAAGAAAAGTTTATCCATTACTGGAGTAAGAACCTCAGCCAGAGATTTGTACAACTCAGCCGGTAAACCGTCTGGTCCCGACGCCTTCCCTTTTTTCCCTGCCTCTATTGCCTTCTTAATTTCACTCTGACTTATTGGTTTATTACGATTACTAGACATCACCTCATTGATTTTTTAGGGGGAAAGTAATCAAGCCAAGCTTCTATCGTCCTATCCTGTGGGGTTAGATCTTCTCTGTAAACTCTATCAAAGTGCTTTCGAAAGGCTTCCTCGATATCTGTGGGACACTCACATAGTTTTCCAGTAGAGTCACAAGTGACTTCTTTTATATTGCCTTTTCCTGTTTGGTCTTCCAGGCAAGGAGCTTCCCACAGCCTTCCCCATAATCGAAATGAGCCAACTTGCTGGCCTCCCACCTCTTCTTCAACCTAGCATCTAGCACCCCTGCTAGTTCTAATTTGAGAAATTGCAAACTCTTGCAGACATCCCCGGCTGTTTCATCCCCCTGGGAAGTAATCTCATGCTCTAGCTTCTGGATTTTACCCTCTATCTGTTCTACCTCTGCTCTGTATTTTTTCTGCCTGTCAATCTGTATTGATGTTATACAGCCTCTTAAAAAAGCTCTATAAGTAACCCACACTATTTCTATTGAAGTACTTTCCATATTGGTCAGAAAATAGTTCTTTGTATCTGTTGTTAATCTTTCAATTACTTCTTCCTCTAACAGGATGGCTCGATCTAAGGTCCATCTTCTGTTAATTGATTTATTTCGGAGTTTCAAAGCTAGTGTTACTGCCGCATGATCAGATAGGTGTCCCCCTAGATGTTTCGTATCACTCACCCATCCCTTCAACTCCATACTGAGTAAGAAAAAATCTAATCTAGACCTGTGACTATGTTTCTTATTATGGAAAGTATATCCTCTCCTGCTTCCCATTCTTTCTCTCCATATATCTATCCAGCCAAGCTGCTTCATCGCATTTTTCAGTAGAGATCTCATTTTACAATTCTGCGGTGTTCTGCTCTTTAAAGACCCATCCATCACAGGATCTAGGACCAAATTTAAATCACCTGCCAGTATCGGGGGGTCTCGAAAAAGCAGTAACTCGGCAAACAGATCCTTTAAAGGAGCAGGATCATCCAGATTAAGGCCATAATATCCTGCTACTGTACATTTATATAAATGGAACTTTATATTAACTATGACCCATCTCCCCATCTTATCCACTTTGAAGCGCTCGACTGATAAGGCATGATTTGTTTTACAATTATAGCCACTCCCTTCGTTGTTATTTGTTGTGTAGTGCATATAACCTCGTGGATCCAACTTTTAGTTTTTCACAGACTCCTCATCTCCTTCTGTGTTAGATGTGTTTCCTGAAGAATGAGGATCTGTTCTGAAGTGTCTTTTAAATATTGAAATATCCTCTCCATCCTGTGTTTTACCCTCAACCCGTTTAGGTTCCATGACAGAGCCCTCAATTGTATTGCCTGATCAGCTGCAGCTTGTGTCATTTCTCCTTATGTCAGGGATAAATTGCTTGTAAAGTTTATTTTGGCGAGTTGGACATTCTTTTTAATTTTTTCCCATATGCTCCCCACCCAGTGACCATCCCCCTTCCCCCCCTCGACCCACACTTGTGCTCCCCTGGAGAACCCCCACTCTTGCTCTTATGGCCCTACCCTGGCCTTTGAGGCATCCCTCTCATAGGTCCGTACGGTTAACATTTGTGAAACTCCTAATTTATATACTAACTAGTACTTTCTGATACTGATTTAAGGGTCTGAACATCATAAGCAGGAATCATAAGCAGGAAAGGCGAGTTATACTAACGGGCCGTTGCTCTACTACCCTGCCCTGAAATGGAATGGAAGAAAATTTCAGCCTCTTCCACCCGCCTAAATGCCTGCATTTTGTTGTTGTACATCACTTTTAATGTGGCTGGGAACTTAAGCTGAGCCATTGCACCTAATTGTCTAAAAGGCTCTAATAACTTTCCCAGCTCCCATTGTTTAGATGCTTTTATAGATGAGACGTCAGACCGAATTTGAAAAGTAAACCCTTCCGCACTTTGTACATTTGACTTCAAAGCTTTATTCAGTATTTCATCTTTTAGATTGAAAGTTAAGAAATGGACCAAGATTTTCTAGGTCTAGTATTGTTTGGGCTTAATCTGAACGGGTCCCTATGCACCCTCTGGATATCGGCAGAAAGGGCTTGTTCTGAACATTCAATGTGGGTAGTTTGCTTAATCAATTTCACTACAGACTCTTTGATGTTGTCTCCTTCAAATCCCTCGGGAACTTTAAGTAACCGAATATTTTTCCTTCGTTGTGAATTCTCAATGGATTCCAACTTATCCTGAAAGCCAGTTTGACGTTCTTTTATTCTAGTAAGATCTTTTGCATTTTCATCTGATTTTACTGTTAGCTCTGCCACCGCAGTCTCTAAAGCTGTGGCTCTTGCTGTCAGTGCGTCAAACTTATCTTCCATTTTCTTGCAAAAAACCTTGATTTCAGCCTAATTTTTTTCTGAAACCTGAAACCTGCATCTTAGCTCCTCTGTTAAGGTCTGTAAAAGATCTAAAACTGACCGAGGCATGGGGGAAGTCGTTGTGCTCTGTCTTGATATTCCAGCATTCTCTGCCTCCTTTTCCATAGGTTGGCTATCCATTTGATTATCCATTAGAGAAGTCCCGTCTAAGGTTTGAATATTCGAATTTAATACATTATCGCCTTCATCTGGTAACTTAAATTCTTCTAGCCCCCCTTCTATTGACATTCCTACGAGTGGCTGAAACCTATTGGGACTTAGTATACCCTCAGGATATTGAAGTACCTCGTTAGAGTTGCTCTCTTTATGGTTAGTCATATGGTCTAATGGTTTTAGTATCAGTGTGTTAGGCACTACTTTAAAATAATCTCTCTATGAGGGTGTGAGATTTACCTTCGGGTGATTTTGTAATAATACTTTTGATTTTTTCTTGCTCTTAGGTTTAGATTTTGTTGATTTTGTTTGATTCTTTATTTGATTCTTACTATTCAAAGTCTCACAGCAAGTGATATCCTAATGGCCTGAAACCTCCAAGTCAGCTATTTTAGAATGATCCAGTGGATCAGAAAATAAATTCCTGCCTGTACTTCTTAAGGAATATCGTGGTGTTGAATTGCTACCTGCTGTTTGTCCTTTTTGTTTTGAAGAACCCCTATTCAACAAACCTCTCCCACCCAAATTCGCACAAGCAGTACTCACTGATTGTTGCAGCTCTGTGTCCGTCTCTTCCAACAGCTCCGCTTGTCCTCCGTTTCCCAGTGCAGTTCTGTTGGATTGTGGGAGTTTGAGTTTCTCACCTCTGCCTCCTCTACCCTTCCCGCTGTGGATGGGGAATCTCGCTACCACCCTCCGACCACGGCGAACCTCCAGGGCCGCCTGCGACCATAGAGCAACCCGCACCTCTTGAATCTCACTAGGCTGCTCGTCCGTGGCTGCCGACGCTACCGCGTCGGGGATGGGTACAGAAAGCCCCTCCACCTCCTCCACAGATCAGGGAGAAAGCGTCGAGAGAGGCACCTCAGAGACGATGCCTGATCCGAAATGGAAAGCAGCCTAGATCCACCTCGCCCACCTCGACCGCAGCGCCTCGCCGAAAACACGCCCTTGGCTCGCTGGTAAAAGTTCGGTGGCAGATTGCTGGTTCTTTCCCGCCTTTTCCTTCACCGGGTTGCAGCAAATCAGACTCCTACTACAAACCACACTCTACCGCTAGCTCAACAGCTCCCGACAGACCTCAACGAGCATTCATAGGCTATTTTGCACGGTAAAAACTGTCCTGACCTTCCGAATCCTCCTGCGACCGGCTAACCACTGGCCGCCATGTTCTCCCCGACCCCTGCCAGTCTTACTAAATGTATTTCTTTCTTCTTGCAATTGCATTTTCCCACTTTCAGTGTCAATCACTTTTTTATTCCAGTTAAAACCTCTCGCACTCCATTGTTATTTCCCACTTCATCACAACTATTTATGAATATATTATTGTCAGGGTTGCAGTAATAGGGTAATCAAAAAACATTAGACAGGAGAGATGCTAATATCCACACTTGATTGAACTCACTGATAACCATGCAAAGTATATTTATGCTGGTCAATGACAGACTCCGGGAAATGGGACTGGGCCAAGTTAGAGATCAATAGAGACACTTGACACCTTCACTCTTCCCTCTTTTACTGCTGTGCTTAAGCTGAACTATGGAAGTGAAAAAAAAAACATAACAAGAAATCATTCTTTTAGTATTTTGTAAATGCAAAATTATTCACTATTTCCAATATGACATTTGACATACCTTGTGACAATCTGTGAAGAGTTCCCTCTCATGGTGATTCACAGAACTAATCTGAGACAAAATCCTAAACTTACTACTTTTGGTATTCACAGAAGGCACTTACGATTTTTGGTATTAACAGAATGCACTTACGTCTCCTAACTTTACGTCCGCACTTGGGCCCAAATTTCCGCACACGCACCGTACTCTCCGCACCCAGAGCGTACTCTCTGTTCCCAGGCCGTGCTCTCCGGCTCGAGCTGTAATCTCCGTCTGGGGCCGGATAAAGTGTAATCAATGGGCCGCATTGCAATTTTTAACAAAAGAGACATTAGGAATGTGTGATAAATGGTAGAGGAGGTCACGAAAAACTGTTTGGGCGGGGGAAAGGCTACGGCCAGACACTACATCATAACGGTACATGCAGTGCACAATTTGCACTCCCCTCAATGTTAACTGTGCAGTCAACACCCCGTTTGTTATTTATTTCTATTAAAATTAATCTTGATCCTTTACACTATTTAAAAACTTTCATTATGTTGCTGATGTCATCAACTAGGTAGTGATCCTTTCACACAAACACTATCCATGCTGTCATCTAATCTGTGTATCACAACTTAGGCTCTTCGTTATATCCTCAATACAAGCTACATGGTGTTTTCGAGTTTTTTTGTAGTGACTAAAAATTCACTAAGTAATTGATCATCACGCATGCAAAGTTTATTTCTAAATTTTCATTGTTACCTACTGACATAAATAGATCTCGTAATCTTTCTTCTAATGAAATGCCAAATTAACATGTAGCTGCTACCTTTCTTAACTTTGTAACATACTCCTCTACCAATTCACCGTTTCTTTGTAGACTTTGGTCAAAATAAAATCTTTCTAATATTGTGCTCACCCTGGCCAGATAGTGTAAGTCTAAATTATTTATACATATCTCACAGTCATTCTGCTTCTTCAGTAGTTACGTCAGGTAAAGGACCAGACCTCCTGATCCTCTGGTCCTAGACATTTCCTTTTCCTATATTAAGTTGCATCCACACACCCTGGCATAATGTGTAAACATGTTTTTCCATTTTTTCCATTTTAAAACTGATTTGCCTGGTCATGTTAGAAATAATGGTGGGGCCATTATATTTTGTATGATGTCATGCATTAGTACACTGAACATGGCATACTACTGACAGACTTTGACACATAGCACAATACTAATGCGAATGTAGGAGCACTGTTGACATCATATAAGATGCCTGAGGGTTGTTTGATTGTACCAAATCTACTAAAATAAGTTTCACTGTTCCTCTTTTTTTAATTTAGCAAATGTGCTTTTTTCTGGAAACATCACACATACGGTGCTTGAGTTGTGTCCTTTTCATGAGGTATGCATAAACTTTTTTTCACTTTTGTGACCATTGGCATCAGCACTCAGTATTTTGTACAAAGTTTAAGTTGTTTCTGTTTAGGATTTAAAATGTATGTGTGTCAATGTAGCCTTGTCTAACTTCGTAAGGCACGTCCGTTAGGTGCAGATAACGATATTCTGTCAAAAAGCTGTAAAATGATTTGCGAACATCCACAATGGATGCCTGCAGGACTCTTGGGTGTTTTATGTACTTCATCACATGTTAAGATCTAAGCTGTGTTTTTCCGTATGTGGCATCAACTGCTCTTGGCCATCGATTTCGAGACAAGGTTGGTGCTGTTTTGTTTTCCTTGTAAGGCACTAAGGTGCCATTATTCGGAGTTGCCTGGCTCTGTAGTCAGCACCATCTTGTAGTGTTTTAATCAGTTTATGCTTTGAATTCTCCTGTGGGTTTTTTTTTTGCCTTTAACTTTCCTTTGTCGGTAGTCTTCTGCTGCAGGGAAGCCTGCACTAGAGGTCAGAGTTTGCTGGACCTGTTTGCCACTCCCCTGTCACATCCCTCTTATGAAGGGCTTCATAAGACACTTCGCTGCGCATCTGCACAGCAGACGTGTGCAGCGAGCGCACTGAAGCCTGGACCACACCCTCCTGGCCATTTGAATTCAGGTAAGGCACGGAGGTTGTCCTACTCGCGAGATGCGCTGCTTGCTCTTAGACTTTCTGATAAGTCTCCTCAGTGTACTAAAGTGGGTCCTATCACCTTTCATCAAAACCATCTGTCACACTTACAAAGTTATTTGCTTGATGTCTGAACGCTTAGAATTCTTTCATGGAAGAGAGGGCCTGCGACTCCAACCCAACAATGATAGCTCTCATGTTCACTCTAATTTTAAATGCAGATTGCTGAATACAAGATCTTTAGTTAAGCATCACCTCAAATTTCATGACTTTAGTCTGACCAATCAAACAGACCTCGTGTTTATCATGGAAACCTGGGCAGATAAAACCTCAGACCCAGAGATTATTCCTGCGACCCCCCGTACTATAACATGTCCTATCTAGATAGACAAGGGAAAATAGGGGGAGGGTTAGGGGTGGTCTATTGCAACCATCTTCAGGTAGTTTTTAACCCAGTCTCACGGGAGGGCTTTGAAGCCCTGCTGTTCACTGTAGTGCTCTCTAAAACGCAATCATTTAATGGTATGGTGATCTACTGCACCCCAAGACCTAGAGTTAGCCTCACGGATCAACTTGGTGCCTTCCTTGAATCGCCTATTTTAAATTTAAAATGTTCAGTACTGCGTGAGTTTAACTTCGATTTGGAAAACAACTTAGACCTCGTCTCGAAAAGACTTATAGAGACTCTGAATTACTTTGGGCTATCCTTAATAGCTAAGTGACCAACCCATTGTGCAGGACATATGCCTGATGCAATATTCTCCAATAACCCCAATATTATTGATCCGATATCCATCCCTTTACCCTGGAAAGATTACTATGCAAAACGTGCAGATATCGACAAATTAGTGTGCGCACCTGCGATTCAAATGTTTTTAAGGAGAGCCTGCCACAGAATCCAGCCGCTAGAATATAACTCTATACTCATTTCATCATCTCTGGAACCAGCTGACAGTGTAGAACAGATGTCGTAGAATATTACTAATTGGTTCAGTCGCCCCTTGTACATTACGGCTCCAGCTAAACAAAAGCCTATAATTAAAATGGTGTCTCAACCATGGTATGATGAGACTCTGAAGACCTTTAGACAAGAGTGTTGTAGGAAAGAACGGAAGTGGTGCAAAAACTATGAGCTTGAAGAGAAGGTTAACTACAGTTCAAGACTAGCCGTACATAAAAAACTTACCATAGCTGGAAAATCAGCTTATTATACAGAGCACAATAAATCGGCTTGGTATGCCAAGAAAACAATGCCTACAACAAATAATAATGCTGCAGCCAATAGCCAATAATTTCGAGACTCAATAGCATGTTTCTTCCAAGAGAAGGTTGCAAATATTTTTAATAAGTTTACTATCAGCAATTTGATTACACAAGCTATAATAAAGCCCTTTAACTTGTATTCAGGGAGCACAGGGCTTATTCATTTGAGGCTCCCTCGCAGAGCAACTTAGGAATTTAATTCCAACAATCCAATCTGGCTGCCCTCAAGACCTGTGACCACCAAAGATAGTGCATATGACATAGGAGGCAGCTGCACTACATTTTGCGGATATCTTTGCAGCAATGTTCAAAGAAGGAATTTTCCCATGCCATTCTGAATTAGATTCAGTCTTTCCACTTCTAAAAAAAGCTAACCCTAACACTACGGATCCAAGCAACTATTGACCTATCTCTAGGCTCCCATATCCTGCCAAGCTAGTGAAGAAAGTGATGAACGAGTAGTTACCTTCATTCGTAGACAATAACCATCTCTTTGACGACACCCAGTTCAGTTTTAGAAAAAATCACAGTACCGAATCTGCGCTGGTGGTGGAAATGGAGGAAATCAGAGCAAATCTGGATAGAAGAGGGAATGCTGCTCTGGTCCTACTGACCTCTCCACGGCCTTCAATATGGTCATCCATGCTGCGCTGGTTGACCGTATGTGAAGCCTGGGGATTGGAGGTCCTGCACTTGATCTTATAAAATCATTCCTTGCCAATAGGAGGCAAGTGGTGGCAGTGGAAGAGTTTCCTTCTAAACCCTACTCCCTGCCATGTGGAGTCCCAAAGGGATCGTCATTGAGTTCTACGATGTTTAATTTATACTTCATGCCACTGGCCAACCTCATAATTCTTTTTTTTACCCTATCCCTGGCATCCTACGCAGATGACACACAAATTGTCATGTCACTGAACAAAGATGAGATCAGCTCTGGTGATACCTTCAGAGAATGTATGAGCGAAGTAAGCAAATGGATGGATGGCAACTGCCTAAACTTGAATTCATCTAAGACGGAGGTCATTTTACTTGAGATCAACCTATAAGAACACCGACTTGGTGACCACTTGAACTAGGCTCACTCCCCACCCCAGTGCCAAAAGTTAAAAATCGGGAAATAGTTCTTGACAACTAGTTGAAGCTGAAGGAAAAAGTAAATAAGGTCACTTCTGCCTCTTTTCGTTCCTTGAGACTGGTCAAGAAAATCGAGAATTCTTATTGTTTGAACTTTTGAAATCAGTGGTCATCTCTCATCTCTGTATTGACAAGACTCGACTACTACAAAAGCCTCTGGTACCTCTGGTACCTAGGGCCTTGGAACTAAAAAAGGCCCCCAAGGGTTGCAGTACAAATCGTGGCATCCTAGGATACCCCTCACCAAGCTCATGCAAACTTCCATTGCAGTCTGCTTGTCTTGGTGCAGAGAAAACCAAAGAGTCAACATGGCGCACATCTCGGTGTGCCATGCCAGCAAACAACTGCATATGGTATAGGTAAGGCATGCCAAAGGCAGGCCTGGCAGCCCCAAAGTAGGATGCACTATACCCATGTATGGGCATATCTACCTGAGTGGATGTGTCCCCGTGATATCTAAGTTTACCCACAGATATTATGAGTGCACAGGGAAGCCATGACGACTGGATGGGCTGGGCACTTGTGATTATGTGTTTCCCAGCTATGAGATGGTTTCACTTTACCCCAAGGAGTTTGGTACCAAATACCTCTTATTAATAAACCCACACTGATGCCATTGCTAGATTTATTAATAAATGCACCCAGAGAGCACCTTAGAGGTGCCCCCTGAAAACTTACCAACTACTAGTGTGTTGACTGACTGGTCTTTGCCAGCCAGCCATCATAGAGAGGTTTCTAACCCCTGAGGTGACAGCCTTGCTCTCCGAGGCCAGGTACAGGCCTGCTCTGGGTGGAGGTGTTCACACCTCCTCCAAGCAGGATGGGCATTCCAGGGTGGAGAGCTTCAAGGGCCCTGCCTTCTTTGTTATGCGACCCTCGGCCTCTCAAAATAGGGGGTGTACCCACCCCCTGTCCTGACCCCACTTTTTGGCAGCAAGATAGATGGGAACATTAGTAAGGTGTTGCCACATTCAGCCAGCAACCCTCTAGGGCAGGCCAGCTAATGTGGAGCCCACTTTTCAAATTCCTCCATTTTGTTTTGGACAGAATTAGCATCCTAGGGTCAAGGTTATATAGAGGGTGTAGACACTCTAAAGGTAGATAGCACATTGGCTACTGCCTGTCACTCTTAGTAAACGCCCCTAAGTTGAGTATTTAGGTGGCACCCTGTGGTGATGTCATGTAGTCAGATGACTGTCAGTACCTCCATATGTCATCTGGAGTGTTGGTAGACTTCTGATTTCTAATGTTCTGATACTGTCAGTTACCACCTGTGCCTTGGTCATACCAGGGACGGCTCTCTGTACCAATAAACCTTTGGCTCTACCTTACTTTATGTTCCCTATCATCATTTCATTGGCGACAGAAGATGGGATTTGGAGCTACAATCGACTTTCATACTACAAGATGCGAGTCCACTGCAACTCTACATTAATATGAATTCCTTTTGCCCAGGTACCGCATCTTCTCACTGTTTCCACTGGACTACTGGACTTTTCTTCCACAAACCAACAGTGAGTACTTTTTTTTTTATTAATGATCAAGGCGTTTGGAATCGTTCATATACAGAGAGCCGTGCCCTTCTCAAGTTCAAATCCAAATTTGAATAGTACTTTATTGACTTCCTCGTTATTTCCCCTAATATCCGTGCTCGCACCGCACTGGGAGGAAATGCAAAGTTTAAAGTTAATTATGGAAAAATTATACGGAGCCCAACCGTGAGACGCTCTCGCGCTCTGCTTCCCTCGAGCCACCTCCGCGCTCTGTTTCGCTCAAGCTATCTCCCAGCGCGAGATTGAGCACTCACCTAAGCTCTTGTAACTCCCGCATTGACTTCAAGATTTGTGACGCACAGCGTCAACACGGAAGGAATTCACGTTTTAACCCTGTGGAGCGCAACGTACAGCATCGAAGACATGAAAATTATTTACTTTGCTTCGCGCACAGCATTTCCGTGTCAAATTCACCTCCCTGAAGTAATTTTTTTTGTATCGCGCTGACGCGCACAGCCATTGCAGTTTGCTGATACGCTCAGCTTTAGCATAAAGTTTGTATATGATTATAGCACTCGTTGCATCTTCGCTGATACACACAACTTCTACTTATGTGTATCATTCAACACTCCCTTTGGCACACGCAGTATCTTTTTCCTACTTATTTTAAATAACGCATTACTGCCATCTTGTGGAATAATTCATTGATGCATCAGAAAATCAGATTCAAAAAACACATTCTTGAGCAAAATTCCAACACATCTGTCTCATTTATAACTTTATTCACTTCTACATTTTAAATCTTCATTACAATTTTTTTTTTTCTTTTCTCTTTTTCTTCCTTTTTCTTTTCTCTCCTTCAATTACTTTTCTTCCATATTTTTGCTCACTTTCACCAACATGCAGAGTGTCACACCTCCTGCACCCTTTTTACAGGAACCTGGAGAACCTCCACTTGAATGGAAGTTATGGGTCAGATCTTTCAAAGCATATCTTGGTGCTATTGATGGACAGAGATTCAGGCCTGAAAGAAAGAAAAACTTGATGTACTACCATTAAGAGTCAAGGGTCAAAATGTCTTTGATCATCTACTTGACTTTGAGCCACCCGAAGGTCAAGACCCTGACGAGTTTGAGATAGCAGTAATGCAATTGGATAAGTACTTTGCTAAAACAAAAAACATTGTTGTACATAGATACAACTTTTTCACTAGAGCTCAAAAACCCAATGAAAACATAAACACTTTCATTACTGCGTTAAAGGTCCTTGCTGCAAAATGTGAATTTGATCATTTTACTTCTCAACTTGTAAGGGATCAACTTGTTGCATGCTGTTACTGTAAAAAAGTACAACAGAAATTACTCACTTGCAAAGATCCAACTCTCGATGAAGCAGTAGATATAGCGAAGAGCATTGAAAGATCTATGGATGATACAAAGCAACTTGAATCTGCCTTATCAAATTCCACTATTTCTGGTGCTGTCAACTCTAAACCTTCCTTTTCTTCTTCTTCTCTTCCAAATATCCCAAGAAGATCCACTATATTCAGGGGTGGAAGAAACTTTACACCAAACAGAGGTGGAAAAACATTTACACCTAACAGACAATTCAACTATAAAATAGGTTGCTATAGATGTGGATCGTCCACACATGTATCTTCCTTCAAAAATTGTCCTGCAATTAATCAACAATGCAGTAAATGTGGCAAAATAGGTCATTTTGCAAATGTTTGTATGGGAGGTAAAAGGGGCAATGTAAGATGTGTACTCAATGATTCTGATGATCAACTCAGTGAAGATGTTACTAATCAAGAATATCTCATAGTGGTTAAGAATTGTTCAGACAACTGTGTTACACAACATATTCCAGATTCAGAAGTTGAAGTTTTCATTGATAATAATCATATTCAACTTCTTGTTGACACGGGTGCTCGTATCACCATAGTATCCCAAGACAAATATCTCAAGCTTTAGTCCAACAAAAGTTTACTACCTCCTGATATACTTACAGTAGCTTTTGAGGGTAGCAAGATTGATTTACTAGGCTACTTTTGGGCTAAAATCAGTGTTTTCAATAAAAACATTAATGGTAAGGTGTACGTAGCTAAACGAGGCATCAATGTTCTTGGTCTCATACATCAAGCTGAATTTGGTCTTACTATCAAACCAGGTCTGCCAAATCTGGTTTTCATTGATCATCAGCCCAACTCCAATCATCCTAATTTTGTTAAGAATATTAGCTCTACGTCAGACACACAATTAGCCACTTCTTGGGAACACAAATATGCGAAGATTTTTGAAGACCGTTTGGGTAAGATTACTGATTTTCAACACTTTATCAAGATCAAAGAAGGTACCATACCAATTAAACATAGACTTCGCAATGTTCCTTTAAGTATTAGAAGTGACCTTTCTAAGCATTTGCAATCTTTATGTGAGCAGGGCATAATAGAGACAGTCGAATGCACTCTTTGGCTTTCTCCCATTGTTTTGGCCAAAAAGAGATCTGAGGACTTGAGGATGTGTGTTGACTTGAGGAGCCTCAACGAAGCCATCTGGGTCGATGGTTTTCCCCTCCCGCGTATTGAAGATCTTATCGCAAAAGTAGGGTCCTCTTCCTGGTTCACAAAACTTGATCTTAAAGCTGCATACTATCAAGTTGAACTACATCCTCAGTCCCGACATCTCACAGCCTTTGTCACTCCTGATGGTGTCTTTCAGTTTTGTCGTCTTCCATTTCGTCTCGCATCGGCTGAGGCCATTTTCCAAAGATTAATGACTGAGATGTTCAGACACAATCCAAACGTAGTGGTATTTCAAGACGACATCCTCATTTTCACTCAAAATGAAGAAGAACATGATGCTGTCATTGACCAAGTGTTCAATGTCTTAACAAATAGAGGTGTCACTTTGCAAAAAAATAAATGTATTTTCAAAGTAAGGGAGATTGAGTATCTAGGCCATGTAATCTCTGAACATGGCATCAAACCTAGACCAGGTCTTATAAAACATATAGTTGATGCTCCTCCTCCTCAGAACAAAGAACAACTAATGTAATTTCTAGGTCTTTGTGAATTCTATTCCAAATTTATGAAAGACTTTGCCAAGACCATAGAGTGTTTTAGGGCACTGCTTAAGAAAGGTGCAAACTATGTATGGTCTGAAGAATGCCAAAAAGGTTTTCAAACTATCAAAGACCATTTAGTTCAAGCCCCTGCTCTGCAAGCGTTCATAGAAGGAAACCAAACACTTATAACTGTTGACGCTTCTGAGTATGGTCTAGGAGCTGTTCTCTCACAATATACCAGTGGAAAGGAATATACAGTCGGATTTGCTTCCAGGACTCTCCGTCCCGTGGAACGAAAGTACTCCGTAATTGAAAAAGAGCTTTTAGCTTGCGTATGGAGCGTAGAAAAATTCAAGCCATATGTATGGGGTAGATCCTTTATCCTCAAGACTGACCATCGCCCTCTTGTAGACATTCTCTCTGGTAAAAATGTTAAACGTACCACTGCACGCATAGCACGCTTGTCCACAAAGCTTATCGAATATACCTTTACTGTGGAATATATTCCTGGAGGGAAAAATTGTAGAGCAGACTGCTTGTCGAGAATCCCCATCTCAGATTTGGATGATCAAGAATGGGAGAGTGGAGTCGAGGAGTGTTTTGTAGCACTCATTGGTCAGGACAATTTATCCTTTGCAGAGGAAGATTGGATCATGCAAATTGACAAGGATCCTATTCTCAAGGAGGTTGCATCTTTAATAAAGAAAGGATGGCCAAAAGAGAAATGTTTGTCACCTGAACTTCAAATGTGCTGGAAAGTTAATGACGAACTTTCAGTAGAAGGTGGAAAAATAGTTAGGGGCGATAAACTCGTTCCTCCTACTCTCTATTGTGAGAAACTTATTGTAGCCGCGCATTCTGGTCATCTTGGGGCAACCATCACTAAAAGTAAAGTTAGAAATGATTTCTGGTGGCCAAGAATGGACATTCAAATAGATAGTATGGTTAAGAATTGTGTTCACGTTGCAACACTAGCGACAAAGTGTTAGTACTTGAAGGTACTATTGAATCTCCCGTTCTTCCTCCCAGTAGAGCATGGCAAAAAATTGGTATGGATTTTCTAGGACCATTTCATGTCCTCCCTTCCAGTTCAAGATACTTTTTAGTTCTAATTGACCATCTATCTAGATGGGTTGAAGTTGAACCTATTTCTGTTCCAAATTCAAAAAGTGTCATTAATTGTTTGAACACCATTTTTACAAGAGAAGGGTATCCAGAATAAATTCTCACCGATAATGGTGTGCAATTTGTGTCACATGAAATGACTTTGTTTTTGCATTCCTGTGGCATAAAACACACCAAAACTCCACTCTACCATCCGCAAAGTAATGGCAAAAAAAAAGGTTTAACAGAGTCGTGGTGGAGTGCGTACAAGCAGCTTTTAGATCTAGATCTTGTGTTTTTCAAGCTGTTAAAGATCTTGTTTGGTCATATCGCACTTCACCTCACGTTGCAACCAACATTTCCCCTTTTGAACTTATGAGGGGCCGAAAAGCATCTTGTCAAGTATACCCTTTTTGGATGGTAAAATCTTTTCATCATGGTAGTGATATGAAATGCTTATGGGAATCTGCATGGAAAACTTCAAGTGAAAATTGTTCTAAGTCTTGTCAATTTTCAAATAGAAAAGAACCTCACAGACTATGTATTGGAGACTGGGTTAGAGTCAAAAATCCAGTTTTAGTGAGGAAAGGTCTTTCCAAATTTCTTGAGTCACAACAAATTATAGATATACGAAAGAATGCTGTAAAGTTGTCGAATGGTAACTGGTGGCGCACCTCTCATATTGCCAAGGATCCTTCTTTTTCTTCCAACATTGATAGACACAATCAGACTGTCTCAGGAGGGGATGGCGTTAGGAAAAGCACTAGAATTTGTTCTAGACCTCGAAATCTACAAGACTATGTTTAAATCTCACTACTTGTTTTTTTTAACTGTTTTAGGAAATTGTGTTACATCCTCACTATTTGTTTTTCAGTTGTTTTTCCGTCTTTTTCGGGTTTTTCCTTTCTTTATGTATTTCTTCTCCTTTTGTGTTTCCTTAAGAGTTGTTTTATTTAAAGGAGGGAAGTGTGGTGATGTCATCTGGAGTGTTGGTAGACTTCTGATTTCTAATGTTCTGATACTGTCAGTTACCACCTGTTCCTTGGTCATACCAGGGACGGCTCTCTGTACCAATAAACCTTTGGCATCTACCTTACTTTATGTTCCCTATCATCATTTCACTAAGGGTGGGCGGAATTTGCGAAATTAACTTTCGCAAATTATCGCGAAAATGCTAAAAATCTCCGCAAACACGCCGGAAATATCGCGAAGATGCGGAAGTTTTTTTCCCGCCTGTTCGCGGTATTTTTTGCGTGATCGCGGGTCGCCAACTTACCCATGCGGTTGCTCAAGGGCGCGGCCATCTTGTTTTCACTTGTCCCGCCCTCTCGCGATGCTTACTTCATGTTCCGGGTTGCGCAATGCATGTTCGCGCCCGTTCGATATTTCCTGTTCGCGACCGCTTTTACTTGATCGCGTTGCTTTTTGCTTGCTCGGGGAGAAAATATCGCGCGAAATTGCGCACGTGGTCGCAATGGGCGCGGCCATCTTGTTTTTCACTCTATTGCATGGTTCTGGGGCCTGATTTTCAATCCTCCCAAAATCTTTTCAATCCTTTGTTTATAGTCACTTTTTTTGGATCTTTATTACTTATTATTTCTCTAACTATTTTCCTGCTTCTATATTTTTGGTTTTTGTCTACTTTCTTTTTGTTTTTTAGCTACTTTTTCTCTTTCTATTGCCTGCTATTTATTTCCTTTACTCCTTTATTTATTTTACCTTTTCTTTCCCGCCCCGTCCCCAGAACCATGTCCAAGGGTAGGGCTGTTCGCCGGCGCAGCCAGAGCCGCAACCGCCTTCCTTGCGGAAGGCGGCGCCCACAAGGGGTGCAGGCACGGGCCTTATTTGGGGAGGAGGAGTTGGCTGCACTAATTTTCTTTGTGTAGCGCCACCTCCCCTCAACCCTGGCAGCAGGTGGCAGGCCTGGGTCCGGGTACGGCCTCCGAGAGCGTCGGCAGCGGTGGGGGAAGGTGCGCCGGGCAGTGTCGCGCATCTCTGGGGTCCGGCGCACCCAGGCACAGCTGACGCACCGGTGGTCCGACATCCTGGACCGTGAGCAGGACCTGCTGGACCTGCTAGGAGTGGAGGTCCCGGGGCTTGGTGAGTACATATTTAATTACTACAACTTTGTGTCTGTTCTTCTTCTCTGTGTTATATATTGCGAATATTTTTTTTCCTTCCAACCAGCTAGAATGTTGCTGCTTAGAATACATTCCAGGTTAATAACGTTTAAAAGTCTTCTGTGATTATGGTGCTCTTCTGCGCTACTACTAATCTTACTTGTTTGCAGCTTTGCGTTTGCGCTTGCTTAGCGTGATTCTTTATGAGTTTATTTTAGAGAAATTAAGTTACGTAATGCTACAGTGACTCTAGTCCACTCCTTACTTTGTCCCGTCACTAATAGATAGGGGCGGATTGATGTTTAGGTACACTACTTTGTATGAGCTTCTAATTTGTTAGTGGTATGTGTGATGCCCCCTCACTCAGTTACGTGACGTGCTGCTAGTACGGCAGTCTTTAGAACCTTTTCTAGTTTGTTCAATGAGTGGTGGTAGGCTTAGCAGTTACTTAGCAGTAGCAGATCAGCATCAATCAAACCAAAATTTGGTGTATACAAAAAATGTAGTCATGTTCATGAGTCCTCCATGATTTGACCATACGCATTGTTGAGGAATACAGTGGAAATGCATACTTAATGTACAATTGGCATGCCTGGAATAGGTGGGCTAGGTTGGGTGGTACGTTGTACTTAGGCTTAGTTGTAACTTAGTTTTCTGGAATCAGAATGGAAGACTGGATTACTGTTGATAAATAGTAACTTAAGTAGTCGAACTGCGAATCCCCCAATATTACATGTTGACCAGATGAGATCGGTCAATGTAGTTATTGCAATTGTTGTTTACATAAGTGTTTTTTGACCGTTGTTGAAAAATATTGTATTTGTTTGACACCATCCATCAATGTTTATCTCTTTCTTATATCTTTCCTGTTCATCAGCACCCAAGGGCAGACCGACAGGGACTGGGCAGTCGGCGGGACAGGAACAACACCACCAGGAGGACACCGCTGAGGGCTCCTCTGCTGGCCCCAGTAAGTCTTCTTGTTTTTAATAATATTTCTTATTCCATAACTTTTACTGCCCCATATTTTTCCTGAACTATTGTTTGTTTCCAAATCCTATTTTTTTACCACCAATTATCCTTCGATCTGTACGGTTTCAAAAATCTTATCCCTGCCTCCGCTATGATGACTGAGTACTACTACTACATACTATCAGTCTGTCTGTACTGTAGTAGCTAGTCTTGCCCAGTTGGCCAGTGCCACTCTTTGTGAAAGGTTGTAATATAAAACTCATATTCACCAGTAGCTCGAGCCATTGAGTCCAATCCGTTGGGTCGTTGTCTTGTACTACTTTTACTCTTATTGATCTTGAGGCTTTGAAAATTCACAGCAACAACAGCCCTACCAGATTTATTACTATTTTGATATGATACCCTATAGGACATAATACTGTTGTAGGGATCTTGCACATACATTTGCACCAGAAAATAGCATGTTGGTGATGGTAGGTTGGACCTTCCTTGCACACCTCAATCAGAAATTCCGCACCCACCACAATTCCACTGCTTGACTATAGTACTGTCTTGTCATAACTATTAGGTCTCGGAACCCTCCCCCCAAGATACCCAACAAGTAGACAACCCAGAACATAACACACCCAACCTCTCAGTCGTGGAAGCAATTCACATGCACACCCTTACTTTAATTTGCTCACTCCTGTAAGTTAGTCTACACCAAATACCACCAAGTCTATGTAAGTTCAAAATGTTTATTTCAATTTGAGAAGGTCTGTACACTGTTTTCTTAGCAGCACCAACCGGAAAATCAATAACATTAAAACAATATACATTGTTACACTTATACAGTTGGGAATTAAATCATGATAACTGAACAGTGGTGGAAGGCAGCACCACCATCCCATAGCAATTTAGTTTATATAAATTTATAAAAGAAGATGTGAGTGAAGGGACCCCTCACCTTAGAAGAACCTAGTACTGGTAGTTGTTGCATCATTCAGAACCTCTGGTTCGTAGAAGGGAATCTTGCGTCTGTAATGCGAAAAAAGAAATGGTGTGTGTTAGACCTGTCAGCCCTTTGGGTGGTCCCTCCTCATCATTATTTATTTTGTCCCACTTTTGCCTCAAACCCTGTTTGAATTTTTCCTTTTTGGGAACCACCAGACTTTTTCGTGTGGCTGCAGATTCAGGGAGCCATTTTACCTACCCCTGAAACTTCTGTCTGAGGGCCTGAAGCACAAAATGGTGGCCACCTGTGACATCACCAGCATCCACTGGAACCTGCTAGCACCTTCCAGAACATTCCAGAACCCTGTGACCGTTGGAGGCGGTTTAGAATGTTGGGAAGCTAAGACAGAGAGTTGGCAGTTGGAGCTGGCAGTTGGCACCTGACTGGTGAGGAGTGAGCAGCAAAAACGTGAAGGAGGAAGGAGTGAAGCAGCAGGGGTGGAAACTTGTGCCTGGAGTGGGGTCCATAAACCCACCCTTGATACTAGTCCCTACTGACGGAGCCCAGCCTAGAGCCCTGTGTGGGAAGAAGTCAGAAAAACCATCCTGAGGACCTGGACAGCAGGAACAGGCCTTAGAAACAAGAGAACAGCAAGATCCTGACCTGGAAGCTGGTTTCCCTGAAATCCGACGTCGAGTAGCCTAAGACCTGGAGCCCGAGGTGGAGAAGCGGCGCTGACTGGAAAAGCAGACGTCGTACCCGGAGCCGCCAGAGGTCGAGAGAGGGCGCCGTCAGAGGTCGTGAGGAATACCAGAGGTCGAGGAGGAAGTCACCCGAGGTCGAGTGAGCGGCGTCATCGGAGGAGTGGAGTCCGCCCCCCGGAGTCGTCGGAGACCGAGGTGAAGGGTAACGGAGGTCGGGAGTGAGGATCGCACTCCGGAGTCGCCGGAACCTGTGAGAATCGTGCCGGAGGTCGGGAGTGGAGGTCGCACTCCGGAGTCACCGGAAACCTGTGAGGAGCACCGGAGGTCGGGAGTGGAGGTCGCACTCCGGAGCCGCCGGAAGTCGACATCGAGGCAAGGCCGGCCGACGTCATCGAAGCCGAGGTCGCCATCGGACCGGAGCCGCCCGAAGTCGACATCGAGTAAGACTGCCCGACGCCATCGAATCGGAGGTCGAGATCGAACCGAGGCCGCTGACATCGAGACCGGATCCGCCTGCCGGCGTCGTCAAAGAACTGACATTGTGCCGAGGCCGCCGACATCGAACCGGAACCGCCTCACGGCATCGATACGACTCCAGCGGCGTCGGAGCATCAGAAAAAGGGCAGTAAGTGGAGTAGAGGGCGCCTAAGGCCCTGTGGAGACCTGAGAGACTGCTCTAAGGGGCTAGGGAGGTGCTGGAACCAACCTGACTGTGCCAGGGGTGAACTGGGACTAATCTAGAGAAGTTGTGTGGAGAGAGAGAGCCAGGTCTCTGGTATTTTCCCCCTTTATCTACCTCAGTTTAGGCCTCAGTCTTGACCAAGCCAGGGAGTAGACACCCCCAAGCCTTCCACATCCCCACAGGCTGTGCCTGGGCCAAATCAGCCCTTAGGAATTCAAAAGTGATCTGAATCCATGAGTGTCACTGTCAGCTTTTGAGTATTTATTAGGGGCACTGTATTTATTGTATTTAACCTATTTATTGTTCCACTGTATTTATTGGTCCACAGTATTTATTGGTGCACAATATTTATTGGTTACAGTATTTATTGCCTCCGAATATTTAATTGCCTGTCTGTATTGCACTTTTATTTACGCCTTCAGTATTTATGATCACCCCTATTTATTGAATCATTAAGCCAGTATTTATTTGTCCTGCACTTTCTAAAAAGTTTGTATATTGTGATTGTTATTTATTTTCTCCAATCAGCAACTAAGAGAAAAAGAAGATAAAGAAAGTTATTTTCATAATTTTTACGGTGTAGAGTCGTTTTTGGAACGGATGCACGCATGGTTATTGTTTGGGTATGTTGTATGCTTAGCACGGAGCCTGATTCCTGACCACTCGAGCCAAGCTACCACAGTGTGTCAGGAAGACCACCACCACCCCTTCTAGTGTGGGAGTGGTTTTCCAACATAAATTGGTGTTCAGTGGTGGGATAGAGCTGTGCCTACGCATACTCAACAATAACTGTGGGTAGTCCATAGGCCTACACCGGGAGTTTTCTCAAGAGCGGCCTTCCTAATTGTGGGTTTTTGTTTTTTCCAAATTTACTCTGGTGGTGGGAGGAGGTATTATTAAAGGTACCCCCCTGCATAGTTACTGCACAAAAACCTGTCCTCTAACCTGAGTGGGCAAGATGGAGTTTGTACTAGAAAATCTAGAAACGTACACTGTGGCCCAACTCAGGGAGTTTTGCCAGCGGGAGGGGGTGTACTGTCCCCCAGGAGCAAAGAAGGGTGCACTCCAAACCAGCTTAAGGGCTTGGGGGGAGGCACGCCGAGAAAGCAAGGCTGAGGAGGAAGACAGGGATGGAGAGCCTGACCCCGAGGGGGCTGAGAGGTACCAACCTGAGGTGGGGAACCTGTCAGCAGGGCCCAGAACCATTTCTAGGAAGGGCAGCAGTGCCTCTAGCGGTGGCTTGTCTGAGGTGGAGTTAACAGACCGGAGGGAGAAAAGACAGCTCACATGGGACTTAGCAAGGCTGGAGAAGGAGAAGGAGGAGCAGAGGATGGCCCATGAATTACGACTGAAAGAAATAGATCTTCAGATCTTGAGAATCGGGGCACAACCTGTTCCTAATGGTGGCAGCCAAACCCAAGAGATCACCAGGGAACCTAAACCATACCTGCCAAAGGACATAGTAGCTAGCTATGGAGTGGGCGACGATATCGCCAAGTGGCTAGCGGCCTATGGGGTCTCGTTGAGGGCCCATGGGGTTCCAGAGAAGTACTGGGGAGGGGGATTGTACAAGTACATGCCTCCAGCTGGTAGGGATGCTTTATTGGCCCTCGAGGAGGATGAGCAGACCCACTACCCCACCATGAAACTGGCGCTCATCAGAAAGTTTGGACTAACACCTGAAAAGTACAGACAGAAGTTCAGGGGTAGTCACAAACTGGGCACGCAGAATTGGGTGGACTTCCTGGACTATGCAAAGAAGGCACTGGAAGGTTGGATTCAGGGCAGTGAAGTGAGGAACTACGAGGGGTTGTTTGACCTGGTACTGAAGGAACACCTGCTCGAGAAATGTTTCCCTGAACTGCGGCAACACCTGGTGGATAGCAAGCTGACCAGTCCCCGGAAGCTTGCTGAGGAGGCGGACATTTGGGCTAGTACCCGGGTGTCCACAAGGGGGACTGGAGGGGATACTCAAAAGGCCGGACAGGGCGCCCCCCAGAAGAAAGAGGGAGGGGAAAAGAAAAAGGAGTTCTCCAAAGGCCCCCAAAATAACTTCCAAGGGAAGGGAACAGGATTCACCCCTAAGGCTAACCCGCCCAGAAACCCTAATCCTGGCCAGAGTCAGCAGCCAAGGGTTGTCCATTGCTACGAGTGCGGTGGCGTTGGACACTATAAAGGAGATCCGAAGTGCTTGAAACGACCACCCCCTCCCACTGGAGGAAAGACCCCCGGAGTAGCTAGTGTAGTGCTCGGGGAGGAGATGCCCTTAACTAAGGGAAGGGAGTGGGCGGGTGTCACTTTAGTGTCCCTGGGAGAACGGGAGATGGTTCCTAAGATCCAGGTGCCCGCAAATACCGCAAAGTATGGGCAATGGGTCACCATCAACGGCCAAAGAGGGGAGGCTCTGAGAGACACAGGAGCCAGTATGACTATGGTGCGTAGCCAACTGGTGTCTCCAGAGCAGGTAATTCCCGATGTACTCCACCCAGCCGCGATGGCTGACGGCAGAACAGGCCACTATCCAGTGGCAGAGGTTCCCTTTGAATGGGGGGGGGTTGCAGGTTCACTTCGAGTTGCCGTAAGCCCTGCCGTGCCAGTTGATTGTCTGCTGGGGAATGACATGGAGCACAACGCTTGGAAGGAGGTGGAATACCGGACTCACACCGAGATGCTGGGTACACCTGACTGGGCCTGTGTTAGCACAAGGTCCGCGACTACCCGAAGAGGGAGTTCATTTCGGCTGGAGCCTGGAACAAAGGCCCAGTCAGCTGCCAGTCAAGGGAAGAACCGAGGACAGGAGGAGCCTGCCTCGGCGTCCCCACCCCGTAGGACGGATAGGCCACCGGAGGTGGTGGACCAGGAGTCTGCGGTGGGGGACGTTACCAACCTGGAGGACCTACCCATCCCGGCCGAGTGGCACGTGGAGGGAGGGCCGACCAGGGAGGAATTTTGCAAGGGCCAGAGGGAGTGTCCTACCCTTGAGGGGCTGAGGCGACAGGCCGAAGCCCAGGCAGCAGGGAACGTTGAAGGGAACTACAGTGTTTACTGGGAGGATGGCCTCCTCTACAGTGAACCCAAGGCACCCCTACATGGATCGTCACGAGCCTTGGTAGTTCCTCAACGTTATCGAGCCTTCCTTCTGGAGTTGGCTCACGAGATACCATTGGCAGGACACCTGTGGCAAGACAAGACCTTCGCCCGTCTTGTCCCACACTTTTATTGGCCTCAGATGAAAGTGTCGTCCGATACCTACTGCCGGACATGTGTGTCTTGCCAAGCCAGTGGGAAAACAGGAGTGAAGCTGAAAGCTCCCCTGGAACCACTTCCTGTCGTTAGCACCCCCTTTGAAAGGGTGGGCATCGACATTGTGGGTCCGTTAGATCCACCGACTACAGCTGGTCACAGGTTTATCCTGGTTCTGGTGGATCATGCCACACGGTACCCAGAGGCAATACCTCTGAGGACCATAACAGCACCTGTTGTGGCAAGGGCCCTGATGGGAATCTTTACCCGAGTGGGTTTTCCCAAGGAAGTTGTGTCCGACAGGGGGACCAACTTCATGTCAGCGTATATGCGGGCAATGTGGAAGGAGTGTGGAGTGACCTACCGGTTCACAACTCCTTACCACCCCCAGACCAATGGTCTGGTGGAGAGGTTTAATAAAACCTTGAAGGGCATGATCAGAAGTCTGCCTGAAAGCCTGCGGAGGAAATGGGACGTCCTCCTACCCTGTTTACTTTTTTCCTACAGGGAAGTGCCACAGAAGGGAGTGGGCTTCAGCCCCTTCGAGCTTCTGTATGGGCACCCTGTACGTGGACCTCTCAACCTGGTGAGAGACGGATGGGAAAGAACTCCCAGAAAGCTTCCCCAGGATGTGGTGAGCTACATGCTGGCCTTCCGGAGCCAAATGGCTAAGTTGTGGAAGCAAGCTTCTGACAACTTGGAAGCCAGCCAAGCAGTGATGAAGGCGTGGTATGACCACAATGCTCACCCGGTGGAGTTGGAGCCTGGCCAGAAGGTGTGGGTGATCGAACCCGGAGAGCTTAGTGCCCTCCAGGATCGCTGGTCAGGACCCTTTGAGGTGTTGGAGAAGAAGGGTAAGGCTACCTACTTGGTGGACCTGAAGACCCCTCGTCAGCCCCTGCGGGTGCTGCATGCCAACCGCCTCAAACCCCACCACGAGAGGCCCGAAGTCATCTTGATGATGGTGACTGACGGAGGAGAGGACGTGGAAAGCGAGCCTCTCCCTGATCTGTTTGCGTCTCAAGAGAAGGATGGGTCGGTGGAGGGAGTGATTCTCTCCCCATCTCTAACTCCTGAACAGCAGGAGGACTGTCGCCAGGTCCTGGGGCAGTACTCCTCGTTGTTCTCCCTTGTCCCGGGTAGGACTCACCTGTGCGTCCATGACGTGGACACAGGAGACAGCCCACCTGTGAAGTCCAAGATCTACCGGATGTCAGACAAGGTGAAGGCCAGCATTCATAGTGAAGTCACTAAGATGCTGGAGCTAGGAGTGATCGAACCTTCTAGCAGCCCCTGGTCCAGTCCGGTGGTGTTAGTACCAAAAGCTGCCCCACCGGGTGCCCAACCAGAACTGAGGTTCTGTGTGGACTATCGGGGACTGAATTCAGTGACCAAAACTGATGCTCATCCGATCCCTAGGGCGGATGAATTGATTGACCGGCTGGGAGCTGCCCAATATCTAAGTACCTTTGACCTTACTTCAGGGTACTGGCAGATCTCTTTGACTGATGGAGCAAGGGAAAGGTCAGCCTTCTCCACGCCCAATGGCCACTACCAGTTCTGTGTGATGCCCTTTGGGCTCAAGAACGCACCTGCCACGTTTCAGCGCCTGGTAAACCAGATCCTCACCGGAATGGAGAGTTTCTCTGCTGCTTATCTGGATGACATAGCAGTCTTCAGTAACAGCTGGGAGGATCACTTGCGTCACCTGCAAGCTGTTCTCCAGGCCCTGAGACAAGCTGGATTGACGATCAAGGCCAGCAAGTGCCAGATCGGGCAGGGGTCGGTAGTGTACCTTGGACACTTGGTGGGTAGGGGAGCGGTGCAACCCCTCCAGGCGAAGATCGAGGCCATCATGGCCTGGGAACCCCCCAAGACACAGACTGAGGTCCGAGCATTTTTGGGCCTCACGGGATACTACCGCCGCTTCGTGAAGGGGTACGGTACCATCGTAACCCCCCTCACGGAGCTCACGTCCAAGAAACAACCTCGACGGGTAGTCTGGATGGAGGCTTGTCAGCAAGCCTTTGAGAGATTGAAGAAAGCCATGTGCGAGGCCCCGGTCTTACGGGCCCCAGACTTTTCCAAGGAGTTCATTGTCCAGACAGATGCATCAGAACATGGCATTGGGGCAGTGTTATCGCAGCTCAACGAAGAGGGTCTGGATCAACCCGTGGTCTTCCTATCCCGGAGACTACTTCCCAGGGAACAGAAGTGGAGTGCAATAGAGCGTGAAGCCTTTGCAGTGGTATGGGCTCTGAAGAAGTTGCGGCCATACCTGTTTGGCTCGCACTTCCTAGTTCAGACCGACCACAGACCCCTTCGTTGGCTGATGCAAATGAAGGGGGAGAATCCCAAGTTGTTGAGGTGGTCTATTTCCCTACAGGGGATGGACTTTCAGGTGAAACATCGGCCTGGAGTGGACCACGCCAATGCAGACGGTCTCTCAAGGTATTTCCGCCTTAGTGATGAGAACTCCCAAGGGGTTGGGTAGCTCTCCCCACTTTCAGCTGGGGGGGACGCGTGTTAGACCTGTCAGCCCTTTGGGTGGTCCCTCCTCATCATTATTTATTTTGTCCCACTTTTGCCTCAAACCCTGTTTGAATTTTTCCTTTTTGGGAACCACCAGACTTTTTCGTGTGGCTGCAGATTCAGGGAGCCATTTTACCTACCCCTGAAACTTCTGTCTGAGGGCCTGAAGCACAAAATGGTGGCCACCTGTGACATCACCAGCATCCACTGGAACCTGCTAGCACCTTCCAGAACATTCCAGAACCCTGTGACCGTTGGAGGCGGTTTAGAATGTTGGGAAGCTAAGACAGAGAGTTGGCAGTTGGAGCTGGCAGTTGGCACCTGACTGGTGAGGAGTGAGCAGCAAAAACGTGAAGGAGGAAGGAGTGAAGCAGCAGGGGTGGAAACTTGTGCCTGGAGTGGGGTCCATAAACCCACCCTTGATACTAGTCCCTACTGACGGAGCCCAGCCTAGAGCCCTGTGTGGGAAGAAGTCAGAAAAACCATCCTGAGGACCTGGACAGCAGGAACAGGCCTTAGAAACAAGAGAACAGCAAGATCCTGACCTGGAAGCTGGTTTCCCTGAAATCCGACGTCGAGTAGCCTAAGACCTGGAGCCCGAGGTGGAGAAGCGGCGCTGACTGGAAAAGCAGACGTCGTACCCGGAGCCGCCAGAGGTCGAGAGAGGGCGCCGTCAGAGGTCGTGAGGAATACCAGAGGTCGAGGAGGAAGTCACCCGAGGTCGAGTGAGCGGTGTCATCGGAGGAGTGGAGTCCGCCCCCCGGAGTCGTCGGAGACCGAGGTGAAGGGTAACGGAGGTCGGGAGTGAGGATCGCACTCCGGAGTCGCCGGAACCTGTGAGAATCGTGCCGGAGGTCGGGAGTGGAGGTCGCACTCCGGAGTCGCCGGAAACCTGTGAGGAGCACCGGAGGTCGGGAGTGGAGGTCGCACTCCGGAGCCGCCGGAAGTCGACATCGAGGCAAGGCCGGCCGACGTCATCGAAGCCGAGGTCGCCATCGGACCGGAGCCGCCCGAAGTCGACATCGAGTAAGACTGCCCGACGCCATCGAATCGGAGGTCGAGATCGAACCGAGGCCGCTGACATCGAGACCGGATCCGCCTGCCGGCGTCGTCAAAGAACTGACATTGTGCCGAGGCCGCCGACATCGAACCGGAACCGCCTCACGGCATCGATACGACTCCAGCGGCGTCGGAGCATCAGAAAAAGGGCAGTAAGTGGAGTAGAGGGCGCCTAAGGCCCTGTGGAGACCTGAGAGACTGCTCTAAGGGGCTAGGGAGGTGCTGGAACCAACCTGACTGTGCCAGGGGTGAACTGGGACTAATCTAGAGAAGTTGTGTGGAGAGAGAGAGCCAGGTCTCTGGTATTTTCCCCCTTTATCTACCTCAGTTTAGGCCTCAGCCTTGACCAAGCCAGGGAGTAGACACCCCCAAGCCTTCCACATCCCCACAAGCTGTGCCTGGGCCAAATCAGCCCTTAGGAATTCAAAAGTGATCTGAATCCATGAGTGTCACTGTCAGCTTTTGAGTATTTATTAGGGGCACTGTATTTATTGTATTTAACCTATTTATTGTTCCACTGTATTTATTGGTCCACAGTATTTATTGGTGCACAATATTTATTGGTTACAGTATTTATTGCCTCCGAATATTTAATTGCCTGTCTGTATTGCACTTTTATTTACGCCTTCAGTATTTATGATCACCCCTATTTATTGAATCATTAAGCCAGTATTTATTTGTCCTGCACTTTCTAAAAAGTTTGTATATTGTGATTGTTATTTATTTTCTCCAATCAGCAACTAAGAGAAAAAGAAGATAAAGAAAGTTATTTTCATAATTTTTACGGTGTAGAGTCGTTTTTGGAACGGATGCACGCATGGTTATTGTTTGGGTATGTTGTATGCTTAGCACGGAGCCTGATTCCTGACCACTCGAGCCAAGCTACCACAGTGTGTCAGGAGGACCACCACCACCCCTTCTAGTGTGGGAGTGGTTTTCCAACAGTGTGCGTTAGTATATTGCAACTTGCAAGCATTTCTCAGCCGTGCCAAAAAGTGTAGCATCTATGGATAAGCAATATGGACTAACAGTAACAGTAGTACACCAGTACTTCCTAAAAAAGTGGCTTGTTAATGTTTGTGGACCGCTTGTACGCAGCGCGTAGACTAGACAGTAGCAGTGTGAGGCAGGTCATGTGGGCTCAAAGGTGTCTTAAGAAGCTGCAAGGTAAAGGTAACGTCACATGTGCAAAAATAAAAGCCACAAAGGTAAAATGGTAGCATGGCTAGGGCTAATTAAGCAAAGGCTACAATGATCATATATAACTATTAGTGTCTACTCTACTACTACCTTATTTGTACTAGTGATGTATGTTAGTATTAACTCATTTTTCAACCTTGCAACTGATCAATAGGGGGGAGGTGTATATGACGCCTAATAAATGTGTAATGTTTTCTAGGCGCACTACCGACCACCAGTGCCGGGGCCAGCGAACAAGGCGACGCGGAGGGAGAGGATGCGGCAGTTGCTGCCGATACCGACGATGGAGCGGTAGGGGGAGTGGCAGCACCAGTGGCAGGCGATGGTAAGTTAGATTCATAATCCTTAACTATTGACAGCACACTCACTGCAAGGGTGTACTGTATGTATATGTATACTGTACAGTTGTGACTTAGGGCCCCATTAGGATGGTGGGCGTATTGCCCCCGCCGGGCCGGCTGGAATTCACTGCCGACACCGCAGGGGCAAATCTCCGCCATCCCTGTAGAAATTATTCAGACCCCCCACATGTCGACCAGGCGGAAAAGGGTTCAATATGTCGGTGGTGTCTCTCTGAACACACCGCCAGCCATATAATCTGCATTTTGGAATGCCTTTGCGTGGCGGCATTGCCGTCCGCCACGGAAAGGCATGCAGACATTGCAGAGTATGCTTGGGTGCCCCCATGGAGGGTACCTACCTATGCTATGGTACCCCCCCGCCTTTCCAAGCAAAACGTGACAGGCTCCGTGCGGGGCCCGTCATGTTGTGCTTGGAAAAGCAGCACAACATGTATTTTTAGCATTGCTTTCGGCACCGCCAACCAGAATGTAAAAAAAACAGGATGCGCCAGCCACTGTGCCGGGCGCATCATCCTAATTAATTGTCCCCACGGCGGGACCCACACCCTTTTTAGCGTGAGGATGGCGGGCGGACAAAGTCCGCCCGCCATACGATGTCGTAAGTAGTAAGTATGAGTTGTTGTGAACGTTTGAATTGTGAACTATAAGACTAGAATCCCTTTAATTGGCATAGGAGCGGGAGTATTGAGTAAACCAATGACCTCATCTAATTTCAACTCCGCTTTGAAAGTTTTATGGAGAAGAGTACCTGGTGCACTGTTCAACTAAAAAGTGAAAGACGGGTGGAAGGAAGGAGGACGGGCGCGATTTAAAATGTTATGTACTACTGTGCTTTATAGTGCTACTCTACCATGCCACTATGTGTATAAATAATTAACTTGTCTTACTGTTTTTCTAAGAGTATATTTTACAATTGTCTTGTTTTTTTCTTTTTGATACACAGCTACTCCTAAACTAAATCGAAGGGAGTTGGCCGCCAAGGCACGGCGCCGGAAGCTGGAGGCAATCCAGCAAGAATACCGGCGGCTGGTGGTCTTAGCCGAGGAGGAGGAGGAGACTGCGGCTGCAATTGTGGAAGCCTCCTCCCGTGGCCTGGGCCCCAGCCACCACCCTCCAGCGGTACGGCGCCACCGTCTGGCGGCTGCCCGCCGCCACCGTGCCATCTCCGGTGCCCCCCCCACTGTGGCTGAAACTGCCGCACCCTTAGACGCTGCGTCGCCCGTTTAGAGGGCGAGATGCGCCAGATGCGTGTCCTCCTCCAGTCCCGCCCCACCAGTTAGTCCCTGTCACTGCCCCTTTTTAGGTCTCGTGAGCCAAAGGCTCGAAGAGACATTTTATATGTGGAATTTTCAAAGTGCTACCCACAGTTTTGCATGGCCTAAACCTTGAGTGCACGATGATCACATGCACGTGCACAGCTGCTCCTCTGCTCATGGCATTCCCCCCTCCCTTCTCACCCAGCCCTTTGATGCTCTGCTCGATTACTTTCACTTTCGCGCTTTGACCCTTGCATTCCCCCCCTCCCTTCTCACCCAGCCCTTTGATGCTCTGCTCGCATCTCCCTCCTCCCTGGGCGTGAAGGGAGACAGAGCCATCCTGCTTGATTAATGGCTTTTTAGGTCACACAGCTTGAATATGGTCCCTTTCTGGCGTTACTCAGCAGAATTGGATGCAGTAAATGCTGAATCATTCTCTGTACCAACACGAGCAACATCGAGGTGGCGATTACAAGTCACACAGAGCAATATACACTTATGAGAAATAGATTCACTCACCCTGAAGTAATATTTCTGTTCACTGAAAACGCGCCACATTGCATGAAAGCGTGCCACTCGTATAGTAACGAAAAGTTTCATTAAAGTAACTTTGGCATGACATTTTTTGTTTGGCAACTACATTTTCTGAGGGTTTATCGAGACGTTTTGGTTAAAATGAAGACAAAACACATCTACAATGTGTAATCATAACCGTGCTTTATTTTTATGGAGTCATTTGCATATGAAGAAATTAGGGAATTGAAAATGATAGAATTTCAAGCAGTGCTTAATTATCCAAATGTTGGTTTCTGGTCGCGAGCGCTTGTGTTTGGCTGTGTCCACTGGAGCAGGCTCAAGGCTGCTTTTCATGAGGCATGTGGTTTTGGTGTGCCATGTTCCTGCGAGGCTTTCCAAAACATGCAGGTCAGCTGTTATTATTCTTCGGTATTAAAAGGATTTGAACATTTCTCCTGGGATTGTCTGCATTAATGGGTTCGGAGCTTTCTGCTGACATACTGTGGAACAGTTCATGCCTCTATTTTGTTTACACGCTGTGCATTGTGGTTCTCCATTGCGAACTTCGCCCTCCTTTGTTTGCCTGTCAGCAGGCTGTAATGTCCAATTAAAAGCAGATAACTTATTTTACCTGGTCTAGTTTCGCGATTCTACCCCAGGCCAGAGTCTCTTCATTAAAGTATGGATCGACAGAGTTCAGAGACAGGAAAAAGAGTCTCAAATGCACAGCGTGACGGCCGGGGAGAAGGGATTGTGATATTTTTCATAATTGTCTGGAAATTAGAAAGAAATATATCATTTGAAAACTGCCCTGAACACACCGCTTCACTCGCACTGTTCAAAACAATAAAAATGCATCGGACAACTACGGCCTAGCAGCAAACACATCCGATTTTTAAAGAGGGTGGTTTGATGTGATAGGACGGACCAAGACGTTCGTCTCTGACTCATGCTCCCGTGATTCCCGTTTCATGTCTCGCTGACCACCATTAATCAACATCAAATGCCACGGCTGAGTGTCTGCGCATCTCCAATGTCTCGCTGCTTCAAAACCAGCGATATCAACTCCGTGCCTGGCAGCCATTTGTTCCCCATTGATTCCTTAATTAGGTGCACGAGCTCGGTCACCCATTAAAGCGGTGCCGCGTCCCAGATATATATATATATATATATTTATATATAGAACGTCAACCCCCATGACCCCACCAAAATCCAATCCGCCGCCATTATTTGTGAATTCAATTGTGTGAAAGTTCCGTTCTAGGAATATTCAGGAAATGGGGTCTCATATTGGAAAGTAGATGTCTATACACATAAGCGGGTTAGTCTGAAAACAGCGGTCGACATGAGCATATTTTGGGACAAAGTAGATTTCCAATCTTTTTCGGAAATGCTTTTTTTTCATACTTTAGTACACATTTCATAGCTATAAATAGAAATCTTATTATTATTCAGCAACTGGTGAGTAAATTAAAAAAACACCGTATGAGTACACCAGAAATGAAAGAAGTGTAAAAAATACGCATTATGTTTCTATACATCAGAAAAAAATGCAGCAGCAAGAGTACTTAGGGGAGATTTATCTTGCAGAACAGCTCAGATTTACCTTATTGAATGCAGCAGCAGGAGGTGATGGAACTTTGAATGGAGGTTAAGAGCCCCTTGAAGTGAGGCTCTGTGTTTTCTGTTGAATCCCCACCGACATCTCACACTGCTCCTCATGCCATCAAACACAATATTGTGTTAGGAACTTTGTTCAAAGCAGGGAAGTCCCTTGGAAATTATGGCTGCATGGATGATGTATGACTTTGCATACCAATCAACTGAAGCCCTGGCTGTGGCGTGTGGATAGTGCATAAATATGTATGTAAATAAGTAGGTTGTATCAACGCCTTTGGGTGGTGGTTTTTTTGACACGCATTCACGAAAGAGATTAAATTCTTTTCTTTTCCACACCAGTAAGATTCCTTGTTAAACATCACTGCCCACAATTGAGCAACACAGATAGGCCAATCTACTTAACCCTCCAAATATAACGAGTGCCGTGAGCCTCCCATCTCTCACAGATATTCACTGGCGTTGGGCTCAATATGGGTCCGTGAAGGATTATCACCCCCCCACAACACATCTCCCACCCCTAAATCCTTGAAGGATATTGGGCTCTCCTTGGCCGCAGGGCCTGCATTATGCCTCTTATCATATAATTGAGAACGTGTCAACAAAAGATCTAGGTTTTTAAATGATGGCTTGAGGCAGACACAGCTATTCTCTGCCAAGTAGGTTAGAAACACAACACACTCCAGAACATGATGATGTTGAGCAATAAAGTGAACAAAACAGTCCTGGTTCAACAAAAGCACCTAAGAAGATTGCAAGAGCGCAACAGTTACAAAATGGAGTGACACAGCGGTGCCGATTTGAGCAAGATGTATTTGCATAACATGTACATTAGGACTCTGGCAGAAGGCAGGTTTGCATAGTACAATAAAATTATTAACTCCAGTAAATCAGTTCTTATAAATGCATATCACTCAACCATTGGTTAAACAGCTAAAAAATCCTTCAAGCAGCACGTAAAATAAAACCGGTTCTACCCTTTTCAAACGAAGTTAGTGTAAAATTAAAAAAGCACGTTAAACCAAACCATGGCACCACAGACATTTTTTTTTAAAAAAACGGTGCGTTTAAAATGCAATTATTCGCCTGGGTAACATCTACAGTCCTACCTTCTGGTTATGCGCATCGCGGACAGCTGAATGAGCTTCCCCCTTTTAACAATACAGAAACAAGCATTTGCAATGCAACAGGTCTCGCATTTGCGAGAGTTTGAGCTATTGGCATTATAAATGACAATGCCTTTTATTTATGTTGTTTTTCAAAATGGCTAAAAAATGCATTGTCATTTACAATGCCAATAGCTTAAACTCTCGCAAATGCGAGACCTATTGCATTGGAAATGCTTGTTTAATTCTTGTTCTTAACTCGTTTGGGCGTTAGACTTTTTTCTACTATGGACAGTGGTTGGGGTTAGGGAGGGGGGTGGGTCAGCTTTTGTGGGTTTAGTTTATTTTTGTTAGGGTAAATTAAATATATTTTTCTATGTTACATGCAATGTTGTTAATGTTTTGTAGGTGGGGTAACTGTTTAACATCACACTGTTTCCTTGCTGGTGCATGGCCGCCCATAGCCTGTGTTTGATTTCAATAATTGGCTGACTGTATAAGACACAAACAGATAGATGAGAGACACACCTCACTCATTGACTGGTCTTTCTAGTACTTTCAGTCTGTCCTCTAGTCTATGCATTCTTTGTACTGGTGTGTGAAAACGAAATCATTGACATGTCCATTATTAATTCTGCCTCCCCCAAACTTGTCTCTTACCGGTGCTTGATGTTTATATCCAACTGTGTCACAGTACTGGCTGGATGGTGAAGATGGTTTCCTTTTTCATACATGCCATGATTGGGGTGGTGGTGGTGGTGGTAGTATAGTAGTAGTAGTAGACACTGGCAGGGCGGCAGCATTTCCAAAAAAAGAAAAGGAGACAGTCAATCGCCTTTGAGAGACTGTTAGAGGAGTAGTTGAATGAAGTACAGTACAGAACTTACCGAGCAACAATAATATGCTCAAATATTTGACAAAAAAACTAAATGGTGGTTAGGAGGATAGCCTACTAGACAGAGTTACAAACTATAGTTGTGTCGAGTCACTTGACTATGCCTACAGTCTAACATTTAGTGCTGTATATGAGGAATGACAACAAACAAATCTAATCAATGCCGGCAATTCATGCTGAGGTATATGTTCCTTTGTTAAATAAAATAACCTCTGAAATATCCTACTCATGGGTGGCCAAGCAGAAGAAGATCATCGCTCTGCCTTGAAATTGAAGTAGTGTTGCTTTCACCACATCCCCCCCAGCAAGTGTGTGATTAAGTATTGGTGTACATTTAATTTAGTTACACCTCGACAATAAGTCACACAGCCCGGGGGAAGAGGGTTAGGGTTTGTTGAATGGATGGGAAGGGGGTTTTTGGGAAAGGTTTGACATAGAAAAACAGTATGCATACATAGACAAACAAACGACAATCATTGAAGACTACCATATCCATATGTTAAGGGAGAAAAAGGCAATGCATGCATGATGATGAGAGACCCGGATTACATACACTTCTAGTTCTTGTTCTGTTGTTCCGGCCTTAATACTTTAACACATAGCAAATAGAAATTTTAAATATTGGTAGGGAAGAAACGTAAACACAGAGCAAACCTAATGATGATAACAACTCCAAGAACACACTGTTGTAAAGATTGTATACAAGATATTAATCAAATTATTTAAAAGAAGATAAAAGTGGATACTGTTACTGTCTTATCCCGGTCAAAAATGTGGACTGGATTTGCATCTCGGCATTCCTCTTGCTCCTCTCGTCCATCAATCTTGGGTGTGTCGCCTCGCCACTGCCCGGCTGGAAAAAAAAAGGTGATGGATTGGTAAGGTAATTAATATGCATTGTAATGTTTTACAAAGTTTAGGGCAAGGCCCGGCCTGTAATTGTAGATGGAAAACCAAAGAGGATATTGAGAAAGAAAGTTAAAACAAATGCACAAGTGATGGTGTAGTGCAACAAGAACACTTTCCAAGGTGGCATGTATGCATCATCTCCTCTACTCTAGTCTGTTTCCAGCATTGACCTTCAACAGTAACAGGAGAGAGCAGGCCCACAGTGCTTAGCAGTAGCACATCCTACGTTAACACTTTAGAGTCCTTTTTTTTCTCTCAAAGAGTTGGACAAACGCAAAGCACATTATCCATTCCAAACATAGCATTTTACAGTTTAAGTTAGTAAAATCAATGCACTGCAGTCATCCCACCGCTACACTCTATTCAACTTCTACACAGACATTTGGGTCTGCTGTGGTTGTTGTTGACGTGTTTACCTTTAGGCTTTTCCGTTTTATGCCACTCCTGAAACATCCTCCTGACTTCATCATCATCTCTGATACTTTTACTGACTGACTGTGAAGATCGGCCTGCAGTATAAGTAAAATTTTTATGACACAACAAGAGTAGAAATATACATTTTACTGACTTGAGTCATTCTTTATTGTGTACAGAAAGATATATTACTACTAGTACACTTTGACATCACTTTGTGCACAACAAACAAACAACGCAAACACAAAGACCAATAGCTCAGAGTCAGGTGTCCAATGCATGCCATTAATTGTCTTCATTCATTACCTGTTCCTTCTCATCTTAAGTTAACGGGCCATCTCTTTCGCCATCATCATAATGGACGGTGCTGTTGTGTCACAGTCATTTGCATTGCGCAGATTGAGTGAGTCCCTTTCCTGTATTGAATTAAAAGCAATGTATCACCAAGATGCAGGAGAAGTACACATTTCTTATTTGCAAGAAGGGGAAAATTAGTGTGTTCTGTAGAAAGTCGATTAGTGGCAGTGCACAATTACATAAATTCATGCGCAACAAACACAACAAAATCTACATCATTCAGTCTGCGACTCTGCGGCCAATGCATGGCATCAATCATTACCTGTTCCATCTCATCTTGTTAACGGGCCGTCTATTTTGCCATCATCATCATGGACGGTGCTGTTGTGTCACAGTCATACGCATTGCGCAGATTGAGTGAGTCCCCTTCCTCTATTGAATTAAAAGCAATGTATCACCAAGATGCAGGAGAAGTACACATTTCTTATTTGCAAGAAGGGGAAAATTGAATTCACCTTGAGTTAAGTTTAGTGTGTTCTGTAAAGTTGATTAGTGGCAGTGCACAATTACATAAATTCATGCGCAACAAACACAACAAAATCTACATCATTCAGTCTGCGACTCTGCGTTCAATGCATGGCATCAATCATTACCTGTTCCATCTTATTTTCAGTTAATGGCCAGTCTCTCTCGGCTCTGAAAGGAGGATAGCTATAGTAGTCATCTGATTCATGGTCCACTTGTTTTGGAAGGACGAGGAAAGTTTGAATTTGTTGTTACCATCATCCAATCATCATTCATGAGGGAAATGGAATTGAGCAGGAGATTCAGTATGATCGAGCGGAGGAGCTGGATTCGGAGGACTGTACTGTCAAATGGCAGACACCTGAAACTTGTATATTAAATTAGAAGACGGTGATAATGGATTTGTTGCGATTCACAAGTTTATAACCGGAACGACAGACACTTAAACAAAGGGGGAAAAAAGGGAGGAAGACAGTAAGTGTGAGCCTAATTGTCAGGGAAGTATAGCTCGTCCTCAAACTCTTGGGGTTCTTCCAGTAGTAGGAAATCATTTGACACAATACTTCCGTCACATGAGCCGCTGTCCTCATCTTCCTCTGTTGATTCATGTATTGTGTAATGCGGTGGTATGAAGTGCTGATTCATTTTGATCATTGTTAACCTCTCCACGTTTTTTGGAGATAGACTGGTCCTTCTCAATGTTACAATGGAACCAGCAGCACTGAAAACACGTTCGGAAGAGACACTTGCGACAGGGCAAGCCAGATAGCTTATCGCCAGCCTGCTGAGCTGTGGCCATTCAGACCTTTTCCTATACCAATACTGCAATGGGTTTTGATCAACGTACACCTCTGTTGGGTCGTCCAGATAGGCCTGGACCATCCGCTCAATGTTCAGGGTTGCTGATGGTAAGCTTTTGTGCTGTTTTTTCTGTGCATCAGCACTGTGGTTACAATAGCCCATCTTTACATACCAATCCTGTAATGATAATGATTGTACTCGGCCTAATGATCCAGTTTTTGTTTCTGTAGTCGATAGCGATGGTGAGTGTTGTGATTGTGAGCCAACCGCACTGCCCTCAGCCGACGAAGTTGCACTTGATTCTGCATGGCCTGCTTCAGTATCAGTACTTGTTGTGGGTTGATGTGGCGGGCTTTTAATTAGCAGCCCTTCGTTTTCAAACTTAATGGCTGCTTCAGCTATACAACTTTTGTAGCGGGCAACATCATTGTCGGAAAAAGCAAGGAATGTCTTCACTAGCCCTAATTTTGCACGTGGATCCAGAATTGTGGCACAAATGTAATGTTCTTGTGACAAAATTTTATTTTGTATCCTTACATTTTCAGTTAAGTGCCTGGATAAGCTCTCCACCAAGTCATGGGCTTGCCTTCTGTCCTCTACACCTTTGTAGGATTCAGACACATTATTCAGCTCATGCTCTAGCATTTGCAACAATGGGATAGCTTGGCCCATTGTACAGTCCTCCTTGCTGACTTCACGTGTGAAGACCTCAAAAGGAGACAGCATCTCAGTCAGGCATTTAATTAGGGTCCATTGCTCCCTCTCAAGGGTCATGCCTTTAACACTAGCATCACTGCTTCTGTACCAGACATATTCATGGAGTGACCTGTGCTGTTCGTACAGACGATCAAGCATGTAATACGTTGAGTTCTAACGTGTTGCCACCTCCTGGATGAGTGCCTTGACTGGCATCCTAAATTCACGTTGGATGATCCTCAGCTGCTTCCGAGCTTTAAAAGAATGGCTGAAATGAGTGCATATTCTTCAGCAGATGGCCAGTAAATTGCTGACTATGGGTTCTTTTTTCAGAAAGTCTTACACTATAATGTTTATGCAGTGTGCCAAACACGGAACCCTGAAATAGGAACCAAGTTCCATGGCCTTAAGTACATTACTGCCATTGTCTGTGGCAACAAAACCAATACCAAGCTCTCTGGGCCGCAGCCATTCCAAAACCTTGGTGCGAAACTCTTCTAAAATGTTTTCAGCCGTATGAGATTTCTCCATGGCGAACATGGCTACAGTTGCATGTTTCCGAGTACCTTCAAAAATCGCAGCTGTGTCAACAACACCTCGTGCAGATAGTTTATCTCTAACCCCCACAAAAGAGATCCAGTGTGCAGTGATGCACATGTAATCTGTGGCTTGGCAACTGCTCCACATGTCTGTTGTCAGGTGGATTTTGTGCACAGCACTCTGCTGCAAACCGTGACCAACCAATTCCAGCACATCAAGATGTAGTGCCGGAACAGCAATTCTTGCGAAATAGGACCGGCTGGGAACTTTCCATTTCGGGCAGATGGCAGACACAAATTCAAGGAAACCCACCCCTTCCACAAATGAAAAAGGAAGAAGGTCCAGCGCTAACATTTTAGCCAGCTTCGCATTGTACAATCGTGCCATTGGGTGGTTGCGTTGGAACTGCCCCTCCAACCTAAACATGCTCTCAATGGTAGGCTGGCTTACTTTCCTTAGTGGTGCTGTTTTCATTAACCCACTAAGGCTCAACGACACAGATTGTCTCATTGAGGTACTCGCCGGTCGCCTTGGTGTCTCACCCACACTCTGAGTATGGTTCTTACTGCGGTGCCACTCTGATGTTACTGAGGAGGATGTGGGCGTTACCACTGCAGTGACTGCACTACTGGAGACAGGGCTAGAAATGCCTCCCTGTTCTTCACCTGCCACCACAATAATATTGCTCCCTGATTCTGAATCCTGACCAACTTCAATGGGTTTAGTTTTTCTACTTTCTTTTAACTTAAGTAGGTGATCCTCCCACACGATAGTGTGGTGTATTCTGAGATGACTTGCTTGTCCTCCGGTACCATAGTTTGTACCAAGCTTACCACGCCAAACACCTTGCCGACAAATTGAGCATATAGCAACGTTCTCCTCCTTGGCGCTAACAGAAAAGAAGTCCCAAACTGGGGAGGAGAACTTTCTGGCACTGCTGGATGTGCCACTTTCAACACCAGATGAACTTGAGGGGGTGCTTGAAAATATGTGACCCTGTCCACCTACACTGTGACTTTTACTACCACTTCCTACTGAGATGGTTGAGCTGGATGTAGGTCCCTGCCGGGCCTTGGAAAATCTGGCAGCTGGAGGTAGTGGTGGTGTAACCTGTGTTGGTGAGATCCGTGCTACATCCCGCTGCCTTTCTGGATAGGGTGAGAATGTCGGTCTCCAATCCCTTTGGGGCGGGAGTAATGTGCGTGATGACTGGCTCATCTTCATCAACATCATCACCCCCCTCTTCTACATCTACCTCCATAACTCTAAGTTTTTCTGGGACCTTCCTTTTCAGAAGCATTGTCTTGTGGCGTATATCACTCTCAGACCGAGCTGGTGGGACCCAAGTGTCATCACGATCATCAGAAGCGGGGCTTGAAGAAGAAGATGATGGACTAAGCCTCCTTTTCCTTGCTGGTGGTCTGGAAAACAATAGATCTTCTGAAACAGTGGTTTGACTTTGCTCCACTTTGTCTGCAGGAAGCTCGATTTCCTGAAATGCCCCTACGTCAGGAGCAACAACTACTATGGTGGGCTGTTGTGGCAGCTGCTGCTGTTCTTGTTGCGGTGGCTGCTTCTGTTCTTGTTGCGGCGGCTGCTTCTGTTCTTGTTGCGGCGGCTGCTTCTGTTCTTGTTGCGGCGGCGGCTGCTGCTGTTCTTGTTGCGGCTGCTGCTTCTGTTCTTGATGCGGCGGCTGCTTCTGTTCTTGTTGCGGTGGCTGCTGCTGTTCTTGTTGCGGCGGCTGCACACTGATCTGCTGAGTTTGCGCCTGCGTTGAACTTGATTGTGTACTACTTTGCGGTAATGACATTTCTTCAACATCGCTGCTCGTTAGTAGACTGGCTACCTCTGCGACACTAAAGCCCTTGGGCCTAGGTTGGTGGGGTTGGACTGCTGTTCTGCTCCCAGCTTGGTTCCCGGACAACGCTTTGGTGCCAAAAAAAACATTGGCCGGCACACCACCAGTCGTGGTTAATGGCACTTCCTTTTTCTGTTCCCTCTTCTCACCGGCAACTTTCTTGGTACTGGACCTGGTACCTTTCTTTGGGGCCATCTTCTTCAGATGTCAGGCAGGATGCAGATGCACAACAAGTTCTGGTCACACGTGGACGTGATGCGCAGCAGGACTTCTGTCTGGCTGGCAGTACAACGGGTAGCCGGGTAATGCTGATGACACCTCCTACTCTGTCTTTTGTGCACCTAAAAGCAAATAAGACAGGAGAAGAACATCAGTGAAATGTTGCATTTGTTGTTGTGGTTCAGTTACTTAGTACTGTACTAGTGCAAATGCAAACAAAAGATAGTCTAGCCATTTATGACTTTTTTTTTAACTAGAGCTATGTTATACTACTGTGTACAGCCACACACTACACTCTCAGGAAGGAGAGGAAAGTTAATAATAACCACCAAAATAAAAATGTAATGAAAGTGGGGTGGACCATTAAATTATTTGAGCATCTCAGCATCCATGGAGCTGCTGCTGGCAAAGGGGGAGGATGGATGGAAGCAGTAAGCCAAATAGCCAATAGGAAAACCATGCAGGCCTATGGCAAAAGCAGGACACTAATAACTCACAGTCAAAACACCAAAAAAGGCCACCACCCACATGGACACTCACAAATCACAAACAAGCCGGGGGCCTCGGAAACAGCAGGAGCTGACAAAAGGCCTATAAAAGCCAGGTAAAGGATGCATGCTAAAGCACACTGCTCTGCCTTTTTAATGCAACAAAATGGAAATACGAACATTCACAGGCCCCAAAAAGGTCTGCAGGGTGCATGCATTGCACACCAACACACCAGACACATACAACAAAAGCATGTCTTTAAGACAACCAACATCAGAAAGGCCACCCCAAAAAACACACTTCCCCAACTCAATCCAATGCCATCCATGCCCTAAATGATGTCTAAAATTCAACAGATCACACAGAAAACACTTGATTAATAAAGCTGTGGCTACCTGCTCTGATCCGAGGGGATAAAAAAGCAGGCCTGTTGGCAGACAAGGCCAGGCAAGATTGCAGGCCTAGGCTTCAAAATGGCCACCAGCCACATGGCCAGGCCCAACAACATCACAAAGGCCTCCCCAAAAAACACATTTCCCCAACTCAATCCAATGCCATCCATGCCCTAAATGATGTCTAAATTCAACAGATCACACAGAAAAGACTTGATTATTAAAGCTGTGGCTACCTGCTCTGATCCTAGTGGATGAAAAAGCAGGCCTGTTGGCAGACAAGGCCAGGCAAGCTTGCAGTCCTAGGCTTCAAAATGGCCACCAGCCACATGGCCAGGCCCAACAACATCACAAAGACCACCCCAAAAAACACACTTCCGCAACTCAATCCAATGCCATCCATGCCCTAAATGATGTCTAAATTCAACAGATCACACAGAAAACACTTGATTAATAAAGCTGTGGCTACCTACTCTGATCCTAGTGGATGAAAAAGCAGGCCTGTTGGCAGACAAGGCCAGGCAAGCTTGCAGGCCTAGGCTTCAAAATGGCCACCAGCCACATGGCCAGGCCCAACAACATCACAAAGGCCACCCCAAAAAACACACTTCCCCAACTCAATCCAATGCCATCCATGCCCTAAATGATGTCTAAATTCAACAGATCACACAGAAAACACTTGATTAATAAAGCTGTGGCTACCTGCTCTGATCCTAGTGGATGAAAAAGCAGGCCTGTTGGCAGACAAGGCCAGGCAAGCTTGCAGGCCTAGGCTTCAAAATGGCCACCAGCCACATGGCCAGGCCCAACAACATCACAAAGGCCACCCCAAAAAACACACTTCCCCAACTCAATCCAATGCCATCCATGCCCTAAATGATGTCTAAATTCAACAGATCACACAGAAAACACTTGATTAATAAAGCTGTGGCTACCTGCTCTGATCCTAGTGGATGAAAAAGCTGGCCTGTTGGCAGACAAGGCCAGGCAAGCTTGCAGGCCTAGGCTTCAAAATGGCCACCAGCCACATGGCCAGGCCCAACAGCATCACAAAGGCCACCCCAAAAAACACACTTCCCCAACTCAATCCAATGCCATCCATGCCCTAAATGATGTCTAAATTCAACAGATCACACAGAAAACACTTGATTAATAAAGCTGTGGCTACCTGCTCTGATCCTAGTGGATGAAAAAGCAGGCCTGTTGGCAGACAAGGCCAGGCAAGTTTGCAGGCCTAGGCTTCAAAATGGCCACCAGCCACATGGCCAGGCCCAACAACATCACAAAGGCCACCCCAAAAAACACACTTCCCCAACTCAATCCAATGCCATCCATGCCCTAAATGATGTCTAAATTCAACAGATCACACAGAAAACACTTGATTAATAAAGCTGTGGCTACCTGCTCTGATCCTAGTGGATGAAAAAGCAGGCCTGTTGGCAGACAAGGCCAGGCAAGCTTGCAGGTCTAGGCTTCAAAATGGCCACCAGCCACATGGCCAGGCCCAACAACATCACAAAGACCACCCCAAAAAACACACTTCCCCAACTCAATCCAATGCCATCCATGCCCTAAATGATGTCTAAAATTCAACAGATCACACAGAAAACACTTGATTAATAAAGCTGTGGCTACCTGCTCTGAGCCTAGTGGATGAAAAAGCAGGCCTGTTGGCAGATAAGGCTTCAAAATGGCCACCAGCCACATGGCCAGGCCCAACAACATCACAAAGGCCACCCCCAAAAAGCACACTTCCCCAACTCAATCCAATGCCATCCATGCCCTAAATGATGTCTAAATTGAACAGATCACACAGAAAACACTTGATTAATAAAGCTGTGGCTACCTGCTCTGATCCTAGTGGATGAAAAAGCAGGCCTGTTGGCAGACAAGGCCAGGCAAGCTTGCAGGCCTAGGCTTCAAAATGGCCACCAGCCACATGGCCAGGCCCAACAACATCACAAAGGCCACCCCAAAAAACACACTTCCCCAACTCAATCCAATGCCATCCATGCCCTAAATGATGTCTAAATTCAACAGATCACACAGAAAACACTTGATTAATAAAGCTGTGGCTACCTGCTCTGATCCTAGTGGATGAAAAAGCAGGCCTGTTGGCAGACAAGGCCAGGCAAGTTTGCAGGCCTAGGCTTCAAAATGGCCACCAGCCACATGGCCAGGCCCAACAACATCACAAAGGCCACCCCAAAAAACACACTTCCCCAACTCAATCCAATGCCATCCATGCCCTAAATGATGTCTAAAATTCAACAGATCACACAGAAAACACTTGATTAATAAAGCTGTGGCTACCTGCTCTGAGCCTAGTGGATGAAAAAGCAGGCCTGTTGGCAGATAAGGCTTCAAAATGGCCACCTGCCACATGGCCAGGCCCAACAACATCACAAAGGCCACCCCCAAAAAGCACACTTCCCCAACTCAATCCAATGCCATCCATGCCCTAAATGTGCTTGAAAATGAAATACATTAAAAAAACAACAAAAGGAACAGTTGCTTCATCATGCACACACACACCCATGAGGCCATGCCCATGGCTAGCTCGGGCCTACTACTAGGACTACTACTACTACCCACAAAATAAAAAAATAAAAAGGAATGATGATAATTAATTATCAAAAATAAATTGTAGTTACAACAACTGCAATGCCCACAATCAAACAAACACAACAACCACTTACTTGTAAAATATCCTATTCCACAAATCCTCAAATCCAATTGCAATGATGCAGCAGACAAAAAGAGTGATCTTTCCAGCTCCAAATCCAAAGGCAGAATGAGCAGGAGATGGACAAAGCACTGGGAGGAGCCTGCTGGACAGGAACAGGAAGTTGGAGATTCTGTGTCACTTCCTCCCTCTCTCCACCTTTTAAAAAAATGACTCCTTGCACAAAAAAGGAAAGCCAAATGTCAATGTAAGGAGTTGTTTTCATCCAAAATCAGCATTTGCAGAAGGTTTCATGCTACTAGAGCTGATATTCCTTTCCAAATTGAAAATTTTACGTTGTTGAGTTCTCGAGCTTCACATTACTTCCGCCGGCGTGTCGAAAACGACATGATCGCGTTCTCTTCTTTGTCCCTGTCGCGTTGGATATGACGTGTTCGGGGTCTCTTTCTCCTGTTCGCGTTCGATTAGACGTGCCCGCGTCCTCATCTTCTGGCTCGCGATGTAGAATGACGTGTTCGAGACCTCAATCTTCTCATACTCGCGCGGTGCATGATCGCGAGAAGAAAGACGTGATCGCGCGACAAATGACGTGATCACGCGACAAATGACGTTAATGCGGCCGCGAACTGTCGCGAGACAGCGCAAAATGGCTACCAACAATCTAACATCTCGTGGAGAACGCGACCGGGTCGGGAAAACTTGTCAGCGAACGCGGGGATTCAGGTAAGGTGATCGCGCGAACGCGAGAATGTATTTTTTTACAGCGCGAGCAAGAAACAAATTATCGCTAAGCTGCGCAATGCGGACATTTTCGCGCTTTCCGCGGAACGCGAAGATGCCAAAATATCACAATTTCCGCGAACGGAACGGAATTTTGGCCCAGGCCTACGTTTCACACTCCTGAACCCAAGAAATCAGATTTGATGGATCAACAGAAGAAGGATGAAGAAGAGTCACTGCCTGGCAAGCCCTGCAGCAGGACTTTGGCGCAAAACCCTACTGTTCTGAGCCCTCTCTCGACAATCGGGACAGAGTGATTTGTCCAGCGACCTGGAGAACTACCAAAGTCTTAGGTAGCTGGCCAGCACTTTTAAAATCACTGACAGTCTCTATTGGAGTAGAGGAGCTACTCCCCTGCAGTCCACAGGCACCGGCAAGCAGAGTCCGGTCCACCACCTTGCAGCTCCTAAGCCCAACCGATACCGCAAACGACCAGGAGAATGTACTCATGCTCTGGAAGGTCAGATCTGTCTCCCCACTGAGTGCGAAGACACCAGGACCAACCGACACCATAAAGCATCAACCCCCGGGGTACCAGGCACCCTTCACCACACCCCAACAGTGAGAGTCCAGTCTGGATTTTAACTGCACCAGGGCCAAGCAACCATCAGCATCACTGAGACGCATTTCAAGAGTGGCCCAGCTGCTTTGATTTTGCTCCTGCCAGCTGTTTGTCCCTGACCGCAAGATGCATCTTTGCGCACCCAGCCAACCTAACCACTCTGTACCTGAGCTGCCTGGCCCGGGTCCTGACAAACCATCTGTGTTCCCTCAACCAAGACCCCCTGTGACCGAAGCCCCTGTTTGGGAGCACTCTGACTTGGCCGCAAGTCCCCCTGTGCAGCCTGTTTTTGGGTGGGCCCCCTTCACCGTGGCACGCCAGCTACCAGCCTCACTAGCACCCTGCTCCTGGTAGAGCCTGGCAGTTCTCAAAGAAGTGTTGGTAGTATTTCGAACCTTGGCCCTCTACAATTCCGAACCCTGAAGGTGAACACCTGAAACCGACTGTACCTACCTTTATGCATCTTTGACCTTTGATTGCATTGTACGTAAAGTGCACAGGTTTGATCGTTTTACTTACCTGTAAATATTGCTATAAAACTGTACTTACTTATGAATTAAGTTCTTGGTTTTAAAACATATATAAAACATATGATGCACCTGTAGTGGGAGCCTGTTTGCCGTGAGCCAGCACCAAGTTTTCCAGAGGACGCTGTGAGGGGAACGGCTTGGGCGAGAGAGCGGGGCTAATCCTACCAAGATCCATACCGCCGCCGCCGTGAGGGGAACGGCCAGCGTTGCGGGACTACATCCCCCAGAAGTCTCTGCGCCAGGCGCTCGCCGTTGCTGTCATCAGGCAGCGCCTGGCCCCTACTTCAGTGCCGCTGGTGCCCCGCAGCGCGGGACGCGCGCGGGCGCTGCCCGGGCGAAGCCCGGGCCAAGGGCGGGCCCGTCCTTGCCCGTCAGAGCCCGGAGGAGTCTGGTCTGGGCCACACCTTTGACAACTGAAGGCAGCCAGCGATCGCTGCGCAGGTGAGCGCCACCCACCCCCATTTCCATTTCATTTGACGTTGTTACCCCCCTGTAATATTGTCGCACTGTCACTTTGGAAACTATGGGGAAGCGCACTAACGCTCCGGTTACGAAATCAACTACTACTTGTATTGAAAACATGTTGGAAAGGGCAGTTAGCATTGTAAGTAATGAAATCAAACTTACGGAGAGGCGGTTATCTCTTGGCTTGGGACAATCTGTTCCTCTTATTGCACCACTCATCGGATTCACTGGTGAAATTAGCGACCTTTCCGCCAATAATTCCGCAGCCCCTGCATCAGTTTGTGAAGCGGCATGTGACACCATTACATCTAATTCACCTGTACCAAACTCAGATGCAAGAAACGTACCGACATCTATTATGGGGGCTAAACGTAAAAGGAAAGTTGGAAAGACTGCAAGCGTGAAGAGAAAGCAACCTAGCAGCCCTTGCTCCACACGCTCGACCTTAACCTCATGGTTTCACCCACCTACCAATCAAATACCTGAAGAAGTTCCTCTGGTTGATATGATCTCTCGTACGGTTGGAACTCAAACAGACAATAATTGTCCTTTTTCCACTATTGATAATGACTTTGTAAATAGAGTAGTCGACACTAGTTATCTAGTAACTGTTATCACAGATCATATTAAGCCAGTTCTCGATAATTTCCTCTCCTCATTACAAGATCGCATTAACAGCTTCCTGCCTGTTCAATCTTCTAATCCGGCACCACAGCCTTCGAATGTGGTACCTCAAGCGGCCGCCAAGACATGTAACCGTGCCAATATTGGCGGGCGAACTGCTAATATTCCCTCAAATAGTAAATTTATTTCCCAGTCAAATACTGAAGTGACACCTAATCCAATTCCGGGACCTAGTAATTGCGCGACTTGTAACAAGATTCGCACCTGCTTTGATGTGAGAAATATTAGGGATGCTAACAGTCCTCTGGACCATATTACCGAAATCTCTGATAGTAATGCATCGAATAACAAGACATGCACCATAAATGTACCTACAAACCAAATAAATAAAACCACACAAGAGGCCGATATTAATCCAAAGCCAACAATTAACTCCGTGGGCAATAAGGAGGTGTTAAATCTGCCCCCTGAGGCATGCCCATACGTTGTAATTCTAGCAGGCGTTCCTCCCTTAAGAGAAGATCAGACTGAGTCCTGGGAGCAATTACGCTGTAAGTGCGTGGATTGGCTTACCAAACATAAAAGATTTAGGCCCTCATTGATTGGGAATATAATTATGGTACGACGAGTAGGCTGGTTGGGGACTTCACCCAAAGCTATCGATGGTGACTGCATTATTATCAATTTTCGGCGACAATCAGTGGCTAAAACTATTCTGACACCCCAGATGGAACAGATGGGACAAGACACTAATATTTGGGCCCTACCCCTAGGCTATTTCTATAAACCTGTATTTGAAGTATCACCCCTTAATATGTATGATTACACTTCAACTTATAACAGATTTATCCCGCTGTCGGGTTTGGACTGTCAAGATTGACTGCCCACCCAGTCAGCGAATGTTTCAAGAACTGACGCCACGATCCTAGTACCAACCCAAGATAGTCCTCACGTTCCCATATTGGATATATTACACACCAGGGAAAATAACCAGACACTTAAAATATTAAGTTGGAACATAGCTGGTTTGTCATCCAAGCTAAATTTAGTGGATTGGCAAGCACTAATCAATCAGCAGGATGTTATTATGTTCCAGGAGACTTGGGCAACCCAGGAGTTGTATATGGAGACCTGCTGGAGGTCTTTCAATTTGGATCAATATTAAGGCAGGTGGTCGTTTCAGAATTATACCTACGAATAGTGATAAATTTCATGCAGTTCTTTATACTAGGGGAGTTTCAATTTATTTGATTAATTTTTATAACGATGATTTTAAAACTGTGCCCAATATGAAATTTTCATCTCTGATTAATTTTGTTTTAAAATTACAATCTAATAGGTGTGATGACCAAATTATGGGCATATGCTTGGGTGGTGATTTCAATGTTAAGATTCACAAAGACATTTTTTCTGACACCCAAGTTCCCCTGAGCCAATGAGGGGAACAACTAGTGAATCTTTTAAGTTCCCACAATTTCCTGAATGTTATGCAGATTGCCGACTCCTCCCTCCCCGATAGCAGCACAATTCCTACCTATAGAAGTAGAGGCTCCACTTCTATTATTGACTATATATTTGTAACCGCCTCTTTAGAAAGTTATGTGTTAAAGGCAGAGGTGATTCAAACTATGCAAAGCGACCATAACCCGATTAGTACTACCATAAGCTTTTCACGTCGCCCAGCGCATGATTTTGCGCTCGGTGCACGTGATTTGGTGGCATCAAACGATAAACTTAGAGTAGTTTGGCGTAACATTGATAACAACACTTTATTTGAAAAAATGATAAAACACCATTTAAATCTGGTGGACATTTGTTTATCGCCTTGTTTTTATAATATAAAGGTAGTTAACGCCTTTTCAGGGTTATGCTCTGGCATTAAAAATATACTGTCTAAACCAATAAGGGAGCCGAATCATGAGTCTGGTTGGTTTAACGCGGAATGTTCTGCGGCGAATAGAGCATTAAGAAAGGCCCTAGTAAGCAAACCCAGAGTGGCGTCCGTTATATCATCACTCAGGGTAAATTATAAAAAAGTCACAAAACACAGAAAGGAAGAGCTTACCAGTAACTATTGGGCAAATCTTATGCAGGCTAATGTGTTAAAAAACAGCAAGAATTTTTGGAAGGCAGTTAAGGACATGAAATCTATGGGCAATACCTCCCCACCAATCGCTTGCAACATTCTAAGCGAATCTTGGGAGGACCATTTTAGTAAGATTTATGCTGCCCCAATTTCCAATAATCCCAAAAAAGAATATGTATACACTGGTGGGATATTGATTGAATTATATGAGGTCGAAGAAGCAATAACTCAAAGCCTGGGGGGCAAAGCCCCCGGACCAGACGGTCTCCCTATCGACCTTATTAAAAGCAAACCTGATTTTTGGGCGCCACTTCTTACGAATGTTTTTAACAATCTCACCAACTCATTCATCCCAGACACTTGGTCACTTAGTACAATTGTTCCAATCTTTAAGAAAGGGGACCGATCCAACCCGAGCTGTTATAGGCCAATTTCATTAATTGATAACACCCTAAAAATCCTGGGACGGGTGTTATTTAATAGAATTCATTCTTGGGCTGAAGATAACAAGGTCCTGCATCCGACCCAATTGGGTTTTAGGAGTAAGGTAGGCACTGTAGAACAATGCCTGAATCTTCATCTGATTGTCAGTAAATACACTATAGCTAAGAAAACACCAATGTATCTGGCATTCATGGACCTTACCTCAGCCTTTGATTTTGTTAACAGATCCCGGCTGTGGCAAACCCTTCTAATTCTTGGCCTTGATGACTCACTAGTCTCCTTTTTAGCCTATATACACAGAGACCTGAAAGCCAGGGTTCGTATTGGAAGGAACGGTGAGGTCTCTAAGCCAATTGAAATTGGGAGGGGGGTCAGACAGGGTTTTGTCTTGGCCCCCCTCCTATTCATATTATACATCAATGACTTATCTAAATCCCTACTGCCCCTAACTGAGGACGTCCCAAGCATCGACGGGAATAAAATCCCCGCGCTGCTTTATGCAGATGATGCTGTGTTAATGGGGCGTACCCCTAACGCCCTGAGAGCTTTGGTCCAAGTCTTTGTGGAATTTATGGCAACATTGGACCTGTGTACTAATTTTAAGAAATCATTTTTAATGTCATGTGGGACCAAGAAGCATTTAAACCTTTCTACCGTATCTAACTCTATCAGATTGTCTAGCACCAGCACTTTTCCGTATCTGGGCCAGGTTTTCGCATCTAACGGTTTATGGAATGATCACATTGTCCACTGTAATAGGAAATTTACCAATTCCATTAATACAATTCTCAGGCTACCCAAACCTAAAAACATAGAGGTAGTGCCTGCTATTGTTAAAATTTACAGAACACAATGTATTCCAACCGTTACATATGGTGCAGAGGTATGGGGGAACACTGCCAGCTCACCTATCCAACGAGAAGAGAATAGGTTTTGCCGCAAAATACTGGGTGCCCCATTTTCCTCATCTACATATGCATGCCATAGCGAGCTCCATTTACCTTATATAGAAGACTTTATTAAGGCACGCCCGACATTATTCTGGCTTAGGATCTGGAAAAACTCGGCTGCACAACTAACTAGGAAAATTATTTCGGATTGTTTAAAATGTGACAGAGGGCAGGTCACTGATAAGTTTAATGTCAACAGAGGCGTCAGACAAGGGTGTGTACTGGCACCTACTTTGTTCCTACTATTCATCAATAGAGTTGTCCAATACTTCTCCGACAAATCCACAGATGCCCCCACACTAGGAGGGTCAAAGGTTCCGTTGCTTATGTTTGCGGACGACACCCTACTCCTCTCACAAACCCTGTCAGGGTTGCAGTCGGCTTTGAATTTATTTTCTTCTTTTTGTTCCGACTGCGACCTGTCAGTTAACGTTTCAAAAACCAAATATATGGTTTTTAATAAAGGGAAATCTGTGAGGGGCCTGGTGACTATGGATAGTGGTGTTCTGGGACGTACAAATGTTATGACCTACCTAGGTGTTTTGTTTGAAAATAAGTTGAACTGGGGACCTCAAATTGACGCTCTTTCTCTCAAATTTGCTCAATTATCGGGCTGTCTGATCAAGGAGCAAAAACGATCCCAAGCAAAAATGATAGGTCCGCCTATCAAACTTTTTGAAGCCAGAATCAATTCGGCAATTTTATATGGCGCCGAACTATGGGGTCATGTAGATCTTTCCTCCCTGGTTATAGCCCAAAACAAATTTTTCAGAAAGTTAACGGGACTACCCAACTCAACGCCAGTGAAACCACTTCTTCTGGACCTTGGTTGTTGTTCATTTGATGACATCGCCAGGTTCAAACCTCTGGCTTACTGGAGGAGGTTATGGACAGTCCCCGAATTGGCTCCCTTTGCCAAAGCCTTTATGGATGTTCGTTGTATTTTGGGGGCGGGTGACCTCCCTTGGTGTAAACATGTCAGTCTCCTATTGTCCTCTATGGGCTTAGATACCCTCTGGAATGACCCAGCTAATAGTTCTTTTCCCCGAAACAAAGTCTTAAGACCCTCTATTGGTCCATGATTTCTCAAAAACACATGTTATCTGTTTCCCCTGAGTCCCTGACTGGCAACTTTTATGGATTTAAACAAACCCCGGTTTCCGAAGAGTATTGGGATATCATCACCAGGCCTAGCGACAGGAAATTATACCACCAATTCAGGGTAGGCTCCCTACCCACCAACTCATTTACTAAAAATTGGAAGGGTGGCTCTCGAGATACCTGTAGGTGGTGCTCGGATTGTGTCGAATCCGTTGGCCACATATTCTTTGCCTGCCCGGCCTATGTAGCACCCCGGGCTAAATGGCTAAAACCACTCTGCCAGAATATGGGCACCCGGCAAGGCTTTGTAGCACTCAACATTTTGAGAATCGATACTAGTGAGTGCGTTGTAATTGCTGTGGCTAAATTCCTTGCCTGGGTCTGGATTATTCGTAATAAGTCCCAATAGTTGCCTGGTATGATGCTGTGATTTTCCTCCACTCTTACACTGTCAAATGGCTTATGTTCTTTTTTTATCTGTTTTTAATGATATTGTATTTTAAATTTTATGTCTGTAAAATGTCTTTTATGATGAAATTTTATCGAAATAAAGACTATTTGAATTGAATTGGACAGAGGGCTGGTTATATCATGGTTGGCCGGAGTCCACAAAAGCTTACCTAGCCTGAATTTGGAACATCTTTTTCTCAACCCTTTAGCCCACAGCCCTCTAAGCAATAAAACTGTGGAAAAACTACTCTATGCATCCTATAAAGAAACCAGGCTAGCAGCTGAATGTAATAAAACCTCTGTTGCTAGATATATGCAAATAGAGCATGTATCCACAGCCATGCCTAAATATCTCTTAAAACCTGTTGGCTGTTGGGAACGGGGTTTATTCTTCAGGCTAAGGACTGACACCATGAAATATTTACTGTCTTTTCCCACTGGTTATTCTTCGAACCTTGATCATACCCCCTGTCCATGTACCCACAATCTGAAACAATCAATGTTACATTTCTTATTTTTCTGTTCTTTTTATTTACCGCTTACTAAAAAATTCTTGATTCCGTATTTTAAATCTCGATGTGTAACTGACTATAAAAAAGCCTATGAGTTGACGCTTGCAATTGATAATGACGAATTATGTTTCCGAGTTGGATCTTTTTTAAAAATGGCTGTACGTTTTCGTAATTCCATGAATTCGGACTAATTTCTTTTTTGTTTAATTATTAATAATGTATTTTTAACTGCACTTTTATGGATATGCTGCTTTTATCCAAATAAAGTTCATATTGATTGATTGATTGAAAATATTATTTTTCTAATTTGGTCTTGGATTTGTTCTTTGAGTGTGTGTCTCATTTATTGCCTCTGTGAGTACAACAAATGCTTAGCACTACCCTCTGATAAGCCTAACTGCTCGCACACACTACTACAAAAGAGAGCGTTAGTATTATCTAATTTTACCTTAGTAAACCATTTGGGGACCCACTGACTCTCTGCTTAGGGTACTTCATTTTAGTACGCTATATAAAGAGCCAGCTCCCTACATCGAGTTACTGCGATTTGATCCCCCAGTCTCTATCCCAGATATCGCGCTGTCTCCAGCTTTGCCCCTGTGAGTTCCATGCCCAGGGTTGGGTACCACAAACCAACCTTCCTAGACCTGTTGAGTCTTAGATGCAGCTGCTTTGAAAATATTGTCTTCTTCATTTTAGGTGTCTAGCTGTACTGGCACCCAGAAAGTTGCAACTGACCCTAGAGAAGACAAGTAGCTTCTTCCCCAACACTAGGCACAGGACAGCATCACATTACTCCTGAAACAGATTGTTGCTGTTTGCCAAGACTAGTTAGGCACTTCATTCTTTGTGGGGCTGGGGGATTCTGCTAGAAGTTCCAGGTGTTCCGAAGGGTTTCGTAACTGGTGCATTGAAACCTCATTAGCATTCTTTCCTCTACTTGTAAATTAAAATTAATGCCCATGTGTTCAAATAACTGGTTGGAAATTGTGATAAATATTTTTGCGACCAGTAAAGACTTTGATGAAGTGATCTGTGTACTAATCGGTAGGTTCGTAAAATTCCTGTAAATATTAACAACTTAAGTCACAAATTGCGACTCGATTGGAGGACATCACAGGTTTTAGTAAAGCAAAGTTATTTTCAAATTCAGACCGTTTTCTGTAAAGGAAAGTGTGCTGTGTTTCAATCTTTTGCGACCAGATGTTGCTCGCAGAACATTTGTGCATAGCATACCAATTTGATATTTGGAAGGAACATCTACAACAGTCCAGTAAAATAATTTGGGAGTAGTCAGGGGTCGCAGCTGCGACCTCTAGTTGGCGCCCTGCTACTCCTGGCACTTCCTTTGCGACCACTGGCCTCAGAGGAGACAAACGTTTTGCCCCCTTTGAGGCCAGGGGTCGCAAAAGGAAGTGCAGATACCGAATCAGTATCCATTTGCAATCCTATTTTAGGAATCAGAAAACAGTTATGGCTCCTAAAATTGGATTAATATATATCTAAAAGCATTTTTCTGCTGCAGACATTGAATTGGACTGTATGCGACTGTAAAATTGCTCAGTGTCATAAATCTCTACAAGTCACCTAGAAACTGATATATTCCTTTTGAAGTGTAGCAACACAGACTCTTTACCTTTCATGTGCATATTTGCGAGAGTGAGATTTGGTGTTACTATGTGGATAGGCATCCCTCTAAAGGAGCAACACTGAGTTGTGGTATCTCAAATTCAGCTCTTGTGAACATCTTCAAATGAGTAACATTGCCTATTGGCCGCATGTTGTATTCTTTTAGTGATTAAGCATAGTGTTGGTTAGGGAGTGTGGAGCTGGTGGGTTTGCAGAAATAGTCTCAGAATATCAACCCATGTTAATGGAGGGTTGGATTGTTTCCCAATAACAGACTCCTCCTTTTGTTTTTGTTGGCCAGTTCCAAACGAAGTGCCCTCAGGTACCCAATAAACAGAGGCAGTTTTTAGTCCTTTTTCTTTTTTTTCTTCTTGACTAAATGGGACTGCTAAGAGTAAGATGATCATTAGTTTAGGAGAAAATTCTCTAGAATAAGCATTAGTAAAAATGTGGTTCCTCTCAAAATGGCAAAATGAAGGTTGGGAGAGCATTCCTCTGGCTGGCATTTTCTTTTTTTATGTGAATATCAGATTGCAATACAGTACTGACCACAATGAATACCTCAGTATTTGGTATGATTTCAATGAAAATGTCAATCAGCTTGTCCCCCCCGGAACCTATAGAAAATGTCCACCCTTTCCTGTTCGAGTCATCACAGATTCCATGACCAAATGATTTGGAGAAACACAAAGATTGACCAGTGGAAATATTGGTGTGCAATAGTCATGAGGTAGTTTGAGCCATGAGATCGCACCATCCAAAGTTGAGAACTGTGGAAAAAAACAATCCAAAGCTTGTTTGAATTATGAACTCAAATCATAGTAGCCACCTGTTACACGGAAAAGAACATGCAAGGCTGGTAAAGCGAGACATCTGCTCAAAGTGAACAGCAAACACTGGTACTATGGGAGTCCATATGCATACTGATCCCCACACTACTATGCTACCCGGAAGTAGACCCCAAACACATAAATGAATGGGTTTTAAGGTCCATAGAGTGCATAGTCAAAATGTTAGTATAGAAGAGGCAACTACAAAAAGCTTTACAGCATAAATAGAAAGATGGGGATTTAGGAAGAAGAAAATAAATCAGATGACTAATTATTATTATTATTATTATTAAGGATTTGTAGAGCGCCTGGTGACCCGATGGCATCCCCGCGCTGTGAACTGTAGGATGGCTCAGAAGGGGGGAGGGTGGAGTTGGACTCACTAATTGGGGAATAGCAGCGTTTTAAGTTGTTTGCGGAAGGCCAAATAGGAGGATTCCATTCGCAATCTGCGGGGGAGCTGGTTCCACCGAGTGGCAGCTTTAACAGAGAAGCGATGGCCTCCGGTACGTGATCTCCTAAACTTAGGGACGTTCGCCAGATGTTCGTTGTCCGACCTTAGGGATCTCAAAGCTTTATACGGGGTGACCATTTCTTTAAGAATGGCTGGGCCTTGTCCGTTCATGAGCTTATGGGCGATACACATAGCCTTGAACTCTATTCTCTCCCGCACTGGTAGCCAGTGGAGTGTTTTAAGGGCAGGTTTTGCAGAAGACCTAGAGGGGAGACCAAGCAGCAGTCGAGCGGCCGCGTTTTGAGTTCGTTGCAACTTTCCCAGGGTAGATTCCGGGGCTCCCAGGTAGAGAGCGTTACTATAGTCCAGGCGGGCCAAAACCAGTCCTTGGATCAGTAGCTTCCTGGAAAGGGGGGAAGGAGGGGGAGAATCTTGCGGACCGACCGCATAAGTCCAAAACAGGTGCCGGCGGTTTTAGTGGCCTGTGTTTTCAAGGTGAGGTCTGGTTCAAGCCAGACCCCTAGGCCCTTGAGTTCCTTCTTTGGGGTGGGAACCTCGCCCAGGGAGTCGGGCCAGACAGATGGTGGAATGGATGTCCATTTTTTTCCCATCAGCATGACCTCTGTCTTGGACCCATTTAGCTTGAGCGAGGATTCGCACATCCAGTGATGGATCTTCTGGAGGCAGTGCAGAAGGCTGTCTGGATGTTGGTCTAGGTGAGATAAAGAGACGACCAGTTGCGTGTCGTCCGCGTAGCTAACCATCTTGAAATCAAAAGGGGCAACTACCTCTTCCAATGGAGCCATATAGGCATTAAAAAGGGTAGGGCTCAAGGAGGAGCCCTGAGGAACCCCGTTTACCAGAGGAAGAGGGTCAGATCGTGAACAGCCATCCCAGACCTGAAAGGAGCGGCCCGAAAGAAAAGACTCCAGCCAGGCCAGCGCTGTGCCCCCGAGTCCCGCCTCAGCCAGCCGCTGGAGCAAGACACGGTGATCCACCGTGTCAAAGGCCGCACTGAGGTCCAGGAGGATCACTGCCACTGATCCTCCCGAATCCAAAATGCACCTTGCTTCCTCTATGACAGCGAGGAGGGCGGTGTCCGTGCCCTGGCCTGGGCGGAACCCCGTTTGGGACTGGCGGAGCAGATGGTTAGATTCTAGGAACTGGGATAGCTGCGCATTGACCAGTTTCTCTGCAATTTTGCTAATGCCGGGAAGCAGCGAGATTGGTCTATAATTCGCTAGGTTTGATGGATCTAGTTGGGGTTTCTTTAACAGGGCTTTAACTACCGCTCCCTTCCAGCTAGGGGGAACTGTACCTTGGGCCAGTGAGGTATTGATCAGATCTGTGATAAGAGGAGCAATTACCGGGGCAACTTGTTTGAGGAATCTTATAGGAGCGGGATCGAGGGGGGAGCCACTTTTCATTTTGGCCAGAGTCGTTTCGACGTCATCCAGCGTGACTGCTCTAAAAGCCTTCAGAGACGGGCCAGGGGTATTTACGGGGCCGATAGTAGACGGGACAGGGTCCCGACATGTTGGCTGACTCGACTGCGGAAGTGAGTCGAGGATAGTGGTAATTTTAGAGTCGAAGAATGTGGCGAGTTTTTTGCTCCTGTCCGGGGAGGTGTTGGACATTGAGGGGGGCTGAGGGATCTTAAGGAGTTCTTTGACTATGAGGTGGGATTCTCTGGCAGAATTGGAGGCATTCTTTATTCTTTCGTCAAAGTGAAAGGCTTTAGCAGTTTTCAAAGCTGCTTTGTAGGTTCTAACAGTCTTCCGATAAGCCTCTTTATCGGAGTGACGCCAGTCCTTCCTCCATAGTCGCTCGGCTTTTTTGCAGGCTTTGCGGAGAACTCTCAGTTCTGTATTGTACCAAGGGGCTGACCCTAACTTTCCGCTTTTGTCTTCCCGGTTTTTCATAGGAATGATGGAGTCAAGAGAGTCCGAGATCCATTTTCTGAAGTTAATATCGGCTATGATCGGGTTCCTGGAGGGGCAGGGGGTTGATAATTCAAGAGCATTGGCCCAGTCCTTGATAGGGAGTCTGGACCAAGCCCTGTCTCGGGTGTAGGTGGTAGGTTTAAGAGGCTTCCTAAGTTCTCCTGATAAAACGAGCGGAACCAGGAAGTGGTCTGTCAAAGGAAGAGGGCATACACTTTTGGCCGAAAGGGTCTGAATATTGGAGAAGACTGGATCTAGTAGGTGGCCCTTAATATGGGTGGCACCGGTGTTAGCTAGTTGGAGACCATAAGCTGCTAGATCTTGCATCAGGTCGGCAGCCCCTGTGTCTAGGGGGTCATCAAAATGTATATTGAGGTCCCCTAGCACAGTAAAGTTTGAGGCAGATGGGGCTAGGGCTGATATGGAGTCTAGGAGGGCACTAGCGAATGGGCCAAAATGGCCCGGGGGGCGATAAACCAGGATGCCTGTTAGTGAGGTAACTGGGGAAACACAGATGTAAAAATGGCAGCTCTCTGAGTCCTTAATGTAGGCATCGCTGATTCTGCATGATAGATGTTCCCGGTGCAGAATAGCCAAGCCACCTCCTCTGCCACGGGGCCGAGGTTGGGATTGGATGAGGAATCCCGGGGGTAAGGCTATGACTACATCTGAGTCAGAGTGCGGTGTCAGCCAAGTTTCTGTTAAGAACAGAATGTCCAGTTCATGGTCCTCAAGAAGATGATTGATGAGCAGGGCATGCAAGGGGAGCGACCTGCAGTTTAGTACTGCTAGCTTCAGGCCGGAGTGAGTCCGGGGCCCTTGCGCCAGGTGTAATTTGGCCGGGGAGCAGATGACACAGCTCGTGAAGCTTCCACCTGAGTCATGAAGATAGTTACATTGGGGGCTTTTGGTGGGTCTAAGGGACAAAAGGTCTCGACCAGAGTAGCTCACTCTCTTGGTGGGTCCGTCAGGCAGGGGGTATGGCCCTAGGCCCTAGGGCGCAGACGGGCTTGCGCATTCGTCGCGCCCGCTGCGCTCGTCCGCTGCGCGTCCTGGTCATGCACATAATTTATACTGCTTCCGGGGGGGGAGGGGTGTAGCCTGCAAGTGGGCGTGGCCTCGGTATCAGCGCGCTGGTGCTGGCGCCAAACAACGGTCCCTGGCGGTCTACCAGCAGCTCCAAATCAGCTGCTTTCAACCCCAGTATGTGGCAAGTGAGTGAGTTTTTTTTTAAAAACAACAAGTTAATGGGTGACACAAAAAAGTATTAAGATTGTCCCAGAGCTTCGCTCCCGGCTTCCGCCTCAGGAGCAGCAACACACAGTTACCTGGCGCCTTCAGGTGGCGTCTTAAGAAGGGAGTGTGCAGGGGGCGTGGCCTGCAAGTGGGCGTGGCCTCGGTATCAGCGCGCTGGTGCTGGCGCCAAACAACGGTCCCTGGCGGTCTACCAGCAGCTCCAAATCAGCTGCTTTCAACCCCAGTATGTGGCAAGTGAGTGAGTTTTTTTTTTAAAAACAACAAGTTAATGGGTGACACAAAAAAGTATTAAGATTGTCCCAGAGCTTCGCTCCCGGCTTCCGCCTCAGGAGCAGCAACACACAGTAAATTAAATTTATTAGGGCCAAGAAATATTAAATACATTTGGCAAACTGGTAGACCATTGGGCTAGTGAGATGCAGTGGACAGATGTGTCATAAAACAAGAAGAAACAGTTACAGACAGCAAATGACTGATCGAAATCTCGGACATGGAAGGAAATGGCACAAGACGACTCAGGTTATTGTGAAAGTAACTAAATTTAGCATCTCGAATCAGGGCCGGCTTTCGAGTTAGATGTGCCTGGTGCGACAATCTTTTTAGGGCAAACAAACAATGGGGTGACCCAGTGACCCTCAGAACCTGGGTATTTATGAAGAAAGAAAAAAACAAAAAACAATGGTTCTGTCGGGTATACGTAACTAATTTCTTGTACAAGTAATTGAATTTTCTTATTACTTATGCGTGATCCTTTTTGCAACACCAAAACAATTTCATCCAAACGGAACACACGAACAAGAGCACAGTTTGATGGGTAATAAGTTGTTTTAAATAAATTGTATAATTTATAAATTACCCATACTTGTATAGAAAGCTGTCAATAAGGTGAGGTTTTAAGGTGACGAGTGATCAAGTGGCATATTGTGCTCAGTGATACAGTTGTGTGCGTGTTATGTACAAGGTGATTAAAATATGTACAAGGGAAGGAAAGGCCAGACTGAGAACAATGACTCTGCTATTATCCAATTTAAATTTTCGCGCAAAGCCTTGATCTGGACCGAGAGGTGGCATCGACGTTTCAACCCAATCTATGCACTATTGAGTGGTCATTGCGGGTCTTCATCAGGACAATGGGGGGGGGGGGGAATGGACAGGTGACAGCCTGCAAATGTAGACAGAGCGTGGGTTAAGCATGTTGCATTTGATTGTGTTCCAGACAACCAACAAGCTACAAAAGGTCGTAACTTACCTAATGCAACCAGAGTGAATTCTGGGCGCTTGGACAATGGGCTCAGGTCAGCGTAGTCATGGCCCCATCAAATTATTTCTAAGGAAAACGGATTGGGATTTACTTTAAACTACTAGTCAAACAATGTGCTCAATGGTTGTAACTAAATTACAGGAGAAAAAACTCACCCAGTTAAATATCATGGAAGCGGGAAGCAATGGGTTAATTCTGCTTTCCCGAATGTCAGAGGCACGCAATGTCTGGCTTGAAGTAGAAATTAATTCTGTGGGAAAAGTGGAAATGAGATGGGAAGTTAATATACATCCTGTTTGTATTGCTCTTAGGTAAACCGTCCGTATGCGTACGACGGTGCTTACCTAGTGACTTTTAATCCGCTGCAAGTTCGGCAAGTAGATTTCAAAGGGCGGCGGCAGGCAAGAGTCCTGTCCAGCCGCTTGGATATGTCAGCGAGCCTCCCAGTGATTCGCTCGCATTAAATGCAGCGTGAGCCGGCGTTCGCATGCACACCGCGCTCGGGTGTGCAGCAGCGGGATGCTAGCAGACCCAGTTGCCTGGCAACAGCACTTAGCGGCTTCTGACGCGATGTCAAGTCACTTACTCCATTCCCTAGTAGAAGGGATATGGGGTTGTGTACGGCTGCCTCATTATGTGTGCACAATATAAAAGGTTAACCAGCAGACCGATATGGAAATACAACTAAATGTCATGCTTAATCTAAATGCGCTGAGCATCGCTCGTTGATATAAATAGTGATCATAGTTTGTACAATGAGGATACAGTGTTCAGTTTTAACAAGTCAAAATAATTATTATTGATTAAGACAGGAATTATCACGCATTGGTTAAATACAAGCATCTCATGCGCATCCGTAATCTACTTTCTTTAGACAATTGGTTATTTGGGTACAAGAGATTGCACATCCTAGTTAATTCGAGGGGCATAACCTGCGCAGAGCATACATAGGCATTTTTAACAAAAATTCAAATATTCAAGACAACTTAAATTCGTGCTTAATCTAAATGCGCTGAATAGTACACAGACGTGCCAACGCTAATTGACATAAATAGTGGTCATAGTTTGAACAATGAGGATTGATGGTACAGCGTTCATTTTTAACAGGTCAAAAATGTTTTGATTGAAACAAGAATTATCACGCATTGGTTAAATAAAAGGAATCTCATGTGCATCCGTAATCTAATATCTTTAGACAATTGGTTATTTGGGTACAAGAGATTACACATCCTAATTAATTTGAGAGGCATATCCTGCACAATGCATACAAAGGAGTTCTTTTAACCACAACTCAAGACAGTTGAACATTCTGTGTGATGAACACACGTAGATTTTCCCTAAGCAGTTGGTGGTACACCACAGGTTCTATTAGTGGTGCTCCTAATGGTTGCTGTGAGAGGTAACCTGGCAGCTAACCTATATAATGCTGATCTTCTTAGTATGTGTGCAGGACACATATCTTGGCTTGAGCTGGCCCATCTGACTTGAGGTCTCCTCAAACTCGTTCAATCCCGCCATCACAGTGTTAAGGGAATGGATCCACCTACATTCCTTACGGTTGAGGGTCACTGATAGCGAACCCCCTCTTGGATGGGGACAGATTTTCTCGATAATCCACCATTTCATACTCTCTAGGAGATGATTGTGTGTGACAAAGTGATCAACAGGTGGAGCTCCCTGCACTTTACACCTTACTCTGCTCATATGTTGTAGTATCCTGGCCTTGACTTTCTGAGTTGTCTGTCCCACAAAGTAAATCGCATGGACAGCGAATGGTATAAATCACAATATTGCTGTTGCAATTGGTAAATTGCGACAACTTGTGTGTTCTGTTATTTTTTGTGAATGTAGATCCTTCAATGGTCAACGGGCAGGCTTTGCATTGGCCACATTTATGGTGACCAATTATAGGTGGTAAGCCCAAATGGCTTCTAAGATTCATGGGTTTAGGAGACTCAAGATACGCTTTGACAACATTGTCCTTGATGTTTCTGCCCCTCTTGAAGGCAAACAGCGGATCTGCAGTGGTATTCAGTTCGCTTGCAACAAGGTTCCAGTATTTCTTCACAATCTTTTTTATGCTGTTGCTTTTGGTGTTAAATGTGGTCACACACACAATGTTTTCCGTCTTTTCCGGTTTCTGTTTTACCTGCAGTAGTTGGTCACGTGAACAGTACCAGGCACGTTTGCGTGCCCGTTTCAACAGCCCTTTCGGATAACCTCTCTCTTTCAGGAGAATAGTTAAGGTTTCTGTCTCTTTGAAGAAGTCAGCCCTTCACGTGCAGTTCCTCCTGAGTCTGAGGTAGTGGCCATATGGCAGATTGTCCCTCAAATTACGTGGATGATGTGATTCATATTTGAGGAGTGTGTTCCTTTCGGTTGGTTTGCGATAAAGGTCACAGAACAGAAAACCCTCTTCTACTCGGAATGTGAGGTCCAGGAAATCAATGGAATCACCGTTGCTGGTCATGGTGAACTGGGTTTCTCTTGTTCTGGTGTTTAGCCAATCACGGAATTTCATAAGGTCATTTTCACTGCCTGACCAAATCATTATAACATCGTCTATGTAAAGCTTCCACACCTCAATCTGGATTACATAAGGGTTGTCAAGGCTGTACAAGTGTTCCTCCTCGTAGTCATCCATGAAGATGTTCGCCAGACTTGGTGCATAGGTAGCACCCATAGCAACACCCTTGCACTGATACACTGATAATAAAATTGGATAAAGATGAAGTAATTCCGCTTCATCGCAATCTCCAGCAGACCGCTCACGAAGTCAGTAGGCATCCAATGCGGTCTAGGCCGTTTGTTCAGTGTAGCACTGACTACGTCCAGTGCCTTTCCTTGAGGGATGGAGGATTGGAGGTGTACAAAGAAGACACGTCGAGTTTTACAAGTAGTTGAGTTTGTGTGTCATACGGTTGACCCTCCAACAATTGAATAATGTGCATCGTATCTGTAACGAATGATTTGGTTTCTGGCACCCAAGGTTGCAGAAAAAAATCGATAAACTGGTTGAGCATCTCCAGAATCGACCCACATCCCAAAACAATAGGTCTGTCCAGCCACTTGTGCACCTTTGGTAGAGTATATATTGTTGGGATCCTAGGTTCTCTTTTATTCAAAAAATCACTCTCAGGTTGACTCAAAAATCCTTTTGCTAGTCCATCTTCAGTTAGCTTCTCAATCAGAGATTTTATCTCAGTAGTTGGATCCCGGGGTATAAGGTGGTAGCTTTCCTTGACTCCCAAATGTAAATCTATTTCTTCCATGTAATCACTAGTGTTCTGTAGGACTACAGCTCTGCCTTTATCTGCAGCCTTGATCACAATAGCGTCATTGGTGCCCAGTGAGGATAGTGCTGATCTTTCTTCTTTGCTGATGTTATGCTTTATATATTCCCTTTCATCCAACAACTCCTTGGTTTCCTGCAGGACGATCTTTTTGTAGGCCAATATTTTCTCGCTCATCAAATATGAGCCCGGTGTAAATGTTGATGGAGGTCTGAATGGTGTGGCTGCTGACGTGGGATTGTAAGTGTTTTGTTAACATCAGCAAAGAAGAAAGATCAGCACTATCCTCACTGGGCATGGTGGGCAGCCTGCTCCTTTTGTATGTCTTTGTGTCGTGGACGCCACTGGGTGCTCTCCTCGGGATGACGCTGATGCTATACAGGGGTCCCCCTCCCATCCGTCCCCAGTCCGGAATAGGTAAAGTACACTCGGACTCGGGAGACAGGTGGGTGAGGGAAGGACAGGAAGGTTCTGCAGGGAAAGGGACCTGTAACAAGACAAGCAGACAATTAGAACGGTGGCTTTCTCCTCTCTTCCCTCTTCCCTCCTAGAACTCAAACCCTAGCTGACCCCTTCATTACCTGAATCCTTTGCTCGTACTCCGGGTCTTTTCAGGGCTAATACACCAAGGGTCACTAACCAGTTAATACCCACTGGGTGGCTGTCCTGGGTGTATGGTGAAGACAGAGGAGAAACACTGGGAAAGGAGGATGGTCGAGCGTAGGGGAGCAAAGGTAGCTCAATGCGTCTTGAGCTTGATGCTCTGTGGTCTCACTCACTCTCCCCTTTTCCTACCATGCACGCACCGCCCCGTTGTTTTCACGGGAAGGTATGGCCGAGGGCGTGTCGTGGCAGGGTTACTCAAGGTATTTGAAGGGTGACTGATGGTGGCGCTTCTACTCCAAGCCCGGAACTCCTTGGGCCGAGGAGCGCCAAATGCAGAGGTTTCCAAGCGGGTCTTGACCAACAAGTACTCGTTTTTGAGTGTTTTCTTCCTTTCTGCCCCGAGAGTCTGGGGAGGTAGAGGAGCTCGAAAACTAAGACCAAGGGTGCCCTGAATTCCCAGGGGGGTAGTTGGAGGGTGCCCGCGCTGGGACTCGATGCTCAGGCAGGGAGAGCAGAGGAGCTCGCACCCTCGAAACGATGGCCCAGAAATCCGAGGGCGTTAGAAGTTGCGGGTCGCGCTAGCACTCACCTCACGTGGGGACGAGATGAATAGAGGAGCGCGTGTTCGGGGATCCGGAGATTCCTAGGCTGAAGCTGGATGCGGAGGAATCCGAAGAGTAAGGAGCTGCAGGCTTGGAGCTGCTGGAACTCGGGCCGCCAAACGAAGTCAAAATACTTCCGGAATCATTGGCAACGCCCCCCCCGTCGTTTCGCCCTATATCCGCTCTCTGGGCATGTCAGTTGGTGCGTGAGGCGTGCGTTCTCCAGGGCTCTTGGGAATAGTAGTTCGAGCCAGGGCTCGCTTGTCACTGACGGAGATCGCTTCTTCGCGGCTCCGCCCCGGACTCGCAATCATGACAGCACACCCCCCTTCACTCCGCTACCAGCGCCGAGAGAAGCACCGGGTTTAGCAGCACAGCGGCGGTGGAAGGCGGCCACCAGGCGGTCGGCGTGGACCGCAGTAGCAGGATCCCAAGAATTTTCCTCAGGTACATAACCCCTCCAGGCCAGGAGGTACCATAACTTGTTGCGAACCAGCTTGGAATCAAGCACTCTCCGCACCACGTATTCCTGTTCATGGCGCACCCACACCGGAGCCGGGACTTTCCGCACTGGGCTTAGCGAGGGCTTGAGCAACGAGACATGGAACTCTGGGTGTATGCGCAGATGCGGAGGTAGTCGCAACTGCACTGCTACAGGGTTCACGTGCCTAACTACAGGGTAGGGTCCTATATATTTCAGATTAAAAACACTGGGTCTCCTGAATCGGATATTCTTCGTGGACAACCATACTGTATCCCCTTTGTGGTAAACGGGAGTGGGCCTGCGGTGTTTGTCTGCTTGGGTTTTGTAACGTGACTTCGCTAAGCGAAGGTTCGTGCGGGCTTGTTTAAGAGCTGAGTGAATGGTGTTGAGTCTACTCTGTATGTCAGGCAGACAGACGTTCGTATGCGGGAGTATGAATGGGGTGAATCGGGGGTGATACCCTGATACGAGAAAGAAGGGTGTTTGTCGAGTGGAGGAGTGTGTGGAGTTATTATAAGCTATTTCTGCCACCCATAGCCAATCAATTCATGTTTCCGAAGCGTTGTCCACGTAGCATCGTAGGTACTGTTTTAAAGTCTGGTTGAGCCTCTCCGTTTGCCCGTCTGTTTGGGGATGGAAGCTGGTGGACAGGGATGAGCGGATGCCCAGCTCGTCACACCAGACCTTCCAAAAACGTGCTGTAAATTGTGATCCTCTGTCAGATACAATTCCGAGAGGAAGGCCATGGAGACGCACTATGTGTATTAACAAAAGTCTCGCCAGGGCACCCGCCGTAGGCACCTGCTTGCATGCTATAAAGTGTCCCATTTTTGTGAGGTAGTCTATCACCACAACTATAGCCGTGCAGTTCTGGTCTTTGGGAAGTCCCACAATGAAGTCGACTGAAATTCTTTCCCAGGGATTCATAGGGGTTGGTAACGGCATCAGGAGGCCCTGCTGTTTACGATGGTCGGTCTTCATTTGGGCGCATATGGAACAGCTTTTGACCCACTGCAAGATATCCTGTCTGACTGACGGCCACCAAAACTGTCTCAACACTTTTTCCAGGGTTTTGGTTCCCCCCATATGTCCCGCACTGGGTAGTTCATGGCACCAGGCGAAGACGAGTTTACGGAGCCTGAGAGTCGGGACCAGTACTCTGGAGCCATACATGGGGAGACCATGTTGTATACGCCACTCCTTATGACTCTTCAGCCAGGAGGCCCAAGCGAAGGTTCTTATCCCTCGTTTCACTCCTAGCATGAAGGACTCTGTGTCCACTTTTCCCACTACTTGTTCCGGTGACAAGATGGGTTGGTCAGGATCTGCTGCGAGGAGACAGGGCAGTTCCTGTCTAGATAAAGCATCGGCTTTCTTGTTCTGAGTACCAGGCCGATACGTGACGAGGAAGTGGTACTCTGCAAAAAAGAGCATCCATCTTTTTTGACGAGGCGAGAGATGTCTGGCCGACCGAAGGAACTGGAGATTTCGATGATCTGTGAACACAGTCACCCGATGTTGAGCGCCCATCAACCAGTGTCGCCACTCCAGGAACGCTTCCCGGATGGCGAGTAACTCCTTTTCAGAGATGGTGTAGTTCAGCTCTGCTGGGTTTAATTTCCTGGACATGAAGGCGACCGGGTGGAGCAGTCCTGTGTCGGGGTGTCGTTGGGATAGAATAGCTCCAACTGCCACATCGGAGGCGTCGGCTTCCACGATGAAAGGAAGGTCGGGTTTGGCGTGGCGTAGGATGGGGGCTGACGTGAAGGCCTTATTCAGTTGTTCAAAAGCGGTCTGTGCGTCAGGCGACCATGAAAACGGGACACCTTTCCGCGTCAACCTGGTGAGAGGGGTTACCAACTGGGAGAAATGATGGATAAACCTCCGATAAAAGTTCGAGAAGCCAAGAAAGCTTTGCACATCTTTCACTGTTCGTGGCTGGGGCCACTGGGCAACCGCTAGGATTTTACAGTCTGTCATGATTTGACCGGCAGGGGTCAACAGGACGCCGAGGAATTCCACCGAGGTCACATGGAACTCACATTTAGTGAGCTTGCAAAACAAGCGATGTTCTTTCAGGGCGTTTAGCACCATCTTCACGTGGCCGGTATGTTCCTCCAGGTTGGACGAAATGATCAAGATGTCATCTATGTAGACCACGACGAATTTATCCAAGAAGTCCCTCAACACCTCGTTGAGAAAAAATTGAAACGCGGACGGAGCGTTACATAGCCCAAAGGGCATTACTAAATACTCAAACAGGCCAAACCGCATTTTGAAGGCTGTCTTCCATTCGTCGCCTTCTCTTATTCTCACCAAATGATACGCCCCACGGAGGTCTAGTTTGGTATACATTTGTGCTTCCCGCACCTGTTCCAACAACACAGGAATCAACGGCAGGGGATACTGGTTTTTTTATGGTCATTACATTGAGGGCGCGATAGTCAATACAGCAGCGAAGCTCGCCGTTGGCCTTCGGTATGAAGAAGAGGGGAGACTCTGCGGGTGACCTGGATGGGTGAATGAATCCCAATTCTAAGTAGGTATCCAAGTACTCCCGGAGATGACAGGTTTCGGGACCCGTGAGGGCGTAGATTCTACTACACGGGACAGTATCAGGTCAATGCGACAATCGCAATCCCTATGTGGTGGTAATTCTTCCGCTTTTTGTTTATCGAACACTTCTTGATAGGGGGCGTAGCAGTCTGGGAGCGTCACGTCTTTCTCGGCGGCTGTAGCCACGTATTGTGTGGATGCGTTCTTCTCGCCAGGAGAGGACTCAGGGCGTTTACATCGGAGTAGACTATGGGCGGAGCAAAATGATAACGAATTTGTGGACCACTCTATGTTGGGTTCATGCAGTCTCAACCAGGGTAACCCCAGAATAAGTTTACATCTCTGAGCTTGGATGATATTAAGGGTAAGCCATTCGCTGTGTTCGACTCCTATGGTAACCCAAAGTGATGGTGTCACGTATCGTATGGGTCCTGATTCAAGTTCTTTCCCGTCTACAGCGTAGACAAGCTCTGGTGAGTCTTTGAGCAGTAGTGGGATTCCTAGTCATTCGGCTTCTGTTTTATCCAGAAAACAGCCGGTGGCCCCAGAGTCGATCATGGTCCTAATGCTTCTTTGATGCTGGTTTATCACCACTTGTAATGTAATAAAGAAATGGTCGGGCTCTTTGGTGGTGTCGGCTTCCATAGAAGGAATGAAATGAGAGCTTGACGGTTTCCCTTCCTGGACCGTCAAGTGCATGAGTTTCCCGCCGCTCCTTCACTGTTTACGGTTGCGGCTTGTCCGGCGCGTGTTCTGCCGTTCTTGGGTCGAACCGGGCATTCTTGCAGGAAGTGGCCTTTCTTGCCACAGTAGAGACAGAGGCCTTGTTTGCGTCGGTGATCTCGTTCGCTGAGCGTCAAAGATGCTCTCACAGTCCCTATGTCCATAGGGTCTGCTCGGGGTGGTGCAGGTTCCGGCACACGGGGGTGTTCATAGGGCAAGGGTGTTTTCTCTTTTCTTTTGTGATCCCCTTTTTGTTCCTTAAGCCGATATTCCAATCGGGAGGCTAATTCAATCATAGCCGCACAAGTACGTGGTTGCGGATCTATTTGGGCTATGAAGTCCTTTAACTCTTCTGTAAGTCCTCTGTAGAAGATGGCGGACTGCTTCGATTCGGGCCAGTCGGTTTCCGCCACTAGCCGACGGAAGCTGTTTATGTAACCGATGAAATCGGAACTGTTTTGTCGGAGATCAAGGAGATCGCGGTCGGCAGAGAAGGTGTCAGCCCGACGATCAAAGGTTTTTTCGAACTCTATTCGAAATGCGTCCCAATCATATAATAGGGCGTCGTCTCTTCTGACGATAGGAACTGCCCATTGCGCTGCTTCTCCTGCAAGATAGGAAATGAGAAACACCACCCTGGCTTGATTGGTCAGAAATAGCTTGGGTTTGCAATGGAAGTGTAGCAAGATTTGAGTCATGAAGACTTGAACCTTCTGTATGTCTCCGTGAAACAGCTCAGGAGGGGCTAAGGGAACATGAGCCGGCATCTCTACCACTACCTGCGGTGACGGTGTCGGAAATATGCTCCCCGCATCAAAGGGGTTTCTCTGGAGTCGGTCAATTCGGGCATGCAAAGCGGCAGTTTCAGATCTTGATGCCGCTAATTCTACTTGCACTTGAGCCAGAGCGGCTACCACGTCTTCTAACGTGCCAATGTCACCAGATCAGCGTAATCAGGAGGAAAACATTCGTGGGCCAATGATTCTGTCGTGGACGCCACTGGGTTCTCTCCTCGGGATGACGCTGATGCTATACAGGGGTCCCCCTCCCATCCGTCCCCAGTCTGGAATAGGTATAGTACACTCGGACTCGGGAGACAGGTGGGTGAGGGAAGGACAGGAAGGTTCTGCAGGGAAAGGGACCTGTAACAAGACAAGCAGACAATTAGAACGGTGGCTTTCTCCTCTCTTCCCTCCTAGAAATCAAACCCTAGCTGACCCCTTCATTACCTGACTCCTTTTCTCGTACTCCGGGTCTTTTCAGGGCTAATACACCAAGGGTCACTAACCAGTTAATACCCACTGGGTGGCCGTCCTGGGTGTATGGTGAAGACAGAGGAGAAACACTGGGAAAGGAGGATGGTCGAGCGTAGGGGAGCAAAGGTAGCTCAATGCGTCTTGAGCTTGATGCTCTGTGGTCTCACTCACTCTCCCCTTTTCCTACCATGCACGCACCGCCCCGTTGTTTTCACGGGAAGGTATGGCTGAGGGCGTGTCGTGGCAGGGTTGCGCAAGGTATTTGAAGGGTGACTGATGGTGGCGCTTCTACTCCAAGCCCGGAACTCCTTGGGCCGAGGAGTGCCAAATGCAGAGGTTTCCAAGCAGGTCTTGGCCAACAAGTGCTCGTTTTCGAGTGTTTTCTTCCTTTCTGCCCCAAGAGTCTGGGGAGGTAGAGGAGCTCGAAAACTAAGACCAAGGGTGCCCTGAATGCCCAGGGGGGTAGTTGGAGGGTGCCCGCGCTGCGACTCGATGCTCAGGCAGGGAGAGCAGAGGAGCGCGCACCCTCGAAACGATGGCCCGGAAATCCGAGGGCGTTAGAAGTTGCGGGTTGCGCTAGCACTCACCTCACGTGGGGACGAGATGAATAGAGGAGCGCGTGTTCGGGGATCCGGAGATTCCTAGGCTGAAGCTGGATGCGGAGGAATCAGAAGAGTAAGGAGCTGCAGGCTGGGAGCTGCTGGAACTCGGGCCGCCAAACGAAGTCAAAATACTTCCGGAATCATTGGCAACGCCCCCCCCCCGTCGTTTCGGCCTATATCCGCTCTCTGGGCGTGTCGGTTGGTGCGGGAGGCGTGCGTTCTCCAGGGCTCTTGGGAATAGTAGTTCGAGCCAGGGCTCGCTTGTCTCTGACGGAGATCGCTTCTTCGCGGCTCTGCGCCGGTCCGGACTCGCAATCATGACACTTTGAGGATCCCCACTACCTGGCCAAATCCTCCGGTGCTATCCTGGTACGCATCTATGATGCGTGCCAGTTGGGGGTCATCATGCAGTCCAGACCCCTCTGCAGGGCTCGCCCTCTGCCTCCCACCCCTTCCAGCGCCCCTATCCACACGGGCAGGACCAGCGGCGGCACGCACAGGTGACACTGGGACCCCTTGGGTGGTGTTGCTGGTGGTGTTGTCTGTAGCTTCCGGGGGGTCCTGTGTCCCTGTGCTGTTGGTGTTCTGTGGCCTTGGTCTGTCCGTGTTGGCGGGGGTGCCCTGTCTGTTTCCAGATGCTGGGGTCGTGGGTACAGGGGGTGCAGATGTTGGTGCTGCTGGTGCTGCATGATGACTCACACCGGAGGTGCCAGGTTGTTCGTCGTCATCCGAAGAGCACAGAGACAGATTCAAACCAGGGAGCTGAGTGTCCACCAGAGTCTGGGACATTTTCTACTGTACGAACGGATGCCTGCCTGTTCACTGCTTTGTCCAGGGTTGTCACGGACAGAGATTGATATTGTTGTTGCACATTGCCCAGCCAAAACGAAACATTTCAATGTGCATGTCGAAGTGTGTGCATGCCCAGCTCATGTATAGATTTGTCTGTACATGGCCATTACTACTCAAGGGCCATCACGTTGCTGACACAGGTGTGTCATTCCACTGAGGATATGTTGTACTATTGGAGCATGTGTGGTAGCAGAGTTTGATAGTCTTTGTGTGCCACATTGGTGTATTGGTACGACATGGTCACAGTCCGGTATGCCTCTGATCTCTTTGGAGGAAGTGTTTTTTACAGTGTTCCTAGTTCCCATCTCATTTCATACAAGTGATGATGTCACCATTATTAATGAGTCTGGTGCTGAGTTTTGTACGTACATATGTGATTTGACTTGTCAATGTTCTCCATAGTGACATGGATTGGGCAAGGTAGCACTCTGGCTTTTCAATGCTCATGACAGTGAGGGCCAGTGGTGTGTGTGTTGCAGTTTGGCTGCTGTGAGTAGCATGTCTCCTCCAATGCAGTCCAGGTTAGACCTTGTGTCCACAGTGTCTATGTCAGTGAGTGGTGTGTTGTGTGAAGGATGCATATGTTTCAGCACGATGTAGGAGTGGAATGCAGCTCACAACAGCACCGAGTGTGAATGCGAACATGCTATGGTGTCGGCTATATTGGTGTGTCCATTCCATCCACTGTCAGATGTCCCCTGTCAATGATGTATATGTGAGTTCCTGTGTGTTTTGTGCAATGTACCATATACAGCTCTCCACACTTGTCATCTGCAAGACACACCTCCCCAGCCCGGCCAGGGGGCACCCCTGGACACTGCATCCCCAGACAATGATTTTGAACATATGGTTGCAATGGCTGCGTGTGCGACCGGGTTTTGTTTGGCCAGTACATATGTGTGATTGTCAGCCACATCATTTCTCAGGCCCAGTGTCAGACATCTTGTCAGTCCATTCCCACTCCCTGTGAGGTGAGCATGGTTCAGTGTGAGCTTGATGGGCCATGTGGTTGGCTGGGGATTGTCTGTGACTGCAACTCCCATCAGGCTCTTGGCTACACCCCCTTCCCAGCATGGCCATACTCCTTCCTCTTGACTCTGCTTCCCTGTGAGGGGATATGATAGCAATGGCAAGATGGCTGACTGTGCAGTCCTGGTGCTGGTTGGTGCCCAGTTCCCAGCATGGCCATGTGCTCCCCACAACAGAGCCCAGTGTCAGACATCCTGTCAGTCCATTCCCACTCCCTGTGAGGCGAGCATGGTTCAGTGTGAGCTTGCTGGGCCATGTGGGTGGCTGGGGATTGTCTGTGACTGCAACTCCCATCAGGCTCTTGGCTACACCCCCTTCCCAGCAAGCCCATACTCCCTTCCTCTTGACTCTGCTTCCTTGTGAGGGGGTGTGACAGCAATGGCAAGATGGCTGACCGTGCAGTCCTGGTGTTTGTTGTTGCCTAGTTCCCAGCATGGCCTTGTGCTCCCCACAACAGAGCCCAGTGTCAGACATCCTGTCAGTCCATTCCCCCTCCCTGTGAGGCGAGCATGGTTCAATGTGAGTTTGCTGGGCCATGCGGGTGGCTAGGGTTTGTCTGTGACTGCAACTCCCATCAGGCTCTTGGTTACACCCCCCTTCCCAGCATGCCCATACTCCCTTCCTCTTGACTCTGCTTCCCTGTGAGGGGGTGTGACAGCAATGGCAAGATGGCTGACTGTGCAGTCCTGGTGTTTGTTGTTGCCCAGTTCCCAGCATGGCCTTGTGCTCCCCACAACAGAGCCCAGTGTCAGACATCTTGTCAGTCCATTCCCACTCCCTGTGAGGTGAGCAAGGTTCAGTGTGAGCTTGCTGGGCCATGTGGGTGGCTGGGGATTGTCTGTGACTGCAACTCCCATCAGGCTCTTGGCTACACCCCCCTTCCCAGCATGCCCATACTCCCTTCCTCTTGACTCTGCTTCCCTGTGAGGGGGTGTGACAGCAATGGCAAGATGGCTGACTGTGCAGTCCTGTTGTTTGTTGGTGCCCAGTTCCCAGCATGGCCTTGTGCTCCCCACAACAGAGCCCAGTGTCAGACATGTTGTCAGTCCATTCCCACTCCCTGTGAGGCGAGCATGGTTCAGTGTGAGTTTGATGGGCCATGTGGGTGGCTGGGGATTGTCTGTGACTGCAACTCCAATCAGGCTCTTGGTTACACCCCCCTTCCCAGCATGCCCATACTCCTTTCCTCTTGACTCTGTTTCCCTGTGAGGGGGTGTGACAGCAATGGCAAGATGGCTGACTGTGAAGTCCTTGGGTTTGTTTGGCTACAAGTCCAAAGAGAGCTCCTGTGCTTCACACAGCAGCACCCAGTACGGTGTATCTTTTGCTGATATTTCACTGACGTGTGAGTCGTGTATTCTACCCAGTGAGTGGTGGGGAGTTTGTATTGAGGGGGGTGTGTGTCTTTACATGCTGGTAAGTATGGTCAGAGCTGTCAGTCCTCCTTCCCACCCAGCCAGACATCCCACCATGAAACGTGCTTCCATTGGAGGGCATGCAAGTTGTCTTTCAGGATGTCAGTCAGTGGTGTCCTGCTTCTGATTGGTGCACAAGCCCTACCAGGGTCTTGTGCTCCCCACAGCAGGAGCCAGTGTCAGCCATCTTGTCAGTCATTTTCCACTCCCTGTGATGTGGGCATGGTTCAGAGAGGTCTTGATGGGCCAATTTTGAGGGGGAGCATTATCTGTGACTACAAACCCCATCATGCTTTTGGCTACACTCACTTCACCTGCATACCCACTATTCCATCCTGTCAGTCAGCTGCACTGTGAGGTAGTGTGTTTGTGGTGGCAAACTGTCTGACAGTGTTTATTTGGCTTTGTGCCGCTGCCTTGCTCTATTAGTTTGTAGGTTGCTACATGTCATGACACAGTTCCAAGTCACTATGAGATGGCAGGTATTGTGCTTGTCTGACTAGCATACACATCTTGGGATGATTATCTATTGGTTACTGTGGCTTTGCTAACGGTGCATGGTTTCACTGTCCCCTTGCCACACAATATTGAGTATGTTGTTTGTGTACTCACCAGGCTCTGGTATGTCTGCTAGACCATAGACGCTCTCTGGTGGTAGGATGTCCCGCACCTTCCCCTCCCAGGTCCTGAAGTAGACTGGTTTGGCAGGAGGGCCACCACCAGTGCGCTGACTCAAGGCGTGATCTTTCTCGATGAGTTTCTTGACCCTCCTGCGCACGTCATACCACCTGTTCTGGATATCGTCCTTTGTGCGCAACGTTGGTGCTTGTGCGTTCACCTTATCCACAAACCTCGCCCACATCTTTGTTTTCTGTGACATGGGGGTCCTTTGGACCAATGTACCGAAAAATGTGGCTCTACTCTGATGATCTCGTCTACCAGCACTTCTAACTCATCATCTGTGAACTTTGGATTCTTCTTTTGGGGCATGGTGATAGGTGATGGTGGGGAGTGATGTGTGTGTGAGGGTGCAAGTGAGGGTGGGTTTGCGTTGGTTTTGCTAGCTGTATGTCTGTGTGCCTTTGGTGAGGTGCTAATGGTGTGAGAGTTGTGTAATGGGTGAGTTGTGAGTGTGTCTGTGGTTGCTGCGTGATGGTGTTTGCTGCTGGCTGTTGTCTCCTATTTGCAAAGGATCATGGTAGTGATTGATGTCCTTTATATAGGTGGAGTTGTGGGTGTGTCTTTGTTCCAGGTTTTTTTTTTATATTTATTGGCTTTGTCATTGCTTGTTTGGTCCTTTTTTTGAATTTTTTCCTTTGAGTTTTCTAGGCATGAAGGAGACGTTCTTCTGACCGAGACGGACGCTGATGTTGGCTCGTGCGGGCTTCTCCGGCTCGTTCACCCTGACTTTCTTCTGTGTTTCATACACGTCGGCTGCGGAGATCTCTATTGCTTGGGCTCCCTGGCGCTTCTACTCCAAGCCCGGAACTCCTTGGGCCGAGGAGTGCCAAATGCAGAGGTTTCCAAGCAGGTCTTGGCCAACAAGTGCTCGTTTTCGAGTGTTTTCTTCCTTTCTGCCCCGAGAGTCTGGGGAGGTAGAGGAGCTCGAAAACTAAGACCAAGGGTGCCCTGAATGCCCAGGGGGTAGTTGGAGGGTGCCCGCGCTGCGACTCGATGCTCAGGCAGGGAGAGCAGAGGAGCGCGCACCCTCGAAACGATGGCCCGGAAATCCGAGGGCGTTAGAAGTTGCCGTTTGCGCTAGCACTCACCTCACGTGGGGACGAGATGAATAGAGGAGCGCGTGTTCGGGGATCCGGAGATTCCTAGGCTGAAGCTGGATGCGGAGGAATCAGAAGAGCAAGGAGCTGCAGGCTGGGAGCTGCTGGAACTCGGGCCGCCAAACGAAGTCAAAATACTTCCGGAATCATTGGCAACGCCCCCCCCCCGTCGTTTCGGCCTATATCCGCTCTCTGGGCGTGTCGGTTGGTGCGGGAGGCGTGCGTTCTCCAGGGCTCTTGGGAATAGTAGTTCGAGCCAGGGCTCGCTTGTCTCTGACGGAGATCGCTTCTTCGCGGCTCTGCGCCGGTCCGGACTCGCAATCATGACACTTTGAGGATCCCCACTACCTGGCCAAATCCTCCGGTGCTATCCTGGTACGCATCTATGATGCGTGCCAGATGGGGGTCATCATGCAGTCCAGACCCCTCTGCAGGGCTCGCCCTCTGCCTCCCACCCCTTCCAGCGCCCCTATCCACACGGGCAGGACCAGCGGCGGCACGCACAGGTGACACTGGGACCCCTTGGGTGGTGTTGCTGGTGGTGTTGTCTGTAGCTTCCGGGGGGTCCTGTGTCCCTGTGCTGTCGGTGTTCTGTGGCCTTGGTCTGTCCGTGTTGGCGGGGGTGCCCTGTCTGTTTCCAGATGCTGGGGGCGTGGGTACAGGGGGTGCAGATGTTGGTGCTGCTGCATGATGACTCACACCGGAGGTGCCAGGTTGTTCGTCGTCATCCGAAGAGCACAGAGACAGATTCAAACCAGGGAGCTGAGTGTCCACCAGAGTCTGGGACTGGGACTCCTCTTCATTTGGTGCTGTTCACAAACATGACATTTTCTACTGTACGAACGGATGCCTGCCTGTTCACTGCTTTGTCCAGGGTTGTCACGGACAGAGATTGATATTGTTGTTGCACATTGCCCAGCCAAAACGAAACATTTCAATGTGCATGTCGAAGTGTGTGCATGCCCAGCTCATGTATAGATTTGTCTGTACATGGCCATTACTACTCAAGGGCCATCACGTTGCTGACACAGGTGTGTCATTCCACTGAGGATATGTTGTACTATTGGAGCATGTGTGGTAGCAGAGTTTGATAGTCTTTGTGTGCCACATTGGTGTATTGGTACGACATGGTCACAGTCCGGTATGCCTCTGATCTCTTTGGAGGAAGTGTTTTTTACAGTGTTCCTAGTTCCCATCTCATTTCATACAAGTGATGATGTCACCATTATTAATGAGTCTGGTGCTGAGTTTTGTACGTACATATATGATTTGACTTGTCAATGTTCTCCATAGTGACATGGATTGGGCAAGGTAGCACTCTGGCTTTTCAATGCTCATGACAGTGAGGGCCGGTGATGTGTGTGTTGCAGTTTGGCTGCTGTGAGTAGCATGTCTCCTCCAATGCAGTCCAGGTTAGACCTTGTGTCCACAGTGTCTATGTCAGTGAGTGGTGTGTTGTGTGAAGGATGCATATGTTTCAGCACGATGTAGGAGTGGAATGCAGCTCACAACAGCACCGAGTGTGAATGCGAACATGCTATGGTGTCGGCTATATTGGTGTGTCCATTCCATCCACTGTCAGATGTCCCCTGTCAATGATGTATATGTGAGTTCCTGTGTGTTTTGTGCAATGTACCATATACGGCTCTCCACACTTGTCATCTGCAAGACACACCTCCCCAGCCCGGCCAGGGGGCACCCCTGGACACTGCATCCCCAGACAATGATTTTGAACATATGGTTGCAATGGCTGCGTGATCGACCGGGTTTTCTTTGGCCAGTACATATGTGTGATTGTCAGCCACATCATTTCTCAGGCCCAGTGTCAGACATCTTGTCAGTCCATTCCCACTCCCTGTGAGGTGAGCATGGTTCAGTGTGAGCTTGATGGGCCATGTGGTTGGCTGGGGATTGTCTGTGACTGCAACTCCCATCAGGCTCTTGGCTACACCCCCCTTCCCAGCATGGCCATACTCCTTCCTCTTGACTCTGCTTCCCTGTGAGGGGATATGATAGCAATGGCAAGATGGCTGACTGTGCAGTCCTGGTGTTGGTTGGTGCCCAGTTCCCAGCATGGCCATGTGCTCCCCACAACAGAGCCCAGTGTCAGACATCCTGTCAGTCCATTCCCACTCCCTGTGAGGCGAGCATGGTTCAGTGTGAGCTTGCTGGGCCATGTGGGTGGCTGGGGATTGTCTGTGACTGCAACTCCCATCAGGCTCTTGGCTACACCCCCTTCCCAGCAAGCCCATACTCCCTTCCTCTTGACTCTGCTTCCTTGTGAGGGGGTGTGACAGCAATGGCATGATGGCTGACTGTGCAGTCCTGGTGTTTGTTGTTGCCTAGTTCCCAGCATGGCCTTGTGCTCCCCACAACAGAGCCCAGTGTCAGACATCCTGTCAGTCCATTCCCCCTCCCTGTGAGGCGAGCATGGTTCAGTATGAGTTTGCTGGGCCATGCGGGTGGCTAGGGTTTGTCTGTGACTGCAACTCCCATCAGGCTCTTGGTTACACCCCCCTTCCCAGCATGCCCATACTCCCTTCCTCTTGACTCTGCTTCCCTGTGAGGGGGTGTGACAGCAATGGCAAGATGGCTGACTGTGCAGTCCTGGTGTTTGTTGTTGCCCAGTTCCCAGCATGGCCTTGTGCTCCCCACAACAGAGCCCAGTGTCAGACACCTTGTCAGTCCATTCCCACTCCCTGTGAGGTGAGCAAGGTTCAGTGTGAGCTTGCTTGGCCATGTGGGTGGCTGGGGATTGTCTGTGACTGCAACTCCCATCAGGCTCTTGGCTACACCCCCCTTCCCAGCATGCTCATACTCCCATCCTCTTGACTCTGCTTCCCTGTGAGGGGGTGTGACAGCAATGGCAAGATGGCTGACTGTGCAGTCATGTTGTTTGTTGGTGCCCAGTTCCCAGCATGGCCTTGTGCTCCGCACAACAGAGCCCAGTGTCAGACATCTTGTCAGTCCATTCCCACTCCCTGTGAGGTGAGCAAGGTTCAGTGTGAGCTTGCTGGGCCATGTGGGTGGCTGGGGATTGTCTGTGACTGCAACCCCCATCAGGCTCTTGGCTACACCCCCCTTCCCAGCATGCCCATACTCCCTTCCTCTTGACTCTGCTTCCCTGTGAGGGGGTGTGACAGCAATGGCAAGATGGCTGACTGTGCAGTCATGTTGTTTGTTGTTGCCTAGTTCCCAGCATGGCCTTGTGCTCCCCACAACAGAGCCCAGTGTCAGACATCCAGTCAGTCCATTCCCCCTCCCTGTGAGGCGAGCATGGTTCAGTGTGAGTTTGCTGGGCCATGCGGGTGGCTAGGGTTTGTCTGTGACTGCAACTCCCATCAGGCTCTTGGCTACACCCCCCTTCCCAGCATGCTCATACTCCCTTCCTCTTGACTCTGCTTCCCTGTGAGGGGGTGTGACAGCAATGGCAAGATGGCTGACTGTGAAGTCCTTGGGTTTGTCCAAAGAGAGCTCCTGTGCTTCACACAGCAGCACCCAGTACGGTGTATCTTTTGCTGATATTTCACTGACGTGTGAGTCGATGTATTCTACCCAGTGAGTGGTGGGGAGTTTGTGTTGAGGGGGGTGTGTGTCTTTACATGCTGGTAAGTATGGTCAGAGCTGTCAGTCCTCCTTCCCACCCAGCCAGACATCCCACCATGAAACGTGCTTCCATTGGAGGGCATGCAAGTTGTCTTTCAGGATGTCAGTCAGTGGTGTCCTGCTTCTGATTGGTGCACAAGCCCTACCAGGGTCTTGTGCTCCCCACAGCAGGAGCCAGTGTCAGCCATCTTGTCAGTCATTTTCCACTCCCTGTGATGTGGGCATGGTTCAGAGAGGTCTTGATGGGCCAATTTTGAGGGGGAGCATTATCTGTGACTACAAACCCCATCATGCTTTTGGCTACACTCACTTCACCTGCATACCCACTATTCCATCCTGTCAGTCAGCTGCACTGTGAGGTAGTGTGTTTGTGGTGGCAAACTGTCTGACAGTGTTTATTTGGCTTTGTGCCACTGCCTTGCTCTATTAGTTTGTAGGTTGCTACATGTCATGACACAGTTCCATGTCACTATGAGATGGCAGGTATTGTGCTTGTCTGACTAGCATACACATCTTGGGATGATTATCTATTGGTTACTGTGGCTTTGCTAACGGTGCATGGTTTCACTGTCCCCTTGCCACACAATATTGAGTATGTTGTTTGTGTACTCACCAGGCTCTGGTATGTCTGCTAGACCATGGACGCTCTCTGGTGGTAGGATGTCCCGCACCTTCCCCTCCCAGGTCCTGAAGTAGACTGGTTTGGCAGGAGGGCCACCACCAGTGCGCTGACTCAAGGCGTGATCTTTCTCGATGAGTTTCTTGACCCTCCTGCGCACGTCATACCACCTGTTCTGGATATTGTCCTTTGTGCGCAACGTTGGTGCTTGTGCGTTCACCTTATCCACAATCCTCGCCCACATCTTTGTTTTCTGTGACATGGGGGTCCTTTGGACCAATGTACCGAAAAATGTGGCTCTACTCTGATGATCTCGTCTACCAGCACTTCTAACTCATCATCTGTGAACTTTGGATTCTTCTTTTGGGGCATGGTGATAGGTGATGGTGGGGAGTGATGTGTGTGTGAGGGTGCAAGTGAGGGTGGGTTAGCGTTGGTTTTGCTAGCTGTATGTGTGTGTGCCTTTGGTGAGGTGCTAATGGTGTGAGAGTTGTGTAATGGGTGAGTTGTGAGTGTGTCTGTGGTTGCTGCGTGATGGTGTTTGCTGCTGGCTGTTGTCTCCTATTTGCAAAGGATCATGGTAGTGATTGATGTCCTTTATATAGGTGGAGTTGTGGGTGTGTCTTTGTTCCAGGTTTTTTTTTTATATTTATTGGCTTTGTCATTGCTTGTTTGGTCCTTTTTTTTAATTTTTTCCTTTGAGTTTTCTAGGCATGAAGGAGACGTTCTTCTGACCGAGACGGACGCTGATGTTGGCTCGTGCGGGCTTCTCCGGCTCGTTCACCCTGACTTTCTTCTGTGTTTCATACACGTCGGCTGCGGAGATCTCTATTGCTTGGGCTCCCTGTTTTCTGTGGTGTCTGTCATGCGGCTTGGGCTCCATGCGAGTCGGTTTGGGTTTACACTCATTGCATCGTACTGCGTGGATTGGACATCGGGGGTACGTGTCAGTCGGGTTCATTCCGGGTACGTGTCGGTCGGTGCAACTCACTTTGGTTTTCAGGCCAGATTACTGTTTTCCATACGGCTCGGTCGTACGGCTTGTATTCCGTACGTGTCGGTTGTAATTCACACGTGGTGCATCGTACTGCACGGGTCGTACGGTGCCGGTCCGTGTCAGTCGGTATCCGTTCCGGGTCCGTGTCGGTCGGTACGATTTCCGGCCTGAATTGGAATCGGCCCCAAAGTAAGTATATGACTTCACCAACAACTAACATAAATTAAGATAATAGACTACTAAATTAAGATAATAAACTACTGCTCCCTAATAAAACAAAAAACCACATACATAGAGCTCCTAACAATATTAAAACAATACACCAACAACTCTTTCCGCAAAAAATCATCATTAATTTTTTGAACAATCAATGATTCAATCAATTTTAAAAATATACCCACACACTGCAATACAAGGTTGCTACTAACACTTTAATCAAAGTATCTGGAGGCACCTCCAAAAATCTACTTATAAGTATAGATTATGCCACCAATAGCAACTTCACCTACCAAATAAAAAATGAATAGCCCTGGCCTATGTAACAACAACTGAAGTAGCAAACCATTACAACCTACTTCTTGAAAGCCCCTTCTATCGGGCAAATGAAGCAAAACTAACTCCCTTCCTAGACTACTTCAAAGATACTTGGGTGGGAAGGGTACATAGGTCAGGGCAAATAGGGAACCCAAATTCCAAATACCTTGGTGGAACGTATATGGCAGTACTCTAGCTCAAAAAGCAAAAACAAACAATGCAGTGGAAGGATGGCACAATGCCTTCCAAGCCCCAATTGGAAGAGGACAATCAACCCTACATAAACTTATAGAAGCTATTAAAAAAGAACCAAGCTATCAAGAGCTCAGACTAGAGCAATACCTAACAAAAATCGGCCCTAAACTAAGTAAACAAACTAAAACAATGTACGAATATCTACAACATAAAACTAGACTATTTGCAAACACCGAAAGTCTAGAATACTTAGACATGATAGCTAAATCTATGCTGTAAAAAAACAACATAATTCTACTATGTCATGTAAAATTTAAAAAATAACACAAATATATATGACATATTATAATTATTAAATTTAAAAAATACAAATAAATCAATGTAACAAAAAACATTTCCCACCCATAATAATTAAAAATAACTTGCAGTTATGTAGCAGTAGACGATCTGGGAAATCCAATAAATCCATAGAAGATAAATCAAAAAACAAATCCATTTGAAAAGGGAACCCCAAAAAAAATGCAAAATACAACTGTAGAAAAAATTATCTAAAGACGCAATCCTGTCAATAACAAAGCCCTCAAACCCCCGAAAAATAGCTTTAAAAAACACTCCAACAAACCTGAAAAATAAAAGGAAATGTAAAAATTCTTGTTTACAATAAACAAAATAAATTTTCCTTTTTTATAAAAAAAAAAAAGTCGAGACCACCATCCGTTTACGATAGGGAAAACCTGTAAAAAAATAAATAAAGCAACACCCACCCACAATAACAAGTACAAACCCACACAAATTAACATTAAAAATAGACACAAAATTACACAAATAAATAACACATAACTTACACTACATAACACTCTACTCTAATCCAACACTACGGCAAACACATAAGACACTAAACTACCAAAACAACACCTAACTTCACCAAAAATGAACAAACACGGTTCTCACAAACCTGACTACACTACTACTACCTTGCCCCTACCCTAAAACTACCCTTAAAAATGAATGGAAAAATATTATGAAAATGTAAAAAAAGAAATGTATATTTTTATATGTTGTACTTCTTTTTACAAATATGCAAAAAAATGTAAAATATATATTAAATATTAAATTAACAAAAATATGATATTTAATACATATTAAAATGTATGTTTATTTCATGTACTGTAAATTTACCAAACATATTAAAATGTATAATGTAAACATATATGTGAAAATATATATTTATAAATTATTTAATATATTAAATAAATATTATTTGAATAAAGATAATAGTCAATATACTAAATAATAAAATATACAAAAAATATGTGAAATACATATATAATGGTATTAGTTTTTTAATATAAAATGTATTAAAAAATTGTTTAAAAAATAAATACAAATGTTTACTTTTTGTCATATAAATAAACTATTGAAATATATACTTTACTATTACATTATATACTTAAAAAAAAGTAAAATTATTCACAGTATGTTTGAAAAATATATGTATGTTACAAATACTGTTACGTTTCCGATTCTACATGAAAAATGTAGGTTAAAAAATATTGTTAATTTTCCAACTCTACATAAAAAATGTATGTTACAAATATATACTTTGTAATAAATTTTGAACAACATCAAAATACCTGGATAATGTTTTTAATATTGTGAAAAAATGTATAACAAAGGCAAATGAGAACAAATAAACTGTAACATAAAAAAATGTGTAACCAATAAAAATGTTTACAAGAATAACTAACATACATCTCCTTTCTTATTTAAATGTACATACAAAATAAAAAATAAAAAATAACTAATAAACAATAAAAATGTACTATGCCTAACACCAATACCAACAAAACTCAGGGAAAGTGCTGGATAATAAAGCAAATTAAATTACTATTCCAACTCCATAACAAACTAAACTCAGGGAAAGTGCTGGATAATAAAACATAATAAATTACTATTCCAACTCCAAAACCAACACGACTCAGGGAAAATGCTGGATAATAAAGTTAATTAAATCACTATTCCAACTCCAAAGCAAAATAAACTCAGGGAATTGGCTGGATAATAAACCAAATTAAGGGGGTTATTATAATGGCGGTGTACCTGCCACTGGCAGCCTGCTGGTGGTGGGTTCACCACCATCGTGCGGTCATTCTCCGCCCGCCAGATTAGGATAGCAGGCGGCGTTCTGGTGGACGGAAAGCCTGTCCGCCACTGGTCCGACACAGGCAATCATTACGATTGCCTGTCGGACCCTGCCAGCTTACCTAGATTGGTGCCGGTGCCTAGCAGGCACTGTCCGCCACATTAGTATGCTGCATCAAGTCAGCCTTTCAATGGCGGTTCCTCCGCCATTCAAAGGCTGGAGGGGATTGCCTTTCTGGACCCGTTGCGGGCCCCCCTTGTGACGGGCCACTTTCACTTTGTACTTGGGGGGGCATTTCCCTGCACCAGGTGGCAGGCACCCCGTGTTGCCTGCCACGTAAAGCAGGGAAAAACAAAATGTGAATTTTTAACATTGGGGAAGGTGCTGCAGCCAGCAGCACCCGCGGCAATGTTAAAACTGCCTCTTGCGGCCACCATGGTGGTGGCCACATTGTAAATAGTGGTGCTGGACCGCTGCCATATAGGCGGGCGGTCCCTTTCCCCAGGATAATGGCGGATGAACTGAAGTCTGTCCACCATCGTAATGAGCCCCTAAATTACTATTCCAACTCAAAAACAAAAGAAACTCAGAGAAAGTGCTAGATGATAAAACATAATCAATTACTATTCCAACTCCAAAACCAACTAAGCTCAGGGAAAGTGCTGGATAATAAACCTAATTATGGGGTCCATTATGATGGCGGGCACCGTAACGGTACACGGGACCAACCGCCAGAGGTGCGGCGGTCCCGCCATGGCAATTAGGATGCCACCACCATGGTGGCGGTGGCATCCTGCATATAACGCATTGCAGTGGGTGGTGCTGTAAGCAGCACCCACCACAATACAAAATATGTATGTTGTGTATTGGCATGCACAACGTGACAGGCACCGCATGGTGCCTGACACCTTGTGTATGCTATGTTGGGGGTAACATGGGTAGCCCCCAAGTGCAGCCCCCCAAACCCTCACCCCCCAGGGGGCCTGCAACGGGCCCCCAAAGTGAACTCCGCATGCCTTTCCATGGCGGAGTCTCCGCCATGGAAAGGCCCTGAAAATGGCACATCCTAATATGGATGGCAGTGCCTGCAAGGCACCGCCACCATATAGAAGGCATTTTCCGCCCGGCCGGGAATCCGACCGGTGGAAAAGCGGCGAACGGTCTTTCCGTCCGCCGGGGTGCCCCTCGCCATGCTAATATGGCGGGGGTGAAGATGGGTTATTTGGCGGGTGGATCACCACCGCCAGGGCAGCAGTGGCTATCACCGGCCCGGCAGTGGCGATCCGCCCTCTATGCTAATAGGCCCCTAAATTACTTTTCCAACACTAAAACCAACAAAACTCACAGAAAGTGCTGGATAATAAAACATAATAAATTACTATTCCAACTCCAAAACTAAAAAAACTCAAAGAATGTGCTGGATAATAAAATATAATAAATGACTATTACAACTCCAAATTTACAATCAATAACATTTTTTTTAGCAAATTTATCTTTATAATACATTTTTTAATTACAAAATGTATACTATTTTTCCACAAATTAATGTTTTAGTAAATAAATTACAAAAATAAAGAGAAATGTACTCAAACATAAATATAACCTCAATATTTAAAACAAAATGAAACTTAACATTTCCAATTAAATTTTGTATTTTTATTTTCCTTTTCTACTTTTAATAAAAAAATATTTTTATACAACATTAAAAAACTACTCCCTACCCTTATCCCCTATGAAATCAACATCACACTACAAAATTCTCTCCAAAAATTCAAAATATTTGTTAACATTTACTAATAATATTTTCAAATTACTCCCCACCTTAATTCACTATAAACACAACAATCCACTACAAAAACTTTACAGATTTTTAAAAATATTTTTATTTCAACTAAAAAAATTAAAGACTCCACATACATATCCCCTATAAATACAACATGCCACAAATAAATATTTAAAATATTTAAAAAATATTTTTAAAATGCCTATTTTTTTTTAAATGACTCCCCACCCATATCCCCTATAAGCCCAATATCCCACTCCTAAAATTTAACTAAAAAGTAAAAAATATTTAAATTTGAATCCTACATTTTTAAATTACTCCCCACCCTTATCTGCTATAAACCCAACATCCTGCTCCTAAAATTCAACAAAAATGTAAAAAATATTTAAATTGTTATTCTAAATTTTTAAATTACTACACACCCTTATCCCCTATAAACCCAACATCCCGCTCCTAAAACTTAATTAATAAAAACACATAACATATATTTTTAATCTATAAAACATATAGGGGCTTATTAGGATGGCGGGCAGACCTAAGTCCGCCCACCATCCTTGCGGTGTTGGGATCGGCCTCCAGAGATGCAGCGGTCCCGCACCGCGAATTAGGATGCGACCGCCACCCTGGTGATCGCATTCCACAGTTTGACATTGCGGCGGGTGCTGCTTACAGCAGCACTCGCCACAATTCTAAATTGCCATGTTGTGCATTTCCATGCACAACGTGGCAGACACCATGCGGTGCCTGCCACCTTGTGCATGGAAATGGAGGGTGGTACCATGGATACCCCCCAAGTGCACCCCCATCCCCACTAAACTCCCAGGGGCCCGCATCAGGCCCCATAGCAGATCCCCGCCAGCCTTTCCATGGCAGCGATGCCGCCATGGAACGGCCTTTAAATCCCAGCATCCAAATATGGATGGCGGTGCGTGCTAGGCACCGCCACCATATTGTGGCCCAAGTCTGCCTGGCCAGCAATCGGAACGATTGCCGACTGGCGGAAAAGCGGCGGACACACTTTGGTGCCGATTACGATCCGGTAAAAACCGGGTACGAACCGTCGGTCGGAGCGTTTTCCCCGTCCGACTCGTACCCGGTCGTAAAACTTTACAAACATGGAATTACGATTCGCACGGAAACACCATTTCCGTACGAATCATAAAAAACACCGACCGACGAAAATATACATACGAATGTGAGCCGGGAATGCTGCGACGTGACGTCGGGACGCTTTCAGGCAGCGTTTCACGACCCAGGAATTACGATTCGAACCGACAGCAGTCCGGACGGCAATATTTTCACGGCACCCAAAAAGTGCCGCAAAAGCGAAGTACGGCGCGAATCGACCAGAGTAGGTGGCCCGGTACGCGCCGACCCCCCCCAGCCCCCGTAGGTACGCGCCGACCCCCCCCCAGCCCCCGTAGGTACGCGCCGACCCCCCCCAGCCCCCGTAGGTACGCGCCGACCCCCCCCCCAGCCCCCGTAGGTATGCGCCGACCCCCCCAGCCCCCGTAGGTATGTGCCGACCCCCCCCCAGCCCCCGTAGGTACGCGCCGACCCCCCCAGCCCCCGTAGGTACGCGCCGACTCCCCCCCCAGCCCCCGTAGGTACGCGCCGACCCCCCCCATCCCCCGTAGGTACGCGCCGACCCCCCCTGTATGTACACCCGTACAGGGGGGGTACGACTCGAACGTACAGGGGGGGTATGACTCGAACGTACACGGGTGGGGGTACGACTCGAACGTACAGGGGGGGTTCGACTCGAACGTACAGGGGGGTACGACTCGAACGTACAGGGGGGGTACGACTCGAACATACACGGGTGGGGGTACGACTCGAACGTACAGGGGGGGTTCAACTCGAACGTACAGGGGGGGTATGACTCGAACGTACAGGGGGGGTACGACTCGAACGTACACGGGTGGGGGTACGACTCGAACGTACACGGGTGGGGGTACGACTCGAACGTACACGGGTGGGGGTACGACTCGAACGTACAGGGGGGGTACGACTCGAACGTACAGGGGGGTACGACTCGAACGTACACGGGTGGGGGTACGACTCGAACGTACAGGGGGGGTTCGACTCGAACGTACAGGGGGGGTACGACTCGAACGTACAGGGGGGGTACGACTCGAACGTACACGGGTGGGGGTACGACTCGAACGTACAGGGGGGGTTCGACTCGAACGTACAGGGGGGTACGACTCAAACGTACAGGGGGGGTACGACTCGAACGTACACGGGTGGGGGTACGACTCGAACGTACAGGGGGGGTTCAACTCGAACGTACAGGGGGGGTATGACTCGAACGTACAGGGGGGGTACGACTCGAACGTACACGGGTGGGGGTACGACTCGAACGTACACGGGTGGGGGTATGACTTGAACGTACAGGGGGGGTTCGACACGTACATGGGTGTACATACAGGGGGGTTCGGCGCGTACCTACGGGGGCTGGGGGGGGTCGGCGCGTACCTACGGGGGCTGGGGGGGGGGTCGGCGCGTACCTACGGGGGCTGGGGGGGGTCGGCGCGTACCTACGGGGGCTGGGGGGGGGTCGGCGCGTACCTACGGGGGCTGGGGGGGGTCGGCGCGTATGCGGGCACGTCTCCATGGTTGCTATGGGAGTTCGGTGCGGACGGTGATTTTTCCATCCGGTTGTAACCTCGGACGCACGGGATGGATCGTGATTCCTTGGTCGGACTTCACCTTTCACGTTTGTACGGTAAATCGTACGAGGACGTGTCGTACACATTTTCCGACCCGAGGACGTGTGGGGAATGATTCCCAATGCGGTTCGTATGGACTTTTTACCATGCGAATCGTGATTGCCAGTTCGTACGGCACTTGTACGATTCATACGGTAAAAAGACCGGATACAAGTCGCACGGGGATATTTTTTACCGGATCGTGATCGGCACCTGTGAGTCCGCCGGGGTACCCTCACCATTGATATTCTTGACTCGATGTTAATGCAATTCGATATTTCCACGTCAATATTCTGTCTCTGCACCCCTAACTACTAGGTAGATCCAATCGGAAAAAGTGAGAAAGAGAGGTTGTTGATTTTAACTACTGCAATAGTCAATGCATCTCATAGACAAATCATCACAGATGATGCTAAAGCATTGTAAATGGTTGTGTCACCCCCCTTTGACTACAGAAATTGATAGATGTAGATTCATATGGAAAAGAAAATATACAAATTCCATAAATTAGTTCCAAAACGTACAAAAAAGAATTGCAGAAGTAACTAAAAAGAATGAATTAGACCCATAGGGCATCATTAGGATGGCGGGCGGACTTTGTCCGCGCGCCATCCTGACGGAAAACGGGACCGCCCGCCATGTGTGCAGCGGTCCCGTGGGGGAGATTAGGATGCGTCCGCCACACTTTCTTGAAGGACCAATTGTTTCTCTAAAATAGTAAGTACCCTAGGTCCTTCTCAGCCTATGGGTTTCCCCTTGTTTGAATTAATATAGTAAGAACAATCGCTGGATTGTAAGGGATGCTCTCTCTATTCCCCTCAAATTGAGTGGTCCCTTCCTGCTCCTTTCTTTTCTTTACTTAACTCAATTTAACCTTTACCATATACATAATATGTCAGACCATGCACCTTTATATTCAGATGAATATATTAATAAGATCTGCGAAGGGCCTTCGTTATTCACAGACCCCATTGATAACCCTGCCAGCTCAAATACTTCTCTTTCAGAACAACTAGAGAAGTGTAAGAAGAAACAGATCCGTCTCCAACTCATGGTCCGGATGTTAATGGAATACCTTAAAGCCAACATAATCCCTGTAGGTCTCCAGGTTAGGAACATTCATGGTATCTTTACCGATAATCCAAAATACATTAACAACTTTAGTTACATCGGCACAACGTGCTCCAGACATTGGTTAGTCTTGGGCATTGATATAGCAACAGAAACATTGGTAACACTTAATGAGGAGTTATTAGATATTGAGAAGCAGATTAAGGAATCTAACTCTATTACTGAAAGCAAAAAATTGATTGACCTAGTACAGAAAACAGTAGATGATTTCCAGAGAATCGAACAAAATAAGAAGTCCATGAAAGTGAAAAAGGACATTAAAGCATATTCTGTTGAGCGTACTTATCCCTATCTGCAAAAAGATTTCTACACCAATAGGGCATACACGAATCCCCAAAACAGTAGACCCTGGGGACGTTTTAATAAACGTAATACCTTGGTTGGCTTTTCGGATACCTCAGTGGAATCTTCTGATAACTCAGACTCTGGTGAAGTACCTAGTACTTCTTCCCATAACCAGAATTTTTTAGGGAGAGGCCCTACAGAACAACCAAAACGGGGCCGCGTCAAAAGAGCACAACGATGGTACAATCCGCCAGGGGAACGCCAGACCAGACAGAAATGTTACCAGTGGTAAACTCTGTCGCTAATACCACTCTCGAATTAAGCACCATTCCCATCTTCAATTTATCATCACATAACTTAGCCGATTCTGAATTATCTTTACTCAGCAAAGGGCTCTCTTTCGTCCCCACTACTCACCCAAATTTCCTGGAATTACATGCTGAATTACTCAGATTTTTTAGACGCCTTCGTCTTCATGCCTATTTTTTGAATAACCCTACACCCAATTCCAACTCAAATACACCCTTTCGCCCTCCCTCTACCTTTTCCCCCACGGCAAACATGTTACCGGGGGAAATTACCACTTTTGAAAAAATGGTCCTGAAAGACCTTAATGCACTTAAAGATAAAAAACAATTCATTCCATATAACATAACTCTCCAAGAAAAGAAGGCCATTGAAACCTTGAAGAATAACATCTCTATAATCATCAAAGCAGCAGACAAGGGTGGTGGCATTGTTTTACAAGAGTTAGACTCCTACAAAATGGAGATAACTCGTCAGCTCCAAAATACAGACCACTACTGCAGGCTTCCTAGGGATCCCACAAAAGAATTACAAGGTCTTATACTTCATGTCACTACTGAAGCCAAAGATGCCGGCTATCTTAGCCAAAAGGAATTTCAGTTCCTCAATGTAAAATCACCTAGACTACCGGTTATCTACACATTACCCAAAATCCATAAACATCAGACAATTCCTCCCGGCCGCCCAATAGTTTCTGGCTGCGGCTCGATACTAGAACCATTAGGCCAGTATGTCAATTTTTTCATTAAGGATTTTGTACCAAACACTCAGTGCTACATCAGGGATAGCATGGACATGATTAATATGGTTGAACATCATCCATTTAACACCAATGACGAATTGCTCTGCACCTTGGATGTGGAATCACTTTATACAAATATTCCACAATTTTTTGCACTCAAAGTGGTTCAACAGACCCTTGACTCAAGACCCAGACCACATGCAGTCCCCACAATATTTCTTTTGAAATTACTTGAATTGTGTCTGACCAGGAACTTCTTTAGCTTCAACGATGGTTTCTTCGAACAGGTGAAAGGCACCTTGATGGGCGCAATTTTTGCCCCAAATTTTGCCATCCTCTGTATGGATTCTTTGGAAAGCACCATCATTTTGACACCCACCAACCCCTTCTACTCGGGGGTTCAGTTATGGCGTCGTTACATCAATGACATTTTTATAATCTGGCATGATAATGAGGACACAAATCTGCATTGGCTTAATAACAATTGCCTTGGTCTTCAATTTACACTTTCCACTGATTCCTCTGCCATCCCGTTTCTTGACCTGGTCATATATCATTCTAATGGTGAACTCCACACCAAACTATACAGAAAACCTACTGAACGCAACAAACTTTTGAGATATGAAATTAATCACCCCAGGGCTCTGAGGGATTCTGTACCTTACTCTCAATTTTTGCGAATTAGACGCAATTGTCTTTCTAAAGACGACTACTTCTTAGAAGCATCTGTTCTCTCAGAGGAATTAAAAACCCGTGGCTGCCCTAAGCGTCTAGTACGAAATTCCCTGAAACGCGCCTGGTATTGCCCAAGAGAAGTCTTGTTATCACCCAAACCTAAAAAAGACTTGAATAGAATAGTCTGCGTAACCACCTTTTCTGTAATCTCTAACTCCATTCGCAAATCTATTCTTAAACACTGGCCCACATTGAACGTTGGTACACTTGACCTTGAACGTCCACTGTTTGCTTTCCGTAAGAACCGCAACTTGAAAGACCATCTAGTGAGAGCAGCCATTCCTAAACCAGCACCCCCACGCACACTCAGTGCACATTGGGGTTTTTCACCTCTGGTCGGTCACACTAAGGTGCCGATCACGATCCTGTAAAAACCGGGTACGAACCGTCGGACGGAGCATATTCTCCGTCCGACGCGTTCCCGGTCGTCAAAATATACAACCATGGAATTACGATTCGCACGGAAACACCATTTCCGTACGAATCGTACAAAACCCCGACCGACCAAAATAAACGTACAAATGCGATCCGGGAAAGCGCCGACGTGACGTCGGGACGCACGCAGCCTGCCATTCACGAACCAGGAATTACGATTCGCACCGACGTCATCCCGCACGGTGAATATTTTCCGGCTGCCAAAAACTGCCGGGAAATCAGGACGACGCGAACAAGGAGCACCGGTACGCGACGGACAGACAGGACGACGCGAACAAGGAGTACCCGTACGCGACGGACAGACATGGACCCGAACCTACGTGTCATCCCGGCCCTCATAGCAGTCGACCTCCTCTACAGGTTACGACGCAGACGCCGCAGAAGGTCAGAACAACTAAGGGAGGGGGGAAAGGGGGGGGGGTGGCAGGACCAGGGCAGGCCACAAAACCCCCACCAAAGTCACACAGCACACATGCCCTGGACATACCTGACCCTCAGGCCCTGGTTACTACGAGGGGGTGGGGGCGTGTCCAGCTAAGCCAGCGACCGCCACAACGGAAGTTCTTGACGACGCGAACCGGCAACACAACCAGACAGGTACGTCCCGTACCCACGCCTTAAGAGCGTGGGTATAAGTCGTACCACGCCCACACCTACGTCACCCCAACAATGGCGGGACGGCTCGTACCCACGTGCCAAAGGCCTGGGTACGGCCCGCACAAGCATCACATAGCGTGGGGACGGATATGTACGGACCGTACCCCCACCCCGTATGCATGGAGCGTACCCCCAACCCCAACAGTGTAAGTACGACACGTACCCCCACCCGCGTATGCAAGGAGCGTAACCCCCACCCCAACAGTGTAAGTACGACACGTACCCCCACCCGCGTATGCAAGGAGCGTACCCCCATGCCAACAGTGTACGTACGACACGTCCCCCCACCCGCGTATGCAAGGAGCGTACCCCCCATGCCAACAGTGGAAGTACAACACGTACCCCCACCGCGTACGTATGGAGCGTACCCCCCACCCCAACAGTGTAAGTACGACACGTACCCCCACCCGCGTATGCAAGGAGCGTACCCCCCATGCCAACAGTGTACGTACGACACGTCCCCCACCCGCGTACGTATGGAGCGTACCCCCACCCCAACAGTGTAAGTACGACCCGTACCCTCACCCACGGACATATGGAGCGTAACCCCCACCCCAACAGTGTAAGTACAACCCGTACACTCACCCGCGGATATATGGAGCGTACCCCCACCCCAACAGTGTAAGTACGACCCGTACCCCCACCCGCGTACGTATGGAGCGTACCTCCACCCCAACAGTGTAAGTACGACCCGTACCCTCCCCCGTGGACGTATGGAGCGTACCCCCCACCCCAACAGTGTAAGTACGACACGTACCCTCACCCGCGGACGTATGGAGCGTACCTCCACCCCAACAGTGTAAGTACGACCCGTACCCTCACCCGCGGACGTATGTAGCGTACCCCCCACCCCAACAGTGTAAGTACGACCCGTACCCCCACCCGCATACGTATGGAGCGTACCTCCACCCCAACAGTGTAAGTATGACCCGTACCCTCACCCGCGGACGTATGGAGCATACCCCCCACCCCAACAGTGTAAGTACGACCCATACCCTCAACCGCGGACGTATGGAGCGTACCCCCCACCCCAACAGTGTAAGTACGACCCGTACCCCCACCCGCGTACGTATGGAGCGTACCTCCACCCCAACAGTGTAAGTACGACCCGTACCCTCACCCGCGGATGTATGGAGCGTACCCCCCACCCCAACAGTGTAAGTACGACCCGTACCCTCACCCGCGGACGTATGGAGCGTACCCCCCACCCCAACAGTGTAAGTACGACCCGTACCCCCATGGAGCGAACCCACACACGTGTATGGACTAAGCGTACATATTGTTAAATAGGAGGGGTGTGTGCCTATCACTCCCAGCAGTGCCCAGAGACAGGAGGGGTGTGTGCAGAGGCCTCCCAGCAGTGCCCAGAGGCAGGAGGGGTGTGTGCAGAGTCCTCCCAGCAGTGCCCAGAGTCAGGAGGGGTGTGTGCCTATCACTCCCAGCAGTGCCCAGAGACAGGAGGGGTGTGTGCCTATCACTCCCAGCAGTGCCCAGAGTCAGGAGGGGTGTGTGCAGAGTCCTCCCAGCAGTGCCCAGAGACAGGAGGCGTGTGTGCAGAGTCCTCCCAGCAGTGCCCAGAGTCAGGAGGGGTGTGTGCCTATCACTCCCAGCAGTGCCCAGAGGCAGGAGGGGTGTGTGCAGAGTCCTCCCAGCAGTGCCCAGAGACAGGAGGGGTGTGTGCCTATCACTCCCAGCAGTGCCCAGAGGCAGGAGGGGTGTGTGCAGAGTCCTCCCAGCAGTGCCCAGAGTCAGGAGGGGTGTGTGCCATCACTCCCAGCAGTGCCCAGAGGCAGGAGGGGTGTGTGCCTATCACTCCCAGCAGTGCCCAGAGTCAGGAGGGGTGTGTGCAGAGTCCTCCCAGCAGTGCCCAGAGACAGGAGGGGTGTGTGCAGAGTCCTCCCAGCAGTGCCCAGAGTCAGGAGGGGTGTGTGCCTATCACTCCCAGCAGTGCCCAGAGACAGGAGGGGTGTGTGCCTATCACTCCCAGCAGTGCCCAGAGTCAGGAGGGGTGTGTGCAGAGTCCTCCCAGCAGTGCCCAGAGACAGGAGGGGTGTGTGCAGAGTCCTCCCAGCAGTGCCCAGAGACAGGAGGGGTGTGTGCAGAGGCCTCCCAGCAGTGCCCAGAGTCAGGAGGGGTGTGAGCAGCAGAGTCCTCCCAGCAGTGCCCAGAGACAGGAGGGGTGTGTGCCTATCACTCCCAGCAGTGCCCAGAGGCAGGAGGGGTGTGTGCAGAGTCCTCCCAGCAGTGCCCAGAGACAGGAGGGGTGTGTGCAGAGTCCTCCCACCAGTGCCCAGAGTCAGGAGGGGTGTGTGCCTATCACTCCCAGCAGTGCCCAGAGGCAGGAGGGGTGTGTGCAGAGTCCTCCCAGCAGTGCCCAGAGACAGGAGGGGTGTGTGCAGAGTCCTCCCAGCAGTGCCCAGAGTCAGGAGGGGTGTGTGCCTATCACTCCCAGCAGTGCCCAGAGGCAGGAGGGGTGTGTGCAGAGTCCTCCCAGCAGTGCCCAGAGTCAGGAGGGGTGTGTGCCTATCACTCCCAGCAGTGCCCAGAGACAGGAGGGGTGTGTGCCTATCACTCCCAGCAGTGCCCAGAGTCAGGAGGGGTGTGTGCAGAGTCCTCCCAGCAGTGCCCAGAGACAGGAGGGGTGTGTGCAGAGTCCTCCCAGCAGTGCCCAGAGACAGGAGGGGTGTGTGCAGAGGCCTCCCAGCAGTGCCCAGAGTCAGGAGGGGTGTGTGCAGAGTCCTCCCAGCAGTGCCCAGAGACAGGAGGGGTGTCTGCAGAGTCCTCCCAGCAGTGCCCAGAGTCAGGAGGGGTGTGTGCCTATCACTCCCAGCAGTGCCCAGAGGCAGGAGGGGTGTGTGCAGAGTCCTCCCAGCAGTGCCCAGAGACAGGAGGGGTGTGTGCCTATCACTCCCAGCAGTGCCCAGAGGCAGGAGGGGTGTGTGCAGAGTCCTCCCAGCAGTGCCCAGAGTCAGGAGGGGTGTGTGCCATCACTCCCAGCAGTGCCCAGAGCCAGGAGGGGTGTGTGCCTATCACTCCCAGCAGTGCCCAGAGTCAGGAGGGGTGTGTGCAGAGTCCTCCCAGCAGTGCCCAGAGACAGGAGGGGTGTGTGCAGAGTCCTCCCAGCAGTGCCCAGAGTCAGGAGGGGTGTGTGCCTATCACTCCCAGCAGTGCCCAGAGACAGGAGGGGTGTGTGCCTATCACTCCCAGCAGTGCCCAGAGTCAGGAGGGGTGTGTGCAGAGTCCTCCCAGCAGTGCCCAGAGACAGGAGGGGTGTGTGCAGAGTCCTCCCAGCAGTGCCCAGAGACAGGAGGGGTGTGTGCAGAGGCCTCCCAGCAGTGCCCAGAGTCAGGAGGGGTGTGTGCAGAGTCCTCCCAGCAGTGCCCAGAGACAGGAGGGGTGGGTGCAGAGTCCTCCCAGCAGGGCCCAGAGTCAGGAGGGGTGTGTGCCTATCACTCCCAGCAGTGCCCAGCGGCAGGAGGGGTGTGTGCCTAACACTCACAGCAGTGCCCATGAAATGCAAAGGGTGGAGTAGCCACAGATACCATGCCCACAAATTTTAGTCAGGTGCACAAAGACCCTGCAGTACATGTACCACATGTGTGCGAGGCTGGGAGTATACGCATGCATAGCGCAGAAAAGAAAACATGTACACATGAAGTCATGTCAATAGTCCACATACACAAGTACAATGACTACCAAGAATGCCACGAATGATGCAGGTGGAGACATAGCTCAGCATGCATGTGCAAAGTAGAAGGAGTCCGTCACACACCCAGCTAATGTACACACAGCTCTGCGCTAAATATTGGGAACACCCTGCAGGGAAGATGTCAGGGTACACAGAGGAAGGAATACACCTTTGGACAATTTCACCATGCAGCAACTGCTTACATGAACACAGAAACCTAGCTAACACCGTGTGATGGCACACAGATCCCAGGGTCCCCCCTATGACCAGCACACTACTACATTTCCCACACAACCAACACATGATCACCACCCAAAATCATGTAGCAGCCCCACCAACAGCAATATCAGAAAAGCAGTAGTGTTCAAAGGAAACAAAAATGGCTTTAATCAGCATTATCCAAAATTGTATGTTCGTAGAAAGTTCAATATTTACAAAGCCCATTGGGCAGTCCAGAAGTCACAGCTGGATGGGGGACACAGTGGGATGCGTGTCCCCTAGCTTGCCTGCACAGTTACATTCCGTCGTCTTCCACAGGGGTGAGGGCATCATGTGGGGGGGAAGAAACAGGCACCGCAGGGACAGGAGGGTGAAGGGTAGGCGTCGTGGGTGCAGGGATGGAGGACTCCACCACAGGGGGTGGGGCAGGGCCAAAGGTGGAGGCCAGGAGCTCGCTGCACACCTTAGCCAGGTCCGCCAGGGAATCCCCTGCACCCGAAGGAACCACAGGCCCCAAGGAGGGGGGGGGGTCAGAGGGATGGGTCGCAGCGCCACTGGGGGAGGGTGTAGACAGGGGAGGGGAATCAACCACCCTGACCGAGGACTTCCTTGACCGCTTGCGTGGTGGCGTCACTGTGGGGCTCAGGGACAGAGCGGCCATGAAGGAGTCTTTGGGGGAGATGTGGCCAGGAGAGCTGAGGGGAGGGGATTTGGAGGGAGTGGATTGGGTGGAATGCAGACTCCCACTCTGGCTGCGTGCCACACGTTTGCCCCCCAACCCAGTGGGTGTGCCTACTTCACCCTGTGTGTGCGTGTCAGGAGGTGTGCGGTGGACCTTCCCTGCTGGTGTGGTGCCTGTGTGTGTTGTGGTGGGTGCATGCTGACGTCTGGGTGTACGTGGGACAGGCATGGGAGTGGGAAGTGTGGATGGGGCAGGGGTAGGGGGTGGGACGTAGCGCTGCAGGAGACCCACTGCTGCAGTCAGTGTCGAGTCTATCGACCTCAGCAAGCTGCGTTGGTCAGCCTGCGTTGAATGAATGCCCTCCAAGTATGCCTCCATGTTGTGCAGCACTTGGCTGTGGCCATGGAGGACATTAAGGATCGCAGCCTGACCAACCTGCAACTGCCGCTGGATGTCCACAGACTCGGCATTGGCGGCAGCAGTGGAGACAGGGGCAGGGGGTGCGGTGCCTGGCAGGAAGGAGACATGTGGTGACCGAGCACGTTGGGAAGGGACACGAGCAAGTGGGAGGCGGCTGATGGCAATGGAGGGGGCGGGGCGAGATGTAGTGCCGCTGTCAGCTGCTGGTGCAGCCGCCGCCCACTCGGAGAGATCATCCTGGGACCCGTCAGCTTCATACTCTGTTGTGCCAGTCGACAGGTCCCCGGCTTCACTCTCCTCCACCTCAGTCCCACTTGATGTGCCAGCCCCGATGTCACCACTGGCACTGGTGCTCGGTCCCTCTGCCCATGTCTCCCTTCGTGTCCCCCGACGATGCTGTGGGCAGGGTGAAGAGACAGAAATTAATCATACACCTGTACACATATGTCACATGAGTCCAATCTACATAGGTCACAGTGCATAGCCTGAAACAAAAGAAGAGTCACATCTACAAAACAAGGTACATATGTAGGGCATGCAAGACACAGTTGTTTGACCCACCATGCCACCGAAAAACTATGGAGAGCATGACACAATAGCAAATGAGATGGAGTGGAATTTTGACTGAGGAGCAAGGCCCTGGGGACAATCCAGCACTGCATCTGCACCACACAGCGTGGCAGGAAATAGGGATGAGCATGGACCATATCCAGGAACAAGAGGCACATGCAGCATAGGTTATACTGAAAACATGCCCACCATGACTGGCCCACTGCACCTTGAGTGCATGTCCAGACAAACATCACACACTGGCCAGTCCTAGCAAGGAGATATCAGGTTGTGTCATGAAGGTCATGCCCGCACCACCCACCCCCTACATGAGACACAGGAAGCACTTACATCCCTTAGGCTGGGTGAAATACACATGGGATGCAACAATTCAAGGTTGCACACAAAATACCCAAGGTGCGCCTGTCCAAATATTCATGTACAAATGGGCATCATCAGATGATTGTAACAAGACACACAGGCAATGTCCACCGTGAGTATGAACAAGGAAAATCAGGTCAGTCTGTACAGTGGACACTTGTACTACATTTCACGTCAAAATACATTTGGCCAGGGGGCAATGGCACAGAGCACAACCTATGCTGTAGACACAGAGATTGTCAACATATTCGGATTACACACATGATACCTAGGAAAATATGCCCCTGGGGACAGTAGTGGCCACACAACTCCATGCTCCTGAATGGGAATGACTACAACACCCGCTACCATTCCCGCACTATGCGTACCGCACACTCATGCACATCATGTCACAGGCCACCACATAGGACATGCGTGCTGTAAGGCCTCACACTTGAGAGACTAACTCCCATGTCTGGACTCAGCATTAGTGCCAACTGACATGGAACCCACAAGACCAGAACTGGACAGGGCACAGGCAAGGTCCCAAAACCTGTTACACACCACCCCCACACATGATGCTGCAGGCATTGTACACGTGGAGAAGGTGCCAGGCTACATAACCTTGTGACGGAGTGACTACACACAAACCAGGGAACACATTGCAAGGAGGGGAAGGGAGGCAGGAGAGCACTGCAATACTGTGGGTAACAGGATCTGCACAGCACCATTAAACCCTGGCAGTGCATCCATGGAACAGTGCACTTACAAATGCTGGTGAAACACAACAAACACACATGTACCTACCCCCTTCCTGCTGCTGCATCTCCTGTAAGCGCCTGTCCAAGTCTGGAAAGACCACCGCCAGCACACGCTTGTGGATGTGGGAGAGACGGCGGCGCCCGCGGTTCTTATGGCTCTCAGGTGAGTCCCCCAGCAGGACCCGTGCGATCCTCCGCATCCAGCACCGGATATCCTGCCAGCGTTTCCTCACCTGGGACAGGCGCCGCTTCCGACCATCCGCACTCCTCACGGCACTGACGGCGGTCAGCCAGATCTGCTCCTTGGCAGAGGCGCCTACCTGTGAGGATGAACAAGTGACACTACATCAATACACCTGCAACATGTCACAGAGACACATAGCTGGTTACAACAAGGCATGTCATGCAGCCAACGCATTGCACCTTTGCCATAGGGACATACTCCTCTGGGGAAGGGCAAAAGCAGTACGTGCCAGTGAAAGCACACAGGTGGAATGAGGGCAAAGACACAATCAATCATCAAGGCTCACACTGTGCATCACACCCACCCCTCCTGTCTCTGGGCACTGCTGGGAGTGATAGGCACCCACCCCTCCTGTCTCTGGGCACTGCTGGGAGGACTCTGCACACACCCCTCCTGTCTCTGGGCACTGCTGGGAGGACTCTGCACACACCCCTCCTGTCTCTGGGCACTGCTGGGAGGACTCTGCACCCACCCCTCCAGTCTCTGGGCACTGCTGGGAGGACTCTGCACACACACCTCCTGTCTCTGGGCACTGCTGGGAGGACTCTGCACACACACCTCCTGACTCTGGGCACTGCTGGGAGTGATAGGCACACACCCCTCCTGTCTCTGGGCACTGCTGGGAGTGATAGGCACCCACCCCTCCTGTCTCTGGGCACTGCTGGGAGTGATAGGCACCCACCCCTCCTGTCTCTGGGTACTGCTGGGAGGACTCTGCACCCACCCCTCCTGTCTCTGGGCACTGCTGGGAGACATCAGGCATTCCCCCCCCCTGGGACCCCCCCTACAGTACATAGCATGTGTGTCACACCTGGACACAATGGCAGAAGTCACAGTCACAAAAAAAGGGACACAGTCTGTGCTAGTAGCTCTGCACTCACCTGATACCCTGATCGCCCATACAGCATGGGGTACTGTGGGAGGATCACATCCAGCAATGCCACGTTCTCCTCCAGGGTGAATGGCTGTGACCTCTCCACAGACCTTGACATGGTTCCAGGGAATCAGGAGCAGAAGCAGTGTGGTAGAATCGAAATATGTGCAGGCAAGTGCTCCCTCATGGGACCTGGCTGCCTTATATCTGCCTTGCTGGCCTGTTTCATGCACAGGAGTACAGAGTGATTGGTCACTCACCTTTGCATCCTATGTTTCCTCCAATCCCTTCAAACCTAGCACAGTCAGTGGGTTCTTATTGTGTTTTTTTCTTCAGCATGATGTCAACCCCACAAACACATTGCAACAAAGTAGATTCATTCCAACTGACTTCTGCTGTGCACCTTCCAGAACAAATTCAAACTTAAAACTTGGTCTCCATGACAACCAGCATGCATGTAGGCCTTAATACTTGTCCCTCATGTGTCCCCTATGTAAAATTGAGCTTCACCCACAGGTACGGTGCGTTCCGGGCCCCTAGGGCACCCCAAAGGCATAGCAACGGCCCGTACACGCGTGCGTACGTTCACTATCACCATGGGTGTCCTCGCGTATGCGTACTCGTACTGGTACGGCCCGTACACACGCCTGTACATTCACTATCACTACGAGTACGCATACGCGAGGACACCCATGGTGATAGTGAACGTACAGGCGTGTGTACGGGCCGTACCACTATGGGTGTTCTCGCGTATGCGTACTCGTAGTGATAGTGAACGTACAGGCGTGTGTACGGGCCGTACCAGTACGAGTACGCATACGCGAGGACACCCATGGTGCTAGTGAACGTACAGGCGTGTGTACGGGCCGTACCACTATGGGTGTTCTCGCGTATGCGTACTCGTAGTGATAGTGAACGTACAGGCGTGTGTACGGGCCGTACACGTACGAGTACGCATACGCGAGGACACCCATGGTGATAGTGAACGTACAGGCGTGTGTACGGGCCGTACCACTATGGGTGTTCTCGCGTATGCGTACTCGTAGTGATAGTGAACGTACAGGCGTGTGTACGGGCCGTACCAGTACGAGTACGCATACGCGAGGACACCCATGGTGTTAGTGAACGTACAGGCGTGTGTACGGCCATACCACTATGGGTGTTCTCGCGTATGCGTACTCGTAGTGATAGTGAACGTACAGGCGTGTGTACGGGCCGTACCACTATGGGTGTTCTCGCGTATGCGTACTTACTGACCGTACACATGCCTGTACGCTCACCATCACTATGGGTACACATACGGCAGCACTCCCATAGTGATATGGGAACGTACACAGGCCCTCTTAGCAGCAGTACGGTGGTTTTCACACATCACAGTGGTGACAGGCAGCACACAGGAAGGAATAGGGCGGACATACTTGTCCATGGATGGACATCAAGGCATTGTCTGGGTAGTACTACATGTGTGGGGCACAGGTGTGACAGGCTGTGATGTGGCACATTACTCCTGAGTCGAGAAGGCACCAGATGTATGATGAGATGTGTACAGATGTAATGTGTGATGGTGCAATGTGTGCCAGGCATGCCCTTGACTCCTTTGACATGTGTGCATGTCGTACTGCACACTTGGGATGAGCGACACTGGCATGGCACGGACACCAACACACGGAAGTGTCCCCTGATGCCCGGTACAGGGGTTACCACACCTGACTTGTCACTACCCACGGTGCACGATGTGACTATGTCATGTATGTGTGGGGGTTTCCCATTAGGTTGATGTTGGAGCACCCTCAAAAGCTGCAGCTGTTGCAGCAACCAACATGTGTCTGTGTGTAGATTAACATTGCACACTGTTCCGCACACCATGCCACATGTGGTATCGGATGTGAGGTGCGTATGTATGCATGGGACACGGAGTAGCGTAACAAGGACAGGTCTGCATCCTCTCTATGAATGTGTGGTGAGTCATGACATGTGCACCTTCATGGCAAGGTGTGTGGGCTGTCCTAGTGTAATGTCATGTGACCTGTGGCTCTAGTGTTCCGCTACCAGTCTCTGCAATCGATATCCTACTTCTGCTGATGTGTGGGTGTATGTCACTCCTGTCTTGCGTCTGGCTGTTCACTTGCACTGGGACACAGCTAATCCCATGGCATGGCATGTGGAGGTTCTCAATCTCCGTGTGTAGCTGGGTCTTGGTAGGAGTGTCACCTGCCAGCCATACGTGTCCAGGGCATGTGGCACATACCTGACTCCGTATGTAGCATATGTGTATAGACAGATTAACATGTGCTCAGTACAAAATAATTGTTGTTGTGGTGCACTCACTCTTCCTTGTCACTTCCAAATTACTGCAAAGCGCCGCCTCTTCCCCGACCAATTCCGGACTTGGCTGCCATGCGGGAAAATGACTGTATCCGGTGCTACCGCTTCCCCCAACGGTTGATTCTGGATTTGACGGCGAGACTGGCACCACACCTGCAACCGCTGCACAGGTATCCTACGGCACTGACACCCAAGCTGAAGGTAATGGCAGCCCTACATTTTCTAGCCACGGGTACCTTTCAAAATACCATAGCTCATGTTGGTGGCATGTCCCAGAGCATGTTCTGCCGTGTGCTGCATGATTTCTTAGAGGCCATGTTGATTCACCTAGATGACTTCATACATTTTCCTACCCCTGAAATGTTGACTGGGGTCAAGCGTGGATTCTATGCCCTGGGAGGGATGCCCCATGTCATTGGGTCCATAGATGGGACACATGTTGCTTTGGTACCACCACAGGCACAGGAGGTAGCGTACCGGAATCGCAAGCACTACCACTCCATCAATGCCCTTGTGGTGTGTCTGTCCAACATGGTGATTTCACATGTCTGTGCTCGTTTTCCAGGATCAGCACACGATGCCTACATCATGAGGCGTAGCAGGGTGCCTGAAATGATGACGCAGCTGCGCAACGAACGAGCATGTGTTGTTGGTGGGTACAGTCTGTCTGTCCTGTATTTTGCGTAGACTTCCAGCACGACCGCTTCTCCTGTTTTAACGATGTCCATGTGCTTTCCATGTAGGGGACGCTGGCTATCCCAACATGCCATGGCTGATCACACCTCTCCGCAACCCCATCACGCCGGCCCAGCTCCGCCACAACACCGCCCATGGCCGGACAAGGCGAGTGATAGAGAGGACGTTTGGCCTGCTGAAGAGCCGATTCAGGTGCCTACACAAGACCGGCGGCGCCCTCCCATATGCCCTGGCGAAGGTCTGCAAAATCTTCATGGTGTGCTGCATGCTGCACAACATGGCAGTTGAGAAAGCTGTGCCACTCATCCTGGATCAAGATGACGAGGACCATCCACCCGTGGAGGACGAAGGGCTTGGCAATGGGGCTAGTGATGTGGAGGATGTGGAGCCGCAAGAGGACATCCGGACTCGGCTCATACGCGACTTCTTTGCTTAGTGGTGAGTACCAGTGTCTGAGTGTGCACGCATTGGTCCCCGTGTGGCATGTGTTGTGATGTGTGTCTCCACCTGCATGTATGGCACGTGAGTCAGAGGTGTGTGTGGGTGTGTCACTGGAGTGATGGTGCCAGTGATGGTTGTATTTCCCCAGTCATAATTGTGACCTAGCATGTTGTCATCCATACATGTGTCGAGTAAATGCACATGCAAGTGGCTGTGCTTTTTGTAGCTGACTTCTTGTGTGTCTCTCTTCCCCAGGTACTTGCGCATGCCGTCTGCTGCTTGCATTGTTGTGGCACGGCTATTCCTCATGGACACGTCATCGTGTGCTGACTCAGCGTTACAGGCACGGACACGTTTGGAAGTCTCCTTAGGGTAAGGGATGCATCAGGGGTGTATTGGGTGTGGCAGTTGTTCACGATGTATGCACACTGCCCCTGTTGATGTTTGGTTCCTCTGCAGACATGTAGCATCACCATGGTACACATAACATGCAGATGGGTACACCTGAATAGATGGTCAGACTTGTTGACAGTCATCAGTGATGGGATAGTGGATTGTGATGATGGCATCAATGTGTGTAACACTGCCCTCGGACACATACGGTTTGCATTGGCTTGACATGCTGTGGGACTTCCACATCAGCGGATCAATGGTGTATGGCAGGCTCTCCGTGAGCAGCTGGGGGTGTTTAGCTGTTAGCCGACACTTGTGTGCCAGTTCCATGGCTATCACGCATTTGTGCTGCAGAAGGGGGGTGCCAGTGTTGGACCCACATGTTACTCACCATGACACGTTCATGTGTACTTAAAGTTGCCTCTGCAATCCCGAATACATGACTAATAAAGGTGTCCCTATGCCTCCAAGGTGCCTCTTCTCAGTCAATGCTGGTGTGTTGCCACGGTGCAGCCAGCATGTCTGGCATGGTTTTCCCTGATAGTGGCTATCTGTCTATGTGTCGAGTAGCAAGATGCAAGCTGTGTGTGTGGGATGAGACTGTGTATTGTGCATGATGTCCATGACTGTGTAGGTATTGTGACATGTGCCATACCCATGCATCCAACGTTGGCCAGGCCCCCATTATCTGCATCCACCGGACTCAAGCTTGCAGGACATGGTTCTGCCACCTGTCTACACATACCTGGGTGCCCCCCAGGACACTGGACATGATCCCTGACCTCTGCGCATGACTTTTGCTGTACTCAATATGTCTGTCGGCACGGTTGTGCGGCCACCCCCTCAGCTGGTTGGGCCCATCACGGGTGTGTATGGTGCTCCATGTCTGTCTTGCCTAATACACTGTGACCCGTGTGTCCTGTGCCAGACTCAGGCCCCAGGGTGTGGATGGTTGAAGTCAAAACAGAACTCAGGCATGTTTAGACTTTACAAGACACATGTAAGGTAATAATGCAACCAGCAGGCATCTTCTCTTCATGGTGTGACTTTTTATTTTTGTGTGGGGGGGGGGGGGGGTATGACATGAGGGGCTTTCCGGGTGTTTGGAATCCAAAGTTCAGTAGGGGAGTTGGTGTCCTTGCCATTTGAAATCCTCAGAGTCCATGCCACAGTCTTTGTCAACATTGGTCAGACAGTGACCAGCAAGGCCATGTGGCAGAGAATGTCTTTTGATGCTGTGCTGCTGTTGCTCCAGTGGGCCAGGTGCCAGGCCAGGTGTCCTGGGAGATGGTGCTGTAGCGCCGACCCTCACGGTCTTTTCCGTGGTCGACCCGCCCTCCTGCGGGGACCCTCAGAAGCAGGCCGTGACGATGTTTGGGATGCTCCATCGGATGTTTCCTCCTCCTCCTCCTGATCCCTCCCTGTGGGTGGTGATGTTCTACGCCTTCTGGCACAGGGAGGGTTGCCCATGTTGTCGGCCATCCGACAGAGTGTGCTGTGAATTCCCATGTACACCGTCACGAGCTCAGCCTGTCCGTCCTCCATCCTCCGTTGGTGTTGCAGTAGACAGGCATGTAGCTCCGCATGTTGCTGGGCCTGCTGAGTCTTGATCCCCTCGAGGACGGACACAACCTGGGCCATGCCCGTGGTGTCCTGCCGGTATGAGTCCAGGATGTTTCGGACATGGGAATATACCGGATCCCCAGCCAACTGGTCAGGCTGGCGCCTCCGCCGTCCTCCACTCCCACCACCCCTGCCCACTTGCACCTGGCCTGCCCTTGTGGGCACATCGGGTCTCTGGGACCCCTGAGGGGTGGCATTGGCTTTGTCGCCTGCCTCCTCCTGGGTGCCCGGGACACCGTGTCCCTCCTGGCCAGCCTGGCTGCTTTGTGGTGGTGGGGCAGGGATCCTGGGTGTCTCCTGGGATGTGGCAGGAGTGGGGGTGGTGGTTGGCCCCGTTGTACCTGACGCAGGTGCTGCAGGTGGTTGGACACCAGAGGGGCCAGGTTGGCCGGGGTCGTCCACAGAGTGGTGAGAGTCGTCGCTGCCGGTGGGATCGGCCTCCCGCAGAGCCGGGTCCTGTGAGTCTTCCCCCCCAGTGTTGGGGGGTGAACCACGAGGTTGACCTGTGTGTGAGAGAGACAATGTTAATTTTGGTCCATGCAACATCCATGTTTCATCAGTTTCAAAGTTGGAACATTTCCTCTGGGAATTTGGATCTGTCTTGCATTCCACTCACAGTGCACTTGTGCATGGGTGTGTCCCTTGGGCACAGCTTTGGCGCCTTTAACTATGTGTGGCACAGTCTTACTTGCTGCGTCAAGTGTGACTGCAGTCAGCAGTGGAGTGGGCAGGTGTGGCGAGCCGTGCATTGGCGCCTTCCGTGTTGCACTGTACGTGGGCACATGAAGTTGTTCCACACACTTATATGATGCAGGTAGCTGTGCTCGTGCACAGGTTGTGACATGGCCCTGTGTTTTGCCATGGAGGAGAGGGGGGGTGCTGGCACTGGCCACCCTTGTCTACATGCACGCAGTCCACCTGCTGACGAGCAGACATTCCCACACACCACATGGCTGATTTGCTCTCCCTGTGTCTCCCTCCCTCTCTGTCCCCCTCTCCCTCCCTCTGTGTGTCAGCCTCCTCCCTCTGTCCGTCTCCCTGTGTCTCCCTCCCTCTCTGTCCCCCTCTCCCTCCCTCTGTGTGTCGGCCTCCTCCCTCTGTCCGTCTCCCTGTGTCTCCCTCCCTCTCTGTTCCCCTCTCCCTCCCTCTGTGTGTCAGCCTCCTCGCTCTGTCCGTCTCCCTGTGTCTCCCTCCCTCTCTGTCCCCCTCTCCCTCCCTCTCTGTCCCCCTCTCCCTCCCTCTGTGTGTCACCCTCTGTCACCTCAGCCCAGCTTCCTGGGCACACACTGTTAGCAGATCTTTGAATGGCCCTTGGCTTGTTGATGTGAGTTTGTTTCTGATCTCCAGGCACCCATTGGGTGTAGTGTGTGTCTCTGCGCTGCTGCTGTGGTGGTGTGTGCTGCCACTCTTTCACAGTGTTGGCTGTTCATTAGCTGCTGTCATGTGCAAAAACGTGCCTTCACCCCCATGTGTTGATGCAAGGCGTCCGCCATTTGCTGGCGAGTCTTTCCTGTGTGGGGACACACTGTTTGTCTGGCTGTGACCTAGGCCATATGGGCAGAGGGCACTGTTGTCTGCTTCTGAGTTGCACTATGTGATTTTCTGGGCCCACCCTCCCGCCATCTGGGTTACCGTGTCATGTGTTGGTGTCTTCTGTGGCCTGTGACTTGACATTGTCCAGCTGGGTGCATGGGGCATGGTGACGGCAGTGGAATGTGCGTGTTCATGGAGTGTGGTTGAGTCATGCGATAGCTTGGGGTGGTTGCGTGCCTGTTTGTGAGTTTGGTTGTGGATGACGTTCCCCCCATGTGAGGTGCGTTGTTTGTGTACTCACCCGGGTCTCGGAGTCCTCCTAATCCTTCGACTGCCTCCACCGGCAGTATGGCCATCACTAGGCCTGGGCGGTAAATTCCGTTCCGCTCGCGGAATTTGCGGAATTTGGGTAATTTTGCGTTCTGCGGAGAACGCGAAATTGTCCAAAAATCTGCGTTCCGCGACTTCGCGTAATTTTTTGCTTGTTCGCGTTCTCAATATGCGTGTTCGCAAGATATTTCACCCCGAGCACGCAAACAGCGATCGCGAACAGGAAAAAAGTATCGCGAACAAGCAATTCCGCGTGTTCGCGGAATTTCTGCGTGTTCGCGGAGATTTCTTACCGTTTCGCGGAGATTTGCGTAACGCGATTACGCAAATTCCGCCCACCCCTAGCCATCACCCTCTCCTCCCAGGGATGGTAGTGTACGGGTCTGCGGGACGGCCCTCCTCCAGTGACGTTGGCCTGGTTGTGTTCATCCGTCATCTTGGCTCGGACCCTCCTCCGCAGATCGTACCACCTGGCTTGGCATTCCTGCTTGTTCCTTCTGGTTTCCGCAACAGCATTCACAGCATCGACGATGGTCTGCCACATGGCTGTTTTTTCTGAAATGCTGGTCTGTCTGACCAATGTTCCAAAGAGGTGTGGCTCGACTCTGAGGATTTCATCGACAAGGATCTCCAACTCTCGGTTACTGAACTTTGGATTCTTGTTAGTGGGCATGGTGAGGGGTGTGGGTGTGGATGGGGGGGTGTGTGGATGGTTGTGGGTGTGTGGGTGTGGTTGTGCAGGTGTGTGGGTGAATGTGATGAGGGGGTGTTTGTGAAGGTGGTTGTGTGAAGGTGTGCAAGTGTAAGGTGTGGTAAAGCTTCTAGTTTGGTGCTGTAGGTTGTCTGTGGGGTCTGGCAGCAGTGAGTCTGTTGCAAAGGCTCATGGTTTGTGTGTGTGGGCCCTTTTTATTGGTCCATTGGTGGGTGTGGCTGTGTTTGAAGTTTGGGTGGGTGTGTTATAAGGAGTGGTGGTGTTTGGGGCCTCTGTTTGTTTTTGGCAGTTGCAGGTCAGTGAATGTGTTGTTTTAGTGGTTGTTGGACATGTTTAGTGGCTTTGTGCCATTCGAATGGTGTATTCTTGTGTTGTTTTGGTTTGTCCTGGTTGTGTACGTGCGTTTTTAGCGTGTGTACGGGGTGTACATGGGGCATTTTGTTGTACAGTGCTGTCCTTGTGTGTGGCTTGGTACGACTCGTACATGCGGTTGTGATGTTGGGGCCTGGGGTGCGCTCCGTACTTAGGAGGTTGTGGTGGGGGTACGACTCTGACGTACACGGGTGTACATACACGGGTGGGGGTACGACACGTCCAGGGGTGTACATACACGGGGGGTACGACACGTACAGGGGTGTACATACACGGAGGGGTACGACACGTACACAGGTGTACATACAGGGGGGGGTACGACACGTACACGGGGGTACATACACGGAGGGGTACGACACGTACACGGGTGTGCATACACGGAGGGGTACGACACGTACACGGGTGTACATACACGGAGGGGTACGACACATACAGGGGTGTACATACACAGAGGGGTACGACACGTACACGGGTGTACATACAGGGGGGGTACGACACGTACACGGGGGTACATACACGGAGGGGTACGACATGTACACGGGGGCACATACACGGAGGGGTACGACACGTCCACGGGTGTACATACATGGAGGGGTATGACACGTACACAGGTGTACATACACGGAGGGGTACGACACGTACAGGGGTGTACATACACGGAGGGGTACGACACGTACACAGGTGTACATACAGGGGGGGTACGACACGTACACGGGGGTACATACACGGAGGGGTACGACACGTACAGGGGTGTACATACACGGAGGGGTACGACACGTACACGGGTGTACATACACGGAGGGGTATGACACGTACAGGGGTGTACATACACGGAGGGGTACGACATGTACAGGGGTGTACATACACGGAGGGGAACGACACGTACACGGGTGTACATACAGGGGGGGGTACGACACGTACACGGGGGTACATACACGGAGGGGTACAACACGTACACGGGTGTACATACAGGGGGGGGTACGACACGTACAGGGGTGTACATACACGGAGGGGTACGACACGTACACGGGTGTACATACATGGGGGGTACGACACGTACACGGGTGTACATACAGGGGTGGGTCCGACACGTACACGGCTGTCCATACCCGGGGGGACGACACGAACGTACACGGGTGTCAATACGGGGGAGGTACGACACGAACATACACGGGGGGGTACGACACGTACACGGGTGTACATACACAAGTGGGGGTGTACATACACGGGGGTACGACTCGAACGTACGGGGGCTGGGGGGAGTGTTGGGCACGTATGCGGGCACATGTCTCCATGGTTGCTATGGGAGTTCGGTGCGGACGGTCTTTTTTCCATACGGTTGTAACATCGGACGCACGGGATGGATCGTGATTCCTCGGTCGGACTTGACTTTTCACATTTGTACGGTAAATCGTCCGAGGACGTGTCGGACACATTTTCCGACCCGAGGACGTGTGGGGACTGATTCCCAATGCGATTCGTTTGGTCTTTTTCCCATGCGAATCGTAGTTGGCAGTTTGTACGGCACTTGTACATTTCGTACGGTAAAAAGACCGGATACGAGTCGTACGGGGAAAATTTTTACCGGATCGTGATCGGCACCTAAATGTGGTAACTGCAATATGTGTGAATGCACAATGGAAGGTAAAACTTTTTCCTTTGACAACATTGTTATTAATTCTAATGGATTTTCTAACTGTAATACTTGCAACGTAATCTATTTGATCCAATGCCCCTGCAACATGAACTACATTGGCCAGACCACTCAGAAAGTCAAAATGAGAATTGGACAACACCGAAGCAGGATTCGCTGTAATGTCATGAATGCGCCATTGGTCGAACATTTTAACCTTGTTGGCCATCGGGACGATGAAATCAAGTGGACAGTACTAAGAACTATTAAGTTACCACCAAGAGGCGCAGACTTGGCACAAATCCTAAACAAAGAGGAGCTGAAGCTCATTATTCATCTGGACACTATTCGCAAAGGTCTTAACAGAAATGAAGATTGGATGTCCTTAATCTGAGCAAATTGTATCCATTGCTTTTGACCTCAGTACTAATGGTTTGTTATCTACCTCTCTAGCCCTTCATTTAGCTTTCACTCTATACTGTTTGACTTTTGGTTTGAACAAATGCATTGGAAATTGTTGTCTCAAATTAACAATTCGCCACACTGCATGGGTTGAATACGGCATGTCCTTTAACCTTAATCATTGCTCATGGAATAGCGGATGGTCACTGACACTTTTAGCCCCTAATTAGCTCTTTCTTGTTTACTATATGGGAGAATTGTGTTAACATCTTTGCTCTTGCCCCACCCAATATGGCCGCCACCAAACCCCACCTCATACTAACCAACCTCCGCACTATGCGTCCACAATGCGTCACATCCGAGTCCCGTCACGTGGTTCAACACGTATTCCTAAACCGGGCTCCCCTGGGTTTCACTGTACCAGCGATCGTGCTAGTCACCGCCACAGAGGTGAGTCCCCCGGTTGTTCTGCACCGGTTTTTCCTAAGCAGGCTCATATCCTGTGCTTTAGTCACCCTATTCCTTAATTTCCCTAGGCAAATATCTTGGATCGCCAAGCTGCCCCCGTATGGACGCCTGCATCCTTTCCGGCGCCTTCCCCTTGCCTTGCTTTCTAATGAAGCACGTTTAATTTTACTACTATCGGTGAGTTTGCAGGTCTAACGTTAAAACTCTATCGATTACATCTCGCTAACCCCCATAGCGGATAACTTTATTAATGTTTTCCTCAGAAATCCACAACACGCCTGAATTCCAGTGGCGTCAGCTCTCCAACCGTGCCCTCACGTGGAGTTGGCTTATCACCTTTCTTGTGGAACCGCCTTGTGAATAATGTTTCCAACCTTGAAATCTGTGGTCAGTTCCTCGCCCTGCGAGGTCAGTATCATTCATTATCGTCACAGGCTTTTCACTCGTAATGTTATTCTGTTAAGCACGTCCATCACGTAGCATATCAGCCCACCGGCCCCGTGCGTCCACCAACACGTTATGCTTCAAGCTCACTTCTCTTCAAATCATGCGCTGTTCCTAGTCCGGATGTTCACTACTTGGTTATACCGTGTTTTTGTGTTCGTTGTTATATTCTGGTTAGCATTACCTCAATGCAGATGCGACATTCATACCGGCACTGGTCAATGTATTATATGTGGTATAGCTTTCTTACTTTTTGTAATTGTTGAGAAATCAATGCTCCTTACTTTCTTGCTTTCTCTTATTCTTTCCCCATCTTTTTTCACTCGCTGTTCCTAAACTTAAGATGACCCTTACAGTGGTAGCTTAATTCCCTGTTCATTGTCATGGTCTGGTTAATGTAACGTCACTACAGATGCAACATCTAAATCGGCACAATTGAACTTATTTTGTGGGACATCTTTCTTGTCTTTTAATTATAATTACTGAGAAATTAATGGTTTTCTCTTTCCTGCTTTCTCTTCTATTTTTTCCCCAAATTTTTCACAGGTATAGCGTTCTCAGGCTTGTTATTTATTTTAGTCCTGATGATGATCTATGTATTGTTGAAAATAGATCGAAACGTCGTCGACATGTTGTACAGCATGCATGTTAAACACATGAGTTAAGAATTGTGCATGACTGTTAACTTTCTTCAAAGCTTGCCCTTCCATTCATTATCGGCGATAAGCTTGTTTGGTTAGCCTGAAAAAATGCTTTTCTTCTGAACAACTGTAATTGTCCTTAATTGTTTTGTATGTTGAAGGCTCACAGGACTGTGGCCCATTCTAATTTGTTGGTTGCATATTTATTAATCATGTTTATCATTAAATCTACATGTCCGGCTGGACATTTGTATTAATATAGAACCGATTCAGGCCTATATTTATTGTTCACTTTAATTTTTCTTGAAGGACCAATTGTTTCTCTAAAATAAAAAAATAAAAAAAATAAAAAAAAAACACTGGCGGGCGCATCACTCATTTTTAAAATTGCGGCGGGCGGTGCTTTCAGCAGCACCCACGCAATGGTAAAAATGCATGTTGTGCATTTGCATGCACAAAGTGGCAGGCACCACGCAGTGCCTGCCGCATTGTGCTTGCAAATGCAGGGGTACCATAGGTACCTCCCATGTGCACCCCCCACCCCCCCAACTTCCTGGGAGCCTGCAACGGCCCCAATTGTGAACTCCGCATGCCTTTCCATGGCGGCAACACCGCCACGGAAAGGCTGCTCTCCGCCTGCATACTAATATGGATGGCGGTGTCTAGCAGACACCGCCACCATATTAAACCCTTTATCGCCCGGTCATCGACCGGGCGGAAAAGCGGCGGACGGTCTTCCCGTCCGCCGCGGTACCCCCCGCATACTGATATGGCGGAGGTAATTGGCATGCGGGCGGTGTAGTATGGCAGGTGAATCGCCACCGCCGTTTGGGCGGTGGCGATCCGCCCGCCATACTAATAGACCCCTAAAAGTCTGAAACAAATAAAAATGCTAGAGGATTTGAAATAAAATCAACAGACAAATCTAGAAGGAGAAACAATACATGATGATTTAGGGCATTATTATAAGTTTGGCTGTCCATTGGACTGCCGAACCTGTGTTGGTGGTCGCTGGTTCACTTAACTGGCGGTCTATCCGCTGTATTGCAACTACGGTGGTGGGACTGCCACAGGACCGCTGCTGCTGCTGGGATCCTTGATCCTGTGGCAGTGGCGCAGCAGTCAGAGTTCTCAATATGATGGCAGTGCAGCTGCTGCATGCTAAGCATATTATGAGTTTCCTCACCGCCACAGATTTCATGGTGGTGAGCCCGCCATGAAAAGTGTGGTGGTGAGGAAACTAAGGTGGCCCTACTTGGCCTCCTGTTGCCTCAGTGCCTGGGTATGTATGCAGAGGGACACATGATGTGCCCCCTGTCTGTATGCACCCCCTGTTCCTCCCCAGCATGAACTTCACAGTCCATGCCATGCAGAAATGCGCTTTGGCGCTCTCATTGTGATGTCTTTTAAAGGCACAGCCTTGGGATTGCCAAAGCAGAACCACCCGAACTGGATTCCTGTTGGAATCCAGCAGGCAGTCTCAGTACGGGTTTGGCGGTGTGGCAGTGGGGCTATGGAGTGGCAGACTGACTTATTTAACAAGTTGATCTGTTAGGTGTTAAATGAATTTGGGACAAGAAAAATAATCAAAAGAAAGACGGCGTGAGTAATGATATACAAATAGCTTTAAACACTCTACAAGAAGAGAACAATAATGTCATTAAACCAATGAATAAAGGTCAAACCTCAGTCATTTTGAATAAGGAGGACATATTGAAATCACAGATTGCTTTTTTGTGAAAATGTTGCAGAAAGTTCCTTAACTGCTCTCAAAGATTTTTTTTAGCAAAACTTTAAAGATTGGAAGCAGGAAGTAGAGTGGTTGATGATAAAAATAGCTATTCGCTATAATATAATCATGTTACCCCAAGTATCTATTTTTTACATAATATTCATAAAAATGCAGACCTTCCACCTAGACCTGTATTATACATAGGGGACAGTGTCCCTGTTTGCACCGAGCACACCTTTCAAAAGGTGCTCCTGGCACAGACCCAGATAGTGTCGCCTGTTAAAATGAACGCAGTGCCATGAGACCTGAGGTGAGCTGTTTTTTCTTTTGAAAAAATGAAATCTGTGTACTTTGATACATGTCTTGCACCATTACAGCTAAATCTGATGTCATATTAAAAACTCTACTGAGTTTGTTAACCATCCTCAGGATATTACCTTGAAATCGGCATACACACGAGTGACCACACAAGGGTACTGACCACACTCAGGGATTAGCACCCTAATGATATTCTCGAAAAATACACCTGCTCAACAAACTGAATCATAATCAAATATTTTAAATAAGATTCTTGTTACTACTTCCACTTTCACTAAGATGGATCATTATCCTCAGGAAATATTATATAGAGAACAAGATAAGTGTACACATGAAGAATAATGGGATAAACAAAGGAAATATATCAAACAAAGATTTTGGATAAAATGTTACCCAAACTCACTAATGGAAAAATACATTATTAAAGGACAAAAACAAACACAAATTTCCAAGCTAATAGGACTGGCGTTGGATATCGAACTTTGTTTTTGCTGATTATGGTAGAAGTTTTTGGGTAAAACTGAACATGGGGACGACATTTGTGTGAAAATCCACTCTATGCAATAGAATGCTGCCACTCACAAACAAGTAAGCTAGTGGTTGAAGTGATCTGACCCTGTGCTCCATGCTATATGCTGTAGTGGGTGGAACAAAAATGTGATCGACACAATCACAGGCCAATGGATGAAGAGGTCAAACTGAAAGGCCCTTTAAGAAAGTATATTGTATATATAATCTTTATACAATCTAAAGGTCATGGTTAACATCAGACCTAAAAAGAAAAATAACTAGTAATTTTCAAAGAAAGATGTGCATACAAATCGAAAATTGGTATAATTAGAATTATTACTATTTCAGAACAGAATCTAGAGAAGTAAGAACTATAGTGAAAAGGCACTGGTAGATAACCTGCTACTTAATCATGACTGTAACATTAGTGTTGGTGAAACTCCAAAACTGAAAATTAAAAATTCAGGAGCAATAAAACAAAAATATATAGTGACCAGACACTTTAACAAGAAAAAAGAGACTTGGCTACAACACAAGAACTGAGATTTCTACAAATGTAACAGATGTAAGATGTGCAGCAATGACAAAATATACCTTTGTGTCACAAAACTGATTTGCACAAGTAACCTACATGAAAATAAAACCAGCTTTGTGGCCATTCCAGTGAAATGTCCATTGGGTCACCATATTTAGAGTAAATAGAACAAATTCATGACCAATAGGCTTATCCTGGCCCGGAGGGTACATTGGGTTGGACTAACTCTCAAAACCTTTGATGGAGTTTGTGAAGTCATTAATTTTGACTTTGACTTTCCCAGAGCTGTCTCAATGATTTTAAATATTGTTAGGCAGCCTGTCTGTGCCTCCATTATTCTGGCTTTTCCTCTTGGATACTTTTATCGCCCGCTGGCAGTTCAAACTCAGTCATGGATGAGGGATAGAATGAATAGCACCTGTATTGGGGCTAAAAGGCTACCAAGACCTAGACCTACACAGTTTGAAGCATTGACAGAATGGGAAGATGAGATGTATGACAGAGAACGACAACGGAGTGGCGGAAGGTATAGATATATGTTTGGTAGATCGTACGGACAGGAAAATCATGATGATAGAATGAAGAGATGGCGAAGCGCAAATATGACTGATGGGCTGTTTCCTATGAGAAATGTAGAGGAGACAACTAGTAGAAAATGTACGGAAAAGAGAAATAATACAGGATCAGAACGTCATAAGTATGGTGTGCATGAGATGGAAGATAATGTGCTTGAGGACATGTTTTATAAAAATCCACCCCCATATCAACCGAATTCCACATTGACACCGAGTTACCCAGTAAAAGAATCACCACCGAATATAAAATTTGAAACAGTACCTCATGAGGCAGGAAGAAATAATCCTTTAAGAGAAACAGAAAATACTAAAGTTAGTAAAATGGCTAATGAAAATTCAGCTGAATTGGCTAGAACCACTTTAGAATTGACTGAGAAGATTAGAGAATTAACTAAAAATGTGGAAGCAGTAACTGTTCCAGTAACAATAGGACCTGTAATGCCGATTTTTAATAAACAGAAGGATAGTAAGCATTGTCTGATGATTCCTTATAATGGAAACAGAGAAAATGAAATACAGAGACGAGATACAAGAGAGAATTTGTGGGGACAAACGGTGGGAATTTCTGAACAAAGTACTCCCAAAAATTTGACAGTAAATCAGAGTTTAGTAAATAGAGCAATAATGACGACAGAGTCAGTACCAGGATCACGAAAAGGAATAGAACAAACACGAAATGAAATGATTCCTGTAGGTCCTACTTCTGATGAATTAAGTGAATGGCTGAGAAGTTTACAACAAAAATATGCTGAGCCTAAACCTTTAGATGTGTCCAAATTAAAAATAGTATTAGAGGAATTAATAGTAGGGACTATTCCTACAGAAAAATTAAAGAGTTATCAGGATGAAGAATTAATGTTTCTATGTAAAAGCATAACATGGAGAGCCAGAAATTTACATGAAAGACTAGAAGAAGCGGCAAATGAAATGAGTATTGATTTTGAAAAGGTAAAGTCATTACAAAAACAATATAGAGTAGATTTTTCTGAAAAAGACATTGAAAACCTAAACACGACAGGACGGATGATTCAGATTAAAGATTTAACATATCACTGCGAAAATGGGGTGATATAGACAAATGGAAGAGTAGATGGTTTCGAAAATGAGACGATGCAATGGATAAGACGTTACCCAGTAAGAGAAAAGGAAAAGATAGTAACAGAATGTTCCTTGAGAGAAATTCCAGGTGGAGGATATGTACATGTCCCCTGGACTAGATAAGATATATTGTCATTTACCAATAATTTTCCTCGACTGCGCGGAAAGCCAGTTGAGTGGTACAGGCAGGTAGACAGATTCGTGAAAATATCAAAAGTCCTATGGATTGATTTGAATAGTCTTTTCGACATAATAGTACCTGCAGATTTATGGACAGAGTGCAAGGTAATGATCAGCTGGCCTACACAAGAATACCCTAGATATCCAAAAACAGGTGCCCCAGATCCAGAAGTAATGAGAAAATATGAACAAGTAATTACCTTTCTGAAAAATAAAGTACCTCTTAAAGAAACTGATTGGGTAAAAATTGATAGAACTCATCAAGAAGCAAAATAATCGGTACATGCTTACTATGAAAGGCTGATTCTTGCCTTTAAGCAGTATAGTGGTGATGAAAACTTGAGTGAAAAGGATTTGAGTCATTTTGTATATCGATTTGTGTATGGATTACGACCTGAAGTAAGCGAAATTATGAAACAGCATACAGTAGATTGGCAAAATAAAAAGATAGATGAAGTACTAAGACATGCAAAATATTTTAGTGATTAAATTGAGGCAAAGCAGCGTAAATTAAAAGAAAAAGCCATGTGGGCTCAGGTAAAGGTAGCAGAAAGACAGGAAGCCCAATTAATTGAACAAGTGACTGGTACAGGTATGAAACAAAAATGTAATAATGGAAAAGGCAAAGGACAATTTAATATAGATGAAGCCAAAAAGAAATGGCCATGTCATAATTGCGGAAGAATGGGACATTGGAAATCCGAGTGTAAATTTCCCCCGAATGCTAATGGTGATAATGCATCATTGAATCCGCAGGTGCAGAAAGAGGTGACTTGTCAACCGCAGCAACAGCAGCAGGTTGTTCCCCAACAGAATCAGGTGCCCAAACCGCCTTTTCCACAGAGCGTAAATCATCAGAAATACAGAAATGAGACATGATTCTACAACGAAGGACAGGTAACTAAGCTGCCGCGCGCTAGTGCTGTTTCGCAGTATTGGCTACAACGCGAAAAGAGTGAGTCAGAAGAAGGTTATTGACGGTGCCGAGGGGAGGAAGATGAGTGTGTACTTGGCGCATCTCTAGAAGTAGACCAGACAGGCCTATTTGTGAATGGAAAGGTAAATGACGAAAACATTACTTTCCTAGTAGATACTTGGGCTACTCGTTCAACTGTTAGGTCAGCTGATGTTAAAAATCTTCCTCTCTCGGACGAAACAATCCAAGTAGTTGGAGTATCCAACAGACAGATAAAAACGTATCTCACTGATCCTGTAAAAGTTAACATAGGGAAATTTTCTGAAATGCACCGCTTTGTCGTGTGCGATTCAAGCCCTGTAAATTTGTTAGGGAGAGATTTACTGTGCAAAATGAATTGCACTATATTTTGTACTCCAGATGGTATAGCATTTGAAACTCCAGATGAAGATCTACTGTATAAAATGACTATGGCTAATATGGACCCTGAGATTACCGAGGCATTTGCTGTATTTAACCCTGAAGAGCTGCCTCAAGAGTTGAAAAAGACAGTAAAGACGGAGGTATGGGATTTCACAGGAGAAGATGTGGGAGTAATGAAAAATGTAGATCCTGTAAAAGTTGCTCTAAAAGAAGGAGTAAGTTACCCAAATATTCCACAGTACAAATTGACACCCGAGATAATTGCAGGAGTTACTCCGATAATAGACAGAATGATCAAACAAGGTATTCTGAGTGAAATAATGAGCAGTCCATGTAATTCACCAATTATGGGTCTGAAGAAGCCTAATGGAACATTTAGAATATTACAGGACCTGAGAAGAATAAACAAAATCGTTGTGTCATGTTGTCCCATTGTACCAAATCCATCCGTGATTTTGTATCAGATTCCTCATGATGCAGAATGGTATACAGTAATTGATCTGTGCCATGCGTTCTTTTCCATCCCATTGCATCCTGCTAGTCAACAAATCGTTGCGTTCCGGTTTGGCGAAAGTATCTTGGCATGGTGCCGAATTCCACAGGGGTACACAGAGAGTCCCTCACTATTCAATCAGATATTGAAAAAGTCTCTAGAAGATTTTAAAATGCCTGAAAGTTCAGTTCTAGTACAGTATATAGATGATTTGCTTGTAGCGTCAAGAACTCAAGAAGCTTGTGTAGTGGATACCATTGCACTGCTGAACCATTTGGCAGATGGAGGACTTAAAGTATCCCCATCGAAATTACTATTCTGTCAGAAAGAAGTACAATATTTAGGCCATAAAATTGAAAAAGGACTGAGAAAAGTAACTGCAGATAGAATCAAGATAATAAAAGGAATGAGAGTCCCAATGGCACAAAGAGAAGTGAGAATGTTTCTTGGAATGGTTGGATACTGTCGTCAGTGGATAAGTAACTTTTCCCTGATTGTAAAACCTTTGGTACGCTTAACCAGAAGTGATGTAAAAGATCCCACTGAATTAAATAAAGAAGAATTGACGGCTTTTAAACAATTGAGAGACAGTTTGTGTGAAGCACCAGCACTTGGTATGCCTGATTATGAAAAGGAATTTGAACTCTATTGCAGCGAAAGAAATGGATGTGCACTTTCTGTATTAATACAGAAACATGGAAAACTGAGGAGACCAATTGCATATTTCTCAGCTATATTAGATCCTGTAGCTGTAGCATTGCCAGGTTGTCTGAAAGCTGTAGCAGCCACTTGCAAGAGCTTGGAACAAAGTGAAGGAATAGTGATGGAATATCCTGTGAAAGTGTTTGTACCTCATGATGTGGCAATCCTTTTAACAAGGAGCCGCACTCAATTCATGACACATAGTCGTCTGACTAAATATGAGAAAGTTATCCTAGGTGCAACAAATGTGAGCCTGGTGAGATGTTTGAATGTGAATCCTTCAAGGTTACTGCCTGATGCTGAGAATGTGGAAGTTAGAGATTATATGGATCATGACTGTTTGGAAGTGCTTGACTTCTGTACTAAACTCCGACCTGACATAAAAGATGTACCTTTGACAGAAAGTGACTATGTGATGTTTGTGGACGGGTCATGCTTGAGAACAGATGAAGGAATTCTGAGTGCAGCATATGCAGTATGCACAGTAGCAGCTGTTTTGGAAGCATCGTGTCTGAAAGGAGTAAAATCAGCCCAAGTTGCTGAACTATTTGCCTTAACAAGAGCATGTAAGTTGGGAAAGAATGTGAGAGTGACTGTGAAACCCATAGTCAATATGGCTTCGGTGTATTGCATGATTTTGGTCAGATCTGGTCATAAAGAGGATTTTTTACATCAAGTGGAACTCCTATAAAGAATGCTGAAGTGGTTGGAAAATTGCTTGAGGCGATACAGCTGCCTAAGCAATTAGCTTTTGTGAAGTGTGCAGCCCACACAAGGTCCAATGACTATGTGTCAGCTGGTAAACAATTCGCCAACGATATGGCTCAATATTGCGCACAAAACCAGAATTCTATTAACAGGGGAAGAGAAAGGGAAATGAATTCATGCCCTTTATTGTTTACTAACACTGTGAATACATGGGAGGAAGTAAGGCAGTTGCAGGAAGAAGCAGGAGATGAGGAAATGAGACAGTGGGTAAAAGCAGGATGTGCACCATGGGAAACAGATTATGTGTGGGTTTATCGGGATGGAAGACCAGTTATGCCTGATAGCATGGTGTCTGCCACGGCACAGATGTATCATGGACAAGCACATGTAGGAAGAGATGCAATGATCAGACTATTTAAACAGACATGGTACAATGCAAAATTTAGACTTGTAGCTGAAAGTCTTTGTCAGAGATGTCTTAAATGTCAGCAGTTCAATCCTGGAAGAAAAAGAGTGGTAAGTCTGGGAACAATAGGTCGAGAAGGAGGGCCTTACACCAGAATGCAGATTGACTTCATTGAAATGCCCCCCTGTAACAAGTTGAGGTATGTTTTGGTGATGGTTTGTCTGTTCTCACGGTGGGTGGAAGCATACCCAACGAGGAGAAGTGATGGAATTACCGTAGCCAAGCTGTTACTAAGAGAGTTCATTCCTAGGTTTGGTTTTCCAGTCACAATTGAGTCAGATAGAGGAAAACATTTTCATAACGAAATCATGAAGTTGATTTGTGAGGCATTAAATGTACAACAAAAACTACATTGTGCCTATCGACCAGAGGCTTCTGGTGTAGTGGAACAAGTAAATGGCACCATTAAAAACAGACTGGGAAAGATGTGTTTAGCCACAGGTTTGAAATGGCCTGATGTCTTGCCTCTGGTACTCATGACTATTAGATCAATTCCAGATAGGAATACAGGTCTGAGTCCCCATGAAATTGTCAGGGGAAGAGCAATGCGACATGTTTTCATACCAGTCAACAAGCTATTGCCTATATCTGATGACTTGGTGTTGGATTATTGCAAGGGGTTGGCTGATTCCGTTCATTCTGTGTTCCATCAGGTTGGATAGGATGCCACCACTCTTGAAAAGAAGCCAGCTCATGATTTGAGCCCAGGTGACTGGGTGAGAATAAAAAAGCACAGAAGACGAAACTGTTTGGTCCCATGTTGGGGAAAACCACGTGAGGTGATCTTGACCACGACAACAGCAGTAAAATGTGCAGGAGTGAAGAACTGGATTCATGCTAGTCACACCTTGCAAATTCCTAACCCCGTGGATAATAAGGAGGGAGAATACTTTGAAGAATCAGATACCAGCTCTGAATCAGATACTGAAGAAATAAGAACAAGAAAAACTCCTGAAAGGGGGAACCACAACAAAGCCCAGCTATTGCACCAGAACATCTTCCTTTAAGAAGAAAGTTACAGATTTCTGACACCAGCTCAGAATCAGACACCAAATCTGTTCAAGTACAAAAAAGAGGGAGTAAAAACAGTGAAGAGACTGTAAAAGAAATTTTTGATAAGACAGTCCCGAATGAAAGTTCAAGAGAAATTCCACCTGAAGTAATAAAATTAGATGGTAAGGTACCAGATACAGAGAGTGAGGGAAAGATTTTTGCGGAAGACCCCCACGGAGTTGTAGGGAATTCACACATCCAGTTAGAGGAAAGGACAGTTAGTCAGCAGGAAGATTGTGTGGAAGAACCACGAGGAGGGACAGAAGTAGGGAATAAAACAGAAGTGGTGGAAAGAAGAACAGTTGAAAGTAAAAGTCAAGTTGGAACTGAATTAGAGGACAGTGATGAAGAAGTACCAGAAGGTCGAGACCTGAGAAAGAGAGCATGGAGAACTGAGAAAAATGAAAAGGGAAGTAAGTTGAAAAGGCCAGCAAGAGATGAAATTTGGCCCAACAAGATAAAAAGGTTAAGATACAGATTGACACGAGTGAATATCCTTTCAAGGATAGTGCTTACTTTTGGAAGGTAGTGCTTGTCAAGTTTCTTAATGCAAACCTCATAGTCGTTTAATCTACCAGTTTCCGCAGCTGAGAGCTCTGGCAAATGGTCAAATACATCCTGACCTTCAGATCCTAGACAGTGCAGTAACAATGATGACTTTCTTTCAGCACTTAAAGAGGGTCCGCATACTCTAGCATACCTCTCGAAAACAACTTTCCATTTTTTCCATTTTATGGGAGGCGAACCAGGACATGATAAAAAAAATGGAGCTGCGTAACATTTTGCATGTTTACAAACTTTCACCCACCTAATGCAAACTGATAATATGTATGATTCGCAATTTTCAACTTAAGTAGAAAATTCTTTACATGAACATCTCACCTTTGAAACATCAATTAATTCTAAATAGTGTATCTACTATTTTATGAAAAATTCCGTTCTCAAATTAAAGTTAACAGAATAGGACACTACTTCCCACAAAGTTACAATTCAATAAATAAGTATCAATGACTGTCGGTTTTTTTAGTTCTAGACAATATAACAAGTATCACATAAAGTCTCACAACTGTGGCTAAAGAACTGAAAACGAGAAGATTATAAATTTACTCTCAAATCTTCAAGAAACGCGCAGGCAGCGTCTGTGAGGGGAGATGTCCTGAGCGCGCAGCCCTGTCTCTGGCCTGACCTCCGGCGAGTGCGTTCCACCGGAGCGGCAACCTGCGTTTTTCAGATATGTGTGGCCAAGCCCAGGCCACGGCTATGCACCGCCACGAGACCTGAGTGGGTCCGCAGCAATGTACTTACAAAGCGCAGCAGAGCTGGAGGCGCCTTTTGCATTGTCAGGGTGTCACTTTGCACATCGTTTGTCCCACGAGGATATTTTAATTGACAATTTGAAAGCCAGCGCCCACCTGGATATGTTAAACAGGACTTCCAGTCTCATCATGCAACAGCTTCACTTACCTGGTTTTTCATCTGGGTTTATCATGCGAAATAGAGAAGGGACTTCCATATGACCAGCTGATGTCTTTCATTTGTTTAATTCTGCCCAGAGGAAGGGAGGTATCCCGAAATGCGTAGGCAGCGTCTGTGAGGGGAGATGTCCTGAATGAGCAGCCCTGTCTCTGGCCTGACCTCCGGCGAGTGCGTTCCACCGGAGCGGCAACCTGCTTTTTTCAGATATGTGTGGCCAAACCCAGGCCACGGCTACGCACCACCACGAGACCTGAGTGGGTCCGCAGCAATGTAATTACAAATCGCAGCAGAGCTGGAGGGGCCTTATGCATTGTCAGGGCATCACTTAGCACATCGTTTGTCCCACGAGGATATTTTAGTTGACAATTTGAAACCAGTGCCCACCTGGATATGTTAAACAGGACTTCCGGTCCCATCATGCAACAGCTTCACTTACCTGGTTTTTCATCAGGGTTTATCATGCGAAATAAAGAAGGGACTTCCATATGAACAGCTGATGTCTTTCATTTGTTTAATGCTGCCCAGAGGAAGGGAGTTATCCAGAAACGCGCAGGCAGCGTCTGTGAGGGGAGATGTCCTGAGCGCGCAGCCCTGTCTCTGGCCTGACCTCCGGCGAGTGCGTTCCACCGGAGCGGCAACCTGCTTTTTTCAGATATATGTGGCCAGGCCCAGGCCACGGCTACGCACCGCCACGAGACCTGAGTGGGTCCGCAGCAATGTACTTACAAAGCGCAGAGGAGCTGGAGGGGCCATTTGCATTGTCAAGGTATCACTTTGCACATCGTTTGTCCCACGAGGATATTTTAGTTGACAATTTGAAAGCCAGTGCCCACCTGGATATGTTAAACAGGACTTCCAGTCCCATCATGCAACAGATTCACTTATCTGGTTTTTCATCAGGGTTTATCATGCGAAATAAAGAAGGGACTTCCATATGAACAGCTGATGTCTTTCATTTGTTTAATGCTGCCCAGAGGAAGGGAGGTATCCAGAAACGCGCAGGCAGCGTCTGTGAGGGGAGATGTCCTGAGCACGCAGCCCTGTCTCTGGCCTGACCTCCGGCGAGTGCGTTCCACCGGAGCGGCAACCTGCTTTTTTCAGATATGTGTGGCCAGGCCCAGGCCACGGCTATGCACCGCCACCAGACCTGAGTGGGTCCGCAGCAATGTACTTACAAAGCGCAGAGGAGCTGGAAGGGCCATTTGCATTGTCAAGGCATCACTTTGCACATCGTTTGTCCCACGAGGATATTTTAGTTGACAATTTGAAAGCCAGTGCCCACCTGGATAGGTTAAACAGGACTTCCAGTCCCATCATGCAACAGATTCACTTACCTGGTTTTTCATCAGGGTTTATCATGCGAAATAAACAAGAGACTTCCATATGAACAGCTGATGTCTTTCATTTGTTTAATGCTGCCCAGAGGAAGGGAGTTATCCAGAAACGCGCAGGCAGCGTCTGTGAGGGGAGATGTCCTGAGCGCGCAGCCCTGTCTCTGGCCTGACCTCCGGCGAGTGCGTTCCACCGGAGCGGCAACCTGCTTTTTTCAGATATATGTGGCCAGGCCCAGGCCACGGCTACGCACCGCCACGAGACCTGAGTGGGTCCGCAGCAATGTACTTAGCGCAGCAGAGCTGGAGAGGCCTTTTGCATTGTCAGGCCATCACATTGCACATCGTTTGTCTCACGAGGATATTTTAATTGACAATTTGAAAGCCAGCACCCACCTGGATATGTTAAACAGGACTTCCAGTCCCATCATGCAACAGCTTGGTGCCGTAGCTCCCCCACCTGGATCCCCTGATACGCCCCTCCAGATCTCGCTATGCAGGCTAATGGCTCGACTGCCAAGGCGAACAGTAGTGGGGAGAGTGGACACCCCTGGCGTGTCCCCCTCTCTACCCGGTACTGCTCCAATATTGTGCGTTCAGTGCGGACCCTCGCCACCGGGGCAGTATATAGTAACTGCACCCAGTGTATGAATCCCAGCCCTAGGCCCATTTGGTTTAGTACTGCATACAGTAACCCTGATTCAAGGCTATCAAATGCCTTTTCCCTTGTCAATGGCGAACACCGCCCCTCTCTGCTCCGCCGTCGTCCCTAGTTCGATGATGGACAATAATCGGCGGATGTTTAGGGTTGTATTCTGGCGAGGGATAAAGCCTGTCTGGTCTTGGTGCAACAGAGGTATCATGTAGGGGAGTAGGCAGATAGTCCAGTATTTTACTTAGGATTTTAAAGTCGAAATTGAGCATCGACAATGGCCTGTATGCTTCACACTCCAAGGGAGACTTCTCCGGCTTCAACAGCGGTATTACCACCGCTTCCCTAGTCGTGCCTGGCAAGTGGCCCTTCTCCTTTGCCTCTGCATACATCTTGACCAGCCTGGGGATAAGTTCGTCCACGTATGCAGCTTAGAACTCCTTGGGGAGCCCGTCCGTGCCCGGTGTTTTCCCTCTCGCCAGTGCCTTAATAGCTACCCGAATTTCACTTTCCGAGATTTCGGCTCCTAGGAGTTCTGCGTCTTCGTCTGTCAGGGCTTGTATTGGGAGGTCTGCCAGGTATTCCTCTATGTCCCCCTCCCCACGGGGCCCAGCCCTCCTATAAAGTCTCTCATAGTAACCGTGGAAACTGTCATTTATGTCGTCCTGCCGATATATATGTCGCCCGGTCCCGTCAATTCTAGGATTGTGTTCTCCCTATGGGTGGGATTAGCAAGCCACGCCAGCAGTCTACCCGCTTTGTCTCTCTCCGCGTGTGTTCTGTCCATGTATGCCCGGTAGTCAAAGCACCTCAATCTCTCCTCCTGTATGGCCACCTCCTCCTTTGCCTTGAGCAATTCCTGTCGGAGGTCTGGATTGTTCAGGCGTCTGCGTTCCACCTCCCTCAACGCTCAATCTGCCCGTTCTACGTCAGTCAGTAGTGTACGTCGTACCCCTATGGATAATGCCATGCAGTGCCCCATAATCACTGCCTTAAAGGCCTCCCATTCAGTCACCCTGGAGCCTGTGGAGTGTGTATTGTTCATAAAATATGTGGTGATTTGCTCTTTGATCTCGTGGTGGAACACCTGGTCTTCAAGTGCCTCCGGCCTGAGACGCCAGGTGGGGATGGGCTGTCGTTTGTGTCCCCACTGCAGTCAAATTAACAAAGGATTGTGGTCTGACACCATTCGGGTGAGGTATTCCGCATTGTGGAGTCGGGTGTGCATGTCTGGGGAGCATAGGAAGGTGTCCAGGCAGACGTGTAAGTCATGTACGTGGGAAAGGTGGGAGTACTCGCTGTCCAGTGGGTGCATCCGTCGCCACGTGTCCACTAGGCCTGGGCTAAATTTCCGTTCCGCTCGCGGAAATTGCGATAATTTGACATTTTCGCGTTCCGCGGAGAGCGTGAAAATGTCAAAATTTCCGTATTCCGCAGCTTAGCGATAATTTGTTTCTTGCTCGCGCTGTAAAATAATACATTCTCGCGCGCCCGCGATCGCCTTACCTGAATCCCCGCGTTCGCCGACAAGTTTTCCCGATCCGGTCGCGTTCTCCACAAGATGTTGGATTGTTGGTAGCCATTTGCGCTGTCTCGCGACAGTTCGCGCCCGCAGTAATGTCATTGGTCGCGCGATCACGTCTTTCTTCTCGCGATCATGCACCGTGAGAAGAGTGAAAACAAGATGGCCGCGCCCGCGAGCAACCGCATGGGTAAGTTGGCGAGCCGCGACCATGCAGAAAATACCGCGAACAGGCGGGAAAAAAACTTCCGCATCTTCGTGATATTTCCGCGTGTTTGCGGAGATTTGTAACATTTTCGCGATAATTTGCGAAAGTCACTTTCGCAAATTCCGCCCACCCCTAGTGTCCACTAGCCCCCAATGGGATTGTCATTCCCTAAACATCCTAGCTGTCCTATGAGCTGGAGCATCTCGAAGCGGTGGGTGTGAACGGTCCAGGACCGGGTCTGCTATACAGTTAAAGTCACCCCCCATGATAACTGACCCCGTCATATTTGGAGCCAGTGACCCTGATAAGTGCTCAAAGAATGTTCCTTGATTCGTATTCGGGCTGTAGATATTGATCAATGTGATGTCCTGCCCGTCTAGGTGCCCAGTGACCACCACATACCGGCCCTCTGGGTCCACTTTGTGGGCGGTGTGTTGGAAGGGGACACCTGCCCTGATCCAGATCAGGACCCCTCTGGCAAATGCCGAGTATGTGGTGTAATATGCCTGGCCTCTCCACCTACGGTGTAATGCCTCCCCCTCTGATGCTAATGTATGCGTCTCTTAAAGCATCGCTATGTGAACCCCCCGTCTATTTAGTTGTGAGAAGATTTTGTATCGTTTGTGCATAGAGTGCATCCCCCGAACATTCCAGGAGAGGAGATTATATTCTGTCTGAGTGGGCATTGCAAATTTGCCTTTCTACCTCCGTCTGGCCTCCGCTGCCCCTCCCGGTACCCGGCAACCAATGTCATAGGATGAGAGCCTCCGCGCAATGATCTGTGACCCACTTAGAGAAAGACAGCAGTGCCCCCAACTAAAACCAATATAACCATCCCAACTCCCCCTCCCCAGGACAAGTGAGAACGTCTTCCCCATCCAAACCTTGCACTCTAGTGCCTTAACAGTCAGAGTCCGAAATTGGTGACTAGGCCAGTGTCCGCCTGGAGGACAGCCGTCCTCTCCACCCCTTTGGATCCCCCCCCAGTGTATGGGTCTAGTACAATTGCATAGGGACCACTCTTGACAGTGTGTAGGGCGACACTGGTGCCATTCCCCACCGCCCCACAATAAAGTCCTGGCTGTACTTGCTTGCTCGATCTGCCTCACATCAGGTCGTCTGCTGATCTGGGAGTTATGTGCGGCAGGGCTTGACTGGCGTCTCCCACTGAGCTCAAACTGGTCTCAGAGTCCGAGTCCCTCTGTTCCTCTCCGGAATGCAAGGGAGTATCCCGGGTGCTCACTGTGCTCAGTGAGGCCACCGCTGCGATTGCACTTGCTCTGGCCCGGTGCGTTTCCTCCATCGTTGGGTGGCTCTTTGAGGTCGCCCCTCTGTCAGGAGAGCATGTAAGTTCCTTTTCAACTGGGTTTTTGTCTTCCCATCGCTGACCTCAGGGATCTTGCTCCTCAATCCAGTCCCAAACATCTTGGGGAGTAGTGAAGAATGTAGTTCCCCCTGATCGCACTATACGAAGTCTGGCTGTGAATACCATGGAGTAGGATACCACATTTGACGCAGTTTCCTTTTGACCGTGATAAAGGACGCTCGCTGTTGTTGCACCTCCTGGGAATAATCAGGGAAAATCCGGACGACGCTGTTGTCCACTTTGAGTTGTCCTTTGTGGCGCGCCTGGTTCAGCACATGGTCTCTGTCTTTATAGAAGAGGAGGCGGGCCACCACCGGCCGCGGTGGCCTGCCAGGCTGCGGTGTTCGAGCGGGAACTCTGTGTGTCCGTTCTAAGGCGAAGAACGTTGACAGGCCCTCTTTCGCCACGCCTGTGGATCTGAGAGGGTCTCAGCGCTAGCAGCTTTCTCATTCCCACTTCAGTCTCTGAGTGCCGGTAGGATCAGCTCTTCTGCTAAACCATTCCCAGCGTGGGGATCCCCGCTGGCTTGGCCTGGCGCGCATCTGTTCTCGGCTTCAGGTGTCTCTCTCTGTTCTCGGAATGTCACCAAGCGCTCGCCTGGGTTCCGCAGTTCAGCCCATGATCACTAGTCACTCACTGCTATGTATGGTTGTCCAGCCGTATCTGCAGTTTTAGCCGCTATCTTCTGCCTCTGTGGAGTGCTCCCAACACTACCCTCTATTCGCGGCCGCCATTTTGGCAGACTCACGGCTTCCGTTCAAAGCATGGGGGTGCGGAGCACCATCTGCGTCCAGCTGCTCGGCTCACGCAAGGATTCCGACCCTTCCTATGTCGGTGCCGGCGCTCTGGGTCCGTTTCTAGGCCGGGTCCTCAGTATGTCTGAGTGGGTGCTCACATGCCCCAGCCCCGGGGCGCCGCTCCGTGCCCGCTCAATGCTGCCTCCTTACTTGTGTGCTCCGCAGCTCGGTCCGCCAGCATTGTTCTCTCTCTGCTCCTCGTGGCTGTTTATCAGGACCTTCAGTGATTGGCCGCAATCCTCACCCGATACAGTGCCCGCCCCAGGGTTGTTACCGCCGCACAGCTGCCATTTTGATGGGCCCGTGGCTCCGCGATCCAAGTCACAGCTTACGGCTTTATTAGGGCGTTTTTCCGCTGGTGTCACGTTTACCCATATGCCCCAGTGGTTATGACGCTACATGTGCCGGTTTCAGTACTTAGGGTCCCCCTCTATTGGGCAGGATGGTGCTGGAGAGGGGATCACCGGCAGGAGCTCCGATTCAGGCTCCCGTTTCCATCGGCGTCAGGCCACCCAGAGTATGGTACGTTTAATGTAAGGATTCTATAGAATCTGTGAGGATGAATGAACTCTACAGAACCAAGACCTAGATCAATTCAGTATGAGGCACTTGAGGAATGGGAATATGAGGCGTATGAACAAGAGACATTTAGGGGTGGAAGAAAATCCAGAAGTATAATGTCTAGATATCCTTTTGAAAACCGGGAAGATAAAATGAAGAAATGGAGGAGAGCTATGCTAGCGGATGGTTTGTACCCAGTTTTAGTTGCTGAAGAAGCAACTGGAGGCAAATGTAAAGAGAAAAAAAAATGTAGGGACATCAGGATTACATTTTGACCCGAGTGAATATGATGATGAATTGTTATATGACATCTTGATTAAAAGACCTCCACCATATCAGGAAAACTCAAGTGAAACATTTCCAAATACACCATTAATAGGAATCCCACTAATTCTGCAGGTTTCACATGTCCCGGTCATTACAAGGATGGTGCAAGAAAGTGAAATGGATATGTTGAGTAAGGCAAGAGAAGAGTTGACTCAATCAGGCTGGACAAACTAAAACAAGTATGTCATTGATTGATCTTCCAGTTTGCGAGTTGATAACTGAAACGCCTAAGAGAGTTGCACAAATGGATCCGAGGAGAATAGTGCAGAATGTCACTCCAGTGTCAAGGAGTTCGATAGGTCCTTCGCCAGATAAATTAGATGATTGGATAAGGGGGATAGAAAAGCGAAAGCCTCAATCACAGAGAATAGATGTGAGTAAACTGAGAGTGGATTGGAAGAAATTGTTTTTGGTATGATAAGTCCAGACAGATTGAGTACTTACCGAGATGAAGAGTCATTATTCTTGTGTAAAAATATTACTTGGAAAACAAGAAATCTTCATGAGAAATTGACAGAGGCTGCTTGTGAATATGGAGTGGTCATAGAAAAGTCAAGGGTGCTACAGAAAACATACAGATTAGATTTTACTGAAAAGGATTTAGAGAGTTTGAATGCGTCTAGCAAAAGATTGCAAATAAAAGAATTGATGAGCATCTTGAAGAAATGGGGAGATGTAGAACGGTGGAAAGGTAGATGGGCAAAAAAGAAAGAAGAAATGACCATCAACAAAAATTTATTTTTATTTCCATTAAGAAAGTCAGGACAGGCTGAAATAGTGTGTCCGCAGAGAGAAGTTCCAGGTGGTGGATATGTTCACGTTCCTTGGACAAGACAGGATATATTATTCTTTACTAATGACTTTCCTATATTGAGGGCAAACCTGTTGAGTGGTACAAACAAGTAGAGAGGTTTGTGAAGGTTTCAAAGGTTTTGTTAAAAGATTTAGATGGATTGTTTGAGATTGTTGTTCCAGCTGATTTATGGACTGAGTGGAAGATTGCTGTTGATTGGCCTAAAGAAGAATATCCTAGACATGCGAAAACAGGTGAACCTTCAGATGAGGTGATGAAGAAATACAATCAGGTACTCACGTACCTGCAAGGTAAAATTTCTCCAAAGGAAACAGATTGGGTTAAAATTGACAGGACAACACAAGAACCAAAGGAGTCGGTACATGCCTACTATGAGAAGTTATTACAAGTGTTCAAACAGAATAGTGGGTTTGAGAATATTGGAGATAAAGATATGGGACATTTTGTGTATCGTTTCGTGTTTGGATTAAAACCAGAAATTAGTAACATGATTCAGCAAAATTTAATTTGCTGGCAGAGTAAAACAGTTGATGAGATTTTGAGATATGCAAAATATTGTAGTGATGATATTGAATCGAGACCTAAAAAGTTAAAAGAGAAAATGATGTGGGCAAAGGTGAAAGTGGCAGAACAGCAAGAAGGAAACAGTGGTTCTCAGACAAATTATCAGATGAAAGGTCAGAATCAGAATGGTCCAGTATCCAGTGGTGGTAGAGGTCAAATGAATTAAGATAAATTGAAAAAGAAATATCCTTCTCATGCGTACGGAAAGTTTGGACATTGGAAGAACAAGTGTAGATCTGTTCTGAAGAATAATGGGATGAAGCAAAATTTTAATTCACAGATGCAGAATGAGGTTGTTGTAAATCAACAATAACAACAGCAGGTAGTTACTGCACAATTACAGGTGTCACAAGCTCCTGTGCCAAATAATGTGAATGCTCAAGTACAGAGATACAGTGCGAACACTGGATTTCTCGCAGGTGAACAAGTTGGTAAGAATCAAAATGTGCAAATGGTATTGCAATACTTGTTGTGGTGCAATGAGAGTGATTCATACTCATCTTAATGACGGTGTCTGAGTGGGGGAGGAAGAGTGCGTGCTTGGCACATCTCTAGAGGTAGATCAGTCAGGTCCATTTGTTTAAGGAAAGGTGGAAGGTAATGATATTACATTCCTGGTGGACACTGCTGCTACCCGTACTACCGTGAGAGCAGCAGAAATTCCAAACCTACCCCTCTCAGGAGAAACTATCCAAGTAGTAGGAGTCTCCAATAAGCATATCAAAACCCCAATCACAAAGCCAATAGAAGTTCATATTGGAAGATTCAAAGACATGCATCGGTTTGTGGTATGTGATACGAGTCCTGTGAATCTTTTAGAGAGAGATTTGCTTTGCAAGATGAACTGCACCATCTATTGTACACCAGATGTTATTGCTTTTCAAACACTAGATGAGGATGCTGCGTTTAAAATGATGTTAGCAAAGCAAGGAACAGAAGTGGATGAGTTGTTTTCACTTCTCACTGAGGAACATTTGCCTGCAGGGTTGAGTAATATAGTATGGTCTGATGTATGGGATTTTACAGGAAAAGAGATTGGTCTGATGAAGGGTGTGGATCCTATTCAGGTTACGGTGAAACCGGGTGCAACATATCCAAACATACCTCACTACAAGATGAGTCCTGAAATAACAGTAGGAGTTATTCCTGTGATTGACCAAATGATTGAGCAAGGTATTTTAAGAGACATACTAAGCAGTCCATGTAGATCGCCTAATATTGGAATTAAAAAGTCAAGTGGAAAATATAGACTAGTACAAGATTTACGAAAAATTTATAAGATTGTGGTACCCTGTAGTCCAATAGTGCCAAATCCAGCAGTAATTCTTTATCAAATACCCTGTGATGCAGAATGGTACACAGTAGTTGATCTGTGTCAAGCATTTATCTCGATTCCTTTACATCCGGATAGCTAGTATTCATTTGCTTTCTGGTTTCGGAGACCGTGTTTTGGCATAGTACCGAATTCCGCAAGGGTACTCAGAGAGTCCTTCAATTTTATATTCAGATTTTGAGAAAATGCTTGTAGACTTTGGCCATGCCAGAGAAATCAGTTTTGGTTCAGTTTATTGATGACCTACTGGTGGCATCACAAACACGAGAGGCATGTGTGACAGATATAATTGCCTTACTGAACCATTTGGCTGAAGGTGGACACAAAGTGTCACCAGCAAATTTACAGTTGTGTAAACAGGAGGTTCAATATTTGAAACACAAGATAGAGAAGGGAGTCAGGAAGGTGACACCAGAACGGATCTATGTGATTCAACAAGTGAGCCCTCCTAAAAATCAGAAGGAAGTTTGAATGTTCTTGGGAATGGTTGGATACTGCAGACAGTGGATCAGTGGCTTTTCACTGATTGCAAAACCTCTACAGAGGTTAACACATAAAGATGTGACTGATCCGATTGAGTTGGATGATGAAGTATGGCACTTCAATGGGCAGCACCTTTGGCTAGTGTGTGGCAGGTCTGTATGTGTTCGAATTTGAGAAGAGATACATCCTCAATTCCAACACACCGTTCCAAAAAAATATAATTTTTTACAAACGTTACATTGATGACGTTCTATTGATCTGGGAAGGACAGTAAGAGACCCTCACCCGCTTTCTGAATTGGATCAGTGATTGTGATAAGAATCTCAAGTTTATACACAATGAGGACAAAAAGGAGATCTCTTTCCTGGACGTGGAAATCATAGCCGGAGATGGCAAACTCAGGAAGAAGCAAAAACACAACCAACTGATGGTTGACACTGAGCACTGTGCTTGGGGTACCTCAGACCCTGAACAAATAATCACCTTATAGAAAATCAAACTCAACGGTCCAACTCAAATAAGCATGTATTGTATATTAGTTCATATACAAAATGAAAGTATACAAAGGTGGTTAAATCAATGTTCAAACATTACAATAAATATTTACATCATCAACTGGATGCATTACTAACAAAGTAAAATCTATGTTGCATAATACATTTGATTGTTCACTAGATGGCTTAAAGGTGAGCCCAATGCATTTCGGGACTTAGATGTCCCTTCGTCAGGGGCAATCTGTGGACAAAAGAACATAGTAAACACGGACTGTATATTTGAAAAGAGAACTTAAAATCACATTATATGATGCTCCAATGTTAAACTTCACAAATCCTGTGGCTACCAATCGTGTGTAACCCACGTGGGTACATTATTTTACATACCCCTGGAGAAAAGGCTTTACAAAACTGGTTTGCGTTGCATTAATAAAAGGGGAAAGAATCAACGTCACCCAATAGTGTGAAAATCACCATATTGATGTGAATAAGTTAAGTGGCTTTAAAAATAGAAATCGTGCCGAGGAAAACATGAAGAAGACATAAGAGTGTGTGGCGAGAGAACCTCACCTTATGTATAACTGCGATGTAGTTGATAATAGCGTGGTAAAGCAGAAGAATACACAACTACTGGATCTCAACGCGGCTGCAGGGGAGGAAAGAAACACATAGGAATAAGCAAATGTGCCAAAATGGTGGTGTGCTTATAGAAGACGACTGGGTACTGAGTACCCAACTCACCGCAATGTTGAAAACGAGCCCACAATCGTGGAAACTAAAAACAAAGAAAGTATGCGATCAACACTAGTGATGGCATGAGTACGAAAATAACCGTACAAAAACAGAAACGGTACTTACAAATGTGGACGACAGGGATAGTTGTGGACCGTTCTACTGCAAAGCTTCCGATACCGAATGGAGGAGCACACGGAAACGCTGCTTACTCGTTGTTAAGTATGCCTCGGGAGGGACGGGCTAAGGCGTACTACCGGAATAGAAATAGAATGAGGACTGAATCCATGGTGGCCATATTGAAAGGGGGTAACAGAACGAAGTAGTGAAATGGGCTTTACATATTAGGAAAATGTGACTACCCAATGGACGCGGTGAAAAGCCGAATAATTATAAGTAACAAATGAAAAAAAGGAAAACGAAAATAAAAATAGGATGAATAGATAAATATAATAATAGGAAAATGAGACGCAGCTGATTGGCAGGGAGCCGTAACGGATGGAATAGAAGAGAAGAGAAATGTATAAATGAAAAAAACGTACTTGACCTGGACTATTGAGTGCAACAATTATATGTGAGAATCTGGCGATACACAGAAGCGCAATAGTGAAAACTGGATGAAATGCATGTGACTGTGAAACAAGACAGTATCAAGACAAACAAGAATGGTGATAAGCAAACAAGAAGAGGTCTAGTGTGAGAGAAGTTAGTAGAAAATGATGAGAAAAAGGGGATGGGGAACCCTAAAAAATGCGTAACCAGAATGTAAAGAGGTTTATCTAAAGAAAGCATGACAGATCCAGGCGGTCATTAAGACCTGATGGGGCCATGGTGTGTAATTTTTGAATCCAAAAGATTTCCTTGCGCAGTAGAAGATTAGTGATGTCTACTCCTGGTCTAACACTGATGGTTTCAATAATTTGAAAACGAAGCTGTGAAATTGTGTGTTTAGCTTCTATCCAGTGAATCGCAAGGCTTGAGGTGGAGTTTTTATTTCTGATCCTGGATTTGTGTTCCGTGATTCGGATCTTAATTTTGCGCTCGGTTTTACCTACATATGCCTTGCCACAAGGGCATTTAATGCAGTAAATGGCGTGTGTGGTGTTACAGTCACTGGTGTGTTTCAAAAGGATCTTAGAACCAGATGAGGGATGGGTAAGGATATTGCCAGTGATGACATTGTTGCAGTTCACGCATGCTTGACATTTGCGTGTACCATGGTAGGTACTCTGTTTCTCAGGAACTGTGGTTGGTTTCAAGAGGGAACGTAAATTCTTGCCTCTGGTGTAAGCAAACATTGGTTTCTCTTGGAATAAACCTTGAAAGTCTTGTTCTTGTTGGAAAAGTTCCCATCTACAGTAGATAATGTTTTTAATTTTGGATGAAGCAGTCGAGAAATTGCTTACAAATACCAATCTCTGGTTTGGAGGGCGCGTTTGTTGTTTTAGGAGTACATCTCGCTGTTTGTTCATTGCTCTCTTCATGCATGATGATAATACTTCTTGAGGATAGCCTCTAGCTGCAAAACGTTTAGAAGTTTCAAGTAGTTCAAAGGTGCTGTTGGTATCGTCAGAGCAAATTCTGCGTATCCTTATGAACTGCGATAATGGCAAATTCGTAATCAAATTGCGTGGATGAAAACTCGAAAAAGTTAGAAGACTATTCCGATCCGTGGGTTTGTGAAATACATTCGTACTGAACTGGTTAAGAGATGTTTTGTTCACTTGTACATCAAGATAGTGGATTGTATCCGCACTGATGGTATATGTAAGTTGTATATGTGGGTTGATGTTGTTGAGTTCATCTATCATCATGGTAAAAGATAATATGGAATCATTCCAAATGAGGAAAATGTCATCAATGTATCGATAATACAAGATAATTTTTGTCCACCAATTGGGATTGGAAATTATGTTGTCCTGTTCGTACTGTGCCATGTAGATATTAGCGTAGGCTGGAGCTCCCGAAAATCCCATCGAAGTACCATTTAGTTGTGCATAGAATCGATTTTGGTATTCGAAATAACTGTTATGCAGGCAAAATTTCAAAAGTTGGAGAATGAAAATTTTTTCAGTGTCAATGTCATCCATTTTGAGGAGCGCCCATTCTACCGCCTCGAGACCCGCAGAGTGTGGGATTGAGGTGTAGAGGGATGTCACATCGATGGTACAGAGGTATGTTGTGCTTTGGGGGTCAATCCTGACCTGTTGTAAAACTTGAAGGAAATGCGTCGTGTCTTTGAGGTATGTACTCCATGATTGGACAAACTTCTGTAAGAAGTGATCCAAAAATTTCCCGATGGGGTCAAAAATGGACCCACACCCGGATACTATCGGGCGAAATGGAGGGTCCTTGGGGTTCTTATGAATTTTTGGGATCATGTATAGATGAGGCCGTTTGGGATTTGTAGACATCAAGTAAAGGCGTTTAGCATTATCAATCCATTCATTCTCATATGCCTCCTTGAGGACAGAATTGAGCAAATCTTGGAGTTGTACGGTCGGGTCTCCAGAAAGAGGCATGTAGATGTTAGTGTCAGAGACATGTGATGCCACTTTCAAGTGGTAATATGTTGAATCCATAACTACGATCGCGCCCCCTTTATCAGCTGGTTGTATTGTGATCAAAGGGTTATTTGCCAAGTTCTGAATGATGTTGCGTTCATACTTAGAAATATTGCTGTGGTGCTTTGGTCGGTAATTGAGCTTTTCTAGATCTTTGTTTACCAAGGTTTCAAAACTGTCCAAGATTTTGTGAGAAGTCGGTGGCATGAAATTACTCTTAGGTTTGAATTGTTGTAGTGTAGATTCATTGTCTTGTGGGGCAGAAGTCACTACATTGTTGAAAAAGTGTTTGAGCCTGATGGTACGCATAAATTTGAAAAATTCACCCTGTGTCTGAAGGTGATTAGTATGCGATGAGGGTACAAACGATAGTCCACGTCCGAGTAAGGATAGTTCTTGGTCATTTAACTTGTAAGATGATATGTTAATAACTAATTCACTGTCTTCCCGCTTCGTAAGGATTTTCCACTTGCTTCCTTTCCCTCTCCGGGTTTTTCGTGTGTTGTTGATCTGGATGAATCTATTTGGGACGGTGGACGTCCGTGACCCATGGCCTGTGATAAAAAAGCAGTAGATGTTGAGGGAGCAGATAGTGTATCAGTGGATGTTGTGGCTGGTAAGTTGGAAATGCCAGTTTGTGGAATTGAATTTGCTGCTACAGCGGGGGTCCGACTAGTGGTTGTGTCTTTCTCTGAAACCAGACTTTCGTCAGAAGATGTAGGTGTTTTCTTGGTATCTAGTCGTTTGCGTGTGTATATTTCTGCCCAAGTGTATACTTCATTCAATTTGTAGTCGATGGTGTCTCGTCGGTATTTTCGTAATTTGCCTTCTTGTAATTCTCTTTCATAGTGGTCGAGCTTCTGGTTAAGAACTTCCAGTTGTAGCTTCCATGAATCAGCCTCCATGCGCAATTGTAACTCATTTTTTAGAGAGTAAATCTCCTCCTCTAGATCTTTTATAGTTTTAGACAATTCCTCGATGATTAAAAGTATCAAATCCAACGAGCATTTATTGAGTATCGAGTACCACTTGTCCATGAAAACTGTGTTAAGGTGAAAGCGAAATAGAATGGGTTTGATGGCAAGACGTAACCCTCTCGGAATCCTCTTGGCTTTGTGATATTGGACAAGTGTCGATGCATGCAATTTTTGGTTCAGGTGTCTCCTAGTTATAAATTCCAACTGGCGTAATTGTTGAGTGATAGATCCACCATGCGTGTCGGTAGTTTTCACTTCTTGGATAAGTGAGTAAATGGCAGACGCATCATCTGAAGTGTATGCTTTCATGTTCGCTCTGTTATCTGTGATGTTTGTGATGGCGTCGAACGACTTAATGATCGTGGGTGCTGCTGCTGAGACAGAGACTCAAAAATGAAAAAATATGGGAGCAGCGCACTCCTTTTAATCAATTTTACAAATCAATTGTTGTTTTTTGATATAGGTGCTACAGTGTTATGCTCGCTGTCTATCGAGCAATGAAATGAAGAAGCAAAAACACAACCAACTGATGGTTGACACTGAGCACTGTGCTTGGGGTACCTCAGACCCTGAACAAATAATCACCTTATCATAGAAAATCAAACTCAACGGTCCAACTCAAATAAGCATGTATTGTATATTAGTTCATATACAAAATGAAAGTATACAAAGGTGGTTAAATCAATGTTCAAACATTACAATAAATATTTACATCATCAACTGGATGCATTACTAACAAAGTAAAATCTATGTTGCATAATACATTTGATTGTTCACTAGATGGCTTAAAGGTGAGCCCAATGCATTTCGGGACTTAGATGTCCCTTCGTCAGGGGCAATCTGTGGACAAAAGAACATAGTAAACACGGACTGTATATTTGAAAAGAGAACTTAAAATCACATTATATGATGCTCCAATGTTAAACTTCACAAATCCTGTGGCTACCAATCGTGTGTAACCCACGTGGGTACATTATTTTACATATCCCTGGAGAAAAGGCTTTACAAAACTGGTTTGCGTTGCATTAATAAAAGGGGAAAGAATCAACGTCACCCAATAGTGTGAAAATCACCATATTGATGTGAATAAGTTAAGTGGCTTTAAAAATAGAAATCGTGCCGAGGAAAACATGAAGAAGACATAAGAGTGTGTGGCGAGAGAACCTCACCTTATGTATAACTGCGATGTAGTAGATAATAGCGTGGTAAAGCAGAAGAATACACAACTACCGGATCTCAACGCGGCTGCAGGGGAGGAAAGAAACACATAGGAATAAGCAAATGTGCCAAAATGGTGGTTTGCTTATAGAAGACGACTGGGTACTGAGTACCCAACTCACCGCAATGTTGAAAACGAGCCCACAATCGTGGAAACTATAAACAAAGAAAGTATGCGATCAACACTAGTGATGGCGTGGGTACGAAAATAACCGTACAAAAACAGAAACGGTACTTACAAATGTGGACGACAGGGATAGTTGTGGACCGTTCTACTGCAAAGCTTCTGATACCGAATGGAGGAGCACACGGAAACGCTGCTTACTCGTTGTTAAGTATGCCTCGGGAGGGACGGGCTAAGGCGTACTACCGGAATAGAAATAGAATGAGGACTGAATCCATGGTGGCCATATTGAAAGGGGGTAACAGAACGAAGTAGTGAAATGGGCTTTACATATTAGGAAAATGTGACTACCCAATGGACGCGGTGAAAAGCCGAATAATTATAAGTAACAAATGAAAAAAAGGAAAACGAAAATAAAAATAGGATGAATAGATAAATATAATAATAGGAACATGAGACGCAGCTGATTGGCAGGGAGCCGTAACGGATGGAATAGAAGAGAAGAGAAATGTATAAATGAAAAAAACGTACTTGACCTGGACTATTGAGTGCAACAATTATATGTGAGAAACTGGCGATACACAGAAGCGCAATAGTGAAAACTGGATGAAATGCATGTGACTGTGAAACAAGACAGTATCAAGACAAACAAGAATGGTGATAAGCAAACAAGAAGAGGTCTAGTGTGAGAGAAGTTAGTAGAAAATGATGAGAAAAAGGGGATGGGGAACCCTAAAAAATACGTAACCAGAATGTAAAGAGGTTTATCTAAAGAAAGCATGACAGATCCAGGCGGTCATTAAGACCTGATGGGGCCATGGTGTGTAATTTTTTAATCCAAAAGATTTCCTTGCGCAGTAGAAGATTAGTGATATCTACTCCTGGTCTAACACTGATGGTTTCAATAATTTGAAAACGAAGCTGTGAAATTGTGTGTTTAGCTTCTATCCAGTGAATCGCAAGGCTTGAGGTGGAGTTTTTATTTCTGATCCTGGATTTGTGTTCCGTGATTCGGATCTTAATTTTGTGCTCGGTTTTACCTACATATGCCTTGCCACAAGGGCATTTAATGCAGTAAATGGCGTGTGTGGTGTTACAGTCACTGGTGTGTTTCAAAAGGATCTTATACCAGATGAGGGATGGGTAAGGATATTGCCAGTGATGACATTGTTGCAGTTCACGCATGCTTGACATTTGCGTGTACCATGGTAGGTACTCTGTTTCTCAGGAACTGTGGTTGGTTTCAAGAGGGAACGTAAATTCTTGCCTCTGGTGTAAGCAAACATTGGTTTCTCTTGGAATAAACCTTGACAGTCTTGTTCTTGTTGGAGAAGTTCCCCTCTAGAGTAGATAATGTTTTTAATTTTGGATGAAGCAGTCGAGAAATTGCTTACAAATACCAATCTCTGGTTTGGAGGGCGCGTTTGTTGTTTTAGGAGTACATCTCGCTGTTTGTTCATTGCTCTCTTCATGCTTGATGATAATACTTCTTGAGGATAGCCTCTAGCTGCAAAACGTTTAGAAGTTTCAAGTAGTTCAAAGGTGCTGTTGGTATCGTCAGAGCAAATTCTGCGTATCCTTATGAACTGCGATAATGGCAAATTCGTAATCAAATTGCGTGGATGAAAACTCGAAAAAGTTAGAAGACTATTTCGATCCGTGGGTTTGTGAAATACATTCGTACTGAAATCATAGCCGGAGATGGCAAACTCAGGAAGAAAACATACTTTAAACCAACAGCAAGAAACTCTCTTCTGCAATTTGATAGTTTTCACCATAGGCCGCTAAGATAAAACCTGCACTTTGGCCAATACCTTGAACTTCTGAGGAACTGTAACGATGTTGAGGATTTCAAAGAGCAAGCATCATCCCTCTCTTCCAAACTGAGAGAACGTGGGTACCCGGAGAAAATCCTTAGGACCACCCAAAAATAGGCCCGAAATCAGAACAGGCGAAGTGAGCTAAAGAATGATGATGGATTTAACCCAGATCTGTGATCTGGACTCAAGCTAGCCTGGCTGATGAAGGGTGTTACCCAGAAAGCAGTCCCAGTATGTTTGTTACTGGTTAGGGAAGACCTGGCTTGGCAGTTCGGGCTGGACTGTTCCCATGAGACACAGGGTCAAGATTGATTTGCATATAGCTGGGTCTGAACTGAGGTGGCGAAGTGAGCTAAAGAATGATGATGAATTTAACCCAGATCTGTGACTGGGTGTAAGTGTCTGAAAAGTTTCAGCGCTCCATCCATCATCACTTTATGTTTGCTTTGTTCACCCTAAGTTGGAAGGGGATGCCCAGACGTGGGTCCCTTGCTCACTTTGCCACTAGACTCAAGCTAGCCTGGCTGATGAAGGGTGTTACCCCAAAACCGGTCCCATGATGCTTGTTTCCGGTTCAGGGAAGACCTGGCTTGGCAGTTCCGGCTGGACTGTTCCCATGAGGCACAGGGTCAAGACTGATTTGCATATAGCTGCGTCTGAACTGAGGTGGCGAAGTGAGTTAAAGAATGATGATGGAATTAACCCAGATCTGTGAATAGGGGTAAGTGTCTGAAAAGTTTCAGCGTTCCGTCCATCATCTCCTTGTGCTTGCTTTTTGTTTGTCACCTGGCCAAGGCATAAAAGACCCTCAATCTGGAACCAGGGAAGATATGGCACCTAATAAAACACTCTAATTGTAACTCATGCAATGTGATCTATCTAATCACCTGCTCTTGCAGATAGCGCTACATTGGCATGACAAGCAGAAAAATTAAAGTGAGAATTTGTGAGCATCGTAGTAACATCAGATGTGGGCCCAATACCACAAAAATGACCGCTCTTTTTCTGACCACCGGGCATACGACCAATGACCTCCAATGGGTGGTAATTGAACAGTTGGACAAAGGCCTTGCCAACTTACAGAGCCACCTACTTGAGGAGGAACAGCGATGGGTCTATCGCCTGTAAACACACAAGAATGGCCTGAATGAAACATTTCCGGGAACGCACTCAACAATGGTAAACTTCAGCTCCCACACATTTTCTTTTTTTAGAGCTGAACTAGGCCTTACACACCACCATTTCCTGACTTGACCTAGGTCCTGTGATAACCTCTGGTATGAATTGCATGTGGGCCCTACTGTACACTAGCCATTCTGCCTTGGACATGTTAAGATCCCTTTGCTATGATAATGAATGCACTTACCTACCCCTGTATCTACTACAGTAACTTTTTGTGTCCCAGTTTTGCAATTTGAGCTCCCTGACACGTGCTCCCATTCTCTCAAGTCTCTTTGAGCCCCCCAACACGTGCTCCCCTTGTTTCAGGTGACATTACCGCTTGTTACCACCTTGGTGTGGGAAGCGCCCATCACTATAAACTTTCTGCCACCCATGCCCTTCTATTGCACTCGGCATGTGGACATATGGAGGGTTTGGAATTATTTTGACACTCACACTGCATTGCAAATTGTGGTTGCTGTCTTATTCTTCTCTTTGTCCTCCATCTTGTTTGGCCTCCCTTACGGAGAGCATCTGAAGTCATCACGCCTCAAGATGTCAGACACGACGCACGCCACGCCACACCACTTTTGGCGTCTTCCTGGTCCGGTGCTCTTTTAATCGGCACACCTCGATGCCACAGCACCACCACGATCCCATGCTGAACCGCAGTAGGTTCAACTGTGGATGGACTACCTTGACGAAGTAAGCTGCCTATATTACATCTCGAGTGTGGTTTGGTCTTCCATGCTTTTGCAAACATATGAACTATATTTACCTTTAAACTTAATTTTTATAGTGTGTGACTTCAGCTGTCCGCCCCCTGCCGGTATTGATGTAACTGCATATTAGCTGCGCTTGAGTAAGATGATATTTTCATTGATGTGATGGTTTTCTCTACCTTTTTAGGTTTTCACAGTTCCTCATGACAACTGTGTAGACTTGTGGGACTTATAAAGCCCCCCCCCCACTATTGGTGGGTGTGCAGGCTCTCTATTATTGCCTTTATTAGGAGGCTGATTTATCTGTGCATGTGATTCACTTTGTTTATAATAGGACTGCACTGAGTGTGTGTACATTAATTTATGGTTTACATGCGCTCGTCCCTGAGCTGATCATTGGGAATCTACTTGTTTGGCCTGTTGGCCAACCCCTGCACTTGGCTATGGGAATATGTGCATGATTGAATAGAGCAACTGAGGTTGATTTACCTTGTTGACTAGTATCCACTTATGATGCTCTAATTTGAAACATTTTCTTGCTTTGTTTTTTCAGATTTTAGACATGCCGGTGTGAACAGTAAGTACGGCAATACCCCCGCACTCACAGCACACATTAGTGTGTGTGCTGATATTTCAATAGGCCTTTTTAATTTGGCCCCACCGCACTATTTGGTCCTGAAGAAAGCCTTTTAATTGTATTACTAGGCTGAAACATGTAGATGTGGATATCAAAGATCAATAGTCTTTACACTATCCAACTTTGCTTTTTCAACCGTGTCCTGGGACCTCAAGAATAAAGTTGTTCTATCTCAACGGAGGATCCTAAAGGCAATTTTATTTTGCACTTTAATCTCACCCCTTCACAAAAACCACCTGCTCCGCTGGGTGTGTGTGGGGAGTGTACTATTGTAATACACACCTAAAACTAAAATCCAGTTTGAGGCAGCAAATCTACCCACAATAAACCCAGAGATAGATGTCTAGTAGAACAGAAGCAAAGTCCTTCAGCAACTAGACAGTGGATCCCCAAGAATTTTCTTGGCATCCTGTTTTGTCCTCTTTCAAGTGTGTCCCAAGATTTATATGTAAACCCAGAGACATAAGTCTGGAAGGGCAAAAGCAGATTCCTCGAGCAGCCAGACAATGGATCCACAAGAATTGCCTTTGCATCCTGTTCTATTCCTTTTCAAGTATGCCCCAAGTGATATATGTGAAGCCAGCAGACCTGTCAAGCAGGATTTGGCATTCAAGTAGTATTTTGACACTTTAGTGTCAAAAGGATGCCCACAGTCCCCACTCTGCATATTCTCTGGGATTCAAAGGAGTTAAGTCTTCCTATTCAAGTCAGTCTATTATTTGCTCCTGGGAGGCATTTCTCACCTTTTAAGGCCTGTTACTGTCTGGGATAACCTAGAGAGCCAATGCAAGTTAGCCACCGGGAACTTTAGGCAGGAAAACGTTACTTTGTAAAATTTGCTTTTCCTTAATATTTATTAAAAATCCAACTTTCCTGTTGAATTGGATTTTTATAAACAATTAAAAATAGTTGTTTAATAATTTTTCTAACTGGTCCCATTCCCGAAATTGAATATTAGTATTTTAATATAGATCCTAGTCTTCTACATAGGACAGCTAGGCCTGACACAGTAAATAGCTTTTGGGTGCCTGTCACTGTATGGATGAGTTAGCATTACATTTTTACCTGTCCTGCTTTTACATAACACACACCATGCCTTGTGGATTATAAGGCCTACATAGGGGTGAATTCATAATATTTAAATGAAGTGTTTACATTTCAAAAAGAGTTTATTTTCACAAACCACATTGTATTTTTTGCACTGTTGCAGTCAGGCTCTAATGGTGGGCTTGAACCCATGTTTGCACTGACACAGTAGCGGATGGCACAAAAGGTGCTGCAGTCCACTAATGACATTTAACTTAAAGGCCCTGAGTACACCTTGTACCATATAAAAGGGACTTTTTGGAAAGTTAAATAAGCTAATCAATGTTATGCCAATTTGACTATGTTTAAAAGGGGGAGCACAGACACTTTAATACACGTTCTCAAATTGGGTGTTCATCACCCTCTATGCTGGGGCATTGGACATGGGACCCTCTGGAGTTGCCATTTAGGAATGTTGAAATATGAGAAACACAAGGAGGTGGGTCTTCCTGGTCCCTTGTAAAACACAGGTTGTGAATGAATGCTGGATAACAAGATTACATTATTGATTTCAAGTGGAGGATAGGCGATGAGCTCAGATTCATAACATTGGATTAGAACTTGATGGTTCAGGAGTGGGCAACCTAATGAGTAAGACAGCCAAAAATAACTGTAGTCAGAAAAGTGATGTTTTCTGGAATGTGTGTGACCTTTCTGAAAGCTAAACCTTCTGTTATATTTTTGGGGATATGGTAGTCTTCCTGGATATCGCACTGTTTGGGTTACTGATTGTGAGGATGATTTAACTAGTTGAGAGAGACAGATATTGGTGGGAAACACTTGCTGGGCCAGATGAAGGCAAGGCTTGAAAGCATAATATTCTTATGCCAGGGAAACAGAAAAGCATGGTCATGCAAGTTGAAGGACCATAATGCTGAGAGAAAAAGCCAGTGGGTACCTACCAGAGTCAGGTGTACACTGCTCTGGCATGGATAAGATGCTTAGGTAGGTCTCTGTGTAGCAAGGTAGGTTTAATGTACACCATCATTGTTATCTGTTAAAGTATCTCCAGAGATGAATATACTACAGGGATAATGCCTTATATTGTCCAATGCTCCAGTATACATTAGGTATCTGAGCTATACCTGGTAAACCTCAGGGGACTGTGCAGGTAATCTTTATAATAATAAAAAACAGGTTCACCTGGAGGTCTTGCATAAGTTGTGTTAAAGCGGGAGGGATGGAAATCGTGGATGCCATGTGTATCAATATTACGGCTCCCTTTATCATTTTGGGTAGGGGAATAGCAGTGTTTTGCTGGTGAGCAGTAGCCGGATCTGTTGGCGGAAGTGCTTGACGTGGAAGTTGGTTCTCAACATGATCGTCTGGTGACAGTAGCAGTAGACCTGCCTATTTAGGGAGGGATGATCATCATTTGATTTCTATGTCCATACTGTCATGCAAGACATGGTGGACTGAGTCTGTAAAAACAATTAGCGACACTGAGAGAAAACCTGTGCATTACAGCCATTGATATTCTTGGGAGATTGTTTATGGAATCTAGAAAATGAAAGCCAAGCATCTGATAAAAACATGGTTCCCTCTTTATACTCAGCTCTGACTTAAGTATGTTTTCTGCACTGGCAGATGCACTTACGGCAAAAAGATTTCTGGCAGGCAGCCAGTGATTCCAAATACAGTGAGTGGTCCTCTACCAGCAGGGCAGTCACCTGGGGACTACACTGACTGGTGGAATGGCCAGCCATCTGCCAGGGTCTAAATGCCCCAAGATGTACTCATTGTATGTACCAGTTGCAATTTGTGGGTTTGGGTAGGAATACAGAATAAGTCAGTTGGGTTGCTTAAATTACAAATTTGTTTCTAATGCACTGTACCCACAGATAAAGTTGTTGGAAAATATTAATGAGTTAATGCTGGAAGGGTAAATAGTTGTGTTGCCTCAAAAGGATGAATGTGATTAAATCCGCCTTTAGTTTTATTTGGGATAAGGAGCCTCAAAGGAGTATGACCACTGCCAGGAATGTGTTTCAATTCTTCATAGTGTCCAACACAGTTTGTTTATGAATTTGGTCCCTTTATGCTGGAGGTTCAGGGTGCCAGACTCAATGTTGAAGCCCCTTTGGGTGAATCATTATCAATAGGACTGCGGAAGCAACTTCATTGCTGTTATATTATGTAATCTCATGCTTAAAATGATCATTCCATTCAAGTATATATTTTCCAATTTGTGGCTACTAAGGCTCATTTCTCAAAAAGGTAGCCTCAATGTGTTGGCTTCATCCCTGGGACATTCTGTTAAAAATACTCTTTGGCTCAGATTTCAGGCGAAAAGAATCTCAGCTCATTTGCACATGAAGCTAACAAAGAGGTTTGGAGTCCAGATTGAATAATGGGAGGTTGCTTTAATGTGAGGGGATCACTTCTCTGTAAGTCTAGCACTTGGCCTCCAAGTCTGTAGCATGCCAGAAGGACACTCCATTTCCAAATGCCTTAGGATGAGAGGAAGCTCCAGTAATCCTGTGGTGCAGTTCCTGTTTGTTAACCCCACCATTCAGAGAACCGACAGCTTGAGATCCTGTGGCCCTTACTGGTGGAAGGATGTTCCCTGTAGGAAAGTGGTCTTGGTCAGCACCTTGCAAGTTTAGAGTGAGGTGGTATGGATTATTCAGGGTAGTCAGAGGGATTGAAGAAACTAATACAATGATCAGGTCCAAGGACCATGATACCTTGGCAAAGTTCCACACATATCCTCCATCTGCTTCTGTGCAGCTCTGCTGTCAGCCTGGAATGCCATAGATGCTATTACAGGATCCTCTTTTGCATCCAGTGTTGGAAGAGGGGCAACAGCTGGTTCCTCGATCTCTTTTTAACCCAGCTCCTAGACCTGAGCTTTCCGGCTGACCCTTGCTTTCTTGTACTACTGAATATCGACACCATCAATATCATGGGAGACTATTGAGGAGGGAATATTGCGGGACAAACTATTGAAAGGTGAGTGCATTTAGGGAAGTAAAGATGTACTATTCCTAACTCCATATCTACGTATCATGAAGATATCGGAAAATATAGAAAATACTGATTAATCGATTTTTTCAATATTTTGGCCTCGATAATCTGTGCCGCCAATATTTTGGGTACAGTATTCAGGGTGCACGCCCCCTTTCCCTGATACTGTACTGAAGCGGTGTGTAAGATGATTCTATAGTGTTTGGTTTAAGCTGTTATGACTATACCAGCTCTGATTTCATTGGTGTCCCATTTAGACTTCATGGTACTAAGTCATTTTGGGTACACCTTCAAAACGTGGCAGCCGGTACTAAATTTGGTTCACTGTAATGGCATGGAAGATGGACTGGCCTCCCCTTTTTCCTCTCAGTTAGAAAATTCCCGCTGAAATGTTCAAGCAGCTCCTCTCCATCTCTTACAACTCTGGACCAGTTGAAGAAAGGCTCTATGATATAGACTGCGTCAAAGAATCAGCCTAATGAGGTCTAGAGCCTGGATCTCACAGCGCCTGGTCCTTTCTGTGTGACAGGGCAATCCCTCGACTAGCAGGTTTATCCCATTCATTCATCAGCGATCAGGTCCCTGTCACTCATGGCGGTTGGAGCATGGCAGAAGCCTCAAATGTCTGACACACAAGAAGGCTACACCATTGTCTCCTAAATCAAGCTTTTATACTGGCTAACTCCTCAAATCTTATAATCCAAAACACTCACAGATATGTAGGGAGCCAATCAGAAAACAGCCCAACCTCCATGCACACAAGAACCAACTATTTCTTCATCACTTCCTTGTATCAGTCCTTATGTCTTGAGGAATGTCATTCTGGGAGAACTGTCACCCTCTACCCAGAAACCTCCTGTTTTGTCTGCCTCCTTTCTTTCCTGTCTGTGGATTTGAGTTCATGCCTAAATTATGCATCCTGTTTCAGCTTTTTCTGCTTGTAGTGTATTATTATCTGGTCTTTTCTTGACATCATGGACACAGATGAGCTTGCAGCCTGATTTATGCGGACTTTTTGTGTGCAACTGGTTCCTGTGTTTGACTTGCTCTTCCCTAGATCCACAATGGGCTGGGGAGAAAAATTTAGGCTGTTTTTTTAGATGTTGCTGTCTGCCCTCAATGGGTATGAATACCTTCTGAAGAAACGGGGGTGGACCTTCCCCAGTGTCTGCTCCCTGCTAGGCTTGGGGACATGGGAGTACTTGTTTGCTGTGAGGTGTTGGGAGTCTTCATTGCTGAAAGACAGGTGAGTACCCCCCTTCTCTGCCTGGGGTATGGCATGGGCATGGGCTTCTCACTGTTCTCCCTGCTGAGCTTGGGGCTTGCAGGGGTGTTGCCTTGTTTTCCTACTTTGCCTCTTGTTTAGCCATTGTGTTCTCCCGCCTCCCTGCTGGGCTTGTCTGGGATTGTGTGGTGCTGTTTTGGTGTTTTCCCAGCCCATCCATGGCTCCATAATGGTACATTGAACCTCTGTCACGGGATGTGCTTCCCCGTCTCAGCCAAGCTAATGGGACTGGTGTGGGCCTTACCCTGTGTAGCCTCCCTGATAGGCTTGGAAGTGGTTTTCCCTGTCTGAAGAATTGCATTGGAGTCCCCTTCACTAAAAAATAAGTGAGTCCCTCATTGTTTCCCCTGGAGTGCAGGATGGGCTTGGTATTCTCACTCTGCTTTATGCTGGGCTTGTGGTATTGTCCCTGTCTCATTGCCTCCTGTTGTTTATTGTGTCCCTTGGGCCATTATTTAGCTTGTTGGGAGGGGGCTGGGTTTTCTATGATGTTTGGCCTGCTCTTGGCCACTTCCTAACAGGCTAGGTCGATTTTAGGCTGATCACTTTCCCCTTCTGTTGCTCAAGTGCTCTGATTCGTTTTCTGTTCAGGTCCCCGCTGACTCCCAGCTTGACTTGTTGCTTCTGGATTGCTCTCTTGTTTCCCTCCTACTTGGGATAGCCTCTTCACATCACTGCTGGGTGTTAGGTTTTGCCTTCTTGCTTTGGCCCTCCCCTAATTTATTTTGAGCTTGGGGTTTTTGTGGGGAGAGGGATCTGCTTTACTCCTACTCCCTCAGTTTGTCAATTCTATGAAGGAGTTTGCTTTTTTATTCCAGGGTTTCACCTTTGTCTTCTTTTGCTTGTATTCCTTGTGCCTTTTAGTCTCCTCTGGATGTGCTTCTTTTTTTCCCTCTAACATTTGGAGCCTGTGGTTGCTGGCCAGGTGTTCCTCTGTGGCACTTTCTGTCATGCTTTGGTTTCGTGCTCCTTCCACTGCAATTTGGGAGTTGGGGAATTGCGGCCTTCCAATTTTCTTTGTGGTTCTTCCAGTAGAGTTGATGTTTTTATAGTGGATGTTGGCCAAATCCTCCCTATTTGTGATACAATTGTTTATTAATCATATTAGGAAGAGCAACATTACATTACAGTCGCTCGCAGTACGAATGGCATTCACGATAATGCTATCTTCCCATCAACATGTAGGGGAACATCAGAAAAACACAACCATTCACAGCACCAGAAAAAAATCATATAGGACATTGAGAAGAGAAGCATAGTAAGACAGGGAGCATGGGCTTTGTGGTTGACTCACAGATCATTTCAAGAGGAAGAAAATGTGTGGATGTTGCGAGAGGTGTCATCTGTCAAGGTGACCTCTCGAGGTGGGTGATGTGTCTTTCTTACCATCCAGAAAGGGGGCATGCCAGCAGCAACTCCTAAAAATCAAAGGTCTTGGGTGATTTGATAGGATAGAGCAAACACAAGGAGATGATGGACGGAGCGCTGACACTGTTCCGACACTCACCCCCAGTCACAGATCTGGGTTTAATCCATCATCATTCTTTAGCTCACTCCGCCACCCCAGTTCAGACATGGCCATATGCAAATCAGTCTGACCCTGTGCCTCATGGGAACAGTCCAGCCCGAACTGCCTGGACCGAAAACAAGCATCCTGGGACCAGTTTCTGATTTGATAGGATAGACACAGGAGCAGTAGCACATGTCTCAGTTAGGAGTAGTAATTGAGAGCACAAACAAAAGAAGAGGGCTAGTCATGCCTCCATGCCCCTTCTTCCAGCAGCCATGTTGGTGCTTCTGGGCCCTAACTTTCAACAGTTAGCATCCCTCTCTCAAAGGCAGAGTATGGGCAAATATTGTGAGGTGTTTGTGTTTCAAATGTAAGTGCTGTCATTTTTGATGCAGAGGTGGGATGTGCAGCCCTTTAGGGAGAGGTTGAGGGGAATGGTACCTCATATTCAGGGGCCCTCTTCGACAGAAAAGGGAAGGGTGTGTAGACAGTAGTGGCTGGTGTCAGGGAAGAGTGGCAGGGGTGGGGAGGGAGGGATGACGATGAATATACATAAAAAGAAAGGAAAAAAGGACTTACCTGCCGCCCGCCGCATTACCCCTCTTCTGCTCCTGACTGCAGCACAGGCTCCCAGACTCCCTTATGGCCAAACATGATGCTGCTCTCATGCATGAGATCAGCATTGGTGTTGGCCTTAGTGGCCTGGATGTACAGGGAGCCGGCGCTTGCTATCTCCAACCCGGTAACAAGCTCAGGTTGGAGACCGCTGACTGCGCATGCCGCTTTGGACGTCCTAAGATGGTCGGCCAAACTAACTGCTCCTGCGATAGCCCCGCCCCCAAGACTCAGCACTTAAAAGTTGAAAAATAAAATGTTAATTAACCTGTTTTAATATTTTATAGGAGCCGCAGCTCTGTGTAGAAGAGGTGTTCCCTTATAGTTCACAGGCAAGGATAACATTACTCATTGAGAGGCTACAAATATGAGGGGTTGGTCTGATTCCTGTGAGAAGATGGCACGATGGAAGTGGTCTAATCCCTGCATGGCACTAAGGAGGTTTAACAAAGTATCCCTATACCATGTCAAAAGCATCTTTCTGGTTATTATGTTTATAGAAAATGCCTTCAGGGCTGGCTGCCTTCAACATCTCCCTCAGACAGTCCACATGTGCTGGGATCAATCCCAATTTCTGGTGAGATTTCACAAAAGACAACAACGTTGAAAACTATCCCCTCCATGGTGCCAACATACTGGGAGTACCTGACATGTCATGCAGCATAACCAATAGTGGGTATTCCAGGAAGTTGAATCCAAAGGACAACCTCATGCTTACCCAGATCGTTGGCCTTTAATAACAGAGACTAGCATAGGATCAGAGAATATGCACAATATCACACCCTGCCTATCCGCACTTTCAACAGTTCGAGTTTGGACTCATATAGGCTAGGTGCAACCAATATGTCATTCACTGTAATTAAATGCATTCATAATAGGCTGTATGATACGTCGAATGACGTCTTGAAACAATTCTGCAGCAGATGACACACCAAAACTTAGTCTTTTGGATCAAAACAGACCAATATGTGTAGAAAAGTTTTTAATGTAACTGCAATCTTTTTTGAGTTCCAACCGATGATAACCTTTATTTAAATCAAGGTGAGAGAAGACCTTTGCACTATTTAGTTGCATTATCATGTCAGCAATGTGTGGGCCTGGATGTCGTTCTCGTTCAATTGTCTTGTTTGCCTATGTATATGCATATGTGTACAGCTCCTTCACTGTCTTTTTAGGCACTACTACTATGGGGGAAACCCATGGTGTTGGACAAGGAGAAGGCTTGATAAAATGCTTAAGTAACGATTAAAGTATTTTTCAACAGCTTCTTGGAGATAAAAAGCAATTTGTCTATGTCTGAGCAACAGGATGGACTTCCTCATTAATATGCAACTTTACTTTCATAGTCTTAAGCTTTCCTAAACCATGAAATAATGAAGGGAGCTGACTTACTTTTTTGTGGTGATCATTCATGTTGTAATTCGCAGAAATCAGCCCCATATCAGCGATTCTGCTGAAACTGAGCAGACAGGCTCGTGACGCCGTGCCTTGAAGCACATGAATGGGTGCTTGCACCTTCATTTTCTTATTTTTCATTGTCACATGAACCTTGATTTTTTAAGGGCGTCGATGCAGCCATGTATACGCTTTGTTTTTTTATGGCATAAGTTGCGGCAATGGAGATAATTCATTGCATTTCTCCTCAGGCGTAATGTTTATCGATGCATCACTGTCAATAGTGAAAGGTATTGAACAACCATTAACTCTCAGTGTAATCTTCGGACAAAGTTTGAATGACTTTGGTGCTTTGGCATGTCGATCTTTCTTTGACTGACATTTTTCTTCACATGCGGCTAAATCAACATACGTATGCTTTTCTGAGATAAACATCGACATGGCACAATCATTTTCTTCACTCTCACTTGATACTGCTATAGAAGAACAATTTGACGATGATTTAGATGACGATCTACTTCGTTCTGTATTGATTTGTCTTAACTCATGTCACCGCTTGGCCTTGTGGGTGTACGTCGAACATTGCTTCTAGAACCTTCTGGTGGCCATTTGGTCTTTGCACCATGACACACTTACTTTTTCCATTGCTTTGCAAACAGTCACAAAATGGTTCTCCTTCCCAGAGCTTTACATATCTGTCCAAGAGCCAGACATTTACCTTTGTGTGGAAATGAAAATCCACATCTAAAACACAACTTCTGTTTACATGTAGACATCACTTTGTGTTCTTCAGTCTTTTGTCTTGGCTTACTTTTCACTCTCATGATGGATTCATTCTGGGCACCTCTGGCCTCCAAGTCAGCATCTTGTCTGTCAGCACGCTCTTCAGCTCTGGCAGCCATTAACTCTCACTCCAGATTAAGAGTTTCTCCCAGTATTCTTCTTCTGAGTCAATCTGACAAGCATTTGTCAATAACTGTCAAATGCAAAGCTTCTTCATCATTCAACTCATTGAACTGACAATGTTGGATGAGTGAGTCGAGCCTCTCCACCAAGTCATCAATGGTTTCACCATCATTCCGACTTTCTAGGTTGAAGATGTATCATTAGTAATCAACACTGGGCACTGGATTAAACTTGAGATTCAACACTTCTTTAATCTGACAATATATAACCTCATCATCGGTCCGTTGCATTTTCTTCATGACTTCTTTTACATCATCACCAGCAAGATTTTTGAGATACTTGATAATCTTTTTGTTATCAGTCTCTTGAAGTGCATCAACTAAATCGTCAAATGCATCTATCCAAGCTGTCCATCTATCGTCAATATTCAGCTTTTCAGTGGTATCAAAAGTTGGTGGTGGTTTCAGGAAAGCAGCAGCGTTATAGCCATTTCTGGGAGTGATTGACATTGAGGGTGACGCTCTTTATAGCTCCCTCGACTGTTCATCATGAACCTGTTCATATGAGCCATCTCTAAGACCTTGAGATGTGCTGGCCTCTGGATCATCCCTGATGACTTTTGGAAAATGGCCTCTGTCTTTGCCTCAGTGGGAAAAGCAACATTTCACTATTCCAATGATATTGGAAACTTTGGTGATTGTCGCTCACTTGTCAAACGCAACCTCTGTGCTTGATATTGGTTGCAGTGACTGACGCTAAGTTCATACTGGCTCACCTTACCCAGGTTCTGTTGAGTAGATAACTATTATATTCTTTGGTGTCTCTGTGAACTGTCTGGCACCTGGTTGATCCCTGCCTCATAGCACTTCCATCGCAGCGTTATCTTGCAATTTGCTGTCTCTATTTGCTGCTCTTTGAAAACCTGGTTGCATCTGCCTTTAGTGTTATCACTCCGAATTACATGTGACTTTATATTGCGTAGCAGCACAGTACCTTTATGTACAGTCTGACCAGAAGGTTCTCTGTCACCAGTATATATAGATTTCTTTGCACTGCTTTCGTTGTTTTCAATTTCTTTACAGCAACTGGAGTTGCACTTTGACTTTACTTGCATTAACCATTGGTTCTGTACTTCGACCGCAACACAGGTGGCATGCACAAGCAGTTTGCTTGTACCATGGCAAACTCTCTGGGAGAGCACTATCCATCTTCGGGTTACTTATCTCCTAACTCGTTGCCAGTTGTAGTGTCCTCCCCAGTCTGGGTATCCACCAATGACTATGCCATACACGGAGCTTAGGATTTACACATCTTTATTCCGCTGTGTTTAACTGCAAATTCAACATTCTAAACCAGTCTTCATTGGATTCCGCTCTAACACTTACATTGAAAGTTCTACAGAGTCCATCAGGAGCCAAACGGGTTCCATCATTTCTAACTTGCAAGACACTACAGGTTTTATGACATTCTCTTCTATGGGCTCTCATTTTCCTTGAGCTGGTGAGTTCATGCTTTGCTAGAGGGTTTTCATGTTGTGCCTTTTGGTCCCTTTTGGCTCTTTTCCATATTGGTGGGTTTGGGTTACTGCTGCCTCCTTTGGTTCATTGTAGCTTCTTGAAGTGGTTCCTAAATTTGAACTCCTTCTTCCTTGGCTTGCACAGATTGTTCCCTCTTACTTTTGGGATTCTAGTGCTCATTTGTTTGCTTTGGCAGCAGCATTTGGTGCTTTATTTTTCTGGGTCTGATACTTCCTCCTTTGTGTCTGGACTTTGCTCTTTCTGGCTGCCAACCTTTGTAGGTGATCAATGATTGTTCTGCCTCCTTAGGTATACCCTCATGGCGTAAGCACAGGGATGTGGAAGTGAGAATAAGGAAATGCTCAATTACTTGCCTTGAATCCCATTACTTCATTTCTACTTCCTTATCCCAGTCTTTACAAACCTCACACCCACTCTTCTGTATGCCTGGTTTCATCACAGTCTGCTGGCCTGTTTGGGTAGACGTGAACCTTAAAATCAACACATTTCGACAGAGGTGTGTATATGCTTTTGGTTCAGATAGGCAATGTGATGCCTAACTCCAGGGTGTGGACACATTTCATGACATAAAGATTGGGATGAGGAAGTAGAATCAGAGAAATAGGATTACTGGTTGGTAATCAAAGCATTACCTCATCAACTCTTGCATCATCTTTTGTTCCTGGAGAAAATGCAGTGTTTGTTCCTTTCCAGACCTTCAAACAGAATGCTTGCCTGGTAGTTAGCAAACAAGGCACCTGCTGCCATCCTGCAGTGTGCATATGCACCCTCATGCAAACCTGTGAAGCCATCAATGCTTAAAATTGTAAAAGAATATGGGCTGGTGCACAAAGATTTGCTAAGAAGTCCATGGCTATTATGTTCCGTGTGCCGAATACCTAGGCTACATTGTCTTGAATCCATCCTGTGCCTCTTTAATCCACCACAAGTCACTCCCTAATACTTTGCTCCTCATTAAAGAGGGAAAGGGTAAAGATGAAATCAGGGCAAGCAGAGTAGCTTATAAATCCCTGATCACTAAAGCTAAAAGTGAATGGGAGCATGACAAATGGGCAAGATTGACTTCCTTCCTGGCCAGTGGAGACTCACGCAAATTCTGGTGTTGTGTCAACTCTGGCCTGGAGGAGCTGACCCCAGCCACACTATCCAACATATCACCAAAGGTCTGGCAGGAACATTTCCAGTCTCTTTATAAACTACCGCAGGACGCCCGACTAGCACCACTTCTACCTCACAGCAAGGAGGGACGGGGGAACTCTTCGAGGTGGGTGAGGTGCGTGCGGCTGTAGCCGCCCTGGCATCTGGAAAGGCACCAGGGTTGGACGGTATGCCTGGTGACTTATTTAAACAGGAGCCGGATGTTTGGGCGCCCTATTTTACGATCCTCTTTAATGCTATCCTTGAAGGCATGGCTATTCCAGGTACTTGGCTGGGCGCAGAGATTGTCCCAATCTTTAAGAAGGGCTCTCCTCTGCTCCCAGCCAACTACAGACCTATTAGCCTTATTGATGTCCCACAAAAGATCTTTGGTAGACTCATGTTAAATCGCCTCCAGGATTGGATCGAAACAAATGACATCCTGAGCCCATATCAGGCAGGTTTCCAAAGGGGCATCTCGACTACTGATCAAATCTTCCGCTTGCACCTCATCTACTGGAAGACGGTTCTCTCCGAGGGCGGCAGTCTATACACGGTCTTCGTGGATTTACGTGCCGCCTTCGATTTGGTCCCAAGGGACAAACTGTGGGCAGTCCTTTTGGACCTGGGGGTCCCGGCTGACATTCTAACGATTCTAAGGAGACTGCATCAGGGGAACTTTGCCAGGGTAAGGTGTGGCAGGGATGGTTCCCTCTCTGATGCTTTCCCCGTTGACAGGGGGGTCAGACAGGGGTGCGTTCTTGCACCTACCCTCTTCTGCCTCTTTGTCAACGGGGTTATAAGCTATCTTCAAGAGCTGAGTAACATCGACGCCCCTAAGTTTGATGGCAGCAGGGTTCCCGCAATTATGTTTGCGGATGATACCCTGCTGCTTTCCAAATCTCCCATGGGTTTGCAGAGGGTCTTGGACGGGTTCGCGTGTTTCTGTGCGGACCGGGGATTGGAGATCAACGCTGCAAAAACAAAATACATGATCTTCAATCCCCCCTCCAGGACCCGAGCACCCCCCTCTATAGGGACATCAAGTTTAGAACGGTTGTACACATTTGAATACTTGGGGTTGGTATTAAATCAGTCCATGTCATGGGACCCTCACTTAACTAAGATGAATATGAAACTCTCCCAGCTTGTGGGGGGCATTGCAAGGATGGCGAAAGGATTAACGTATAGGCCATTCGCGCCCCGCTTGCAGATTTACAAAACCCAAGCCATTGCATCAGCGACATATGGAGCTGAATTATGGGGCCATACTTTGGGACTGAAGCTCCAGACCACGGAAAATAATTTCCTCAGACAACTGACTGTCTTACCAATTAGCACCCCACTTTTGCCGATAAGATTGGATCTGGGTTTAAGACCGATCTCAGAGGTCCTGGGTCTCAAACCCCTGACCTTCTGGTGTAAAATCTGGTCTTCCCCGGATCTTATGAAATATAGAGCTGAGCTGGTGGAGATTCTGCGTTTGTGTAAAAGTATTCCAATCCCATGGCTCAGTTATATTAAACGCATCTGTGAAGCACTTGGCAGATCAGAATTGTGGTCTGATCCGGCATCGGCTTGCCCTAAGGTCTCCCGAAGGTTCATATCTAAAGTTTATTATGATTATCATCTGAATCTGGCAATTATGAGCGCACGAGTGGGCTCACAAACAGCACATTTTTTAGGATTCAAAGACTTTTTCCGTCTAGAGCTCACCTATGATGATATGGGCCCGCCTTTAACGAGGAAACTCTTTATGCAATGGCGTTAAAACACACTGCCTCTAAGGGCTTACACGGCTCGGTGGGCACACTCAAACCACACTGCTCAATGCCCCATATGTTCACTTTCTGAGGAAACGGATCTACACATTATATTTTTCTGCCCGTCCTATCGTAGAGCAAGGAAATATTGGCTCCGCCCCCTTTTGACTAATATGGGTTTTAGATACTTTGACCCCGCTTTTAGAATACTGAAATCAGACCTCTCCCCTCCAATAGTATTCGCGGTGGCAACATTTTTAACATCAATGTGGTTTATTCGCATGCGCCACCTCAAGTCTTTCCCACCGAGCCCAATACCCTGATGAGCTCAATTTATTGTTTATGAATTGTTTTTATTGTCTTTTATTTTGTCTAAGTAATGATGTATATTTGTACTCTTGTATGGCCCTGGTGGCCGAAATAAAGATTTGATGATGATGATAATACTTTATCTCACACTTGCATTTACTTGCTTTGTCTCTTTGTCATGATGTTTCCTTCTTTCTATTCCTTCCTTCTCTCTTGTGTATTTTTCTCTCTCTTATTCCGGGTCAAAGTCTTGTGAGCAAAAATAAGTGCCTGTCCCCAAAAGTGAGTGCATTTATTTTATTTATTTATTTATCATGCTTAGTTAAATAAAACCATTACATGTCCAGAAACACATTAAAACAATACCAACTAACTTACAATCAATTTAAACTGAGCCTGACTAACTATTAGAACGATGCAATATCAGGATCAGTCAGGATGAGCCCAATACAACAGTGAGATTAATCGAAATAAATATGAAAAATCCACAGGAGCCAGCTTTAGTAAAGTCCCTTTAAGCTTTATCTCCTGAAGGACATGAGTCTTTATACCTGTTCAGGTAGTAAATTGCTTATCGTGTTTGCAATCATCATGCATTGAGGTGCCTGCCTTGCTGCTCTTATAATACCTACAAATGAGCCCCCACTCATTTATACCGATACTCGGGCTGAAGTTGAGTTACCGATGTTCATAAAATTCATATTAATAAGAGTATTTGGCAATAGATTCTTAAACTGGGCAATCTTAAGAAGATAAAATACATAAAATAAGTACAATTTTCCTTGGTTCTAATGGTATAAAAGGTGCTAAGCATTCAATATCAGCTCTTGCACTGCTTGAAAATATTAGAAGTTCCGGAATATATTGATCGGCTAAATTACTTGATCAATAACGTGCCATTGTGTTGCTGAAGTTGTCCAGAGCCCCACCAGCAACCACCAGCTCAAATTAAGCACTGCAAGCTATTTCAACATCTTCCAAGTCAAGTACAATAGAACAAGCCCTACAAAAAATAAATAAAGCAAAAACCATTTCAAAAGCAGTAACTGAGACAGGGCAGAAAACATAAAGCTGTTCTAAAATGACAGTATAATTGGTTTACACAGAGACAGCACCAGCATGTACATGTACATACATCTCTGAGTCATGGCTTTACACATGGATCTCGATCCAACACCAGTTGTAAGCAGCACATCCTCACAATGTGTCTCAGAGGCACTTTCTGCACCCCCGGGGCACTTTGGCATTATAGAAGAGGCTGCGGACGCTCACACTGTCCAGTCTGTAATACATATCGCACTGATGCAACGTAGCACTGGTACAATCCTAAACCAACATTCCCTCATTTGCATTTGGGCTTGGCCCATGCAAATGAGGGAACAACTTGCCTGTTTGTCAGGAGGCTAAATGACTGTGCCACACAAAGAGGTGGTGCATAATTAATGAGTCCCCTGAGTGTGCCCTTTGAAAGGAAATGGTATAGGGTTCTAGGCAGGCTGATACAATCACCCACTGCATCCACCTGGTGAAGGATTTCTGCTCCACCTTTACAATGCAGGTTGTGTTACAGCCTGAACTGTGAAACAGTGGTAGATGCAGGGCTTTAAGTGGGATGAAAAAAAAGGGGGGGTTCTCAAAGGGGCGTGGCTTAAAAACACGTAAGCTAAAAATCTGCGTTTAGCATAGTGTGCTGCCCGACATGTATTTTGCTGTTTCTGTTATTACATCCAGATACATGATACAACAAGTAACATTATACCTGCAACAAGTCAGGACTATTGGATTTCTCAATGGTTGTTAGTTGCATAAGATAAATAAGCAGCAACTATGGCTTGTATATAATATTGAAAAAGCTTCCACTTAAAGCCCTGGTGACACCACAACAAGGTTGCTGCTCCTGAGTTTCAAAAAGAGAAGGGACATCCAGAGAGAAAATGACTCTCATTAAAGGATTTCCCTTCCCCTCACCTGGAATGACGTCATGCCGTAACTTCTCCACTAGTGAGAAGTGAGAGCATGGACACATTGCTGTGCCTGCTGTCAGTGCAGTTTGGAAAAAACAGACCACCTGTGCCAGGGCACAAAACAGCGCCCGATATAGACCCGTTTCGAGGCATCCTTTAAAAAACTGCCGATGCTCAGCACTGGTGAGACCCGGCCCACTTAAAGCCCTGGGTTGCTGTGAGTTTGTGTCTCCTCTGGGGGCAGTGCATTAACTGTAATAGGCAGGGCTGGACTGACCGTAGCGAGTATCAGGCGTTTACCCGAGAGGGTGGGGGTCGGTTTTGTTATTGGGGGACGGTTTTCCTGGTCAGACAAAATTGCCAGATCTGCTTTAGGTTCCGAGTCTGGCCCTGGCAATAGGGTGCACTGAACCCATCTGCGCCCAGCACCCACAAAATGCGCTGCCGTGTAGACCAGGGCAATGCGCTTATACATAAACCAGGCCCTGATGTCAGTAGCACACCCAAGAACATCAAAATCATGCATTCATGTCAAGAACAAAGGTACAGCATTACTGCTTATGATAACTGTCAACTACCTACAGCGGAGTAAGCCTGTCTTATCGCTAACAGGCAATGCCAACAGCACGTGACTACACGTCTGAAGCTCATCAAAAATGCCTACAACAGAAACACAAGCCAGTAGTACAACCAGTGCTTTAAATGGGCCGGTACTCACTGGTACTGAGTACTGGCACTTCCAAATTTTCTAGCTGTCAGTACAGGCACTTTTCTTTAGTCAGGGAGAGTACCGGTACCCTGATTGATGGCACGGCAGGCTCGAGTTCGGTATCTCCTCCAACGCGGGACAGATGCCGCTCTGCTTCCTGATCTCGCAATCGTACTGAGCCTCTGAAGTAGACTTTTGCAGGGATGGTGCTAGAGTCCAGAGGCACCCCTTTGAATTTCCCCACACTGCAGGGGTTTGAGAAGGCTTGCATCGTGCTGTGATTATCAGGATAGGACCTAGGCAGACCCTGCACTGTTAATTAGGCGTGCAACAACCATTCAGGTGAAAGTGCTTTAGCCCCCCCCTCCCACCACCCCCACCCCCTTCTCCGTCTAGTGTGTGAAATGGCCTGGGCTGGGGCTGCGGTCAGTAATCCAGTCCCATTTAGGGTATTACACTGGCCTTACTAAAGCGAGTGGCAGTGCAGCACAATCTTACACCTTCCCCAAAGCCGGTTTTCTTTTCATGTTTTATTTTTTCAGCGCAGGAACTGTTTCCCTTCGTATGCCCCTCCAACACTAATGGCTGCATTTATATAACAGCAAGGGATCCATGGGTGTGAAGGTAGCCCTGCCCAAAGAGCAATGAATAGCAGGGAACGCTGCAGCACTCCAGGAATGAGCTCCCATGACAACTGGCAAAGGGTCTGGTTGGGGGAAAACGAGATGAACATAGAAGGAAGCAGGAGAGAGGAATGTAAAAAAGTGAGGTGACAAGTGAAGTTAGGATTAACACTTTTTTCTGATTAAAAATACCAGATGCTTGTTCAGTTCTGAAATCGGGGCTTAGAAATGGCATTTTACCACAAATTTATGTAAAGTTAAAAATCGGTATTTCTTGTTAACTTTAATAATTGACTTTCATGTTGTGTAATGAGCTAATCTGTTTTGGGTGCCGTTCGTGTTTGGAGTCTCTGTGTGTTATTTTACCAGAACTGTTTTTAAGGACCTGGCGAGTGCTGCCATAAGGAGGGAGCTGCAAAGATCAGGCAAAGGTGACGGGTTGCTGATGCAGAGCAACTGATACGGGACTGCGAGGACCAGCAGCCCCGTAATTCTTCACAGCTGTGCCCTCTTCCCGTACTCCCGCCCTCCCGCCCTGACGCCATAAAACTCCTCACGGCCCACGCATCGCGGGACGCACGCGGGCGCGCGCCGGGCGAAGCCCGGGCCAAGGGCGGGCCCGTCTGAGCCCGTCCGAGATCGACCGAGAACGGAACGGGACCTTCCTCTAACAAGCATTGCCTAAGGAGATTCGGAAAGGGTTAGCACTAGCACCCTGTGTGTAACGCTGTGGGATTTTTTGTCAAGTGGCTGTTAGTATTATCGGAAGATGGAAAAGTCTGCTAAAAGGGATGGTTTTACTACACAGTCGGCTGGGGGAGCATTAATGGGAACATTGGACAACTTTTTGGTTCGGGTGCAATCAGTTCTTGCTAAGGATATCGAACTAACTGAAAAAAGATTATCCTTAGATATCCTGTGCGACAAGAGGTCCTCCTTAGGAAGTATGGCTAACTTAAGTTCACCACCTTGTCGGCAGCCCGTTAGGTCGGATTCTATGACCTGTATATCTCCTTTGGAGGAAGAGCAAAATGATGATCTCTTGTTGTGTCCCACCCCCCCGGTCGAAATAGTGGAGGATAACGCCGATGTTGCGAACTATGAAAATTTGGGTCCAACCCCTAAATCTTTATCAAGTATTAAGACCCGCTCAACTAGTAATAAAACAGCGGTATCTGATCATCAACAACCAGCCCCTATACTGAAAAAATCTCGAAAGGGAAATCAAAAAACTGCTGCGGGGAAGAAGCCTAATACTGATCATGTTCCTCCCCCCGCCACAAGGAGGGACTTACCCCCATGCCCGAAACCCCTACCGAATAAAACGCGGATAATTGCATCACCATCTAAGGGGTCCATGTGCGGGGTGGACTTAGACTCAACGCTATTTTGGAAAAGACTAGAAAGAACCATAAAGAATCTGTGTGACCCGATTTATGAAAGGCTTGGTTCGATTGAAAGCAGACTTACATGCATGGAGCTTTCACTCGTATCGGCACAACCTCGAGGTGGCAGGGTTGGCTTGGGATTGGCAAACGAACGACCTAGTACAGTAGGTCATAGCACTGGGGCCAATCTTACTGATAATAATATAGTTGCAAAGAATAACCCCACTAACCTTCATGGATCCCAACCTATTCCAGCAGCTGGTAAACAACCCAGAGTTGATCACCCTCTTCTACCTGTGGTATCAAATAGTCCCGGGACAGGTAGAGATAAAAGGGACAAGCCACCCCCACCTGCCCAACCTCTTATGCAAGCTTCATCGGGCTTAATTGATTTAAATCTCCCACCGGAAGCAGCCCCTTATGTGGTGATTTTAACGGGGGTCCCACCTTTGATTGATGGAGCAAGAGAATCATATGGGGACTTAAAGAATAAATGTACTTTTTGGCTTAATGATAAGCGACCATTGCCGACCCACATGCGAGCTGAAATTTTGTATGCCAGGCGAGTGAACTGGGTGGGCAGGAGTCCTAAGTCATTAAAGGGAGATTGTGTTGTTATTAATTTTAGGGACAGACGGTGTGTGCAACATATTTGTTCCTGGCCCCAAACTGACCCCTCACCCCTAATACGCACAATGCCATTGTCATTTTTCTATGTACCCACGACCTTGCCCTTAGGTGGGATTATGAGTGGGGGCTCTCTGTGGAGGGGTAACGCATATGCGGACATAAGATCCACCAATAGATTCGATGTGCTCTCTGGGCTAGCGGACTGCGATTGACTTCATATGGGAAGAGTATATTCTAAACATAAATTGTCATACGCGGCCCAGACGTCATTGGACAGTCACGGAAAATTAAATGCAGTCACAGAGGAAGCAGAGGGCACATGTCATTGGGATCTCCCTAGATTAGCCGAAGGAACTAACGATAATAGGTTTTATGACCAAACTATCGTAGGGGGAGCCGGTAAGGGAGACTCACAAGGCGAATTCCCAAATGAAAATCTAAGCATTGAAGGTACCCCTAGCTTTTCACAAGGCGTAGTCCCCTTACCTTTACTTACAATAAAAAATGGGTGTGCCAATGGCGGAACCAACCCCGTCGGTCATGTGCTGTTTCTATCCTGGAATGTTGCGGGTATTGGTTCTAAACTTTTTTCTCCTATGTGGACAGACTTCATTAACAAGCATGACATCTGTCTTTTCCAGGAGACTTGGTCAACAGAACCAGTATTTATGCTGGGCTATCTGAATTTCTACATCCCTGCAGTTAAAAAGTCTAAGGGACGGCCATCAGGAGGCCTAGTAATTTGGATTAAACAAAGTCTATGGTGTAAGACTCAACCCATCCCAACACAGAATAATGACATACTGGGAGTCAGATTGACCTTTATGCCAAACCTCAAAATTGGCGTATACAACGTATACGTAAGGGGCTTACCTGGTGGGAAAATTTCTGAGGTGATGCCTGCACTAAGTAGTCTCGTCGAATCCAATCCCATCGATGTGCTCCCACTTATTGCGGGTGACTTTAATACAAATTTTGAGCCTCTAGGGTCTCAAGATATGCTCTTAGTAGAGGAAGAAGATCAGAAGTGGGGTGTTCCTCTGCTTGAGACAAAGGCAGTGAGCAAATGGACTGAGGCGGCCCTCTACCTGAATGGGTTTTGCCTGAGCAACCAACTGAGGGCAGCTAATGGCAGAACCATATCAGACAGGACATGCAATAAAACGTATGATAATGGCATCAGGGCAAGTACCATAGATTATCTCTTGGTCCATTTGAGGATGTGGCACACCCTCGCGGATATGATGGTCGAGGCACGGATAGAAAGCGATCATAATCCGCTAGTTGCAACTTTCAAATTAGGATTGGCCGACGTAGAGGCACAAGGTTTGGAAAAAATGGATGGCCCAGCTGCTGTTTTATCAAACGACGAACGCCACCTCAAATGGCGTATTGTAGCTGAGCACCCTGATCTTTTAGGTAGTATCGAGTCCTATCTGGAAGAGGCGTTGTTAGCAGTAATGGCAATAGATAACAACTGCCAACCATTAGCCGAACAAGAGATTATATATGAAAAACTAGTAGCCAACTTGAAACCATGTTTTTGTAGACCTTCCAAAGCAAATCAAGCACCTAAACGCAAACAGGAGGATTGGTATAACGCCTCCTGTAAATACGCACGCAGCAAACTGAGTCTCGCTCTTAAAACTAAGAATATGAGTGAGATCAAAACAGCTCGAAATGCACACAAAAAGGCCCTATGGAAAGCAAAAAAAGACTGGGACGAGGGCGAGTGGCAAGACTTAAAAGCAGCATGTGCTGACAAAAATCAGAAAAAATTTTGGGACATTTTTAAATGGAAGAGGGGCGAAATCACTGATAGTCCTCATAATCATGTTCCCCAGAATGCTTGGGTAGACTTTTTTAAGTCACAGTACTCTAAAGGTATCGAGGATACCAGAATACCCCAACGGGAGTGGCCGTTCTATAATAGTCCTGTGTTTACCTCGGAGGATGTTGACCTAGTGCTTGATATGGTTACCCAGGGACGTGCACCAGGCATGGATTGTATCCCAGCCGATGTATTTTTGTACAATAGAAAAAGATGGTGTCTATACATCACCCATATGGCTAATGCCATAACCCAGGGAATGAGCATCCCCCACTCTTGGAAGGGTGCCGAAATTGTCCCGATATATAAAAAAGGGGACAAATCGCTGGCTTGTAACTATAGGCCCATAAGCCTAATAGACGCTATGCAAAAAATCCTGGGCAGATTGGTTTTGGGCAAAATTCAGACCTGGATAGAAGATAACAGTATACTAAGTCCCTTGCAGGCTGGGTTTCGTCCAAAAACAAGTACAATAGATCAGGTCTTCAGGTTTGTCGTCCTATACTGGCGGACAGTTGTCCTAGGGAAAGGGGTTTTATATGCCGTGTTTGTCGATCTGCGGGCGGCGTTTGACTTGGTCCCACGAGGCAAGCTGTGGAAAGTACTGGAGGAGTTGGGGATGGCGCCGGAGTTGTTGGCTTTGGTGGTCCGTTTACATGAGAACAACTTTGCACGGGTCCGATGGGGACGGCCGGGACAGGTAACTGAGTCATTCCCCGTGGAGCGTGGAGTTCGGCAGGGCTGTGTTATGGCACCAACCTTGTTCTCACTCTTCGTGAACGGTGTGGCCGAATTCCTCTCCCGGGTCCCCATGGATGCACCGGCTATGAATGGCATCCGTATCCCAGTTCTCATGTTCGCGGACGACACATTGCTGATTTCCAAAACTCCGAGTGGCCTACAGCTTACCCTCCGCCGCTTTGAAGAGTTCTGCTTGCTTCGTGGTTTGGAAATAAATGTTTCCAAAACCAAGTTTATGGTTCTTAACGGCCCTAACCCGTGCAGATCTAACAAACCGTTTGGTGGCAAAATTGTAATGGGTGGTTTGCCCCTGGAACAAGTTGACGCGTTCACATATTTGGGAGTGACGATACAGAAAAATATGTGTTGGAAAAGCCAACTAGACATGTCAATTCTGAAGTTCCGGCAGCAGACAGGCTTTCTTATGAAAAGATTCAAAGCTTCGCACTCACAACCTATAAGCCCACTCTTAGAAATTTATTCAATGAAGATTCGTAGCTCGTCATTATATGGCTCAGAACTATGGGGCTATGGTAACAATCCCAAACGCTTGAATACAATGGAGAGTGAGTTCATACGGAAAATTGTTGGAGTGCCACAAAGTACTCCCCTGTTACCCCTATTTTGGGACCTTGGCCTGAAAACCCTACAGGATACTGCTAATTTGCGACCATTGCTTTATTGGCGTAGGGTATGGTCAACTGAGGAGCTCAGGCATTATGCTTTGGGATTAAAAGAAATAATGGAGAAAGACCACTTTCATAAAATAGAATGGCTGAAGTCCATCAAAACATTACTTTACAGACTGGGGTGGAGCAACCTATGGGATGATCCCCTTAATGCGGTTTTCCCGTCAAAAGATATTGTTAAAACTAAGTATTGGGAATTCGTAGCTACGGAGTCTGCTTCCAGGGGGAGTGCATCCCAGTTAACATCTAGGTACCTGGAGATTAAGGCCAATCCTGGTCAGGAACAATTTTGGGGCATGATCGAAGAACCAATTGATCGCAAACTGTATTTTCAGTTTAGGATAGGAACCCTACCTATTTGCACATTTACGTCCAAGTGGGCTAATGGGTCCCAGGACAAATGTCCCAAATGCAGAGACACGATTGAGTCTCTTAGTCATTTTATCTTTTTCTGCCCCCTCTATGAGCATCCCCGTAAAAAGTGGGTATTACCCGTCTGTCGTCTCATAGGCATTCGAAGGTATGAGGAGGCGCTAAGAATCTTGCGCTCAGATCCAAACCCGACAATTGCAATAGCAATGGCTAAATATATCAAGTGGGCCTGGATTATACGATATAGACACTCTAATATGAATGTGACTAACGATAAGGCATCCTAAAGTAGTCATGTTTTAATTATTTTATGTTAATTTTACTTGTCCTTCCTCTCATGCAAAAAATTTTTTTAGTTTTAATCTTTTTGTGGCTCTGACCAATTTTTGCTGAGGATGAACTAATATAGTCACATTGCTGTTTAAAAATGAACAACTTTATTTAAATTGAATGTTTAGGAATTATCACCAATTTGAAATCATGAGATAACTTGCAATCTAGGGAGTTTCATGTGGGAAATCATGTGTTGAGTTTATTTTGTTATATTTTCTTTATAAATTATGTTTATGATTCTGCTTGATGTACGATACTTTCATGACTCAATTGTCGAATAAAGTTTTTTCAAATTGGCAAAAAATTGGTTTTGTTTGCATAAACACATTTCTCGTGTTTTAATATGTACTACAACTGGTATAGAAGTCATGTTTCATCAAGTCTTGCCCTTAGCCCCGCCCCTAGCCCCGCCCACTTGTCACACCTCTAGCTCATTTTAATGAGTACCTGTACTTATTTTTTCCCATTTAAAGCCCTGAATATGAAGTTGAAAAAAGGATGTAGCTGAAATTTGTGTGTATAGCACAACATACATACTGCAGAAATTTACGCCAGTGGCGAGATTCAAATGAGTTAATATGAGAAGCACTGCTGACAAACGCAAAGGAAGCGAAAATAATCCGTGAGCTTTTTCTTTCTCCATTCTGTAGCGATGCAATCAGTTTCGTACGGAAATGGAAACTGAGTTTGTTTTTATGATAGGAAACACCGCCTGAAGGTGACATCATAAATTTACATACCTATCCTGATATAGTTCCTCGGACCGATAAGGCATGCTCCGGAACTTCCCTAAATACTTTCAGCAGAATACCAGACTCTTTCATCAGCATTGTCGTTCACTTTGTGAACCTGTATTTTTTTTTACCGCTGCAAACATGCCAGTTCCTTTCAACACTGCACACCACAAATACCAGAAGAAAACAGAACGAAATATTGCACAAGGTAAAATAAAGACATCAAAGAGCAGTCTGAACACACGTAATGGAAAAGGTACGTAGGCTGGCGGCTGCCTTGACACGTAAGCGTTGAATATGATGTAACGCAAGAGCGCGTGAACGCCAGACGTGATCGGCTGCTGGTGAAACGGAAACCGGAAGCGTAAGATAACCCTCACAGAAATAGATGAAAGAGAAAGAGAAGTTGATGGGCTTGAGAGGGGAGCGTTAAGAAGGCCCCGCGAGAGACTGTGTTATCTGCAGGGCTTGGACCAAGGGCCGAGGAATGCTCTCACTGGTATTCAGTGCTGAAAAGTTCCAGCTAGCCACATTCCTCATCTGAAGGGCCTGGGATGTGACGTGGGAAATTGTCAAATTCTACTGCTGTCTTGCATAATCAACCTAGGGAGAGCAAATCCGTTATTCCTCTAACAACAGGTGCCGCTGCTATTGCCCTTTATTGTCTATTGCAGGGTAGGCCAAGATACTGCATGTAATTAATAATGATTATTAGGGGTAAAAAGAATCTCGTCAGTGCTCACTGAATAGTATTGAACAGTAGAGATGACTGCAACCCCGGCATGGCCGTAAATACTATTAGTGTATGTAACTCACGTAATTCAGTGAAGCCTAATCGCATGGAACTACCTAAGAATTAAGCAAGATTACAGTTGAATTAAGCGAGAAGAGTAATGGATGGAGGCATTTTGTGCTACGAAATAGCGCAAAATCAACAAAACACGAATAGCCCCAAACTTACTACCAGCATTTGTTACTATTTTTGTAGCACAAAATGCACTGTTGGATGCGAGGATGCATTTGGCTCAAAAACAGTGCTAAATGCAGCAGAACACGAAGAGTCAGCAGCATCTCACACTTGCGAAATCAGCTCTTGTGGTAGGATTTTTTCCCCCAAGTTACTCTAAATTACACGAGCAAGAGTAAGAGTCAAAGAGAAACGGCTTATGTGCTACATTCAGGACATGGACAGGTTTTGTCTGCCTACTGTAATGTTTAGAGTGCTGGCGTTCTAGTTCACCAGCCGGAACTGTATCCACGTCATCTGCGGGGTTATAATAAAAGGGGTGAACTCGCACGTGGGGTCATCTCCCAACCCAGTTAACCACGAGTGCGCATTACCCTCATTCCTAGGCCCATACATATATATATTTGCCAAAGGCCTTACCAGAGTCACCTGATCCCAGGACTAGCACATTGGCGACGAGGGGGGCCGTGACCCTCGCTCCAGTTGGCTGCCCCATCTGCCGCAACTGCCCAAGTGCGTGCGACCGCCACGCTGCCTGGATCATCACTGGGGCAGTCAGTGAGTGCTGCCCGCATCTCCTGCTGCCCTGGGGTGGCTTCCCATCGACTTCCAGCACCAGCCTTTGACACCAGATGAGCTGCTCTGTTCGATTGTCCTGCCGCGCTGCTGGTAACTCCGGTGTTGTCTCCGCGGGGGTCGCGCGCACCGCTGTGAGAGCTGCCACGCCCCGGGGAACGAAGATGAGCCCTGCTCCAGCACGCGCGCAAGAGGAGCGCGTTCTGAGGCTGCGGGGGAGCGTGAAGAGAGCGCTGGGCCCCAGCAAGTGTGAAGTGCCTCAGGGGAGCCAGCGAGTGACCTGGAGCAAGCTGCATTGAGGACTGGGCTGAGCAAGTCAAACAAAGAAGGAACAACAAGAGGAGGTGAAGGCAAAGGGAAATTAAAAAAAAAAAAAAAAAAGGACAAGGTGTCCCTGGTAATAAAGGTGGTTCCCAGTGGCAGAGTGTGGAGCCAGGTACACACACCCACAGAACACAGTGCTGCATGCATGACACAGCAGTGAGGAGACACAACACATCAAGGAGAAAGACCAGCACATCAAGGAGAAAGAGAAGAGGGCGCCCGACCAGGAAGGTGACAACAGGAAAGTGTGTCAAGACACAGACCTCTGCACAGACAAGGCGGACAGGAACAGAGGGGAAAAAGAAAGGCACCAACCCATAGGGAAAATGGGTGATGAGCACCGAGCGCAGGCACCACAGAGAGCCCCAGTACAGCATGCACTTACCACAGCATCCCCGAGATGGAAGATCTGGATAGTGCGCCTGAATAACTATTTCGTAGCCACCAGGGAGACAGACAGAGCAGTGAAGAGGTTGTTACTTCTCCATTATGCCGGAGACTAAATATTCAAGTTGTTTAAACACTTGCCAAATACAGGTCCTGGCACGGATTATGACGCCGCGGTGGCAGCATTAGACGCGCACTTTCACCCCCAACTCAACTCCGATTTTGAACGAATCAAGTTGCGCCAGGCCCACCAGAGGGAAGGGGAGTCGACTGATGTGTTCTACACTCGCCTGCGCAAACTGGCCAGTACGTGCACGGAGGACGATCAACCAAAGGAGATCAGAGCCCAGCTCATCCAAGGGTGCCGGGCCAAGATGCTCCGAGGCCTCATCCTGCGCAAGCCAAAAATTGCCTTGGAAGACATATTGATACTAGCAAGGACCCACAATCTATCGGCAGCTAGGGTTAATGAGATGGACCAAGCCCTGACAAAGCCCCAAGGAAGACAGGAGACCATCAAAACGGAGAGGGCTGACGCCCTCTGAACGAGACCATGGAGTGACACATCCAGGAAGAGAAAGCTTGATGCGTCCAAGGCACGGTGTGGGTACTGTGGGCATGAATAACATGAACAATGAAAGACTGCCCCGCGCAAGGGAAGACCTGCACAAATTTTGGGATCCCTAACCACTTTGCAGCAGCGCGCAGGAGGAGAAATCGTGGCCGAGACACCCGAGGGCAGAAACAACCATCTCGGGCTGTATGCCAACTGTCCCTAACTGACTCCGGACAGAAAGAGGAGCCACCAAGGGCGAGCCAAAGGTATCAAGGGCTGGAGGATTCATCCACTGAGGAGGATGAGTTAGAAACATACTTGATCTCATTTACACGAGAGCTCAAACACCGCAGAAGACTTCAACCCACCTACATGATGCAAATTGCAGGATCAGAAGTGAAGGCGATTATCGACACAGGGTCGTCGGTAAACGTGATGGGCATCCAGCTATATAAGCACCTCAGACCCCGGCCACTGATCATCCCCGTCCCGGACCAAGATATTTGCCTACAGGAGCCACACCCCTCTGCCACTAAGGGGTAAAATATCCGTCCCGATCAGGTCAAACAACCAGGAGGTCATAACAATTATACACGTGATAGATCGCAAAGTGGACACCCTCATCAGCAGCCACACAGAGGAAGACCTAAGCCTAGTTTTTTTCGCCAGGAGCGTCCAACCACACCAGGTTGACGAGATCCTCGACCAGTTCCCGGAACTATTCCAAGGGCTCGGACACATCAAATGCGATCCTATCAAGCTACACATCGACAAATCCATCACACCGGTCGCGCTGCGACACCGGCGAGTCCTTTTTCACTTAATACCCTTGGTGGAAAAAGAACTAGAAAATCTTGAGAAGCAAGGAGTAATCGAGAAGGTTTCGGGACCGACGCCGTGGGTGTTCCCACTATGGTGATAGCGGAAAAACCCAAGCAGCTAGGTGCCATACGCCTCTGTATCGACATGAGGTTGCCCAACCAGGCCATTAAAAAGGAGCGCCATATTACGCCTACGATGGATGATATAATTGCAGATGTCAACGGATCAAGGTGGTTTTCTAAAATCAACCTGAACACAGGGTATCACCAACTGCCTTTAGCGGAGGAAAGCCGCTATATTACAACATTCAGTACCCACCTAGGGTTGCGTTGTTACAAACGACTGAACTTTGGGATATCCTCAGCAGCGGAGGTATTTCAGAGCACTTTCCGCTAAATGTTGTCCGGGCTGCCCGGGGTGATAAACGTCAGCGATGACATCTTGAGCCACTCTGCCACGGCCGCTGACCATCGCAGACATCTGAAGAGCATGTTGCGTTGCCTCAGTGAACATGGCGCGAACCTCCACCGGAAGAAGTGTCAATTCTTCCAACCATCTTTAAAGTTCTTTGGGTACGTGTTCAGCCAGGAGGGCATCCAAGTAGATCCCAAAAAGTCACAAACCATCCGGAGCACTCCAGCCCCAACCACAACTACCGAAGTGAGGAGTTTCCTTGGCATGGCCACTTACTGCGGGAGGTTTATCCCTGATATTGCCACCTGTGCCGAGCCATTGAGGGCACTCACGAAGACGGAGGTCAAATGGCAGTGGGGACCGTGAGAAGAGGAGGCCTTTCAGAGCATCAAGGATGCGCTACTGGTAGAATCTACCCTCGCCTATTTCGATTCAGCAAAGCGGACTGAACTGCTGGTGGATGCCAGTCCTTTAGGACTGGGGGCAGTGCTTGCCCAGGAACAGGAGTCAGGTCGGTGGGCAGCCTTATCATTTGCCAGCAAGTCGCTGACTTCCACTGAAGCAAGGTTTCCCAGATCGATAAGGTGGGCCTGCAACCATTTCTACCTGTATCTGGCGGGCCAGCCATTCACCCTGGTCCCTGACCATCAGCCATTGGTCCCCATTTTTAAGAGGACAGCCCCTCACCCACCTACCCGGATTGAGCGATGGGCGGTACAACTTCAGCCGTACCAAATGGGCGTGGTGTATCGGCCTGGGGCGAAGAACCCCGCGGACTTTCTGTCCTGACACCCAGCACCAAAAGAAGAAGGAAACGACCCGGAAGGGTCAGTGCAATACATAAACATGAACTCAGCGGCACGTGCCCCCAGGCGATGATGCTAGAGGAAATTAAGGAAGCTGCCAAGCAAGACACGATATACACACAGACTCTCCGAGCAGTCCAAGAAGGGTCGTGGAGGAACTACCTCCAACAGACTAACACATGTGTGACTGAAGACCGAGAAAAGCTGATGAAAATTTGGAGGGTGAGGAGTGAGCTGAGCGCCACAGCAGATGGAATACTCCTGAGATGCTTGAGGCTGGTGATACCGAAATCTCTGAGGCACCAATCAACCCAGCTGGCCCACGGAGGCCACCAAGGCGCTACAAAAATGAAAGCAAGGATGAGGGAAAAGGTCTGGTTTCCAGAACTCAAGGTGATAGTGGAAGAACTGGTACGCCGACATCCAGCCTGCCAGATAATCAGCACTCCTGAGAGGCCGACCCCCATAATCATCAAAGAGGCCTGCACTCTACCATGGTCGAAAATAAGCATGCATTTCGGGAGATTCCCCAGAGGGAAACACACGCTCGTCCTTGTGGACGCATTCTCTTACTATCCCTTAGTGGAACCAGTTGTGTTGACCGTTTTCGCACATGTGGCCCCGGTCCTGGAGAAGGTGTTTGCCACATTCGGGTTTCTCCTGGAGATCAGGAGCGACAATGGGTTCCTGTTCCACGGGGCAGAGTTTTCCTCTTTCCTCCGTCAGCGTGGGATACACCACCGCCTTGTCATGCCTCAATGGCCCCCGGCTAACGGGGACGTAGTGTGTTTCATGAGAACCCTGAACAAAATGCTACACATCGCAAGTGTGGAACAAGTGGATCCGGAGCAGCGTCTTCACGAGTTCCTCAGGGAATACCGGAGCACCACGCACTGCACCACGTTGCGGAGTCCATGGTCCCTTATTTTCAATGGCCCTCGGAGGGACCTGATCCCTACATGTCCAGGGTGTACACCGCCGTCGCTGGACATCCAGGAAACCCAAGCGAGGCGAGAGCGACAAAACCATCGTGCAAGCATTCAACGCCACGCTGCACCTAGGTCACTCCGACCCGGTGCCACAGTCATACCGAAGGATCGCCGGCCTGGAGGGAAATTCGGGACCGCCCACGAACCAGGCACCTGGACGGTTGTCACCAACAACAGAACTATGGTGACGGCTCGGAAAGGGAGCGAGGAAATCTCGCGTTACATCTCCTGGTTCAAAGAGGTCCCAACTGAGTCTTCAGAATCCGGCCCTCAAGTCCCGCTGAGCCCTAGCAGGAATGTACAGAGGCAGGACAAAGACAGAGACAACATACTGGAACCTGTTCCCTCAAGCCCGTTACCTCCCAGTTTGCCTCCAAATGGGCTTTTGGCCAGTAAACCACCCCTATGAAGTCAACCTCATCGGTACAGTTTAGGACCCAATCCTCGTCCTAGCCGACATCATCGAGATTTTACATGTTAAGACTCTAAGGACTGATGCAACCGAACTGTGTTTGTTAACTGGACTTTAGAAGTTTTGTTTCAAGAACCAAGTTGGCGAGGGATGTAATGTTTAGAGTGCTGGCGTTCTAGTCCACCAGCGGGAACTGTATCCACGTCATCCGCATGCAAGACGTGGCCTGCGGGATTATAAAAAAGGGATGAACCCTCACGTGGGGTCATCTCCCAACCCCGTTAACCACGAGTGCACATTCCCCTCATTCCTAGGCCCATACATATATATATATTAGCCGAAGGCATTACCAGAGCACACCTACTATGAGAGCACGCTTGGTGTGCCTTTCAAGGTCAAAGGGCAGGTCCTGAACCTTGAATTGTCTGGATGGCCTAGGCCTCTACACACTCTAGTTTGGTGTGACACCACAACCAAAATAAAGGTCAGGATTCCAGATTTACTTGCAGTTGGGCATGCAGAGCAGGGGAATACACCTGTATACCATGCAGGAAACATTGCCGTCCTACCTAACACACACTGCTAAAAAAACATAACTTTGTTTTTTAATTTAAAACAGCAGTACTCTAACAAAATCAAATATATACGCTCTAACAAATATCTCTTTTCACAACCTCTTTGAGTTCCCTTTAATTTCTGCTCCCTTGAAAAACAGTCAGTGCCATTGTACAAAGGAGCATGCTCTTGGTAGAAAGGTGTATTATGACAGAAAATGTGAGCTGGGGGGGTCAAGAAAGAAGGATCTAAACTCATCTGGCCTACAGGTTTCCAATGGTTGGGAGTACACACTGTTGACATAACTGTCTGTGAAAGCACTGTGTAATACACATCAGAGTGTGTGAATTATGAAAAAGTGCACAATACAAAATCTTTCCCCTATTGCTGCTTAAGCACACAAAACCCAAGCAAAATTGAAATTACGGCAGCACAATTTGAGTAAATTCAGGAATTTCACATTATGCTAGTTAGGAAAAATTCCAGGAATTATTCTGTCATATGGTTCCTACTTTCTCAGTAAGACTGCATTTAGGCAACGTAAGCTTTAAAACTATGTAGGATTGAATCCACTCATACCATCAGAATATGCTGACGTCCTGGTAGCACACAGTGCACCATCTGGGCCCCTAAACTGACAGGGCACCGGATGATGACTGCAACCTCAGAACATGACAACCCTAATTCCCCTAGGAAGTCGTGGAAACAGATTATACCCTTTTGTTAGTAACTCAGGCATGTCCAAAGGAAGGCACAAGAAGTACACAAATTTGAATTTAACCCCTTCGCCGCGGCACGAATTTTGCCGCGGCGCTGGGGGGGTTTGGGGCCAGCGCGGTGCCGCCATGCTCGTGACGGAACCACTCCGTCATGAGCCACGGGCGCACTGTGCTCATGACGGAGTGGTTCCGTCACGACTCCGCCCACTCGCGCTATTCGCCCGCACAGGCGGGGAATCAGCGCCGCGTGGGCGGAGCGGCCGCCAACGGCCGCAGCATGACGGAAACACTCCGTCATGAGCACACGGCGCCTGTGGCTCATGACGGAGTAGTTCCGTCATGAGCAGCGATGCGGTTAAATTTATTGAAGAAATTGTACTCTTATGTCAAATACGTGCTCTGCAATGATCATTAGAATGTAGCATAACAATGTTACCAGCTTACAAGAATGGTGAATAGAATGAATAATTCAACCATCATACCTTTGCATTAGATTACATGAATATATAAAATTGCACCTCAAAGTGGTCTAACTCCACAATTACCGGCGGGCGTGTGTCATCTGGTAGCTAATCTTGCAACAGGCTGACATATCGGAATGGTTTTGGAAATCAGTCGGGCTAGATTTCAGACATGAGTTGTTTTTCGACAATCCATTGAGATGCTCCTCTGTCTAAACAGTGGTGTAGTGTCCTTTATATGTTAAACTGCACTCATTCGTTCCATGCCTGAATCCTGGTCCACTTGTCATTGTTGATTCTATCTACCCAGAGCTGTCACCAGACAACAACAAGCAACAACATGTAGCTTAGGGAACGTAGTCCTTGTACAGAATGTTCTAAGGCCTGATAATGTGTCTAAGAAGAAGTGTAACTATAAGCAAAACCAATTCTGAGTAGTTTATCTCATGAGGCAGCACAAGGAAAGGTGTGTTTAAAGTCACAGTCTAAAAGATGTCAACTTTAAACGTGCGCATGTCAAAATTGAAGTTTTTGTGCCCGGGGCTTACGTAACCTCACAATAATTCCATTACTCCATGCCATGTAATTATAATCCGTCCAAGGCAATATTTTACCGCAAACTCTCTGCAATGACACGAAAGGCCAGAACATGAGCACTACCTGTGTTTTTTGCCTCCTTTTCTTTACTGTCCAATAAGTTCTTGTGTAATTTAGCATAATATTCTCGAAATGTTTGCATAATTACTCAAAAGCAAATTATGGTAATTTCATACACCTCTAAATAGGATCATAGAAAGGAAAAATACCAGGCTTTGACTAATAACTACAATACCTGAACACAGGGATAAGGTATGAAAGAAACAGAGCCCAGTCAGCTGTCACTGAGCCACAGTTACCGGTACCCCATAAAACATAACATAAACATAACATGTGTATGTGTAAAGCGCACGTTCACCACTACGGGTATCTTGGCGCTGAATAACAGATGTTTATTGTTACCCAACTCAATGGTACTCATTTTATCGACCTCAGATGGATGAAATGCTGAGTGGACCCGCCGGGAATTTGAATCTGTGACCATGAGGTCGAACACAGGCCCCTGCAGCAGACGCATTAGTCCACTGAGCCACCAGACCCGGCTTCATATGAAAAAAAAGGCAATTCAGGCACATGCATGGACATGATTTGATGAAAGTGGAAACTGCAGGCATTAGAAATATGGGTGTGCGGAATTTGTGTTATCCTCTTTTGAGTAATTATGTTAAATTTTGGAAAATGGCGCAACAATATTAGTGATTATGTTTAATGTTAAACCAGTGTTCAGTGCTATATTGTACTGTGAGGTGGGTCCATGGTGCATTGCTGCTATGTGCTTGCACTAATTTTTTGCCACAAAATGCACATAATAATGGGACATGGTGTAATAGCATAACAGGCATAATAAAAAGTTTCCAAAATCGCATGAGGTTACTCTGGTGTTTTGAAAATGTTGTCCGTGCCTAATCAGAAATGTCTTCAAAATGTTTGCAACCAGAGATTCAGACACTGAATAAAGGATGTGCCAACTGGAGGATGAAGAGATCAAGTAAAAAATACTGTGGCACAAATTTACAAAGGGCTTGCATAGCTCTTACTTCACACAAGGTGACACACCGGGTTTAGTAAATCCAAGGTAATGGTAGGCACAGCATTTCACAGCCTTGCTGTACCTTGCAGCAGGAAGGTGTTCAATGGTTGGTGTGTGGGCTTTCCCACACATCCACCTGTGGATTTGGCACATTTTCAGATTTTACAAAGAGTTGTAAACCTTCGAATGCGTCAAAATGTAATGCCTCCCAGATCCAGTCGTACCAAGGAGAACTATCTTTACTTCTCCTCGTTACTACATTTTCCTATGTATGATGCATTCCGCATCACACAAAGAAAAAGAAAAATGCCTTTAAGGATTGCTTTTATGCAGGAAGGTGTTCCTTCCTGTATCTAAATGTTGTCATTTGCCAAGCAGCCATATGGGCTAGTCTCCCTGCTTTGTGAGGGGGCATCATCCAGGGAACCAAGGCCACCCGCCCTGGAGGCCGGAGCACCAGGGTCACCGTGGATTGAGCTGTGCTGTTGGAACTGGGTCTTTTTAGTTGGCTGAGGCAGTACTCCAGTCAGGCAGAACCTACCACTCCCGTCAGGGTGTCGGTAATTACACACATTGTATAACTTGCACTCACCCTTAGGTAGCTTGGCACTGAGCAGGCAGGCTTACCACAGAGGCAATGTGTAAATCATTGGCACAGCACTCACTCACGATAAATACCTTGAGCGTCACAAAACAGACTTCACACATAATGTATATAAATAACGTTGGTATTTAACACACATAATATTCAACACAACATAAACATAATGTATTTCAGGGGCATAAATCACATTGGAAATTATCACTAGCACTACTAGGTGCAGCCGTGTTCAAATTAAATCAGTAATATGCACACTTGGGAAATATCCTAATCTACACCCCATAGCACCCTTATGCTGTGCAATACGTTGTCCACCCCAGGCCCACCCGAGCAATTCTTATAATTCAATGCCACATAGTTATAGGGTGCACCCCAAGTAATAACAATATCAAGGCCGCATGGGTAAAACCAATGTCGAATGTAATGCTATTCTGGCAAAAAATCAATGTATAAAGCGAACCGCCACCTTGTGTCATGAATCACGGACGGTTTCCCATTGTAAAACCCACACACTCTCACTACGCACTGCTATGTGATGCAACGGATATCAGACAAGTCTGTATGGAAGCGCTCGCACACATACGCACTCAGCACCCTAATGTAGTGCACTGATACCCAGAGGGCAATTGGTTACACAGTGCAGACACCGTGACCCCAAGCCTCCCTCCGCCCTCCAACTCACACCAACTATCCTACACCCACAGATTGGAGACACCCCGATGTCCCCTCCCCCCAGGCACTAGGCCGCCTGGCTGAAGTTTCTTTTAGTGAGGGCCCCAGGAAGCAGGTGGGGGTATGCAACAAGACAAATTGGGAAGCAGTCAGCAAAAGGGATTTGGCAACCACACAAGACATTCACCCCTAGGATGCAGAGCAAACACCAGCCAAGGGCAAGAGACGGTCACATCAAAGGGGTCCATAAGGGCCTTACGGCACCAGCCCTGTCCTGTGAAGCACAGAGTAGGTCAAACAGTTACTTGACCCACTTCTGATCATTCTCTGAAGCATTTCTCTCGCCCAGTCACTCACTCTCACCAGTCTCATTGCGGCAGTGTACGGGGGCTCAATAGGTGATTTTCCAGGCTCTTCCTTCTGATGAATGGGTGACTACGGAGGAAGAGTCCCCCACACTTTTGCCATGATGCCCATAGTTGAATATGACTAGGGTGTTGCTGTATCAGCAAAGGGACCAGTAGGGTTACCGTTTTTACCCCTATAGCATGGTTTGAATGTATTCTATAGCTTAATTACCCTGACAGACCCTAGACCTTGTTAGGCTGAATAAGAGGTCAAAACATGTTGGTAATATAATTAGGCCAGGTGATTCATTATTAATCACCAGATGACCTATACTTCCCCCACATTTTTAAACATACCAGAGGTACACACCAAATAAAGGAATCCTTTTGAGTATACTTCTAGGTATATTTATAACCCCCTTTTTTCTTCTTTTTTTCTTATCTACAAAAAAAGACAGGACCAAGTGCTTTGTCCTGACCATAGATTTATAAGAACTCCGAAGGGGAGATTAGCTTCCTCTAGTCGAGTACGTCGGAGTGGCATTGGCCCACCCCGGTGTGAGAGGTCGTCAAATGATGAAGCATGCCTCAATAAGTTGAGGGTGAGACGACCTTTCAAATATCTTTTGATGACCCATACGCCTATTTAATTTTTTTTTCTAAACATTAGGTTTGTGATGACCTAATAAATCCCTTAAGTTACTTTGTACGTGTTGCACAATCACTCTCACCACCTAGGCCTGAGCCGAGCAATACTACCTGGCGACACAGTGTCATCGGGGAAGGCCTGGTGACGAGAAGGCAGATGGTCCGCTGCGCTGAGGGCCAAATAAGGGAACAGTAGATGAATGGAGATGAAACTGGGGGTGCCTCTCAGAAGGAGGAGATACCCAGTGAAGTACACATTGATAAGAGTCGTACTCAGGCAATCGAGGTGCAACGTCAGGTGCACAAAGATACAGGTTGCACCAGACCATTTAGGTAACACACAATGAGGAGTTGCAAAATCCATGTCTTCTTGAAAATGAGGCACAGCACCTGCTGCGGTCAATATTGGTCGCACGAGACAGTTACGGTTACACACAGGATGGAGAGTTGCAAATTCCATACCTCCCTGGAAATGAAGCACTACGTTCAATCCACATCAATATTGGTTGCACCAGACAGTTCCAGTCACACACATAGGATCAAGTTCTGCAATAATTCATGAGGAAAAATGAGGCACTACTATAGTTATGCCCCCTCCTCCGAGGGTCTCAATCTGGGAATCCGACACCCCATGCAATGAGCATGCAGTCGGCATGATGCACAAGAGAGATGCAGCATGATCGACGAAGCGGGCCACGCTGGTTCCCCCAAACGGTGAATCTGCTCATCACCAACCAGATGCCTATGCATGCCAAGGCCTCCTCGATGATGGGGCCACTCACCTTCGATGCAGGCCAGACTTTGGGCTCCGCACAAGGCAATCTGGTGTCCAGACACAGTTCTAAGTTCCACACCCATGCTGTGCTACCTGTTGAAATCCAGCAGACGATGTGGAACTTGAGAGGGCACCCCACTTCAGATGTCACAGGTATATGGTGTGGGTCCATTTTACGAGATCTTTGCTGTCCTTAAGACCTCTGAAAGAACTGGGGACAAGCTCAACAAGCTCTTGGAGAGCACACTTCAGAATATCACACAGCAGCAGGTAGTTGACCCAGGCCAGCCACTGTTCAGGAAGGGCACGCGGTCCCTTTCAATCATAGTAATCCTCCTTGTGCACAACAGAGTCCTCTGGCAATGTGCACCACATAATCCGGGTTCTCCGGTCCTATGTCCCCACAAGCGTATCTCAACTCGTGCTGAAGTAGGGCACCATTAGTTATACTGGAGTGTGCCTTTGAAGTTGAGGGTGGTTCAAAGAGTCTCTCTTTGAACCACAGATGTCTTCACTAAATTTCAGTACTGTCTGCCAGGAGGCCGTGGAATGCAGATCTTTATCTTTAGTGGGTACATGATCTGGCTCCAGAGGCCAAGTGTCAAAACTTCTTTCTCTAATCTCGCCAGCCGGCCTGCAAATGTCAGAGGTCTTTCTTTCAAGTTGCTTGCCCAGTGTATTATAGCTGTCACCGTGGAATGCCTAGATGTGCTGCCCAACCTCCAGTGTGGACTGGAGCCAAGCACCAAGCCACATAAAGTGTTTAGAGCACAGAAATGCCCACTTTCTAGTAGTATTGATAGAAAATTGGGATGCCCAATCTTCCCTTGTGGACCTGGGTGACAAAGTAGGGATGCCTACAAGGGATATTATTTGAGAAAACAATAAAAAATTCCTTTCAATAATTTCTTATGGAATACTTTAAGAATAGCATCAAATATATAAATTTTTAACCTAAATTCAAATATTCAATGATGAATCAATCTCTTAGAACAAAGAAAAATAGACGAGTGTATTGCTTTCAAGTATCAATTTATGACCAAATGAAGAGTATTTAGGGTACATATAAATCTCATATATACAAAGGTGATAAAAGCTAAACTCGCTCAATCTAGTTTCTCATTATCACCAATGTATTTAAACCCATTTCAAAACATAGTCATATTTGGAAACAGCCTATATGTACAACATAGATTACCTAGACATACAATTTCTTCAATAAGATGGAAAATGTGTTGGTGTGTCGACGTTTTGGTCTTTAATGTTGTACATCTATCAGACCATCTTCAGGACATAAAATTCATATGAAGAACAAAGACCCTTTGATAAGCAGTTCAATCAGGGCATGAGTTGGTAATCAATCAAGATATTAGGCCTTGCTATTTGTTTAGCTCCTCTTGTCATGCTCAAAAGAGACAACTTTGAATTATGACGCAATATCAGAATTGTATTTGCGTCAGGACGAATCACACGTTTCTTGCTATGTTTTATGTTGCTGTCTGTAATTGGCATCTCAGTTCGGTGTTTAGTCCGAGTCTCGCTGCCCGTTGTAAGTGGCACATAACCTCGGGTGGAAGTGAAAGGTCCTCTCAGTATGGCTAGGGACTTAAACAGGCCAATCCGAGTAAATGCGCAATTGCACGCATCAGCCTGCAATTGCAGGTTGAACACGTCTTTAAGAGTGCCATCAGTGTAAAGCACCCACTAGCCTGCAATGGCAGGGCAGACACATATTTAGGGGCACCATCGGTATAAAGCTCATACTAGCCTGCAATGGCAGGCTGGACATATCTTAAAGGAAACCACTGGTGCGAGTGGGCACACCAGCCTTCAATGGCAGGCCGGACACATGCTTGTAACCCCTGGTAAACACCACTTCCTAATGTGGGTAGGAAGGGTGTATGCACGTTCGCACTGAATTTACAGTAGGAAAGTGCCCCAGGCCTTTAGGCCCTAACAAGAGAATCAGCTTAACCTGGGAGGAAAAAGCAAAAGGCTTGGGGAAACGCTACCTGAAGAGTTCAGGTCTAACATGTGCAGTGAGCAACGTATGGGAAGCGCAAAGCCCATACAGCCTTGCTGTGTTTACGCTGTATGCCGGAGGGTGCCCCAATAGAAGTGATTGTTGCAAACACACTGAGACTCATGATCACCTTAGTGGTGACCCTGTATGCAAGGATGGGCCGCCATGAGGTAGGGGATTGCACCAGAGGAGTCTCGGCTTGGGCCTTAAATCACCGGCAACCCCATATGCCAGGAGAAGCTGCTGGTACCAAAATTGCAGGGCAGTTTGGGCCATTGTCCTGGAAAAGACTGTGAAGGACGACACAGAAGTCATTGCACCCTTGTTGGGCTCCGATCGGGAGCTGGAGGATCAAAAAACCCCAAACTCTCCCCTGTGTGTGGAAGATTGTCTTACTGCGTCTTCTCAGGCTGGTAGCATCTCCGATCACTGTAAAAAGCTGGCAGTGTTGCTCGGGAGAGAGAGCATGTGCCTGCTGGTTGCTGCTTCATGTACATGTACAGCAACCCGACTTTTCTGAACAAGATCAGGACATGTGAATGCCTGCGGTCAGGGCACTCTCTGCAACGCTGAATGCTTCTGTGTCACAGGAACAGCTAAGACTTGAATTGGGCCTGTGGAATCCCACTGGACTTGCTGCTAGAGGTGCTGCAGTGATGGAGCGGGTAAAATGTTTTCTTTTTATATACCCAATCCATTTATATATGTTTGTATTAAAATGACTAATGATTAATCATGATAATTAATAGAGTGTTGTTTTCAAAACTAATCAACCTTATTAACCAAAAGAATACATGTGGGATTGCTTTGCATGGCTAAAATAATATGTGAACTAAGTTTGTATGCATATTAATATGATAAACGTTGCTTATGTTATGTTATCGTGAATTCTGCTTAAATAAACAAGTAATAATGGCTTTGTACGTGGCAGTTGGCTAGATACATGCATACACATATGGGTATTAGTAAAGGAAATAACACTGTTTAATCATTTCAATGTATTAATGACGTTTTTATGTTTCTTTGCTTAAGTTGACCATTTGGGCCTGCTATAAAATGGTCCCCGACTGAATCAGACCTTACGAAGTAAAATCAATGAAGGGAATGGAGAAACGCGCCTGCGCAAACCTCAGCAGCTGCGACCTGCCGGTGAACTGTCATCACTGTGCCCATCAAGGCTGCACCAGGCGGAAAGCCAGCCCTTCAATACAAATTGTTGCAACCTAAACCATGAATTGCCAACGTTCCCATACATTCGTTTGGAACTTTTAGCCTGTGGGAACGACATCGAATGTTTCCTGATGAACTAAGATGTACTTTGATTGACCAATGAAAAGCTCTGGAAAAGGAGTTTGTAACATTTGAATGTACATTTTTAGTATAAATCTTAGTAGACTAGAGAGGGTCATTCTGAACGCACACCACCATATCCAGTATCCTGATGTTATGCTGACGGAGAGGACGGTGACGCTGCATGATAGAACAGAACTTTGACGATTTTACTGAGGACCAGATTCTGACTTAGAAAACGACAAATAGCCAGAATAGGTAAATATGACAAAAGATGAAATTTACAAACTAGGTCTAACCTGCATTTGATTTAGATAAAGAAAGAATAATTGACTTCATGTGTGGTGTTGTTCTTTCATTGAAATGTATTATTGATTGGTTCAGAGAATTAAGGAGTCATTAAACTAAATTCAACTAAATGATTCATCAGCAAAGTTAGCTGTTCACCTTGATGGGAGGAGGAGGAGGAGGAGGAGGAGAAAGGGATTTCTGTTAGGTGATGATATTAGCGAGTGTTTTTCCCATCAAGGGGAAAGCAGTGTAGTTCGGAACCCAAATGCCTTATTCCCTTTTCTGAATAAAATTGGTGCGGATAGATTGATTAGAATGAATGTTGGTGTTATGGGCCCCACCAGTGTGTGATGTGTATGTGTGTGTGTGACTGCGAAATCTCTCTGTCCGTGGTAGTAAGGGGAAATTGAGGAACCCGAACTGCACCAGTTTTTCTGGTAGCTAGAGATGGTTTTTATTGTTTTGGTTTAATGATTTGGCATGTATATAGCTTATCGATTATTGATTGGTATTGATATATGTACTAACACTATATGTTAAAGTCATATTGAGTTTTATGTTGTCTGTACGGCTTCTGGGATGTAGGAAGTCGGGAATTGGTAACAGTTCCATAGCAGAGCAGAGGTAAGCGCTGCTCTCGGGAAAGACAGGATTGTGGTTACCCGTAGGTACACGGGAAAAACGTGTGACAATTGAAGTTGCACGGCGCATTGTCTGGGTTCGATTCGGTAGCATCGCTGAGTGTTACCATTAGTGATATTTGCTGTGTGAGAGAAGTGTGACTGATAGTGAAGGGTACCTGTAAAATTTTGGTCTTTAAGTACCACGAAACCAATTGGCATACCGATAACGCTTATCACTGAAAAGGTAGCAGGTGTTCTCTGAGCTTGAGTGAAGGACAAAGTAGAGGTAAGCGCTGCTTTGTTAACGTGTGTCATAATTCTGTAGTAGGACAGACTGTTCGCTGTTCTCAGAAAAGATGGGATCCTGTGTGAATGAACTACATTTTCTTGTGTGAAAGTGCGTGAATGAAATAGCATTCAGGTTAATTGTGAAACTCTGGTTTTATTTCTCAGGAGCATTGCGTTTTCAACCATGTGTTTTAAATCTGGAGAAACAGTTAATTGATGCTTGCTAGAAGGGTGAAGTAGAGGGATGTGCTACTTTATCAAGGGAAGTAAGGATTCTGTGGTAGGGCAGAGGTAAGCGCTGCTCTCGGGGAAAACAGGATTCTCGTGGGAAAGGTCTATTGCTATTCTGTGGTTAGCGGAGCAGACAATGGAGATGTTTATATGTTGTAACTAACAGTATTGTAAAATTGAAACAAAGTCTATCGAGTAGTTTTGTAAAGGAGGGGTAGACTGGAGACAGGAGTCAGGAGCAGGAGCCGCTGCAGCGACTGCTGACGTCAGAAAGACAGCGCTGGGATTGGACAGCTAGTCAGAGGTGTAAAACGCTCTGGATTGGTACGTCAGTGTGAAACCGCGCTAGGATTGGAGAAGTACATGGTGACGTAGACGCTCCAGGATTGGTGCGTTAGTGTGAGTCGCGCAGGGATTTGAGATTGTGATGACAGTGACGTAGACGCGCCAGGATTGGTGCATAAGTGAGAGTCGCGTTGCTATTGGACTAAAGATTGTACAGTTGAAGAAAAGACTAAAGGGTTCACGAGAGAAAGGAAGATGTATCATCATTCACCCGAGAAAAAGAAAAAATCCTTGCTGAAAAATTACCAGGATGAGGAACTGTTATTCTTATGTAAGAGTGTCACTTGGAGAGCAAAGAATTTACATGACAGGCTAGCAGAAATAGCAAGTGAAATGGGAATTGACATGGATAAGGTAAAAGCTTTACAGAAGCCTTACCGAGTGGATTTCACGGAAAAGGATATTCAAAATTTGAACACTGCAGGACGAATAGGGCAGATTAAGGAGATAATCACATTGTTAAGGAAATGGGGAGATGTGGACAAATGGAAAAGCAGGTGGTATAGAAAGCGGGATGATACCTCAGACAGAACTTTCCCAGCATTTCCTGTGAGAGAAAAGGAAAAGGTAGTGACGGAGTTTCCCATGAGAGAGATTCCAGGAGGGGGATATGTGCATGTCCCATGGACAAGACAGGACATTTTGTCATTTACAAATGACTTCCCTCGATTGCGAGAAAAGCCCGTCGAGTGGTACAGACAGGTAGACAGATTTGTTAAGTTGTCAAAGGTACTGTGGATTGCTCTAAATAGCTTATTTGATATAATAGTACCAGCAGACTTATGGGCAGAATGCAAAATAGTCATAGATTGGCCAGCTAAAGAATACCCGAGAGATCCCAAAACAGGAGCACCAGACCCCGAGGTAATGAAGAAATACCAACAAGTTATGGTGTTTTTGAAAAACAAAGTGCCTCCCAAAGAAACAGATTGGGTTAAAATAGATCGAACGCATCAGGAAGTGAAAGAATCAGTTCATGCTTACTATGAAAGGCTAATACTAGCTTTCAAACAGTTTAGTGGAGATGAAAATCTGGGAGAAAAGGATCTAAGTCATTTTGTGTACAGATTTGTAAATGGTTTACGTCCCGAAATTGGTGAAATGATCAAGCAGCACTCTGTAGATTGGCAAAGCAAGAAAATAGATGAGATCCTGAGACATGCCAAATACTTTAGTGATGAGATTGAGGCAAAGCAGCGAAAGCTAAAAGAAAAGGCAATGTGGGCTCAAGTGAAAGTCGCAGAAAGACAGGAAGCTCAGCTGGTCGAACAAGCCAATAACCCAGGAATCAAACCGAGATTTGGCCCAGGAAAGGGAAAGGGTAATATAGAAGAAGCCAAAAAGAAGTTTCCATGCCACAATTGCGGAAGGTTAGGGCATTGGAAATCCGAGTGTAAATATCCACCAAGTACTAATAATGAAAATCCATCATTGAATCCACAGGTGCAGTGTGAGGTGAGTGGCCCACCGCAGCAACAGCAGCAGGCTGTTAATCCACAGAATCAGGTGCCAAAACCGCCATTACCGCAAAGCAGGAATACCCAGAAATATAGCAAGGAAGTGGTATTCTACAATGAAGAACAGGTAAACAAACCGCAACGCGCGAGCGCTGTTTCACAATATTGGCTGCGAAATGACGAGAGTGAGTCAGAAGAGAATTATTGACGGTGCCGAAGAGAGGAAGAAGAGTGCGTACTTGGCGCAACTCTAGAAATAGATCAGACAGGACCATTTGTGGATGGGAAAGTTAACGATGAAAACATTACTTTTCTAGTAGACACTGGAGCTACGCGATCTACTGTCAGGTCAGCAGATGTGAAGAATCTTCCTCTCTCGGATGAAACAATCCAAGTAGTTGTTGTGTTAAACACCCAGATTAGGACCTACCTTACAGAACCGGTAAAGGTTAAAATAGGGAATTTCACAGACATGCACCGATTTGTGGTGTGCGATACCAGTCCTGTGAATTTGTTAGGAAGGGATCTTCTGTGCAAAATGAATTGCATTATATTCTGTACTCCAGATGGAATAGCATTTGAGGCACCAGATGAGGATGTACTGTATAAAATGACAATAGCTAATAAAGAAAATGGAATTACAGGAACTTATGCAGTGTTTAACCCAGACGAATTACCCAAAGAATTGAAGCAGTCAGTGAAGGCAGGAGTCTGGGATTTTACTGGAGAAGATGTAGGCCTTATGAGAAATATAGATCCAGTAAAAATTACACTAAAAGAAGGAGTAATTTATCCAAACATTCCACAATATAGACTGACACCTGAAATAATTGAAGGAGTGACACCTTTAATTGAGAAAATGATTCAACAAGGAGTGTTGAGGGAAATAATGAGCAGTCCATGTAACTCACCTATAATGGGACTGAAAAAGCCTAATGGGAAGTTCAGGATTGTGCAGGATTTGAAAAGGATTAACAAAATTGTTGTGTCATGTTGTCCCATTGTTCCAAATCCATCAGTGATTTTGTATCAGATTCCCCATGATGCAGAATAGTACACAGATATCGATTTGTGTCATGCTTTCTTTTCCATTCCGTTGCATCATGACAGCCAGCCGACTTTTGCATTTCGGTTTGGAGAGCGTATTTTGGCATGGTGCCGAATCCCACAGGGGTACACAGAGAGCCCCTCAATTTTCAATCAGTTGCTAAAGAAATCTCTGGAAAGTCTAACCATGCCTGAAAATTCAGTTTTGGTTCAGTATATTGATGACCTATTGGTGGCGTCAAAAATACGCGAAGCTTGTGAAACGGACACAATTACTTTGCTGAATCATTTGGCAGATGGAGGACTAAAAGTATCTCCGACAAAATTACAATTCTGTAAAAAAGAAGTACAATATTTGGGACATAACATTGAAAAAGGGCTGAGAAAAGTAACCATAGTCAGAATCAGAATTAAAAGAGAAGTGAGAATGTTCCTAGGGATGGTTGGCTACTGTCGTCAGTGGATAAGTAACTGCTCCCTGATTGCCAAACCATTGGTAAGATTGACGAAAAGTGAGGTTAAAGACCCCCTTGAATTGAACAAAGAAGAATTGGCAGCATTCAGACAATTAAAAGACAGCCTTTGCAAAGCCCCAGCTCTGGGAATGCCAGACTATGAGAAAGAATTTGAATTGTACTGTAGTGAGAGAAATGGATGTGCACTCTCAGTGTTAATACAGAAACATGGACGATTGAGGAGACCAGTTGCATATTTTTCGTCAATGTTAGATCCAGTGGTGGTAGGTTTGCCAGGATGTCTGAAAGCAGTAGCTGCTACATGCCGAAGCCTAGAGCAGAGTGAAGGCATTGTGATGGGATATCCTGTAAGAGTGTTTGTACCTCATAATGTGGCGATCCTTTTAACAAGGAGCCGAACACAGTTCATGTCACATAGTCGGCTGACTAAGTATGAGAAGGTCATTCTAGGTGCAACCAATGTGAGTCTGGAAAGATGTGTGAATGTGAATCCAGCTACACCTTTGCCTGATGCAGAGAGAGTGGAGGTAAGAGATGATGTTGATCATGATTGCTTGCATGTGCTTGACTTTTGCACAAAACCTCGACCATACATAAAAGATTTACCATTGCCAGAAAGTGATTATGTGTTGTTTGTGGATGGATCGTGCTTGAGAATAGAGGAAGGATTGTTGAGTGCCGCCTATGCTATATGCACAGTTGCTGCAGTCATAGAAGCATCACACTTTTTTTTTTAAATTCTTTTTATTGGCATTTTCAATAACACACTTAAAACAATGCTTCACACTGCTGCGTACATATTTCAGGCAATGACGACACGTCTCCCCTCCAACAAGGCACAAATTACGGAATGGCAAGGACATCAATTCAGTGTTACATGTCAATCTTCGCTTTACCCAACCGTCAGTCCGCCACATCTGCCCACCCGTGTCTCCCCACCCCAACAGCCGCCAACACGCCACCCGGGCAGCAGCAAGTATTGACCTCACCCTCCCGTCCTAGGGGATAACATCGAGCTACAGCGTTTGTAGCGGAGTTAGCTCCAGCCAGTGTATGAAGGGCCCCCATACATCCCTAGGCCTGGATCGCATCGGCATGAGCTCCCAGTACAGGGTCAACTGGGTCTGGCAATAGACAACGCTTTTAACCCATACCTTAATGCTAGGTGACGTAACAACTCCCCAATGCATAGCAACTTGTCGTTTGGCCAATAATAATAGCATTGCTGGCAGTTTACGGTGTTTGGGCTCAACCATGTGCAAAATCCCCAGCAATGCAACCTGGGGTGTGCATGGGATCAGTATGCCCGTGATAGCGCATATTATCTCCACTACCCTTGTCCAGAACAACGCTTTTGCAGGACAGCCCCACGCCATATGTATAAAGGTGGCCCCCGAGGCGTGACAGCGCCAGCATTCATCGGTGTCCCTTAAACCCATGCGGTGCAACCGGCTTGGTGTGCGATAAGTCATGTGTATGTACTTGAAGTGGATCAGGCTCAGCCTGTAGTTGGGGGACAGAATCTCAAGTAGCTTACAGCACAGATCCCAGTGTATATCAGAAATTTCCGCTCCCAGTTCCGCCGCCCACAGGCCCCGCGACGCCGGAAGCATCACGGGGTGGTTAGTCTGCATTCGCACATACAATCGGGAGACCAGCTTGCGGCCAGAGTCCACAGACATTCTCCAAAGCAAGCAGATCCGGCGGTGGCGCCGGGAAAGTGGGGAACAGCCTCCTGCTTGAGTGGCGGAGCTGGTAATAAAGAAGCGTGTCCAGTAGCGTCGGTGCCTCCGATCCACACATCTGCTCCGGCGTGAGGAAGGTGTCATCCGGAAACAGATCGCCCCCAGTGTGGAGGCCTAGCTCCGCGGCCCGCTCCCCGGTCCGCATAGTCCGCAGCGGCGGCCACATCGGGTTCCCGCGCAGGGGCACAGAGCGGGTATAAAGCATATCTAAGCCAGCCCTACTTCTCAAACCATTCCAGGCCCACCTGAGTGCGTGCACCGGGTCGATTTCCGTGCACCTCCGGACGTGTGGCGTGTAGAGTGCAACAGTCAGCGGCAGTGGAGCCGCCCTGTCGGTCTCGATCGCCACGTGCGGTTGAAACGGTGTGGGGTGCGTCCAGTAGTGCAGGAACTGTGCCTGTGCACAGTAGGCATATAATGAGAAGTCTGGCGCAGCCAGGCCGCCCTGTCTCTGTGGGAGAGTGAGGGTCTCCCAGGACACCCTCGGCTGTTTACCCCCCCAGGCCAGCTCCACCATCAAGGAGCGCAGCCGTCGCAGAAAATGTGCGGTCAGGGGCAGCGGGATATTCACGAATAAGTAGAGGAGTTTAGGCAGGATCACCATTTTAGCCACAGCAATCCTGCCAGCCAGCGAAAGGGGCAAATGCTTCCAGCGACCAACCCTCTCCTCTACCCAACCCGTCACACGCCCATAATTTTCAGTCCATATCTGCTGCATATCTGTGCTCACCCAAATCCCCAGGTATCGCACCGGCCCATTCGCCCATTTCAGTGGGCAGTCGGGGTAAAGCGGGGAGTCCCGGTAGTCAGGGGTAGAATGACTGACTTCTCCCAATTTATATTGACACCCGACAACCGTCCGTATTCCAGCAGTTCTCGTGTCAGAGGGGAGAGGTTAACCTGAGGATCAGAGACATATAGCGTAACATCATCTGCATATAGCGATATGGTCAGCGCCCTTGACGAGAAGCCAATGCCTCTGGCCGCATGATGTTGTCTAATGCGGGCAGCCAAAGGTTCTGTGGCGATGGCAAAAAGCAGAGGCGACAGGGGGCAACCCTGTCTCGTGCCTCTCCGAATGGCAAATGGCTCAGAGATCAACCCGTTGACCCTTACCCTAGCAGTAATGCCGGTATAAAGCAGTCTAATGTATCTGATAAAGGCCTCACTCACCCCCATGCGCTGCAGCAGAGGAAACAGGAACCCCCATTCCAGGGTGTCGAACGCTTTGGTGGCGTCCAACAGCACCGCCGCAGCCTTAACATGTGGGGCCAAATAGTGCAGTACACCGAAGAGGGTGCGGAGGTTATGGGACGTCGATCGGCCCGGTATAAAGCCCGACTGATCCGGGCGGATCATCAGGGGTAACACCGGCTGTAGACGAGTTGCAAGCATTTTCGCAAAGATCTTAGCGTCAGTGTTGATTAATGATAATGGCCTGTAGGAGTCGCATTGCTGGACATCCTTATCTGGTTTCAGGAGGGTTATGATGACAGCCTCCCTCATGGAGTCTGGGAGTATACCTGACTCGACCGCCTCCGCATATATTGCCAACAGGCGGGGGGCCAGGAGATCTGCATATTCCTTGTAGAACTGCGCAGGGAGGCCGTCCGGCCCCGGCGCCTTACCGGCTGCTAATGACCCAATGGCCTCCCGTACATCGTCTGCCTCAAATGGTCGATCGAAGTACCCTTTCTGGTGCGCATTAAACCATATAAGCTGTATAGTATCAAAATATTCAGACAGCTCCGCCTGTGGGTGGGCTGCCCGAGACCTATACAAATCCCTGTAAAAAGTCCGGAAGGTATCTAGTATTTCCGGAGGGGTATACACGGTATCACCACCCACAGTCATCACTGAGGAGACAAAAGTAGAGGGCCGCTGTGAGCGCAGCAGGAGGGCGAGCGTTTTGCCCGGGCGATCCCCTTCCCCATATCGGCGGGCCACCGCATGTTTAGTCAGGAATTTGAGCTCCCTGTCGGCCTCTGTTTGATATTCAGTGAGCGTGGCGCGAGTGTCCGCCAACGTGGCAGTCGAGGGGTCTGAGCAGTACTGCACCTCCAGTGAGTGCAGGCGATCTTCTAATTTACCGAGCGCACCCCTTATAGTCTTTAGGACTTTGGCCTGTCCCGCAATGCAGTGGCCCCTTATCACCACCTTAAACGCGTCCCACAAGGTGCCCAACGACGTCACGGAACCCTCATTGTGCTCAAAGTAGTCAAGTATGTGTTGATGGATATCCTCCCGAAACACCGGATCTGACAGGGCCTGTGGCGGCAGTCGTCACGTGAAGGGCGTGATGTATGGCTTGGGGACACGCAGAGTTAGCTCAACAGGGGAGTGGTCTGAGAGGGTACGCGCCTTATGAGCGACTGCAGACACCCAAGCATGGACCTGCGGGGTCAAGAGCCAGAAGTCCAAGCGGGACCAGGCTCCTCTGTGCGGGGTGAAGCAGGTGCCTTCCCTAACCGCGGGATGTAATACCCGCCATGAGTCCAGTAGATTATAATCAGCCATTAGGCCGCGTACGAGACTTGCAGCTTGCGGGTGATGTGCGCGAGCAGCCCCCTCCGTATCCAGGTCCAGCGACAGCACGGCATTAAAATCTCCTCCCCACACGCAATCCCCACCACCCAGTGATTGTGCCAGGTGCCAGACGTGACGGAAAAACCCAGGGTCATCCGAGTTGGGGCCATATGTATTAACTAACGTCAGCGGCATGTGAAATAGTTTCCCGCTCAGTATGATGTAGCGCCCCTCAGTGTCAGCATTTACCTTAAACGTTTGCCAAGGAAGGCCTTTACGGATAAGAATAGCCACTCCCCGGGAATAGCTGGAGCAGCCGGAGGCGTGTATCTCGCCCCATCTAGCACCTCGTAGCTTGTCCCCGGCGTTTTGAGGCAAATGAGTTTCCTGTAGGAAACATATGTCAATGTGGTGTCGTGACAAATGTGCATGAGTCAAGCGTATCTTGCGGTGATCTTTAAGACCGCGGATATTCCATGTAAGGCAGCGCAACTCGGTCAGGGAGGCTTATATGTGTGTGTCCCATACAGTGGCAAGGATATCAATGTCCCACGTACCAGGGGCCACCGGGGGTCCCCCCGCTGCCCATTCCCCGGGATCGGCAACCATATACAGTCAGCCTGTGGCAAGGTCGCATCGTCATGTCGTGGTGCATTAAGAAACCGCAGTGAGATAGCAACAACCAACAATAACCAGAACCCCCCACCACCCACTCCAACCCCCCAATCAGATACAGCCCCCCCCCTCTTCCCCACCCAACAATAACTGTCATGTAACAATATCTCGGGAATCATCCCACAGGGCGTGGGGTCACCGGCTCACACCCCCGTCGAAAAGCGACAGGGTGGCCGAACATTGCTGCCTTTTGTCAACGCAGTACAACAATCCACAGCGAAAGGATGCCCAACATTCCTCCCCCCGCAACGCTCCGTAAGGTATCAGCGATGTGGGTCGTGGCAAGTCGAACCAGTTCTCACAGGACCAGGATAGATCCCTCGGCCCCTGCAGGCCCCACGGACCTCCAGCTGCGGCTACTGGCCGCGTACCTGACAGTCGCGGTGTCCAGCGTCTCTGCACATCTCAAAGTGATAGCGCTCTGTGTCATTCAGTGTCGCTCAACTGGCCCAGCGGAGGAGTGCCTTGCTCATCTCCTCGCTCACGTTGCGAGCGCTCTGCCTGCCTCGCAAATTTGAGCGCATCCGCCGCGGCTGTAAAGATCATTGGCTTCCCTTTGTGGTGTATCCGCAGCTCGGCCGGGTATAACATGGCATATTTAGTCCCCACCTTCTGGAATATTTTTTTAGCCGGTATAAATTCTCGCCTCGCAGCCTGTACCGCTTGCGTAAAATCCGGAAAGAAGGAGATGGCCATATTTTGAAATCGGAGCTCACCTTTTTCACGCGCCAACCTCAGGATGGTATCCCTGTCACGGTAGTTCACAACCCGTGCCAGGATCGGCCGCGGCGGAGCTCCAGGCACGGGTCGCGGCCCCAGCGTGCGGTGCGCCCGCTCGACCAGAAACATGGCCGACAGGTCCGCCCCAAACAGTTCGCGGAACATTCCTTCAATAAATTGTTCCATGTTGCCAATGTTTGTGGATTCCGCAATGCCAATAATACGCACATTATTTCTTCGGGAACGGGCTTCCAAATCCTCATTGCGCCCTCTGATCACCTCCAGGACCTTGTCCATGCGAAGTAGCCTCTCCTGGGTGTCTCCTTGGCTCTCCTCGCAGTCGGTAATCCGCGCCTCCGCCGCAGCGATCTGCTCCTCGTGCTGGTCTACCTTATGAGATATGCCATCAAGCCGCTGGGCCATGGAGTCGAGCTTGCCATCGATTTCCTTGAGGCAGCCTTTAAGGTCGCGGAACATGCTTCTGACATCGTCCTCCGGTGTTGGGTCTAGCTGCGTTTCAGGGACCACATTCGGCGATGGTGGAACCGCCACAGCGCCACGGGAAGCCTGCTTCTCAAAGTGGAGCTACCGCTGCTTGGTGTCGGATTTGCCCATGTCGCCTACTAGGGGCCTTCACACACCGGCACCAATGAAGAGGGGCAGGTAGGCCCGGCCCAGCCAGCTCTCGGCCCTCCCGGGCAGCGGGTCGGCAGCAGCCACTCACCAATCGCGGACTCACCGCGGTCAGGCAGCAGCCCGGAAAGTCACCCGGCCTCTCACGCGCTGTTTGCCACCACCTCATAGCGCCGTAGACATTCAGAGGCCTGGGCACGGATTAACACAGGCCAGACAGCCGGAGTCCCCTCATCGCAGGTATGGAACGGGCCTCGCAGCGTCCTTTTTCCGCCGCCTCACGCCAGCAGGAGTACCGGCCCAGTCAGCAGCGCAGATCGCGGCCACGCCGGCAAGGCCCAGGCAGTCAGTTTATCAGGCCAGCACACAACGCGCTCCAGAGCCGCCACGAAGGCCGCACACAGCCCAGCAGGGGCCCGCCGCTTCACCTCGGGTTCTAATCGCCGGGCATCCAACGCTCTGCAGGCGTCCACGCCGGTCCCTGCACGCCCACCGGTCATCGGCCCTCGACCAGGGCCTCGCGTAGCAGATGTCGCCGCCCAGCGCGGCACACCCCAGCCGCCGGAGCCACGAGGGCCTGTATCTCCGGATTTCCGCAGCCGATTTCTGCCGCAGGAGCACCGCCGGAATCCTCAGGGGTAGCGGGATATTCACGAATAAGTAGAGGAGTTTAGGCAGGATCACCATTTTAGCCACAGCAATCCTGCCAGCCAGCGAAAGGGGCAAATGCTTCCAGCGACCAACCCTCTCCTCTACCCAACCCGTCACACGCCCATAATTTTCAGTCCATATCTGCTGCATATCTGTGCTCACCCAAATCCCCAGGTATCGCACCGGCCCATTCGCCCATTTCAGTGGGCAGTCCGGGGTAAAGCGGGGAGTCCCGGTAGTCAGGGGTAGAATGACTGACTTCTCCCAATTTATATTGACACCCGACAACCGTCCGTATTCCAGCAGTTCTCGTGTCAGAGGGGAGAGGTTAACCTGAGGATCAGAGACATATAGCGTAACATCATCTGCATATAGCGATATGGTCAGCGCCCTTGACGAGAAGCCAATGCCTCTGGCCGCATGATGTTGTCTAATGCGGGCAGCCAAAGGTTCTGTGGCGATGGCAAAAAGCAGAGGCGACAGGGGGCAACCCTGTCTCGTGCCTCTCCGAATGGCAAATGGCTCAGAGATCAACCCGTTGACCCTTACCCTAGCAGTAATGCCGGTATAAAGCAGTCTAATGTATCTGATAAAGGCCTCACTCACCCCCATGCGCTGCAGCAGAGGAAACAGGAACCCCCATTCCAGGGAGTCGAACGCTTTGGTGGCGTCCAACAGCACCGCCGCAGCCTTAACATGTGGGGCCAAATAGTGCAGTACACCGAAGAGGGTGCGGAGGTTATGGGACGTCGATCGGCCCGGTATAAAGCCCGACTGATCCGGGCGGATCATCAGGGGTAACACCGGCTGTAGACAAGTTGCAAGCATTTTCGCAAAGATCTTAGCGTCAGTGTTGATTAATGATAATGGCCTGTAGGAGTCGCATTGCTGGACATCCTTATCTGGTTTCAGGAGGGTTATGATGACAGCCTCCCTCATGGAGTCTGGGAGTATACCCGACTCGACCGCCTCCGCATATATTGCCAACAGGCGGGGGTCCAGGAGATCTGCATATCCCTTGTAGAACTGCGCAGGGAGGCCGTCCGGCCCCGGCGCCTTACCGGCTGCTAATGACCCAATGGCCTCCCGTACATCGTCTGCCTCAAATGGTCGATCGAAGTACCCTTTCTGGTGCGCATTAAACCATATAAGCTGTATAGTATCAAAATATTCAGACAGCTCCGCCTGTGGGTGGGCTGCCCGAGACCTATACAAATCCCTGTAAAAAGTCCGGAAGGTATCTAGTATTTCCGGAGGGGTATACACGGTATCACCACCCACAGTCATCACTGAGGAGACAAAAGTAGAGGGCCGCTGTGAGCGCAGCAGGAGGGCGAGCGTTTTGCCCGGGCGATCCCCTTCCCCATATCGGCAGGCCACCGCATGTTTAGTCAGGAATTTGAGCTCCCTGTCGGCCTCTGTTTGATATTCAGTGAGCGTGGCGCGAGTGTCCGCCAACGTGGCAGTCGAGGGGTCTGAGCAGTACTGCACCTCCAGTGAGTGCAGGCGATCTTCTAATTTACCGAGCGCACCCCTTATAGTCTTTAGGACTTTGGCCTGTCCCGCAATGCAGTGGCCCCTTATCACCACCTTAAACGCGTCCCACAAGGTGCCCAACGACGTCACGGAACCCTCATTGTGCTCAAAGTAGTCAAGTATGTGTTGATGGATATCCTCCCGAAACACCGGATCTGACAGGGCCTGTGGCGGCAGTCGTCACGTGAAGGGCGTGATGTATGGCTTGGGGACACGCAGAGTTAGCTCAACAGGGGAGTGGTCTGAGAGGGTACGCGCCTTATGAGTGACTGCAGACACCCAAGCATGGACCTGCGGGGTCAAGAGCCAGAAGTCCAAGCGGGACCAGGCTCCTCTGTGCGGGGTGAAGCAGGTGCCTTCCCTAACCGCGGGATGTAATACCCGCCACGAGTCCAGTAGATTATAATCAGCCATTAGGCCGCGTACGAGACTTGCAGCTTGCGGGTGATGTGCGCGAGCAGCCCCCTCCCTAACCAGGTCCAGCGACAGCACGGCATTGAAATCTCCTCCCCACACGCAATCCCCACCACCCAGTGATTGTGCCAGGTGCCAGACGTGACGGAAAAACCCAGGGTCATCCGAGTTGGGGCCATATGTATTAACTAACGTCAGCGGCATGTGAAATAGTTTCCCGCTCAGTATGATGTAGCGCCCCTCAGTGTCAGCATTTACCTTAAACGTTTGCCAAGGAAGGCCTTTACGGATAAGAATAGCCACTCCCCGGGAATAGCTGGAGCAGCCGGAGGCGTGTATCTCGCCCCATCTAGCACCTCGCAGCTTGTCCCCGGCGTTTCGAGGCAAATGAGTTTCCTGTAGGAAACATATGTCAATGTGGTGTCGTGACAAATGTGCATGAGTCAAGCGTATCTTGCGGTGATCTTTAAGACCGCGGATATTCCATGTAAGGCAGCGCAACTCGGTCAGGGAGGCTTATATGTGTGTGTCCCATACAGTGGCAAGGATATCAATGTCCCACGTACCAGGGGCCACCGGGGGTCCCCCCGCTGCCCATTCCCCGGGATCGGCAACCATATACAGTCAGCCTGTGGCAAGGTCGCATCGTCATGTCGTGGTGCATTAAGAAACCGCAGTGAGATAGCAACAACCAACAATAACCAGAACCCCCCACCACCCACTCCAACCCCCCAATCAGATACAGTCCCCCCCCTCTTCCCCACCCAACAATAACTGTCATGTAACAATATCTCGGGAATCATCCCACAGGGCGTGGGGTCACCGGCTCACACCCCCGTCGAAAAGCGACAGGGTGGCCGAACATTGCTGCCTTTTGTCAACGCAGTACAACAATCCACAGCGAAAGGATGCCCAACATTCCTCCCCCCGCAACGCTCCGTAAGGTATCAGCGATGTGGGTCGTGGCAAGTCGAACCAGTTCTCACAGGACCGGGATAGATCCCTCGGCCCCTGCAGGCCCCACGGACCTCCAGCTGCGGCTACTGGCCGCGTACCTGACAGTCGCGGTGTTCAGCGTCTCTGCACATCTCAAAGTGATAGCGCTCTGTGTCATTCAGTGTCGCTCAACTGGCCCAGCGGAGGAGTGCCTTGCTCATCTCCTCGCTCACGTTGCGAGCGCTCTGCCTGCCTCGCAAATTTGAGCGCATCCGCCGCGGCTGTAAAGATCATTGGCTTCCCTTTGTGGTGTATCCGCAGCTTGGCCGGGTATAACATGGCATATTTAGTCCCCACCTTCTGGAATATTTTTTTAGCCGGTATAAATTCTCGCCTCGCAGCCTGTACCGCTTGCGTAAAATCCGGAAACAAGGAGATGGCCATATTTTGAAATCGGAGCTCACCTTTTTCACGCGCCAACCTCAGGATGGTATCCCTGTCACGGTAGTTCAGAACCCGTGCCAGGATCGGCCGCGGCGGAGCTCCAGGCACGGGTCGCGGCCCCAGCGTGCGGTGCGCCCGCTCGACCAGAAACATGGCCGACAGGTCCGCCCCAAACAGTTCGCGGAACATTCCTTCAATAAATTGTTCCATGTTGCCAATGTTTGTGGATTCCGCAATGCCAATAATACGCACATTATTTCTTCGGGAACGGGCTTCCAAATCCTCATTGCGCCCTCCGATCACCTCCAGGACCTTGTCCATGCGAAGTAGCCTCTCCTGGGTGTCTCCTTGGCTCTCCTCGCAGTCGGTAATCCGCGCCTCCGCCGCAGCGATCTGCTCCTCGTGCTGGTCTACCTTATGAGATATGCCACCAAGCCGCTGGGCCATGGAGTCGAGCTTGCCATCGATTTCCTTGAGGCAGCCTTTAAGGTCGCGGAACATGCTTCTGACATCGTCCTCCGGTGTTGGGTCTAGCTGCGTTTCAGGGACCACATTCGGCGATGGTGGAACCGCCACAGCGCCACGGGAAGCCTGCTTCTCAAAGTGGAGCTTCCGCTGCTTGGTGTCGGATTTGCCCATGTCGCCTACTAGGGGCCTTCACACACCGGCACCAATGAAGAGGGGCAGGTAGGCCCGGCCCAGCCAGCTCTCGGCCCTCCCGGGCAGCGGGTCGGCAGCAGCCACTCACCAATCGCGGACTCACCGCGGTCAGGCAGCAGCCCAGAAAGTCACCCGGCCTCTCACGTGCTGTTTGCCACCACCTCATAGCGCCGTAGACATTCAGAGGCCTGGGCACGGATTAACACAGGCCAGACAGCCGGAGTCCCCTCATCGCAGGTATGGAACGGGCCTCGCAGCGTCCTTTTTCCGCCGCCTCACGCCAGCAGGAGTACCGGCCCAGTCAGCAGCGCAGATCGCGGCCACGCCGGCAAGGCCCAGGCAGTCAGTTTATCAGGCCAGCACACAACGCGCTCCAGAGCCGCCACGAAGGCCGCACACAGCCCAGCAGGGGCCCGCCACTTCACCTCGGGTTCTAATCGCCGGGCATCCAACGCTCTGCAGGTGTCCACGCCGGTCCCTGCGCGCCCACCGGTCAACGGCCCTCGACCAGGGCCTCGCGTAGCTGATGTCGCCGCCCAGCGCGGCACACCCCAGCCGCCGGAGCCACGAGGGCCTGTATCTCCAGATTTCCGCAGCCGATTTCTGCCGCAGGAGCACCGCCGGAATCCTCGGCGTCAGGGCACCTCCCGCCGTAGCTTCCCTGCACGGAAATTTAGGCAGAGGCCGGATGGGCTAACGGATTGGTTGTCCGGCCGGCAGAGCCCCGTTACACGGCGGCCATCTTGCAGCTTGGCTCGGCCACGCCCCCATAGAAGCATCACACTTGAAAGGAGTTAAATCTGCTCAAGTAGCAGAACTAGTGGCATTGACAAGGGCATGCAAAATCGGGAAGAATGTGAGAGTGACTGTGATAACTGACAGCCAGTATGGCTTTGGAGTTGTCCACGATTTTGGCTAACTTTGGCTGCAGAGAGGTTTCCTGACCTCAAGTGGAACTCCTATAAAGAATGCAGAAGTGGTGGGAAAATTGATTGAAGCAATACAGTTGCCAAAAGAACTGTCAGTGGTAAAATGTGCTGCTCATAGTCAAGGTAGTGATTATATCACTACTGGGAACCGATATGCCAATGACATGGCTCAGTACTGTGCCCGAAACCAGTATTCAATCAATAGGGCAAAGGAAAAGGAAATGTTTTCTTGCTCCATAATGTTTACTAACGTTGTGGGAACATGGGAAGAAGTGAGGCAGCTGCAGGATGAAGCAGGAGATGAAGAAATGAAACAGTGGGTAAAAGCAGGTTGTGCACCAAGGGAGAAAGATAATGTGTGGGTCTATCGGGATGGAAGACCAGTAATGCCTGATAGCATGATGTCAACCATGGCACGGATGTATCATGGCCAAGGACATGTAGGGAGAGATGCCATGATAAAGGCCTTTAAGCAGACCTGGTACAATGCAAAATTCAGGTTGATAGCAGAGAGTCTCTGTCAAAGATGCCTGATATGTCAGCAGTACAATCCTGGAAGGAAAACAGTGGTGAGCCTAGGCACAATAGGCCGAGAGGGAGGACCTTTCACCAGAATGCAAATAGATTTCATTGAAATGCCCCCTTATAACAAGTTGAGGTATGTTCTGGTGGTAGTTTGTCTGTTCTCCAGGTGGGTGGAGGCATACCCAACAAGAAGAAATGATGGAATCACAGTGGCCAAGCTCTTGTTAAGGGAATTCATCCCAAGATTCGGGTTCCCAGTGACCATTGAATCAGACAGAGGAGGACACTTTTACAATGAGATCATGGGATTGATTTGTGAAGCATTGGGTGTACAACAAAAATTACATTGTGCCTATCGACCAGAGGCTTCTGGTGTGGTTGAGCAAATGAATGGTACAATCAAAAACAGAATAGGGAAAATGTGTTTAGCCACAGGAATGAAATGGCCTGATGTCTTGCCTCTAGTCTTGATGACAATCAGATCTACTCCAGACAGAACTACAGGTTTGAGTCCCCACGAAATTATCGTGGGACGAGCCATGAGACACGTATTTGTTCCAGTCAACAAATTGATGACAATAACTGATGACATGATTTTGGATTACTGTAAAGGCCTGGCTGACGCAGTCCATTCTGTGTTTCACCAGGTTGGAGCAGATGCCACCACCCTTGAGAGAAAACCAGCCCATGACCTGAGCCCAGGTGACTGGGTGAGAACAAAAGTCCACAGAAGAAGGAATTGCCTGGTTCCAAGGTGGGGAAGGCCAAGGCAAGTTATACTGACCACAACAACTGCTGTGAAGTGTGCTGGACTGAAAAATTGGATACATGCAAGTCACACTTTGAGAGTTCCAAATCCAGCAGATAGCATTGGAAAAGAATATTTCGATGATTCGGAATCAAGTGCTGATTCAGACAATGAGAATACAAAGACAAAAGAAAATCCTGAAAGGGGGGAAAAGGAGCCAAGACTAGTTCCAACTCCAAGAGAAGAAATTCTGAGGAAGAGATTTCAGATTTCAGATAGTTCAGATTCTGGAGACGAGCAAAATGCCAGTGGCGAGCACAGAAAGAAGAAGAGAAAAGAAAAGAATGTCTCGACAGAAGTAACATTCACACCAGAAGAAAGAATAAGAGAAGTTCCACCTGAGAAAATCTTGAAGGAGAAGAAGGGACAGAAATAGAGAGAGAGGGACAGATTTCTGCGGAAGACCCCTAGGAGGTGTAGGGACATCCAACACTGAGTTAGGTGAAGGGACAAACAGCAAACAGAAAGATTGCGTGTCGGAGACCCGAGGAGGGACAGAAGTAGGGCCAACAGAAGAGGTGGAGAAAGTAGTTGGTGGAAAAGAAAAGTCAAATGAGACAGAATCTGAAGACAGTGAACCAGAAGGTCGAGTTCTGAGGAAGAGAACTTGGATCGAGGAAAGAAACAGTAAAGAAGGCAAAACAAGAAGAAATGCTAAAGGAGACCTTTGGCCAAACAAAATAAAGAGACTGAGATATCGATTAACACGAGTCAAACCCTCAAAAGCTGAACAAGTGAACGAAGTAACAAGTCAGCACAGAGAAAAAGAGGGAGAGACAGAAGTGTCTGAAGGAAACAAATGATCGAGAAAACCAAACCAGAAGTATAAGTCACCAGAATGGACGTATGTGGCACTGCCTGAACAAGGAGAAGAGGTAGATAGTCAAGGAAATCCAGAGGAGACTTTACTGAAAGTGGTGGAGGAAGAAGAAACAGCGGAATTCCTGAGAGTTATCCTATCCGACATCGGAGAAGAAACGGAAGATCAGGAAATTCTGTATGTGGATGATGAGAAAGAAGTGAAAAACGATGAGATGCCAAACTGAGTGATTTCAAGAAGGTCCTTGTAGAAAATATAAAGGATTGAATAAGGAATTGAAGGATTAGGATAACCTGATAAGGGCCTAGCTCTTTCAGGGAAAATACAAGAAGCGGAGTAGAAGAGGCTAAGTCAAAAGACACGGTCAATTTTAACAAGATGGCTAACATAGATGATAATAGGAGTAGGAGTACCTTTATGAGAAGATGGTGTAAAATGTGTTGTTGTTGTACAGGACTATTAATGCTTCTTTGGAGCGTACTCGCTCTTTTGATCTCTTTCAAAGTAACTTTAGACACACTAGAAGGGCATACAGAGAATATGACTAATGTAGTGAAGAATTCACAGAAGATAGTTCCATTTAAAACAAGCACTGAACATTTACACAAGGATAGGTCTATAACTGATTTTTCTAGCAATGTATTTTCAAAATTATTGTATGAATACGTAAAAACAATGGACGTAAGGGATTGCTACGTATGTATGCAGTTGCCTGCCTCTGTTTCAGAAGGAGTGACTTATCATCACCTTCCAGCAACTTATGGAATAACATGTAGCGTTTTAACCAGTATATTTTATCAAGTAGGGAAATTAGAATATAATTTGTCTAATATAGATAAAAATTCTTGGACAATTGCCCATGAATAATGAATTGAATCAAGCTAAAACCGCTAATGTACTAGGTGAGATTTTTATTGAGACTAAAGAACTAACTTTAGAATATATTTTTAGAAACAATTTAACTTGCAGTTTGAAGACAGAAGAGAAAACATTTCTAGATATGGTTGAAGAAAGGAGATTGAAGATGCATAAAAGGGAAGGACATGAAGTAGGGGAAAATGTTTGGGAAATAGATGGGAAAAAGGAGACAAAGGGTGAAGCTAGACCAACAATAGCTATAGATTCACCACAGAAAGGCAAATTATGCATTATGAGGGAAAGATCCCAATATGATTATTATTATATAGGGACAAGTGAGTGTCATGATACGTATTTTATTGCATCTGGATGGGGATTTAGAGGCGGAGAAGATCCAGTTTTTCCTGGACTGTACTACATTTGTGGGAACAAGGCTTATTACAGGTTGCCCGACCATTGGTATGGCACATGTTATGTTGGCCTGGTCTTTCCAAAAATCTTTCACATGGATAGAGTAGAAAATAGTGGACCACATAACCTATTAATGCGTAGTAGAAGAGAAACTTGATTAGAAATTGTAGGTGATATTTTCGGAGCCTTGATACCAGCAGTGGGAACATCTTTGAATGCAAATAATATTCGGAAATTGTCAACCATAGTGGATCGCTTGTCAACAAGCACTGCTGGAGGATTTCTTTTGTAAAATACTGAAATGGTTGCTATGCGTGCTATGATTATGCAAAATCGACTTGCCCTTGATATCTTATTGGCAAAAGAGGGTGGTGTCTGTGGAATGCTGAAAGTTCAACATTGTTGCACTTACATTCCTGATGAAAGCAAAGATCTAAACGTATATATTAAAAATATTACTGAACTGCATGATGAAATAGTACCACTGGAGGTTGAAAGTATCTGGACTAAAATTAGTAATAAGATGGCTGCTATTAAGACTTTCTTAGGTAAATTAGGTAGTACTATATTAGGGAAAATATTATTTCCATTAACGTGTGTGATTTTCATATTATTAATACTTAGATTAGGATGTATGTGTTGTAGACATAGAAGAAATAAAAAGAAAATTAGACGAGAAATTATAAAAAAGAAGGAAAAGAAACAAGAAAGGGATCTTGAAGAGATAGAATTGGAAGAATGGAAGGAGAGTATGTATGACAAAACAAAAAGAGAAGATGAAGGAGAAACAGAACTATAATTGAGCAAGAAAACATTTCGAATTTCCACAAAAGGGAAAAATAAATTGATTTTTGTGGGTTTTGTTTATGGTGATAAAATCACCAAAAGGGGGATTGATGGAGCGGGTAAAATGTTTTCTTTTTATATACCCAATCCATTTATATATGTTTGTATTAAAATGACTAATGATTAATCATAATAATTAATAGAGTGTTGTTTTCAAAACTAATCAACCTTATTAACCAAAAGAATACACGTAAGATTGCTTTGCATGGCTAAAATAATATGTGAACTAAGTTTGTATGCATATTAATATAATAAACGTTGCTTATGTTATGTTATCGTGAATTCTGCTTAAATAAACAAGTAATAATGGCTTTGGACGTGGCAGTTGGCTAGATAAATGCATACACATATGGGTATTAGTAAAGGAAATAACACTGTTTAATCATTTCAATGTATTAATGATGTTTTTATGTTTCTTTGCTTAAGTTGACCATTTGGGCCTGCTATAAAATGGCCGCCGACTGAATCAGACCTTACGAAGTAAAATCAATGAAGGGAATGGAGAAACGCGCCTGCGCAAACCTCTGCAGCTGCGACCTGCCGGTGAGCTGTCATCACTGTGCCCATCAAGGCTGCACCAGGCGGAAAGCCAGCCCTTCAGTACAAATTGTTGCAACCTAAACCATAAATTGCCAACGTTCCCATACATTCGTTTGGAACTTTTAGCCTGTGGGAACGACATTGAATGTTTCCTGATGAACTAAGATGTACTTTGATTGACCAATGAAAAGCTCTGGAAAAGGAGTTTGTAACATTTGAATGTACATTTTTAGTATAAATATTAGTAGACTAGAGAGGATCATTCTGAACGCACACCACCATATCCAGTATCCTGATGTTATGCTGACGGAGAGGACGGTGATGCTGCATGATAGAACAGAACTTTGACGATTTTACTGAGGACCAGATTCTGACTTAGAAAACGACAAATAGCCAGAATAGGTAAATATGACAATAGATGAAATTTACTAATTAGGTCTAACCTGCATTTGATTTAGATAAAGACAGATTAATTGAATTCATGTGTGGTGTTGTTCTTTCATTGAAATGTATTATTGATTGATTCAGAGAATTAAGGAGTCATAAAACTAAATTCAACTAAATGATTCATCAGCAAAGTTAGCTGTTCTCCTTGATGGGAGGAGGAGGAGGAGGAGGAGGAGAAAGGGATTTCTGTTAGGTGATGATATTAGCCAGTGTTTTTCCCATCAAGGGGCAAGCAGTGTAGTTCGGAACCCAAATGTCTTATTCCCTTTTCTGAATAAAATTGGTGGGGATAGATTGATTAGAATGAATGTTGGTATTATGGGCCCCACCAGTGTGTGATGTGTATGTGTGTGTGTGACTGCGAAATCTCTCTGTCCGTGGTAGTAAGGGGAAATTGAGGAACCCGAACTGCACTAGCAGCACTATCGACACATTTGACTAAGTCCTAAAGTGTTACAAGAGAACTCTTGAATATAGCCCACTAGAGAGCATTCCCTACATGTGGCCACCAGTGTATGGGGAATAACCCCAACCACATTACAAGGAAGAGGGTTGTAGCATCCTCCCCAGCCCAGTAGCATGTAAATAAATTATGCCACACACAGAGCTCGGCATTACATGTCTTTATTTTCTAGAATGTAACTGTTAACTGACATGCACTGCGTCATTAATTTTATTAACCACACCCAATCACTTACATGACTAGACTGCAGAGTCCATTAGTGACAAATGGGGTCCTGCACTTTATAATGCACAAGACACCATATCTCCCCCTTTGTTGAATAAGAAGTACAAACAAAAAAATATATATATCATATTTCCCCAATAAGTCGTCAAGTTGCTCAAATCACTCTTCTAGGTCTCATGGTGTGAGGCTGAGGGAACACAGGAGAAACTGCAGCAGGCACTGGAAATCTAGACACTGATACAGTTCTCGGGCTCTCCTGGCCCTCTGATGACGAAGACTCACTCTGATGTCTGGAGCTGACAGACTTTTAGGCAGGTGCTTGAAATGTGATGAGTCCCACGTAATGGCCTTTCCAGGATGGTGAGCCATCACCATATGTTCCTTACTAGTCATAACTAGCAATGGATCGCATCGAATGGAGCATCAGATTTGCATTTCTGTCTCTGCTTGACAAGGACACGATCCCCTTTTTGAACCGTAATGTCCCAAACACATCAACACTTGTCTGCATAAATCTTCATTCTGGACATTGTGAGATAAATCAGTTTGTCATACTTTCTGAGCATCAATTGTTCTTTTAGTGGTCCACTGGGGCAGCTTGGTACCCACCATCACGGCGACCGGGCTTTTGCCGGTTGTAGGATGGGGGGGGGTAGATCAGTAGGATGTAGAACAGACTTGAGCTCAAGTCCCCCAAGCACAGCTGGACAGCCATCTTAAGAGTTCTCATAAACATATTTAACATCACACAAATCTTAAAGACAAAGTACAATTACTACATGGGACCAAGCGTAAAAAATGTGGCGCACCCCACATGGGGTCAATGCCTAGACAAGCAGCAAAAAAACCCACAAAAAAACCAGACTGTTGACATAATACAATCATATATATTAAAAAGCCAATAAATGCAAGGGATGTACACTTGGCTACACAACTGTGAATAAAGACAGGACAAAAATGGAGTATAACCACAAGAGGCTTCTTATTTGGAGCATCTTTTAGCTTTGGGGGTTTAAGCTGATGTGTGAGGGAATCTGTAACACACATCAAAAGGCGTGTATGGAGCAAATTATGTTCATGAATCATATTCAATGGGGCAAGTGATGGTTGGTCCTAGGTGTCTATAGTACAGTCATCGATGTGTCCTTTGGTTACACAGCCAGAACGAGCGCCATGGATGGAGGATGTGAAACCAGCAAAGGCCGTGTTCACGGGGCGTTACTGTGCACTGACAGCCCTTAGTAGGGGTGGAGCCATAAACGTAAGGAAAAAAGTGATCGGTGACTGGATTTAAGGACAAGTGGTGTCCTAGCTGGATATGGGTAAAATGGGCAAGTGCGGTGGCTGGGTATGCCACAAGTAGAAAGGCACATAAAAGTAGAACAGCCACGGTGTCGGGCGTCCAAAAAGAAAGTGCAGTAACTACGGTGCCTGAGCAAAGTTCATGGCGCACTGTGCCTGGCACTGTGAGGTGTGACTGTGGCCGGTGAAGCAGTCACTTAATATATTAAATACGAGGAATATAAAGGGCATGTTTTCCATCTAGGGCCACAGAGATAGCATCCAAGAACTATATGAGCGAAGGGCCACACACCCAAAAGTAATCATGTATCTCTGCATTAGATGCTACATACCGTATATATTGTACCAAGGGGTTATGTAGAACTCCAAAGTATGATGGTCTCCTTGTGGGAATAGACCGTATCCAAGTGTGGGAGAAGTCACGTGTGTGACGGCGATTCCATGGCCTCCTTGATAAGGGACCAAGGGATGCGTCTGGCATGGGGGAAAAACAAGATGAGTAATATTTCAGTGATGTATGGGCAAGCCTCCATATATGTCATAGGACAGGGTCTGACAAAACAAAGTGCGAAAGAAAGGAACAAATCGGACAACAGCGATCTACGGTCAACAGATAATTCGAGGGGTTACTAGCTAGCGCAAAGGTCAAATGTGACCCAATGTGGCTCTGATGGATATAAGGCTTATAGGTGCAAAAGTCGTTAGTGACCCAAAACGAGGGGTTACGGTGTGTGCAACGCATGCCGTAATTAGAAACAAAGGTCCTTTAAAATACGCACGGACCCACAAGTGGTTATCAGACACTTTGAGGGGTGTGGGCCGCCACGTGGGAGTTCATGCAAGAGGCGGGCATCATTAGGCACCCGCTTAATCCACGATGGATCTAAGACATGCAGGCGCAAAGGAATTTGGAGACCCAGCTATGGCCTCGGTGAACCTAAAGCATGCCGTGATCTGGAAGCCAAGTGAATAAACAACGCACAAGACCACAGGTAGCTGATAAAGGCCCTATGAGGTGGTTGTGGGGGTGAAGCAATGTGGTGCATTGGGCCAGATGGCGAAGCCCGTCCTACTAGAAGTATAACAGCCGAAAGAAGGGGAGGAACGACCCAGGTTCGATACAGGCAGTGTTTGAAAAGGACAATTAGAGGGATAGAATGAAGAAAGAGGGGGACCTAGAGACAAAGTCAAAAGGCAGTAAACACAAAGCGGAAAGGCATGAGACTCTTTGGCTAAAGGGGTTGAAACAATGTTGTGCATAGGGCCAGATAACGAAGCCCATCCAACGAGAGGTATAACAGCCGAAAAAAGAGAGGAATGACCCAGGGTCAATGTGGGCGGTAAGCGAAAAGCACAATTGGAGGAAAAGGATGAAGAAAGGGGGGACCTAGAGTCTAAGTCAAATGGTAGTTAGCACAATAAGCCATAGACAGGGGCTTGGGTCATCTATCAAGGGCACGGGGAAAGGGTCACCACGGGAAGAGCGCTTGGATGCAAGGCTCATTCCATCGTGGGTGAGTAAGTAGGTAAAACTGGAGATAAGTCAGGTTATGTATTTAGAAAGGTCTGAAGTGATGCCCCCTCACTAGCCGTCATGAATTTAGGTGAGAAAGTAATGAAATTAATGGTTGGTATTGTGTCCTCTGTTAACAAATTGTAATCTGCAAATCCACTTGGATTCAGTTTGCCTTAAAGTCAGTTCTCGGCTTCCACCCTGTTTGTTGAGGGGGATGTGGTCAATGCCACAGAAGATAAAGGAGTAATCCCCTACGTGTGCCCTGCTATAATGTTCTGTCATGGGGTATCGTGAGTCATTGTTGATGAGGGCATGGCGGTGTTCCTATAGTCTCTTTTTAAGACAGCGCACCGTCCTACCTACGTATACCTTGCCACATGGGCATTCCAGAGTGTACACTACATATTGCGTATTGCAATTGATGAAATGCCTGATGGTGTGTGTCTTGTTGGTATTGTGGCTGAATTCCTTACATCTGTTGCAGCCCAAACTGCACACATCACATGTGGTGCATGTGTATAAACCAGTAGGGGGTGTTAGTAACCAGGTGTTCGTGGTTTTCTGTGTGGTAACATAGCTCGGTCATAGTGACTTCCTAAGTGTGTGTCCCCTTCTGTAGATAAGGGAGGGACTTTCACTGATGAAGGGATGCAATCTCAGGAAATCCAGAAGCTGATGCCAATGTTTCCTAAAGGCCTTGAAGATTTTATCACTGTGCGCAGTGTAATTGGTGAAGAAGGACATCCTGTCTTTTATGTGGATTCTGGCATGTGTGTTATTAGATATATTCGGTGTCACTTGCTTGAGGGTGTGAGCTCTGGGAAGCTCCAGTGCTCTGCGTTCTGCTCTGTCCAGTGTTTTGGTGACATAGCCCCTGTGTGTGAAGCGCTGTTTGATATTGGTGACATGTTCCCTATATTTGCTCTCTTCACTGCATATGCTCCGGGTCCTCACCATTTCACCATAGGGAATGTTTGTGATGACTGAACTGGTGTGGGCGCTGGAGGCACCTAATATGCTGTTGCATACTGTCTTTTTCCTAAACAGTGTGCTGTGTATTCGACCCTCCTTGATGTAAAAATGTATGTCAAGGAAGTCGATGTACTCCTTGCTGTCTGACATTGTGAGTTGTACATTGTAGGGATTGTCATTAAGGTGTGTGAGGTAATCATTGAGTTGAATTTCCGTGCCAGACCATAGACAGATGATGTTGTCTATGTACCTCCCCCAGAAAATGATGTATTTAGTCCAGGGGGAGGCACATTTGTTCCAGGCATGCTCCCTCTCATACCAGCCCATGAACAGGCTAGCGAATGAAGGGGCAAACCTGTAACCCATAGCGGTCCCCTGAAGCTGGTGGTACCACCTCTCGTCATGTTTGAAGAAGTTTTTGGTCAGGATAAGATCAATCATTTCCATGATCATGCGATTGTAGGAGTAATGGTCCGCCCCCTCTTTGTCCAGGTAGTGGCGGACTGCCAACATACCATATTCCTTGCAAATTCAAGTGTATAATCCTACCACATCAAGGGTGACAAACATTAACTCATCTGACCACGTAAAGTCTTCAAATTTTTCCAGAATGTCCTTGCTGCCTTTTAGGTAAGAAGGGAGGTTGATATCATGCTTTTGTAATGTTAGGTCTACAAATTCAGACAGTCTTTCTGTCGGTGAACCCACCCCAGGAATGATGGATCTACCTGGGGGGAAACTGCCTCCCTTGTGCACCTTGGGCAAGATGTAGATAAAGGGGAAGCGTGCTTGACGGACATATAGATATTTAAATTCCTCATCAGTGAGGAGACATTCATCCCTCCATTCTTATAGTCTCCCATTAATGGTACCCTGTAGCTCCCCAATGGGGCTGGAGTTGATGGGCTCGTAGCATTGGCGGTCACCCAGTTGTCTGGAGATTTCCCCGACGTAGTCCTTGATATCCATGACGACTACATTTCCCCCCTTGTCCGCTTCCCTTATTACAACATTGCCATCTTTTTGCAGTCTATTCAGGGCCTCCCTTTCCTTCTTTGTTAAGTTACAGGGGTGGTGTGTGTGGGTGCTGATGGATTCCAATGTGTGCAACTCACGTGTGATCATGTCCCCAAATTTGTCAATATTAGAGTGGTAACCACATTGTGGGACAAATTTTGATTTACATCTAAGACCAGTATCGCGGTTGCAATTCTCAGCAATATATAGATCATTCAAAATGGTGCGTATGTCAGGCGTCTCATCATTTTCTATAGACAGTAAGGTTTGTACTTGTCTTATTTCCTCTATGGTTCTATCAACAGATGGAGAGTCTAACACATTATGGATAAGGGTGGGCGTAGTTCGCGAAGTAGCACTTCGCGAAGCTACGCAAAGTGAAGTTCGCACTACGCGAGCTACGCGTAGCACTTCGCGAACTGCGTAGTAACATGTTCGCACTGTGCAAGATGTTGTTTTCAATGATTGCACAGTGCGGACAAGCAACCGGCACTGTGCAATCATTGAAAATGGCATCTCGCACAGTGCGAGCTGTAGTTTTCTGCTGCTCGAGTAGATTTGTACTCGAGCGGCAGCTTTCTCAACGCGAACTGGTAGTTTCTCATCGCGAGCGGTCGCGAGCATACGCGACCACTCGCAATGAGAAACCTGACCTCCTCGCGTTGGGAATCTCGCCGGGAGGTTTATTTTCCATGCTCGCGATCGCGAACAAGGAAAAAGTCTCGCCGGGATGTCATTTTGCTTGCTCGCGGTCGCCAACTTGTTGTTGAGGACCGCGAGCAAGCAAAAAATGACCGCAGCACTATGCAACACTACGCTACGCGTGTTCGCACTGTGCTACGTGCAGTTCGCGTAGTGCGAAGTAGCGCGAACTTCGCAAACTACGCGAGCGTAGCGTAGTGCTTCGCCCAGGCCTAATTATGGACAACAGCTGGTGTTTGCTGTAAAAAAATTTTTTTTAATTTTAACATACGAAGAAACTTATACAAATTTATATGAACGTCCACAAGATCTCCATATTGTGTGGGACAGAAACCTAATCCCTTTTTCAGAACATTGCATTTGTCCTCATCTAGTTTCCTCTGGGAGAGGTTAATGATGCTCGTTTGCTACGACAAATTTGCTGGTGGTGTGCTCCCTACCTGTGGCGCTTTCTGGGGGGCTGGTAAACTCGTGCCTGCTGTGCTTTTTCTCCCGCTGTCGCTGTGTGTTCTGCGGCGACCGCTGTGTGGGGACCTTGCAGGACTACGGCACCCAGGCTCCTGTGCTGCAACTTCCGGAGGCGGAGACGGACACCCTGCGTTTCGCGCCAGAAGGCGCTTTAAAAATAATAACGCCCCCGGCAGAGCGGGTTTCTCTGCTTGTTTGCTACGACGAATTTGCTGGTGGTGTGCTCCCTACCTGTGGCGCTTTCTGGGGGCTGTTAAACTCGTGCCTGCTGTGCTTTTTCTCCCGCTGTCGCTGTGTGTTCTGCGGCAACCGCTGTGTGGGGACCTTGCAGGACTACGGCACCCAGGCTCCTGTGCTGCAACTTCCGGAGACGGACACCCTGCGTTTCGCGCCAGAAGGCGCTTTAAAAATAATAACGCCCCCGCGTCGCGGGACGGCGCGCGGACTGCGCCGGGCTAAGCCCGGGCAAAGGGCGGGCCGTCTGAGGCCGTCCGAGGGCGCACGAGGACGGGACGGGCCACATTATTGTCATCTGCATTTCTGTGTAACTACCATCGGGACTGAGACCTCACAGGTATTGCTGTTGTTTGAGATTATTGACGATTTGCGCCACTAACACTTGACTCAAAACCAGGTTGTGTTATTATGTCCAAACAAAAAAACTCTTCGATGTCGAACACCATGGACAATTACTTGGTACAGATTGTCAGTAAAATTAATAATGATAGGAGGGTGTCACTGGGGTTAAATTGTTTGTCCAATTCCCCATTGTCGATTCCCCTGTCTGATTCACTGTTGGATTCTTCCTCACAGGCTATTAGTAGTACTCCCACCGACATAGTGATCTTAGATAGTGATAACTGTGAACCAAGTGTGCCCCCAGCCCTTAATTTGTCATCCAATCCTGTTTTAGATCTAGTTGAGGATGTTGAAGTGGCAGATCCCCAGTCTCCTGCCCTTCCTCTGAGAACCAGGGTAGTTAGAGCATGCAGGAAATCCCAGAGCAAAAATAATGGGACTCGTTTAGGAAGGAAAAGGGCAACTACCGTAAATAAAAGCACGAATAAAGAAGAGGCACCTGGGTCACATGTTAATAAAGACCCTGAGAATGAGCTATCTGCAAAAATTGTAAACATGATCGATACCAAAATAGAAAGTATTATTACACCTTTGGTAGCTAAAATCAATCACCTTATGGCAGAGGTAGTTAGATTGAGTGCTCTAATAAATAGGCCAGTGGAAGAAGTAATACCTTTGGCACCAAGTACATCTATTTCAAATATGGTGCCCTCTAGCGGTGGAGTAAGTGCTACAGCAAAAGAGATAGTTAATGTCCCACTTCAGCAACCTACATTTAATAAAAATTTTCAGAAGGTGACTAAAGCTAGCCATAATGCCCCACTTCCAGTAAGCGATCAATTTCAATGTATTATTGAGGCCCATCCCCTTACATTGGTTCTTGCTAATGTTCCTACCCTGTCGGCTGACAAAGCAGAGTCTACATCTTCTTTGATTAGCAAATCTTTGCACTGGATGGTAAATAATATGAGGATGTCCCCTTGGGGCGAGCAAAAACTAGCAGGGGAAATAATTATGGCAAGAAGAGTCTCATGGTTAGGGCAAAACCCACAAATTTTTAAAGGAGACTGTGTGGTTCTTAACTTTTCTAATCCAGATGTTCTTCCCAATGTTCTGGATAACATATTTCCCCCCCAACGAAGGCAAGGTGCTATCATCGCATTAACTCTAAAATATTTTTACTATAAGAGAAGCAGAGATGCATATTGAGGCCAGGGAGGACTCCGGTCCCAAGCATAGGGGGTAGGAGTGACTCCATTAGTAAGTGGAACATTAGCCTAGAAAATAGGTTTGGGGTTTTGTCAGACTTAAATGACTGTGACTGACTTGATGGGGAAACTAGTCCAGTGAATAAGAATATAGTACTGTCTGATAGTTTGACAGACCTTACAACTTCCGTTAGCAGTCAAGAAAACGGGGTAGTAGGTAACCTCAGAGATATTCAGACTGATGTAATCGAATCACATGGGCTAACATTCCCCAGTATCCCTGAAAGTGTAAGTTTAGGATCCAATGTATTAGTAAATGTTTCACTGGGCCTTCCATGTATTAATGTTGATCACGTGAATAGGACAGTTGGCGAGATACAAGGCTCATCGACTAAAGAACTCCTTTGTCTTCCTGTAATTGAATCAGGATTGACTTTCCTATCCTGGAATCTTGCAGAAATAGCCAACAAGCTGCATTCTATTGCTTGGTGCAGCTTTGTTGACCAATTCGACATTATCTTATTCCAGGAATCGTGGTCTATGGTCCCGGTTTTCCGCCCTGAATTTCTTAACTTCTATATACCTGCTACTAAAAAATCCAAAGGTCGTCCATCAGGTGGTTTAATAATTTGGATACGCCAATCATTATGTTGTAAAATTAACCAATAGAGCCTCCCATCTAATGATATTTTGTCATTAAATCTTATTTGGCCCAATGGCCAGGGAATGGCCATTTTCAACATTTATGCAAGAGGGATGGTTGGAGGAACCCTGTCTGATGTGACAACTGCTTTGGATTACCACCTCTCAGCACTTCCATCGGAGATGTTAATGATCGTAGGAGGAGATTTCAACACGACATTTGAGCCCCTTGGCCCTGAGGACCAGTTCCTTGCTGCTGAAGAGGATAATAGGTGGGGTATTCCCCAGCTGGATCTTCCCCCAGTCAAGAGATGGTCAGCTGCAGCCATTCAACTTAAAGCACTCTGTCTGGAGAGAGGGCTCAGAGCCGCTAATGGGCGCACTCGGTCAGATCGCCAGGGTGCAAGTACATTCGATAATGGTAGGTCCTCTAGTCGTATAGATTACTTCCTGGTGGATATTAGAGTTTGGTACAGACTGAACGACATGATTATAATTCTACGGGATGAAAGTGATCATAATCCCCTACGTTTGGGACTACATACTCCTAATTGGTCTAGAGAACCCAAAATCGGAGGGGAGAAAACTACCCTGGACATTGTCGTATCAAATAATATGCGACATGTCAAATGGGATAGATTTATAGAGAAGTCGGAAAATTTAGAGGACCTTAAAAAAGTGACCATTGACGAAGTGGCCAATCTAAGTTCCCAATTGACTAATACAAATTTCTCTCTAATCATGCTTGAGGCCCACATCATCTTCTTCTCAAAACTCCAAGGGTTTTTTATGAAGTCCTCTAAGGCTGGTAAAGCTATCAAGAGAAATCCACCTGAGGTGGGATGGTTTAATAAAACTTGTAAAATAGCTCGCCAGAATTTGAGTGTAGCCCTTAGATCAAGAAATATGGAAGATGTGAGATTAGCTAGGAAGTTATATAGACAAGTGCAGTTAGTGGCTAAGAAAGAGTGGGATGAGGAGCAGTGGCAAGATTTGAAACATGCCTGCCTGGCTAAAGACCAAAAACAATTTTGGGCCGTAGTAAAGTGGGCTAGAGGTGGGATTGCACCATCACCACAAAATAATGTGGCAAAAAATCAATGGGTAGATTTTTTTAGACCACAGTATGCTTCTGTCTTATCTGAAGGAGAACACTCACTCCCCCCTACTATCTATTTTCAAACGCAGGTGTTCTCGATCAAAGATGTTAATCTAGCTTTAGATAGTGTAACTGGGGGCCGAGCTCCTGGAATGGACGGGATACCTGCGGATGTGTTTTTAACCGACAGACCAACTTGGTGTCAATATTTTCAACGGCTAGCTAATTCAGTAGCCATGGGTGCACCTATTCCCCCTTCATGGAAAGGGGCGGAAATAATTCCGTTTTTTAAAAAAGGGGATAAATCACTACCAAGTAACTATAGACCTATTAGTCTTATAGATTCAGCCCCAAAACTGATAGGTCGTCTAGTGCAAAATAAGTTACAATCTTGGGTTGAAGAAAATCACATTTTATCCCCGTACCAAGCTGGGTTTAGACCATGCACCAGCTCTGTTGACCAGGTTTTCTATTTTTTAGCTCTTTACCGGAGGAATGTGAAGCTGACTAATGGGACCCTTTATGCGGTCTTTATAGATCTGAAGTCAGCTTTTGACCTAGTGCCTCGCTCTAAACTCTGGAGGGTTCTCGATGATGCAGGAATGGCCCCAGAACTACTAACGCTACTTGTCCGCTTGCATGAGAATAATTATGCACGAATTAGATGGGGAAGCCAGGGGGAGGTGACTGACCCATTTCCTGTTGAGCGTGGTGTTCGACAGGGATGTGTCTTGGCGCCCACGTTGTTCTCCCTGTATATTAATGGCATAGTTGACCATCTTGGATGTTCCCCTACGGATGCCCCTGTATTGGCAGGGTCCCGAGTGCCTGTTCTCATGTTCGCGGACGATACGCTGTTAGTTTCGCGAACACCAAGTGGGCTACAGAAAGCATTAAATGTATTTGCCGATTTTTGTCAAGAACGTGGCCTCGAGACAAATACATCCAAAACTAAGTTTATGTGTTTAAATCAGCGGCAACATTTTAGAGGAGTTATTAAACTCAATGGCATCCCGCTGGAACAGGTCGAGGCTTTTACATACCTAGGAATATCCCTCCAGAATAACATGAAATGGACAAACCATATTGATATGGCTGTTTTAAAATTTCATCAGTTAGCAGGTGCAATTGTTTCTAAACATAAATCTTCTTTGACTAAACCCATTACTCCCGCCCTGGAAATTTATAATATGAAAGTTATTAGTGCCTCCTTGTATGGTTCGGAACTATGGGGTTTTGCCAATCTGAACCAATTAAGATTGGCTGAAAATAAGTTTTTACGCTGCCTAACAGGTGTTCCCCAAAGTACCCCAATGATTCCGCTTAAATATGACCTAGGCAGGAAAAAAGTAGAGGATTTGGCACGATTACGCCCACTCCTCTATTGGCGACGGATCATGGCAACTCCAGAACTAGCACATTATGCCACAGCCCTGAAAGACATTATTAGGGCTGACCATTTCCATTCCATCCTATGGCTCAAAGAAATTAGAGATCTGCTTATAAAATTGGAATTAGGACATTTATGGAATGACTCAAATGGTTCAAGTTTCCCATCAAAGTCAATTCTCAAGAAATTGTACTGGGACATGACCCTGACATCAGCCTCTAGCTCTGGCCAAAATTCCAACCTGACTGGTCGCTTTTTTGACATTAAATCTATACCATCTTGCAAGGCATTCTGGGATATTATAGAGAGGCCCATTGACAGGAAACTGTATTTCCAGTTTAGAATTGGGTCTCTCCCTGTAAAAGCTTTTACCCATAGATGGTCATCTACCCAGGATGATAAATGTCCCTATTTTCTAGATCTGATTGAAGACTTAGGACACTTGCTGTTTGTGTGTCCTTTGTATATTGCTCCACGCCATAGGTGGCTAAAACCAGTATGTTCAAACTTGGGAACACGTAGTTACAAGGAAGCCCTAAGAATACTCGAATCTGATTGCACTCCTTCTTTAGCTATTGCTGTCGCAAAATGTTTGGGGTGGGCATGGATATTACGCCTTCGTACCCTAAAATCCCTTGAAGCTAGTCATTGAATGCTTGATACCAAATGATGTTTAATCAATTTTAAAAATCATTATCTTATCTCTTAAATAGATTTTAATTATTGATGTTGTTTTTTTTCTTTAAGTTATTCGCCAGCATCATGATTTAATGTATTTTTAATATTGTATTTTAGTATAGTATTTATGATATTGTTAGGATGTTAATTGCTTTTATGACATGCTGTCGAATAAAGCTTTTGAAACTTGACTTGTTAATGATTTGCAAATCTAGTTGTGCATTCTGTGTTGCATGAGGACTAGAGGTATCCCCCATGGTGGAAACCCTAGTTTGGTCAGGTAAGACCGTGGACCCTAGTTCTTCTTGGGACGGAACTGCATGGCGTGACTGTCTATTCTCTCTCCTAGTCCTCCCGCCTCTCCTGGTCTTTTGGGACCTTTTTTCTGTTGTCTGTCGCCTACTCTCAATCTTTCCAATTCCCTCTGGAAGTTGGTAGCCCCCTCTCCTAAAGGGACCTCAGTGTGTGATGGATTGGAGGTGGTACTTTCACTAGATGCCAGTGAGGTGCTACTGGCGGACCTGTTATCAAAACTCTCCTCTCTGGCTCTTTTTCTATCCTCTGTGTTGTTAGCATTATCGTTTTTTTTTGCGAAGGTGTATATCCTCCCATCACTGTAATCCCTGTCATCCCTCTTAATTTTGCGCATTTTCTTGTCCCTTAGGTACTGCTGATGTTCCTCTATCACCTCATTAAGTATGGCACAGTTTTTTTTCCACTCAGTCCTTACACTCCATGGCTTCAATTTGTTTTTCTATTTCATCAATTTGTTCTTGTAACTTTTGCCCCTTTTCACTAGCATGTTTTATTAGTATTTTCATCATAGTGAGAGAGGACCTTTCTAAGTTCTGCTCCCATTCCCCCAGGAGATCCCCATTCAAGTCCTCAAAAGTTGGAAAAATGAGGATTCCCTAGGTACTTTGTTGTTATCAATGAACTGCTGGAAGGTAACGCCGTCCCACCAGCGGGCAAGTTCTTGTTTTTTTATCTTTTCAAGTTTGTTAAAGCAAGAGCGCAATCCTGTGGCTTGATGTTCTGATGGGGGTGCAGCGGCTGCTGCACTGAATCCTTTGCCAAATAGGTCCTGTGCAAGCTCCTCTCTTCTGTAGATGAGTTTGGACATATTTGTAAATAATGTAGGGATGTGCAAAAGAGTGCCGGCCGGTCTAGAAGAAACAGTGGAGGGCAAGGGTCAACGGCGAACTCTAGTGGCCGCACCTCTTAGTAACGTTCCCGTTGTTGGTGATTCTTAATGAAGTCACAATTGGTGTGCTCAAACTGCTCCTGCACCTGCCATTGGGAGATGCAAACTGCCATGTAGATATGTAGAAGTTGAGAACAAGTGGAGTGGTGCACTACCCCAGTGGTTTGTTTCCGTAAAAACAATTGGTCGATTTTTTCTTTTTTTGTGAAAAATGTTCTTTATTTGATAATCCAACAAATATGTGCAACAAGCCTCAGCCAACGCGTTTCGTTCAAAGGGATTGAACTTCGTCAGGGCTGAAAAGAAGTGTAACATAAATAATATAAATACACACATATGAACACAAGGGCACAGAAAAGGGACTCAATAAACATAAGCCACAATACGCCTTTGTGCATTTGCATGTCCACTATGTTGGGCAAGAATCACGCCCAAGCCTACTGTGCTGACATCCACAACAATCTTTGTGTGCAATTTCAGATCAAAGTAAGCCATCGCAATTGCATTTTTAATTGCATGCTTAATCATCTTGAAACCTTGATCACACTCCTGTAATAAAACATTCCATTTCATTCTCTCTCTCAATTGGCACTCACAGTGGCAAAGTCTGAACCCTGGCTGGATCTGGAGTCCTTTCCCCTTCAGAATGTGCCCAAAGAATTACAGTTTTATATTGTAAAATTCACACTTTTCAGCATTAGATGTAAGACCTGCATCAGCAGGTAGACGACAGACATGTGTAAGAGCTCTATCATGTTCCTTCTATGTGGACCCAAATACTAGTATAAGAATACGAACAGGCTGTACAATGCGACAAAGGACATCTTGGAAACGTTCGAAAGCTGAAAACACTCCGAAACTCAAACGTTTGTATATGAACAAACCAACATGAGTTGGAAAGGTAGTAATGCTTCTGCAATTTTCTTCCAGTTCGAGCAGATGGTATCCTTTGCTCAGATTAAGGCGCAAAAAGACTTTGGCACCATTCAACGGGGTAATCATATCTGCAATGTGTGCACCTGGGTGTTGTTCTCTTTCGATTGCTTTGTTTGCTTGACACATGTCAACAGATTCCCACAGACTCGCCACTGTCCTTTTTAAGACTATCAGGGACACCAATTGCGTTGGACCATTAGAGAGTTCAATGATATCTTGTTTTAGCAAAGTCTCAATTTCATTTTCAACAGCCTCTTGCAGATGGAAGGCAATTCAATGATGTCATTGAGCAACAGGACGAATGTCCTCATTAATGTGGAGCTGCACTTCCATCGTTTTAAGTTTTCCTAATACATGGAACAATGACGGAAACTGATTCAGTATGTCGTGATGAGCATAGCTATGTAATTCGCAGAAATTAGTCCCATGTCAGCAGCAACACTGAAGCTGAGCAATCATGTACTTGTCGAAGTGCCCTGAAGGACATGGATTGAGGCCTGCATATTCTTCTTATATGTTTCTTAGTCACCATAAATTAACTTTTACCTTGCAGTGGTGTTGAGGCTGCCCACGTGTATACTTTGGTTTTCAATGGTGTGAGACAGGGTACCGGAGACAGTTCAGTGTACTTTTTGGATGGCATGATATTTATTGATGCAGAACTGCCTACGATAAATGATATATAGCAACCATTAACCTTCAATTTTTGGCACAATGTCCAAATTAATGTTTTGATTTCACTTGTTGATTCTTTTCAGTCTGGTACTCTTTCTTGCAAGAAATCAGATTACATGTTCACATCTTTCAGTAGTCAGCATCGACATCGCATTCCCATCTTCTTCACTGTCTCTCGACAGTGACGTTCACGAACCTTTCGACGAGGGATTCGATTGCCTCTTTCAATTTCTACTTGCCTCAACTGATTTTGCAGTTTTCTTTGGTGGGCATTACTCTAATGCTTCTGGAATATTCTGGCAGTCATTTTGTCTTCACAATGTGACACACTCACTTTTTCGCTTGCTTTGCAAACTGTTACAACATGGTTCTCTTTATCACAGTCTTTACATATCTGCGGTGGGGCACTTACCTTCACGTGGAAAGGAAACTCCACATCGAAAACACAGCTGCTTCTTCTTCAGAGACATTGCTCTGTAATCTTCTGCCTTGTGTTTTTTCTTGCTTTTCATACTCCACTTCAATTCACTCTGGGCTCCTCCAGCCTTCATGTCAGCAGCTTGTTTGTTGGCACGTTCTTCAGGTCTGGCCACCATGAGCACACGCACCAGACTGAGCATTTCTCTCAGCATTCAATGTGTGAACGAATTGGACAGGCACCCATCTATGACTCTGAGATGAATGGCTTCTTCATCATTGAATTAGTTGAACTTATGAACGTATAGTGTTTGATGAGCATTTCAAGTCTTTCAATAAATTCATCCACCATTTCACCATCTCTCTGTCTCTCCTGATTGAAGCTGTACCTTTCATAGTCAACGTTTTGCATTGGATTGTATTTGGTGGTCAGTATTTGTAGGAAGTGGGGTTTCTGTTGCAGTAACCCCTGCAGTAACAGACTACTGATGCACTTTGACTTGATGCGCCCTGCGTCCCTGCCAATCAGGTTCCCAGGGTCTGTGTTCTTTCCCAAAAATGTACCTTGTACCTCCAATTGGCACCTCTCTGGCCACATGTCAGTTCCTTGTAAAAGGTACCATAGGTATCAAGGGCACTGTGCACAGGGAAGGCTTCTAAGGGCTACAGCACTTATTGTGGCATCCTTAGAGGCCCTGTACCTTTACACACACACACTGCCCTTGCAGGCTGTGTGTTTTGGTGCAGAACAAAGTGAAGATTCTACATGGAACACATCCCTGTGTGCCATGCCTACAACCCACTTCCCTAGCATAGGTCAGCCACCCCTCTAACTGGGTGCACTATACCAGTGGTGAGGGTATAGGTGCATGAGCCCTGTACTCCTACCGTGTCTAAGCCAATTTCATTACAAGACCGGAGGCTACCATTATGCATATTACTTTTAATGCAGTCCAAGCAGCCGCATACATCATAAAGCAAATAGGTTCCAGAATAGAACATTAAGAAACATATAAAAGGCTTGAGCACATAAAAATCAGCCTCTTTTAAATGCGGCTCCAAGCAGATAAGTTCCTTATTTTTTACTCGTCTCTTACTGGTTGTCTTAATTATGCCTTGATAACTTGTCTTGTTGGCTAATGCCTTTTCTTATTGGTTTGTTACTTGTGCCTTAATATGCCTTAAATTGTTTTATGTACGGATTTACTCCCTCCCTACCCACCATCCCTAACTTGGTCAACTGATCTCCAATTTATGGTGATTGGCTTCCGACCTTACCTGTTTTTTCCCACTCATTATTCCTCCGGTTTTTATTTCTAATTGTTTGCCTTATTGCACACGCTCTTGCGCTGACCTTGCGCACCTCGAATTGAGCGAGCACTCATACTGGCTCCAGTCTTACCGTCTCCCCGCCCGATTCCCTTTCCTTGGGATCGTGTCGCGAGGCGCCCGATTTCCCTTCTCTGGGGATCGCACTGCGAGGCTCAACACTCTCCCTCAGATGCCTCCTTTTTCCGAAACAACATTTTCGGAAAGGACTTTGGCGGCGCGCTCGCAGCGTCGCCGCATTACCAAGGCGCTTTCCTCATTTCTCGAGCATCCGATGCCCGTCTCCTAGCAACGAGCCGGAGTTGATCGCGCTCGAGCACACAGACAGTTGCTCGGCTCTATGAACAGCTGACTGCGCATCGGACGCCTACTATTTCACAGATTTTGACTACTCTAAGTCTCGTTTACACATTAATTGACATTGTTCCTTTTTTGTGTCTCACTCCCACTGACTTTTGCTTCATTTGGTGCTCTCTCCCACTAACTCCCTGGCGCAGTTTTCCTCCCCACATCTTTTACAATACCTAATTTCATTATTTTTTATTTTTTTATTTTTTTTAAGAAACCTTTATTTGACTTCAAAGAGTTACAGACATGGGCCCACACCCACTTGGGCCGGCCGCTAATTAGTACGAGATGTGTTATTTCACCGTTATACAGACATGTCAATCAAAAGATCCCGCTAATCCAGCAGCACTCTGAGCGAAGGCAGCGGTGGGATTCTAATAACAATATTAAAGACGGTTTCATCTTTCAATTTAAAACTTATAAACATTTCACACAAACAAGGCAATAAGAATTGTAAGTATCAGTTTGTGCTCCCCGGGGCAGGAAATTCCACTTTATATAATAATCATGAATGGTCTGTGACAGAGGAGGGGCGGGGGCCTGGGTGCAGAGGAAAAGTCAAACTGTAGCATACTCATAACATAGCAAATTTGGAATGTTCAGCTAGGGGGACAAAGGAACATCCAATACTATTGCCAAAGGAGGGGCGCAGATGTCTCCGCGATAAGAATTCCACGGACCCCACACCTTAGTCCATTTCCTAGGCTTGCCTCTCGCCACATACACCATCTTTTCTCTAAACATGCACCAGTCCATATTCTCCTTCCATACCGAGACCGTGGGTGACCTCTGGGAACCCCATAACTGTGAGATGTTGCGTTTGGCCAACATATTCCCCAAAGTCGCCCACTGCGTCTGTGCCACATTATAATCATTTGGCTCCCACACATTCAGCAGACACCTCCTAGCTTCTGGTAACAGAGCAACATGTGTGACCTCTTCCATTACCGCATGCACCCGATTCCAAAAGCGAGCCACCTCAGGACGTGAAGGAAAGTACCCAGCAAACCACAGCCACGCTTACACAATCCATCCACGGAAAAACCCATGCGCATCAGGCGGGGTCCAGTGACATACACTCTATGGAGTATCTTCAGTTGTACGAGCCGAAGGCGGGCCGGAATTGCCACCTCCCTCGGGGAGGCTACTGCCGAAACCCAGTCCTCATCATCTAATTCCAAACCGTCAGCTATCCAGACCTCCCTCAGGTGGGTCAACAGGTCCGCCCGTTCGTTTATAAGCTTTTTATAAATCAAGGAGATTGTGCTGTCAGGCACGTAACCATCTAGCACCCTGTCCTCCAGTGGGGAATTTTCCAGGATAGCAGTAACATCAGGGAAAACCGAGCACAACGCATGGCGGACCTGAGCATACCGGAAGTACTCCCTATCATTCAGCTTATATTCCACTTTCAGCATTTCAAACGTTTTAAACTTCCCTTTCAGCCAAAAGTCACTCACCTTACATATGCCAATCATATCCCATTTCTCAAATCCTTTTGTTTTCCACAAAGAGCCCAGCCTTTCTGAAGCATACAGCGGAGTCGCTCGAGTCAGGCGGTCCTTCCATCCCATCGCAGCATTCGCAGCATGCCACACACGTACTGCTATCTTTGTTGGGCCTGTCAACTGCACACCGGGAGACTTCGAATAAAGTGCCCTATTGTAATCCCCACCAGGCAATAACATTTTATCCATCTCAAACACCGGGTTCAGGGCCGGTCCGTACATCCCGTGATTCACCGCCGCCAATTGGGACGCCCAATAATATCGCTTGATATCGGGGAGTGCAATACCCCCATCATACCAAGGGAGTGTCAATTTTGTGAGAGCGATTCGCGATCGCCCGTCCCAGAAAAATTGCATCTGCAAACTCTCCACCTCACGGAAATAGCGGGCCGGTATAACGTCAAGTGTGTTTTGTAGTGCATACAGGAATCCTGGTAGCGACATCATTTTAAACAATGCCGCACGTCCGAGCGGCGAAAGCGGAAGCCGTCGCCAACCCGAAACGTCGGCCTTTAGTCGTTGAAGTGGGGGGAGCAAGTTCCGCTCATAACGGGCCACAGGGTCTAATGTTATGAAGACTCCCAAGTATTTAAACCCCGACTGCGAAATCTGGATAGGGCAGCCACGCGGAAGGAGAGGAGCATCACCTGAGAGAACGTAGACGCATGACTTAGTCCAGTTAATGACCAAGCCGGAGTTACGACCAAATGAGTTTAGAACATCAACTAATACAATTAAAGACTGCTGGGGAGATGTGAGGTACAGGAGAATGTCATCCGCATAAAGAGAGATGCGGTCCTCAAATTCAGGCGTCCACCTGATGCCCCGCAATGAGGGCTCCCATCGTAGCCAGGCAGCCAGAGGTTCCAAGGCATGTGCGAAGAGGAGGGGCGACAACGGACAACCCTGCCGCGTGCCTCTTCCCAACACAAAGGGTGTCGACACTCTGCCATTCACTACCACCTGAGCCAATGGTTCATCATACAACAACTTTACCCAACCGATAAACCCGGGGCCAAAACCAAATTTCGCGAGCGCCGCCCAAAGATACGGCCATTCTAGAGTATCAAACGCCATTGTTGCATCCAAAGACGCCAAAATGGCCGGCTCACGTATGTACGCCGCTCTGGCGAGCACTCCATGAAGACACCTCAGGTTCAGAGCCGTGTTACGGTGAGGTATGAATCCAGACTGATCCGGATGGATCAAGTCGCCAACGACCCTAACCAGTCGATTAGCTAAAACCTTAGCCAGAATTTTGGGCTCAGCGTTTAACAGTGAGATGGGTCTATAAGAGGTACATCGGTCCCGCAACTTCCCCTCCTTGTGAATCACGACTATCGTAGCAAGATGCTGATCATAGGGGAGGGAGCCCACTTCTCGTGCTTCAAGAAACATTTCGCGTAGATGAGGCGCCATCTGTCCGGGCGCAGTTTATACAGTTCGATGGGAAGGCCATTAGGACCCATGGCCTTGCCGGAAGCGACCGAGCGAATGGCCAAAGCAATCTCATCAGGCGACAACGTCTCATCCATCAGTATCCTATCCTCCTCCGACAAAGACGGCAATGCAATATCTCTCAGCAATAGATGAGAGTCATCCTCAGGGCGATCCGAGACTGGAGAATATACTTCGTGAAAATAAGCCGCAAAACATTCAACAATTTCCACAGGGTCAGTCACACGCACACCATCCGCTCTCTCAATAACCAGTACCACTCGACTCGCTCTCTCTTTCTTGTCCAACCATGCAATCAATTTTCCAGCCTTATCCCCCACATCGTATAAGCGCCCTTGTTGCTCTCTACTCATCACTTTGGCTGCATCGGTGACCAACGCTCTATAGTCAAGCTGCTTGAGACTGAGAACATGCAACTTATCATTCGTAACACCCAGCTCCAGGTCCCCCTCCAACTCGGCTATTTCGTTTTCAAGGAGAACCACCTCCTCAATCTTGCTTTTCTTGGTGTGGGAAATTAGAGAAAGGGCTTGCCCACGGATCACTGTTTTGAAGGCTTCCCACAACGAGACAGCAGATGATACTGACCCCACATTTTCATTGAAATAATGTTCGAGAGACTTGGCCAGTTCAGCCCGGATTTTAGGATTACGCAGGTACCAAGGGTTAATCGGTGCTACCCTCCCCCCAGCCCCGGGGGCGACCTCCATGTGCAACAGTAGTGGGGAGTGATCAGAAATACCCCCGGGCCAGATGTCTTACTTCCCTAACCATCACAGCTTGGGCCGCCGGCATAAGGACATAATCAAGTCTCAATAGACTTCCATGAGCCCCTGAGTGGAAAGTGTATTGCGCCTGTCCCGGGTGCATTCATCTCCAGCAGTCTATCAGTCTGAGGGTATCTATAAACCCACTCAGCCAGGTCTGTGCCCCAGGGAGATCCCTGGGAGGGTGACGATCCGCTCTACCGGATACGACAGATTTAAAATCGCCCCCCATCACCAGAACCCCCCCTGGGAGTCCCAAGACCATTCGCCCCAAATCAGCAAATGTTACAGTCTGCAATCCTGGTGGGACATAAACCGAAACTAGCGAGACAGTTCTGCCCACCCATCTTCCTACGAGTGCAGCATACCGCCCTCTGTCATCATGAATCACATCATCCACCTCCAACGGGAGAGAGGCTCTAACCAAGATGCCCACCCCCCTCGAGCCAGAAGTGAAACCGGAGTGGACAGTGAGACGATATCCCCGCCTATTCATAGCATGGCAAGAATTCCCAATTAGATGCGTTTCCTGCAGAAAGACAATGTCTGGCAAAAGTCGTTTCAAAAACTGCAGCACTACCCCACGTTTAATCCTGTCCCCCAATCCATTCACATTCCATGAGAGTACTCTCAATCCCCTACCCCCCATCCCAACCTCGTGCACAACCCCCTCCCCCCCAAGAACACGAACCCGACCACCAGTCGTATAGCGTTACGTTGCCTTGTGAAACATTCAAACATTCCCCAGCCCCCCCTCCCCACCAACGTTCCCGTTACAACTCCCCCCTCCCTGCACCCCTGCGTGAGCCCATGTAGCCCCCCCCAACTTGCAGTGTGCCTGTCGCCCTAGCATTAACTAATCTACAAAAAGAAACCCCAGAGGAGGAAAGAGCCTCACTGAGCACCCCACAACCCCAGGGCATTTAAGAATAAGGCACTGAATAGAAACATCGAACCAAAGTATGGAAGTGTCATCGCAATGTTCAGTCACCGGGAACCAAGAGTCTATTCCTGCCCCGCCAAGCCCTCTCTGTTCTCCTCAGTCTGACCCTCTCGACTTCGTCGCTGGGGCAGAGTATCAAGCCAATCTCCAACCACCTCCGGCCGATCGAAGAAATGTGACCGATCCTCAAACTCAACACGCAACCTGGCCGGAAAGAGCATCGCATATTTCAGCTCCATGTCTCTCAGTCGCCGTTTAAAACCCATGAACCCCTGTCTCTGCTTTTGGACCGATTGTGTGAAGTCCGGGTAGAAGCTTATATTAGTGTTCTCAAACTTCGTCGGCCCACTCACCCTCGAGGCCTGCAGGATAGCGTCCCTGTCCCTAAAATTGAAAATTCTGGCAATGATAGGCCATGGGGGAGCTCCCGTTTTCGGCTTACCACCCAGAACTCTATGGGTCCGCTCGACCGCGAAAAATTTACTCAATCCTTTGGGTGCAAGATGGTTGATCACGAGGTCTTCCACGAAGAGGTCGGCCGCAGGAACCTCCGATTTCTCCGGCACCCCTATTATGCGCACATTATTCCTCCGAGCCCTACTTTCAAAATCCTCCAGCCGACGGACAAATAAATCATTCGATGTCCGCAGATTACGGACCTCGGTTTGCAGGTCGGACACGTCCATTGTCAGGCTCGACGTTTTCAGACCCAAGGATTTGACCTTTTCATTCGTTTTTGAAAGGTCCGCTCTGACTAGGTTAACGTCAACCAAAACCGTGTCCAATTTATGGGCCAAGGTGTCGAATTGCTGACCAACCGCAGCTTTCATCTCGTCGATGGCACCCATGACGACCTGCAATCAATATTAATTCTGTGGACGATCCCGGGCCATCCTTGGATCTCTCCGGTGACTTATGCAGTCCACTAGGGGATCCTTTTGACTGAACATAGCGGTCCATATTATTAGCTTGGGTATAACCTCCCCACCTAGTCGTCTTGGATTTTTGTTTATCTCCGTCCAATCTAGCCGCCATTGTCTGATGGCCACCAAGGTTGTCGTCCACCAACACGATTAGTAATCCCCGGACATCCGATCCAATGAGCCTCGGCGATCACGAAATGTAGTCCAGACTAGTGTCCAAGATCCAGGCAGGATTCCCAATCTTCCCACTATCGATGTGTCCCTGACAATCCAGGGTCCCTCAGCCAGTGTCAGCGAGGAGACCCGAAACCGAAAGTGAAAGTGTGGGGTACGCACCAGCCCGGATCCTGCATGCCGTTGTTGTTCATTTTCTGCCCGGGCACCACGTCAACTCGAGTCCGGGGCAAGGTCAGGAGTAGGCCGCCAACTTTAAGTCGATGCTATCCCGGTTCCTGAAGTCCGATTTAAGTTTGGACAACGGGTATCACCTCCGCTTTTGTTCGCCTGTAGAAGCCCGTCGATAGAATCAGGATATATTCAGGATAGATGTGGGAGGTTGCGGAGGCCCTCGGGAGCCCTGTGCCTACGCGGCCATCTTGGTTGCGCGCTAGGCTCCTCCCCCCTAATTTCATTATTAATATCTAAAAAAGATAAAAGATTTAGTGGATATACTTATCAAAAGAAAATATATATATATAAAAATAAAAAAAAGGGAAGAGATAAACTTAAACTTATTACCTTAATAGCTATCCCTTAGACTTCCATGTCTGATATAGACTTTGATGAGTCTAGCGCCCCATCCCTAATATGGAGAATGAGGCAATCAAATGCATGATTCATAATGAAATTAGATCCTGTATGTTGACAACATTATCTAAGGTTATGGCATCAAAGAGATCACTCCCTTCTGAGGAGGATGATATTGTTGAAGTCCAACATACCCTACCTGATGATGATCTCATTGAAGTAAGGTGAAAGAGAATTAAAAAGATTAAAAATATCGATTGTATCCCCAAGAGCACTATGGGAGGTCCCAGCACCTCAACTTTCATGGGAGGTCCTCACACCTCAAACACATCGGGTGTCCTTTGCGGCACGACTTTTAAAGGTGTCCTCAGCGGCACACAGTATCTGGGTGTCCCTAGCAGCACAAATTATCGAAGTGCTCAAATTAATTATCTCCAATTGGGAGAAGATGATGATTTTCATGATGATGATGCCTCTGAGTTCCCTGATTAATATATCCTCGACTTAGATGAGGACAATCAGGAGTTTAATTCTCAACCTTTTGAGGAAGATCTCCCTTCCTCTTCAAGAGACAGTATTATAGATCCCTTAGGCGAAGAGATGTTTTTTCCCCTTAATATTAAACACCCAAGGAGTTCAGAATGGGTTCTCCAAGAACATGTGAGCAAATTTATTGCAAAATGGTTGAGAAGCCCTCTGGAGAGAGACACTCGCAACCTACTAAGAGCCGAATGCTCGAGACCCTCCAATGAGGGTAAGGTCTGCCAAACCCCAAATCTTGACCCCGAGCTGATCAAATATCTTTTTAAGCTTGGGAGAGATCCCAGGAAAGGTATGGAGACATCCCTTAAGAGTTGCCAAGATCGGGTCCTCGATATCCTACGACCTTTAGCTAAAATCATCGATGCTGCTGAGATAGCCACATCAATGGCTCTCCACTGAACACCGAAGTAATCCGAGGATGGAATTAAAGGGCCTTAGTTTTATTGGGCAACGACAACGCCAGCCTCAATTCCGAGAGGAGAAGGGTGGTTCTCACCAAAATCAGTCCTATATTGCGTGACCTGGCGGACAAGGAACCCTCACTCAACCCTAAGGGTTTACTTTTTGGTGAAGACCTGATTAAGACTCTAGGTAAATACGTATCTACCTTTACAGCATTAGACAAGGCATATCAAAATATGAAGAGAGTCTTCACCACTAATAACCTTTTTAGTAGGCCTGGGCTAAATTTCCGTTCCGCTAGCGGAAATTGCGATAATTTGACATTTTCACGTTCCGCGGAGAGCGCGAAAATGTCAAAATGTCCGCATTCCGCAGCTTAGTGATAATTTGTTTCTTGCTCGCGCTGTAAAATAATACATTCTCGCGCGCACGCGATCGCCTTACCTGAATCCCCGCGTTCGCCGACAAGTTTTCCCGATCCGGTCGCGTTCTCCACGAGATGTTGGATTGTTGGTAGCCATTTGCGCTGTCTCGCGACAGTTCGCGCCCGCAGTAATGTCATTGGTCGCGCGATCACGTCTTTCTTCTCACGATCATGCACCGCAAGAAGAGTGAAAACAAGATGGCCGCGCCCGCGAGCAACCGCATGGGTAAGTTGGCGAGCCGCGACCACGCAGAAAATACCGCGAACGGGCGGGAAAAAAACTTCCGCATCTTCGCGATATTTCCGCGTGTTTGCGGAGATTTTTAACATTTTCGCGATAATTTGCGAAAGTCACTTTCGCAAATTCCGCCCACCCCTACTTTTTAGCCGGGCCAGAAGAAGGGGCCAATCTTCCGGCCGCTTCAACCACAGGCCCTACTCTAGATCTAGAGGTTACGGCGGAAGGGGTTACCAGCCTTCCAATATCCCTCAATTTTATCCGTAAAGAGGAAGAGGCTTTCGCTCAAGAAGCTTCAGAGCAAGAGGAGCATCTAGTGACATCAACCCTCAAAGTGAGTACTACGATTTTTTCCCCACCCCCTTCTTTTTTCCCAAAGGTGGGAGGCAGACTAAAACATTTTTCTCAGAACTGGAAACTAATTTCTCATGACCCATGGGTTCTGAATACTGTGAACAGGTTTATGATAGGCTTTATAGAAATCCCGACACAAAGTTCCTTTCCCGGGAACATTCCCCTCACACTAGCTCAAGAAAAAATAATTTCCTCCATGCTTCTGAAAGGTGCAATTGTGAAAGTCCCTATGGACATGTTAAGGTTTGTAAGCACACTCTTCCTTGTAGAGATAAAAGGACAAAGGTTGAAGATCCGTCATAAACTTAAGGGAGATCAACAAATAACTTGTTTACAGACACTTCAAGATGGAGGGCATCCATCTTCTGAGAGACTTATTATTAGAAGGATACCGGCTAGTCAAATTAGACCTAAAAGATGCTTATTTTACCATTCCCATGGCCAAGGTTCATCAACGCTTTCTTCAGTTTATTTGGAAAAACCATCTCTTTCAGTTCCAAGCACTTCCTTTCAGCCTCTCCTCAGCCCCTTGGTGTTTCACCAACGTGATGAGATCAGTCACCTCCTCATTACGAGAGAAGGGTATTCATCTCATCATATACCTAGACGATATCCTCATCCCGTCTCAGGATCATTCTCAAATCATTTAAGACCTGAAGACTGTAATAGACCTCTTAGAGAACCTGGGATTTATCATAAACAAAGAGAAGTCAATACTATCTCTCTCCAGGACTATGGAATTCTTGGGTTTCGCTGTGGACACCACGAATTGCCTCCTCCTTCTCCCAGCAAAGAAAATATCCAAAATCAGGAAAGAGATAAGACACGTTCTGAAACAACAGAATCTATCCTTGAGGGAACTAGCCAGGCTACTGGGTCTTCTTTCCTCTTCTATCCAAGCTATCTTTCCGGGCCCCCTAAATTATCGAGCCCTTCAAAGGATAAAAGCGAGGGCTCTGAGATCAGGCCTCTGGTACGCAAATCGTATTTCCCTGAACCAAGAAGTCAAATTGGAACTGACCTGGTGGTTAGAGAATTTGGACGCTTTGAACGGCAGAGCAATTTTTGGCTCAGCACCAGACTTTGTCTTAGAATCAGATGCGAGCCTTCATGGCTGGGGTGTCTGTCTCCTAGATCAGAACACAGGAGGGGTTTGGTCTCAAGAAGAATCTCCACACCATATAAACTACCTAGAACTGACCGCCGGTCTTTATGCACTAATGAGTTTCAAGCATTCTCTTCAGGGCAGATCAGTTATTCTAAAAATGGACAACATGTCCGCTGTTGCCTACATAAACTGTTTGGGAGGTACAAGTCGGCAGACCTCTCGAACTTAGCCAAGAAACTTTGGATGTTCTGTCTAGAACACAAGATCTCTCTAAGAGCAGAATATCTCCAAGGAAAATCAAACCTATGTGCGGACTGGAACTCGAGGTTCCTCTTAGATCACAGCGACTGGAAGCTCAACACCTCTGTGTTCAATTCCCTCAACAATTTTTGGGGTCCTTTCCAAATAGATCTCTTTGTGAGCAGACTGACATTCCAGTTGGATAATTATTACAGCTGGATGCCCGACCCGGGTGCTCTAGCGGTGAACGCATTTCTCCAATGCTGCGAAGGGATCAACGCTTACGCTTATCCCCCCTTTGCCATGATCCAGAGAGTCCTCCAGAAGGTCAGGCATCAACGCTCTTCCATTGTCCTAGTGACTCCCTTTTGGCCATCCAAAGCTTGGTTCCCCACTACCCTGGAGTTGACTTACGACCTTCCCTTCCTAATTCCTTCCCTCACGGATCTTCTTACAGACGTAGACGGTCAAATTCACCCTCTAGTTCAAACAGGGAATTTGAAGCTTCTTGCCTGGAGAGTGTCAGGAGATCCAATGATCTCGCAGGACTTTCGTCGACAGCTTCAACTCTCCTCGGAGAGTCTTGGGCCCCTGGTACACACTACCGGTATAACAACATTTGGAAGGTTTGGTTACGTTGGTGCTTGGAAAGGAACCTGGATTCCGTGGAAGCACCTATCGTTGACATAGTTAATTTCCTTGTGGAACAATTCGAAAGGGGTCTTAGTTATAGATCTATCAATTGTTATAGATCAGCTATTTCCGCAGGTCATGCTCTGGTCAATGGTGAAACGGTAGGTAAAAATGCCATTATTTGTAGAGTCCTCAAAAGTATTAGACTTAGGAGACCTCCTAAACCAAGATATCAATCTCTCTGGGACGTCAAACTAATTCTTGACCTTTTCTCTAGCTGGCCTGAGAATACCCTTTTGAACAGAAAGAATCTTTCCATCAAGCTCGCTACACTACTTTGCTTAGTAGCTTGCCGTAGGGTCTCTGATGTTAAAGCTCTTGATATTTCAAATAGATCCTATAACATGTTTGGAGTCAATTTCGAGTTGTATAGAAGAACCAAGACCATGTCTGACTCTGTTTTCTACCCACGTTGTGATCTATGCAAAAAAAAATTGCGTTGTAGACTGTATGAAAGAATGAATGCTCTTCGCCCTTCCGGTGTGAATCAGTTACTTATCTCCTTCGTTTAACCTCACAAAGGTATTACCTCTGCTTCTATTGCTAGATGGGTTAAAATTGTTATGAATTTAGCAGGTAATGATCTGAAAATATTCAAACCGCATTCTATCAGAGTTGCTATGGCCAGTAAATCCTTCTGGTCCGGTGGTAAGTCGGATGATACTCTTAAAGCTGCTGATTGGTCTAATTCTAGGACTTTTGCTCAGTATTATTGTAAACCAATCGCTCATATGTCTGATGTTGTCTTACAAGGCTACCAACATGCATAATGGTAGCCTCCGGTCTTGTAATGAAATTGCGATTCTCCTATTACCATGACTAGAGAATCTGGATTTCATTAAAGACACGGAGGCTAACATTATCCCTCCCACCCTTTCCCTTGGGTGGTTGATTCGGCATACAGTACATATATTGTTATTACAATCTCTGATGTACTTTATCTATTTGTATATTATATGATTACTGGATATTTTTTATAAATGCTTGCTTGTTTTCTCTCTTACATGTGCTTAATCACATTGTTTGCCTCCTCTTTTGCGTTTATCCTTCTTGGACTACTTATATCTTTCTTTTTTTCAGATAACCTCCCATAACTTCATGATTTTGATCTCCGGAACAGATCATTCATAGTTCATCCTTTTCTTCGCTTTGTGATGGTTTAAATAATTTCTCTGGACTCTTTAAAGTTTATTGGACTTATCCTACTCCTATGTTTCTTACTGTTCTATTCTGGAACCTTTTTCCTTTATGATGTATGCGGCTGCTTGGACTGCATTAAAAGTAATATGCATAATGTTAGCCTCCGTGTCTTGAAATCCAGATTCTCTAGTCATGGTAATAGGAGAATCGCAATTCAACCCAGATCTCTGACTGGGGGTGAGTGTTTGAAAAGTTTCAGCACTCTGTCCATCATCTCCTTGTGTTTGCTTTGTTCGCTCTAAGTTGGCAGGGTTTGCCCAGACGTGGGTCCCTTGCTTACTTTGACACTGGATTCAAGCTAGCCTGGCTGAAGAGGGCTGTTAGCCCAAAACCGGTCCCAGGATGCTTGTTTCCGGTCCAGGGAAGACATGGCTTGGCAGTTCGGGCTGGACTGTTCCCATGAGGCACAGGGTCAAGACAGATTTGCATATAGCTATGTATGAACTGGAGTGGCAAAGTGAGCTAAAGAATGATGATGGATTCAACCCAGATCTGTGACTCGGGATGAGTGTTTGAAAAGTTTCAGCACTCCGTCCATCATTTCCTTGTGTTTGCATAGTATATACAGAGCCAGCTTCCTACAGTATTTGTTTTATTTAATGGTATGAAGTTCCTTCACTGCTAGATATTTTCTTTATCACTTCTTTCACTCCATTAACTGCTAACTTTTTGAGATATTTGATGATGTTTTTGCCATCTGCTTCTTCCAACGCATCAATGAAATCATCAAAAGCTTTGATTCAGACGGTCCACCTAGCGCCAATATGCTGCTTCTTGGCAACATCGAAAGCGGTCTGTGATTTTAGGAAGGGGGCAGCGCCATATCGAGCCCTCTCTTCCGTAGCCATAGGAAAAGCAAAATTTCACTATTCCAACTACCGCTCATGGCCTCTTTTGTCAGCTTGGTAGGATTCTATGGCCTTCTAAGCACAGCCCCGTGCTTTTGTTTGGGTGGCTGCGTCTGGCGATGAGGTTGAATGACTCACTTTACTATAGTTGTTAAGTAAGTAAATGCTCATTTCTTAAATCTGGTGCGGGCCACCCTTGACATTTCTTCACGCTTTCCTACACCCAGTTGATTTCCTCCTCTTAGTGCATCTTTGTGCTCATCTACTTCTGATCAGCATTCTGTTACCCCTGGCTGAGGCTGCATGTTGTGCTTTCTGTACCTGGTTGATACTGCCTTTCACATGTCCACGCTGTATGCATGACAGCTCTATGTTAAGTTGTGGCATTGCACTTCCTATCTTGGTCGTCTTAGCAATTTTGTGACTGACGATAACTGAATCTTTATGTGGGGCCTTCACTTTCTTTGAAGGTTTGTACTGGCTGGAGTTGCGCATTGACTCCACATACATCAACCGTCTATTCTTCACTTTGACTGAGTAGCATGTGGCACGCACGAGCAGTGTGCTGGACCTCGGCAAACTCACAGGGGAAGCACTCTGCATGCTTCGGGTTATGGGAAATGCGTATCCCCTATCTCATTGCCAATTGTAGCATCCGCCCCACTCAGGTAGCATGTAAATGAATTACACCACACACAGAGCTTGGTATTACATGTCTTTATTCTCTAGAGTGTACCCATTAACTGACACGTAGTGCAACATCAATTTTATTAATCACACCCAATCACTTACGTCATTAGACTACGAAGTCCATTAGGCACCATAGGGGTCCTGCACTCTATAATACATAAGACACTACAAGGGTGGGACAGGAATTTGCCTAACAAGCACTAGAGCCCCGACCTCAAGGGTATTGTGTTGTTTGCTTACAAATGTGGTTGCTTCTTTGACTATCTGGAGTTAGAAATAAAATACAACTTTTTCTTATAAAAGCAAGTATTTGACTGGACATTTATTTATGTACAGTACTGTCTGCACTTTGAATTATGAGTTGTGTTCACTAACCTGTTTCTACACTTTCGCCCCAAGGGAGTCTTTGACTGCTCGTCCACAGCTACCACTGAGAGTCAAGTACAGAAGAGGTGCTTTGCCTAGTTGCTCAGCATCCATAGTAGGTTGGTCCCCCGGGACATCAGGACTAAAAGGGAGCCCATAGATAAAACTAATGACTGTTTCTATTGAGGAATAGTATGTGTCAGTGATGATTCCTATAGTACAGAGGGGTATTGATCTCTGGAGGGGTGACATTTCAGCTCTTTTCTGTACTGTTAATGGGCTGTAGCAGTTCTGTTAATAAAAGTGATGTTGTTGAAGATCCCCAGAGAAAGCTTGTCAACTGGTTGTCTCTTCTTTTGTATTTTGTGCTTTCAGTCTGGTGATGTTCTGGCTTCTGGTATGGTACCACTAATGTGGTTGATTTATTAGCCAGGTCTGCAGGGGTGCCATTTCTAGTAGGCCAGTAGGTGATGAGGTTGACCTTGAAATTGATACCAGCTTCGAGAGGGACCATTGTAGTTCGTTCAGGATTTGAGTGATACACTGAAGCTTCTTTACACCTTTGAAGAGAAGTGGTGTGGTGTGTAGGATACCCTTAGAGAGCTGGTTTAAATCAGCTTAAACGTAAAGTGGGGCATTGCGTTCATCCAAGTGAAAGAGGACCATATCTTAGACCATATCTCCTGTGGTCCATTTTGGGGAGTAAATGCTATCCTTTATTCAGAAGGGAGAGTTGGCACTATTTTTGGGGCATTTTGTCACAATGTGTTCTTTGAAGGAGAGGTCAGCATCAAAGGTTAATCCAAGTACGTTTCCACAGGATGCCAGGACAGAGGTGAAGCCATTAAGGTTCAATTCAGAGATACAAACTTGAATTTGTGGTTGTGTGGTGCTGTTGGAGAACAGGGTTATCTGGGTCTAAAAGCAATTGAAGCTTCTGAATGAATAACTAGGGTGAGAAGTGTATATTTTCTTGTAGAGTTTTGTGCCATCCACACCATGAGGGGTAGGCTTGCTAAAGTCTGTGAGCACGGTTCTAAGGGGTTCCATTTACAGGTTGAAGATGATGAGGGCAGGATGGAGTGATGCAGCGTGGAAACCTGGGTAACGGGAATCAGGACAAGACCCCGTACCTAATATCCTCCCTTCGTCACAGACCATATATCACATTAACACATTCACTCCTACAATCATTGGTGGGGCCCATAACACCAACATTCACACTTCGCTTCTCACTGGTCTGCACTTACAGGAGTGATGAATGATCCAAGCGCTGACATGAAAGGAATATCTTATAACCTATAGAGAAAATTATTTACACTTATATGCACTAATATCCTTATCACTAAACATCATAAACCTAAACATTAGGATACTCCTCCCACGTGATCAATGGATCAATTAGTTGATTTGATATTGATGATTTAGTCCAGCTCAAACATACTCAAAGATCCTGATCTATCCTCTTTCATTAAACGACCAAAAACATTTTTCTTGTTAATCAATATTTTTGTTTATCTAAATAATGCAAGAATTTTAGTTCCATCTAGTAAATTTATTAATCATTATGCAAATCACAGAACACCATATTTACCTATTCTGGCTATCGGTCGTCCTCTAAGTCATCAAATTTAGTCATCAGCACGCTACAGCCCCAAAGATTGGGTCATGGACCAGAGACGTGCAAGTATCGATCAGTGCCCATAGATTTTTGGAAGTCCTTAGTTCATCAAGAAATTGGACAGCAATTCAGTCTGTCAAAGATTCAGGAAAGCAGCCGTGACGCAGCGTCACCGTCGTCGCCGTCAGCAAAGGAAACACGCAATCTAATCTTCCTCTCTATTCTAACGTCACTTTTATAATGGAAATAAGGTCTAAAAGATACAATTTAGAGAATTTGGGTTTTTCCCATTGGTTGGTGGGGATCGTCCGGTGAGGTTTCACACAGTTCAGGAGGTTAGGTCATCCTACATGTTCCATCCGGTTTTTATAAAAGTCTTTTGTCAAAATACTTGGCAGGCATCCCGTCATGACCTTGATTGGGCACATCGAGTCTAGGTCATATCGAGGCCAATGGTACATGTGGTTGGCGCAGGCGCACTTCGCCCAAAACCTCGTGGAATGGTGACCATCGCGTCAAGTTAGTCAGGCGCCATCTTGATTTTAGGCCCAAAGGACAACTTAAGCGAAACAAACACAAAAAGTAATTAAAACATAGAAATAATGAATAAAATGTTATACCCTCACTAATTCCCCTATGTGCTTGTAATTATCTAGCATATGGCGACATTTAAAGCGTTCTTATTCACCCATTGATGTCATCGGGTTCAACATTACAATAACGTCACAAAAGCAACAACATATATCATGCGATATTCTATTTTTCCTAGTATTAGTAATTGTAATTGTTAATTACAAATTATTTTAGCCATGCAAAATGCAAATCCCACGTATGTTTCGTACATTAGTAATGTTGGTTAAACTTCACACAAACACATTAATAGTATTATAATTAATAGATTATTCTAATTAGTATAAACATGCTGAATAGGGGGGGTATACAAAATTTTGTATTACCCGCTCCATCAATCCCCCCTTTGGTGATTTTATCACCACACCATTAAAATTTTGTATTACTTTTCATGGAGTCGAAGTGAGTTCTTGCTTTTATTCACAACTCAGTCTCCCCAGTCTTTTCTCTTTTTGCTGTCTTATACATACTTTCCTTAACTTCTTCTAATTCTATTTCTTCAAATTCCCTCTCTTGTGTCTTATCTTTTCTCCTTAAATTTTCTCTTTTTAACTTTTTCTGAATTTTCTTCTTTTTATGACAAAGACACCCTAATCTTTATATTAATACTAGGAAAATCACACATGTTAATGGAAATAAGATTTTACCTAAAAAGGTACTACCTAGGTTTACTAAGACATTTTTGATAGCAGATATTTTCTTTACAATCTTTTCCCAAACACCTTCAACCTCCAGTGGTGCAATTTCGTCATGCAGTTCAGTTATATTTTTAATATAAATGTTCAAATCTTTAATTTCGTCTGGAATGTAAGTACAACAATGTTGAACTTTCAGCATTCCACAGACTCCACCCTCCTTTGCCAATAATATATCAAGGGCAAGTCGATTTTACATTACCATGGCACGCATGGCAACCATTTCAGTGTTTACCAATAAAAATCCTCCAGCGGTGCTTGTTGACAAGCGATCCACTACTGTTGATTTTCTTCTAATTTTGTTTGCATTCAGAGATATTCCCACTGCTGGTATCAATGCTCCAAATATATCACCCACAATTTCTGACCAAGATTCTCTCTTCCTACGTGCTAAATAACTACCTAAGTCATGTACACCATCTTCTCCTCTTCCCATATGAAAAATCTTCGGGAAAACCAGGCCTCCATAACCAATGGTCTGGCAAACGATAATACGCCTTGTTCCCGCAAATAAAGTATAACCCAGGAAAAACTGGATCATTTCCTCCCCATCCACCCATGATTCGGTATATTTCATGGCACTCACTATTACCTACAAAGTCATTATCATATGCAGTTTGATTCCTTCCAATACACAATTTCCCTTTCTGAGGCCAATCTAAAGCCACAGTTGGACTAGCTTCTCCTTTCAAGTGTATTTCCATTTCTACATCCCAGACTGTCTTTTCCACCTTTCCTTCAGATGCCTTCCTTTGCATTTTCAATCTCCTTTCTTCAACCATATCAAAAAATTTATTTTCTTCTTTCTTTAAACTACAAGTCAAATTGTTTCTAAATATATATTCTAATGTTAGTTCTTTAGTCTCTAAGAAAAATTCACCTAATACCTTTGCAGGTTTTACCTTGTTTAGCTTGTTAATTAATGGTACTTGTGAAAATATGTTATCTACATCTGAAAAATAATATTCTAACTTCCCTGTTTGGTAAAATAAACTAGCTATTACACTACATGTTATTCCATAAGTTACTGGAAGGTGGTGATAAGTCACTCCCTCCGATACAGATGCAGGTAACTGCATACAAATGTAGCAGTCCTTTACGTCCATTGTCTTTACATATTCATACAATAATTTTGAAAATACATTATTAGAAAAATCAGTTATAGACCTGTCTTTATGCAAATAGTTTCTATCTATTCTAGTTGGAACTACCTTTTGAATCTTTTCTATATTAGTTTTGTTTTCACTATGTCCTTCTATGGTATCCATAGTAACCTTAAATGAGATCATTAGAGCAAGTATACTCCACAGAAGCATTAGTAATCCTGTACAACAACAACACATTCTACACCATCTTTTCAAAAATATACATCTACCTTTTCTACTATCTGTGTTTGCCATTTTTGTTAAAATGAACAGTGTCTTTTGACTTAGCCTCTTATACTTCACAACTAATTTGTCTAACCCAAGGCTCTAGGTACCTACTTGGTTCTACCAGTTTTTGTCTTTTTCCCGTATTTTATTGTCTTTCCATTAGCAGCTTTTCTTGTCTCATTCAGTTTGGCATCTCATCATCTTTCACCTTTCCTTCGTGATCCGAGTACAGAATGTCCTGAACATCCGTTTCTTCTCCAATATCGGAAAAGATAACTCTCAGGATTTCCGATACTTCGTCTCCCTCAACCACTTCCGGTACAGTCACCTCTGGAATTCCTTGGCTATTCGCCTCTTCTTTTACTTCAGGCAGGGCCACATATGTCCATTCTGACGACTTATACTTCTGGTTAGGTTTCCTCGTTCTTTTGCTGTCTTTAATTACAACTATTTCTTCGTCTTTGGATTTCTCTTGACTTGTTACTTCATTTACTTGTTCAGCTCTTGGTGAATTTACTCGTGTCAGTAGATATCTCAGTCTTTTTATTTTATTCGGCCGAACTTCGTCTTTTGCTTCTCTTTTCAGTTTACTTCCTTTATCATTCTTTTCAGTTCTCCAAGCTTTCTTTCTTAGAACTCGACCTTCAGGTACTTCGTCTTCGCTTTCCTCTGACTCTGTCTCAACTTGCTTTTTACTTTCAACAGCTTCCTTTTCCACCACTTCTTTAGTTTCCCCTACTTCTGTCCCTCCTCGAATCTCCGGCACACAATCTTACTGCTGACTATTTGTCCCTACCTCTAACTGGATGTTAGAGTTCCCTACACCTCCTCGGGGGTTTTCCGCAGAAATCTTTCCCTCTCTCTCTGTATCTGGCACCTGTCCATCTAAATTGATTATTTCAGGTGGAATTTCTCTCAATCTTTCATCTGGAACTTCTCTCTCAGTAATTTCTTTAATTGCCTTTTCACTGTCTTTTTCTTTTCTCGAATGTTGAGTTCCTTGTTCAGTCTCTGAGTCTGAGCTGGTATCCGAAATCTGTAGCCTTCTCCTCAAGAAAATACTTCTGGGGACGAAAGTTAGATTTTACTCTGATTCTCCCCTTTCAGGGTTTTCTTTTGTTCTTGTCTCTTCTTCATCTGATTCAGTACTAGATTCTGATTCGTCAAAATATTCTTTTTCTGGGCTATCCACTGGATTTGGAATTCTCAATGTGTGACTTGCATGAATCCAATTTTTTAATCCAGCACACTTCACAGCTGTTGTTGTGGTCAAAATTACTTGTCGTGGTTTTCCCCACCTTGGAACCAGAAAGTTTCTTCTTCTGTGTACTTTGATTCTTACCAAGTCCCCTGGGCTCAGATCGTGGGCTTGCTTCTTTTCAAGGGTGGTGGCATCCGCTCCAACCTGATGAAACACAGAATGAACTGCGTCAGCCAGGCTTTTACAGTAATCGAATACCATGTCATCAGTTATAGGCATCAGCTTGTTGACTGGTATGAACACATGATGCATTGCTCTACCCATGATGATTTCATGGGGGCTCAACCCTGTAGTTCTGTCTGGAATTCATCTAATAGTCATGAGTACTAGAGGCAAGACATCAGGCCATTTCATACCTGTGGCTAAACACATTTTCCCTATCCTGTTTTTGATAGTACCATTCATTTGTTCCACCACACCAGAAGCCTCGGGCGATAGGCACAATGTAGTTTTTGTCGTACATTCAATGCTTCACAAATCGTTTTTATGATCTCATTATGGAAATGTCTTCCTCGGTCTGATTCAATTGTTAATGGGAACCCAAATCTAGGGATAAATTCCCTCAAAAGTAATTTTACCACTGTGATTCCATCATTTCTTCTTGTTGGGAATGCTTTCACCCATCTAGAAAACAAACAGACCATAACTAAAACATACCTCTACCTGTTACAGGGAGGCATCTCAATGAAATCCACTTGCATTCTGGTAAAAGGCCCTCCTTCTCGACCTATTGTTCCGAGGCTCACTACTGTCTTTCTTCCAGGGTTGTATTGCTGACATATAAGGCATCTTTGACAAAGACTCTCTGCTACATGTCTAAATTTTGCATTGTACCAGGTCTGCTTGAACGACCTGATCATAGCATCTCTCCCTATGTGTCCCTGGCCATGATACATCCGTGCCATGGCAGACATCATGCTATCAGGCATAACTGGGCTTCCATCCCGATAGACCCACACATGGTCCTTTTCCCTTGGTGCACATCCTGCTTTTACCCACTGCTTCATTTCCTCATCTCCTGCTTCTACCTGCAATTGCCTTACTTCTTCCCAGGTACCTACAATGTTTGTAAACATTAAGGTGCAAGAAGTCACTTCTTTCTCCTTCGCCCTGTTTATCGAATTCTGGTTACGTGCACAGTATTGAGCCATATCATTGGCGTACTTGTTGCCGATGGCTATGTAATCGCCAGACTGACTATGTGCAGCACACTTCACAACAGCCAATTGCCTAGGCAGCTGTATCGCCTCAAGCAATTTTCCAACCACCTCAGCATTCTTAATGGGAGTTCCACTTGATGTCAAAAATCCTCTTTGTAGCCATATTTGGCCGAAATCATGCACCACACCAAATCCGTACTGGCTGTTAGTTATCACGGTCACCCTCACACTCTTCCCAATCCTACCTGCTCTAATCAAAGCAACAAGTTCAGCTACTTGGGCCGATTTTACTCATTTCAGGTAGGATGCTTCCATTACTGCTGCAACCGTGCATACTGCATATGCTGCACTCAACATTCCATCATCTGTTCTCAAACAAGACCCATCTACAAACATCACGAAATCACTTTCTGGCAATGGTACATCTTTTATGTCAGGACGTGGTTTGGTACAGAAATCAAGTACATCCAGACAATCATGATCCGCTTCATCTCTGACTTCCACATTTTCAGCATCAGGCAATAACGCTGAAGGATTCACGTTAAAGCATCTCACAAGACTCACACTTGTTGCACCTAATATGACTTTCTCATACTTAGTCAGCCGACTATGTGTCATGGACTGAGTGCGACTCCTTGTTAAAAGGATTGCCACATCATGAGGTACAAATACTTTCACAGAATATCCCATCACAATTCCTTCACTCTGTTCCAAACTCCGACAGGTAGCAGCCACTGCTTTCAAGCACCGAGGTAAGGCTACAGCTACTGAGTCTAGTATTGATGAAAAGTATGCAATTGGTCTCCTCAGCTTTCCATGCTTCTATATTAACACTGAAAGTGCACATCCATTTCTCTCACTGCAATACAACTCGAACTCCTTCTCATAATCAGGCATTCCTAATGCTGGCGCTTCACACAAACCATCTCTCAATCTTTTAAAAGCTGCCAATTCCTCTTTGTTCAAATCAATTGGATCTCTCACAACACTTCTCGTCAAACGTACCAAAGGCTTTGCAATCAGGGAGAAATTGCTTATCCATTGGCGACAGTATCCAACCATTCCAAGAAACATTCTCACCTCTCTTTGGGTCATGGGGGGGCTCATTCCTTTTATGATCCTGATTCTGTCTATTGTTATCTTTCTCAGTCCTTTTTCAATATTATGGCCCAAATAATGTACTTCTTTCTTGCAAAATTGCAATTTTGATGGTGACACTTTAAGTCCTCCATCAGCCAGATGATTCAGCAAGGCTATAGTGTCTATTTCACAAGCTTCGCGGGTTTTCGACGCCACAAGAAGGTCGTCGATATATTGGACTAACACTGAATTTTCAGGCATTTCTAGACTCTCTAAGGATTTCTTCTATATCTGATTAAATACTGAGGGGCTTTCTGTATACCCCTGTGGAATTCGACACCAAGCCAACATACGTTTGCCAAAACGAAACGCAAAAATTTGCTGGCTGTCATGATGCAATGGAATGGAAAAGAAAGCATGGCATAGATCAATCACTGTATGTTTGTTTATGTTTATGTTTGTGAGATTTATAAAGCGCGCAAATACCCATGGGTGTCTCGGCGCTAAGGACAACAGCATGAGACCTAATCCAGAGATTTATTGTGCAAATAGCCACGTTTTGGTCAATTTTCTAAACAAAAGTAGTGACTGGGAGGTTCTGATATGAAGGGGAAGCGAGTTCCAAAGTCTGGCAACAGCGACAATGAAGCGTTTGTCGCCCCAGGCAGCTGTTTTGGTGCGAGGCACTGTGAACAAGGAGGAGGTGGATGAGCGAAGTGCCCGAGTCGGAATGTAGGCTGCCAGGTCTTTGATCAGAAAGTCAGGTCCTATGTTGCGTGATGTTTTGTACGCGATACACAAGGCCTTAAACATGATCCGGTTCTTCACCGGGAGCCAGTGGTATTTCCGGATCACCTGGGAGATTGATTTGTATTTTGGGGTTCCTGAAAGCAACCTAGCAGCTGCATTTTGGACAGTTTGCAACTTGTGAATGACCTTGTTCTGGGCATTCAGAAGAAGCCTGTTGCAGTAGTCGATGGTTGACATAATTAAGGTACTAATGAGTGTTTTTCCTGAAGTCAGGGGGAGAAAAGGAAGAATCTTCTTTATCATCCGTAGTTTGTAGAAGGCAGCCGAAACGACTGAATTGGCATGAGGGAGAAAGGTAAGTCTGTCATCAAATGTGACTCCTAGGTTTCTTACCTTTGTGACCAGAAGGGGAGGAGGACCTAGAGACAGAGGCCACCAAGTGGAGGACCAAGCAGGCGCCAGTTTGCCAAAGATCATGATTTCTGTCTTATCGGAATTTAGTTTAAGACAATTGTTGGTCATCCAATCACTAATGTCCAGTAGGCCACATTTGAATTTTTCAGCTGCTTCAATACTGTCATTTTGTATGGCCAGCACCAGCTGTGTATCGTCAGCGTACGAGGTGAGGTTCAGCCCATGGCTCCTAATGATTCTAGCTAGGTCCGCCACATAAATATTAAAAAGGGTCGGGCTCAGAGACGAGCCCTGCGGAACTCCACAGGGAAGACTCAGTTGGGAGGACTGAAAGGTGCCGAGGTTAACCGTTTGAGTACGGTTGGCAAGAAAGGATGCAAGCAGATCCCGGGCTTTGCCCCCAATGCCTAGTTCTGCGACACAGTCGATAAGGATGGTATGATTGACCATGTCGAAGGCCGCTGAGAGATCAAGTAGTACAAGAACCGCTGTGCCGCCCTGATCCAGAATGACTCTAATGTCCTCGGTTGCCTTTATGAGCGCCGTCTCTGTTCCATGACCGTTCCGAAATCCATACTGAGTAGTATCCAGCAGTTGGTGATCTTCAATGTATTTTGAAAATTGGAGATTCATGATTTTTTCTACAATCTTTGCCGGAAATGGCAGGCTGGCTTTGGGTCTGTAATTTTTGGTTTCACTGGAGTCAAGATTGGCTTTTTTTAATAAAGCTTTTATGATGGTCTTTTTCCATATTGTGGGATATATACCTGACATGAACAGAGAGCTATAGATGTTAGATAGAACTGGGGCTACTTGATCCAGTACAGGTAAGAGTGCGGCCGGCGGACAGGGATCAGTGGCAGAGCCAGATTTGGTTGTTAGCATTAAGTTCGCAATCTGCTCAGAGGTGGTATTTTTAAAAACCATAAAAGACTGCTCGGGGGTTCTTTTTTGGTAGGATGTACCGTAGTGTTGGGTGCTGGTGCAAACTTATTGTAGATGTTATTCACTTTATCGACAAAAAAGTTTGCTAAGGAGTCACAGAGTGGTTGCGTGGGGATGACACTATTAACGGTTGCTTGTCCAGAGAGTTTAGCAACTACTTGGAATAAGCGTTTATTCGAATCTTGTGCAGCCTCGATCTGTGCAATGCAGTATTTGCTTTTCTCCTCGGTAATCAGTAGTTTGTATTTATTAAGCTCATTTTTATACACTAGTTTGTCCTGCGGGGAGTAGGATCCACGCCATTTTCGTTCGAAGTTCCTGCAAAGTTTTTTCTTTTCTCTGAGGGCTTCCGAGAACCATGGGGCAGTAGGAGCATTCCGATTTCTCGAGATATTTTTCAATGGCACCAGCTGAGTAAATGCATCACTGAGCCAGTTGGTGTATCTTACTGATGCTGTATTAGGATCAGTGGAAACTAGAGGTTGGGTAGAGGAGAGACAGTTTTTCAAGAGCTGTGGGTCTGTGTCCCTCCAAGCTCTCTGAGGGCCTAGTTTCGTGACAGAGGTTTTGGTTGAGTGCTTAGTACTAATCAGGATTTCAAAAAGGATCGTATGGTGATCCGACCATACTAATGGGAGAGTATTGTGTATACGTATGGTCTGAGGATTGGAAAAAAGGCCGTCCAGAATATGGCCGGCTTGATGCGTGACAGTTTGGAGTTGCTGGAATAAGCCTGTTGCTTCCATGTCATTAGGTAGGTTTAAGGTCTGACTATCTGGATGGTTCTCCAAATGAAAGTTAAAATCACCTAAGACTGTAAAAGAGGATTCAGTAGCTGCTGGTTCTAGTAGCATATTAAGGGTACCGAGAAAGTGTGTTCTAGGTCCCGGTGGGCGATATAATAAGATACCTTTAAAGGTTTGTGATGCTGTTAACTGAACGGAGAATTGTAAGGCCTCGCAGGTGGGTAATGGAATAGAGGAAACTTTTACTGAGAGTTTGTTGTTAAAAATTAAAGCTAGCCCACCACCTTTTTTATTTACTCTGTCCTGCCTTACTGCAGAATAACCCTCTGGAGTGGCCTCTGGGAGGTCCGGATCTGAAGAGGGGTCTGTCCAGGTTTCCGTAATGAAAAGGAGATCAAGTTTGTAATCCATTATCAGATCTCCTATCTCGTATTTGTGTTTAACAAGGGAACGCGCATTGATGAGGGCGGCGCTAATGTTCCTGTTGGGTGGATTAGTGCAACATGATGCACTGTTTAGGTGACTTGTTTGAGATGTAAGTGTGTATTTGCTGAGTGGGCATGCCTTAAGCGGCCTGACCATACTCTCTAAACACATACGAGTGCAGCCCTTTATGATCGGGGGGCGTAATTTATATAAGTCCAAGGCAGAGTACCTGAGGGCAGTGGGCTCGGTGAGTTTAGGGCCAGGGGGGGTGGCCCTGGGCCGGGTCCAGGCGCGGACGGGCACAGACGAACTTGCCTTTGGCGTGCCTTTGGCGCGCCGCCGGCGCTCCCGCTGCGCGCGTCCGCTGCGCGTGCACATTAGAGTGACCTTTATGCCGGAATACCGGTAGTGATATGAGGATCTGCTCCCAGAGGCCCTCCGCGCAACGGCACTTGCCGCGTCGGACCGGGTCCAGGGAGAGTGAGGTACGTGATTAAAATGCCCAAGACAAAGTAAAAACCCGTTATACACAGATTAAAAACCAGATTAGCAGCCACATAAAATATGAGCAGTTTAAAACCTGGGATTCAAGAATAAGTCTAGCGCCACTCAGCTGCAGTGTCAGAGGATTAGTGACAGCTGCGTCCGCTGCGCGTGCGCATTAGAGCGACCTTTATGCCGGAATACCGGAAGTGATACGAGAATCTGCTCCCAGAGGCCCTCCGCGCAACGGCACTTGCCGCGTCGGACCGGGGCTAGGGAGAGAGAGGTACGTGATTAAAATGCCCAAGACAAAGTAAAAACACGTTATACACAGATTAAAAACCAGATTAGCAGCCACATAAAATATGAGCAGTTTAAAACCTGGGATTCAAGAATGAGTCTAGCACCACACAGCTGCAGTGTCAGAGAATCAGTGACAGCTGCGTCCGCTGCGCGTGCGCATTAGAGCGACCTTTATGCCGGAATACCGGAAGTGATACGAGGATCTGCTCCCAGAGGCCCTCCGCGCAACGGCACTTGCCGCGTCGGACCGGGGCCAGGGAGAGAGAGGTACGTGATTAAAATGCCCAAGACAAAGTAAAAACACGTTATACACAGATTAAAAACCAGATTAGCAGCCACATAAAATATGAGCAGTTTAAAACCTGGGATTCAAGAATGAGTCTAGCGCCACGCAGCTGCAGTGTCAGAGGATTAGTGACAGCTGTATACCATTCTGCATCATGGGGAATCTGATAAAAAATCACAGATGGATTTGGTACAATGGGACAACATGACACAACGATTTTGTTTATCTTTCTCAAATCTTGCACTATCCTGAACTTTCCATTAGGCTTTTTCAGTCCCATAATCGGGGAATTACATGGACTACTCATTATTTCTCTCAAAATGCCTTGTTTTATAATTTTCTCAATTATTGGAGTAACTCCTCCAATTATTTCAGGTGTCAGTTTATATTGTGGGACATTTGGATAGCTTACTCCTTCCTTCACTGTTATTTTTACTGGGTTAACATTTCTCATTAGTCCCACATCTTCTCCCGTGAAATCCCAGACTTCTGCCTTTACAGTCTGTTTCAGTTCTTTGGGTAATTCATCAGGGTTAAATACAGCATAAGCTTCAGTAACCTCAGTTTCCCTGTTTGCCATAGTCATCTTATACAGAACATCTTCATCAGGGGTCTCAAATGCTATACCATCAGGGGTACAGAAAATGGTGCAATTCATTTTGCACAGCAAATCCCTACCTAACAAATTCACAGGACTTGTGTCGCACATGACAAAGCGGTGCATTTCTGAGAATTTCCCTGTGCTAACTTTCACTGGTTCTGTAAGATAAGTTTTAATCTGTCTGTTGGATACACCAACTACTTGGATCGTTTCATCCGAGAGAGGAAGATTCCTAACATCAGCTGACCTAACAGTTGATCGAGTAGTACCAGTATCGACTAGGAAAGTAATATTTTCATTATTTATCTTCCCATCCACAAATGGGCCTGTCTGGTCTAAGTACGCACTCTTCTTCCTCCCTCCGGCACCGTCAATAACCCTCTTCCGAATCGCTCTCATCGCGTTGTAGCCAATACTGCGAAACAGCGCTAGCGCGTGGCAGCTTAGTTACCTGTTCTTCGTGGTAGAATCCTGTCTCATTACTGTATTTCTGTGAGTTTTTGCTTTGTGGAAAAGGCGGTTTTGGCACCTGATTCTGTTGGGTAACAACCTGCTGCTGTCGCTGCGGTTGACCACTCACCTCATTCTGCACCTGTGGATTCAATGATGCATTTTCATTGTTAGTACTTGGGGGAAATTTACACTCAGATTTCCAATGCTCTACTCTACCGCAATTATGACATGGGAATTTCTTTTTAGCTTCTTCTATATTAAAATTTCCCTTACCTTTCCCAGGAATGAATTTTGGTCTGGGGCCTGTATTATTTGCTTGTTCCGCTAACTGAGCTTCCTGCCTCTCTGCCACTTTTACTTGTGCCCACATAGCTTTCTCTTTTAATTTACGCTGTTTTGCTTCAATCTCATCACTGAAATATTTTGCATGTCTTAATACTTCATCTATTTTCTTATTTTGCCAATCTACAGTATGTTGTTTGATCATCTCACTAATCTCTGGACGTAGACCATATACAAATCTGTATACAAAATGACTTAAATCCTTTTCACTCAAATTTTCATCACCACTGAACTGTTTAAAGGCCAAAATCAGCCTTTCGTAATATGCATGTACCGACTCCTTACTTTCCTGATGAGTTCTGTCAATTTTTACCCAATCTGTTTCTTTGGGAGGTACTTTATTTTTCAGAAAGGCAATAACCTGTTCATATTTCTTCATAACTTCTGGGTCAGGGGCTCCTGTCTTTGGATTCCTAGGGTATTCCTGTGTTGGCCAATTTATCATAAGTTTGCACTCTGTCCATAAAGCTGCTGGCACTATTATGTCACATAGACTATTCAGATCAATCCATAATACTTTAGATAACTTCACAAATCTGTTCACTTGCCTATACCACTCGACAGGCTTGTCGCGTAGTCGAGGGAACATGTACATATCCTCCTCCTGGAATTTCTCTAATGGGGCATTCTGTTACTACCTTTTCCTTTTCTCTCACCGGGAATGCTGCAAATGTTTTATCTGAGGCATCATCTCGTTTTCGGTACCACCTGCTTCTCCATTTATCTACATCTCCCCATTTTCTCAACAAAATAATTATCTCCTTAATCTGACTTATCCATCCTGTGGTATTCAAATTTTCAATATCTTTTTCAGTAAAATCTATTCGATATTGTTTTTGTAAAGCTTTCACCTTTTCAATATCTATACCCATTTCATTTGCTACTTATTCTAGTCTTTCATGCAGATTTTTTGCTCTCCATGTTACACTTTTGCACAAAAACAGTAACTCCTCATCCTGATAAGTTTTTAATTTCTCTGTGGGGATAGTTCCTACTATTAACTCTTACAGTACCATTCGTAATTTGGCCACATCTATTGATTGGGATTCTTTGTCTTTTCTCTGCAAGCTTCTCAACCATTCACTCAATTCTTCTGATGATGTACCTACTGGTTTCTCTACATTACTTCGTTCTGAGTCCCTTTGTGTCTCCGATACTGATTCCATTGTCATTGTATGTCTTTCTGCGACATTTGGACCTATAAATAGGTTACTCGAAACATTTGGTTCGATCATGCTCATTGTCTGTCTCCACGGATTTTCATTTAGGCTCTGCTTTGGCTTCTCAGTCTGTTTATTGCTATTATAAGGAACTGTTAAACAATGTTCACTATCTTTCTGTTTATCAAAAATAGGCATCACAGGGCCTATAGTCACTGGAACAGTTACAGCTTCTAAATTTGTAGTCAATTCTCTTATCTTTTCAGTTAATTCTAAAGTTGTTTTTGCTAATTCTGTGTCAACATTTCAGATTCTGGTTGATACGGATTACGGAGGTGGATTTTTATAAAACATGTCATCAAGAACATCATCCTCTGATTCATTCACTCCATACCCTCTTGATTCTATATTATTTCTCTTTTCCGTACATTTTCTACCTCCAACTTCTTCAGCAGTTCTCACAGGAAACAGACCATCAGTCATACTTGCTTGCACCAACAAAATGCAACAAAACAACAAATTGGCAATACCAATACACAACATACCAATATAACAGAGCATGCCAACAGACCACAACAACAGACTAATACACCTACAGAAAATAACACAACAGACAGCACACATTTGCAACTGTGTTGTGTAAGGTTGTGTTGTGTGCTTGTCTTCTGGCATTTTGGTATCTGGTATTATTGTGCTGTACTGGGAAAATGCTTTTGCTCTCTTGCGTTATGTTTCTTTGTGGCATATTGTTGTGCTGTTGGAAAGTGTGTTATTGTGTTGTTGTAGATTATTGTGCAGGTTTGTTTGTTGTGCTGCTAAGTTTTTGTATGCCATTACTCTGTTGATTAAGTGTGTTTCTGTGTGGTTTTCTGATATGCCATTGTGCTGCATTTGTCCTGCATGAATCTGTTGTGTTTTGTGTTGTGGTGCGCTTTAGGGTGTGTTGTGGTGTTGTAACAGTGGTGCAGTATTGTTATGTGTTATTGTATTGCTTTTTGTTGTGGCATGTAGTATTCTTTCTGCGCTTTTGTGTTGCATTATGACATTGTTTTCTTGTGTTATATTTATTCTGCATTGTTGTGTTGTGTCCTGTTATGTTTTTGTTGTGTTATTTTGCTTTCTGTTATGTTAACATGTTGTGCTCTATGTTCAACAAATACTTCTAAACTTTCAGCCAAAAACAGCAGATTTCTTTGAAGTTACATTGACAAACAGCCACTTACCACTGCCTGAAGTGGTAAGAAACAGCTGCTCCCACTCTTCAACTATTTAAGGCTCAGGTCAGCCCAAACCCGTTGCAGAGACCATACCTGAAATGTGCACTTCCAAGGACTCACTTTATGCGATCCGTCTGTAGCAGCATTGTTTGGTAATTCAAAATAAAGACAGTTCATCGTTTACTCCAAAGCTAAATACGTTTAACTTTGCCAAACCTCTGTTGTGATTTACAATTCTGCACGTGACAGTTGATAGTAAATAAAACTGTTTTAAGTCTTACTGTAAACTATGTTAAATGCGTATATGCAACTATTTAGTGTACTTTTCTCAGTTTTACGTTGCATGTATTTCTTTATACTTACAAGAGAGTTTAAAATTAGATTTGCTGCATGACATGTTATGTGCTTTGTATAGCACGGTTTAACTATTTGTGAGGGTCTGGACATCTCTATGTTTCTGGGTTTTTATTTGCAGGAGCGAAGGTGGTCTTTTGCCATTGTATTTAGTTGTGTTTGTATTGCTTAGGCCTGCATTGTAATGTTGGGCCCTAGGCCCTCATGCTGGGTGAAATGACTGACGCTGACACTTCGTTGGGGTAGTGGGTAATGGCCACGAGCACGTGCGCTCGGCCACTTGTATTAACCTCGTCACCTGACCCAGTGACGTAGGTGGTGGGTGGGTGTACAGTGTAATACATACATGTTGGAACACTAGAACGTGTCCATGCTCGGACACTACATCCCTCCCAATTTTTAATGACAAAAACCCAAAGTCAAAATTCAACCTGTGGGAGAAAGAAAGATATACACATGTACAATACAGTGACCAAACTTCTGCAGAGTCTCTTACGCCTCAGCTGGTTGGAGTCACAGACGACGCTCTTCCTGCCGTGGAGACCAACAGATCTCTGTGGCACCAGCCATGGGTGCTCTATGGATCCTGTCTGTTGACGGCTCTGCCTTTAAGTTGTCCTCACAGTCTTTTTCTCTACACCTTGCTTCCGTGGCGACAAACGCAGTCGGAGTTCTTGTGGTTCACCGCTAGATGTTGCCGTTCATCTTTCAGTCCTGTCCTCTTCTTCATCTGTGGCGTGTGTTCTGTTTGGCAAAAGACGGGTTGTTTGCAAGACACCCCTCTCACCATGATGCCCCTCTCGCAGGTGTTCCCCTGCCACGGGATATCCCTGAGGCCCTCTTCATCAGATCTGTCCTGGGTTGAGTGTCCTGTATCGTGTTACTCCCATGCCGATAAGTGCGGGTGCGGAGGAGACGACAAGTCTCACTTCAGATTCCGCAGTCAGACCTGGAGGGTAGCTGTTGGCTCCTGTCTTCGCGCGCGATGTCTTCATCCTCCTGGGACCTTTGCTGGAGGGCGGCTGATGACCATCTCTCGTCGCTGGGATGCTCTCTCACTGGCATCCCTGAGGCCTTTGCCCCACGAGTCACCACGGCTGGCGTTGTCCAGTGTCCGTGTGAACCCAAAGGTGGATGTTCCGAACGGTCCGGCCTGCTCACCTCTGCAGATCCCAGGTGTGCTGAAAGCATCGTCAAGCAGATGGTCTTCTCTCCGTGCCACGGGTGTTCTCAGGACTTACGCACAGTGTTCTGATACTTGTCGCCTTCCTTATCTTCGGGGTGTGAGTAGTCTTGCCACACTCCTCTCTCTTTCCTCGGTTCTTTTCTCCGTGAGGGTGTCGAGTCACTCTGGCTTCTTCTCCTTCTTCTCGCAGTGGCAACTGTGCCACTCAGATCTCTTCTTTCTTCTTTGGCTTGTAGTGGCAAATGTGCCACTCCGATCTCTTCTTTCTTCTTTGGCTTGTAGTGGCAAACGTGCCACTCCGATCTCTTCTTTCTTCCTTTCTTGTAGTGGCAAACATGCCACTCAGATATCTTCATCCCTTCGCTTCACGACCTACTCTGGACCGTTTCTGTTCTCCTTTTGGTCTGGCCAGGCTTCTCCATGCAGCGCGCGCACTCTGCACGTGTTCCCCCTGGTCTTGTCCTCATCCGAGGACACTCTCTCCATCTTCCTCAGCATTCCGAGTTAGGGTCGTGACCTTCTCTTCGTCTTCTCCTTTTCACCAGCTACTTTGGTTGTTGAAGTTCGTGGGGCCATACTCTTGGTCCTCTTCGTTCTTGAACTTCTTGGACCACTTGACGGTCCACTCTGCCGATCACTGGCAGGATACCTTCGGTTTTGTCGTCAGACCTCTTGTTCTGTGGTTTCACTGACCCGTGCGTCGGTCACCTCCTTTTGCAACCCCTGGCGGGTTGGCTTCTGTGCGTTGACCACCTGGCTGGTCACTTGTTGGTGTGATGTCCACTCTGACCCGTGCGTCGGTCACCTCCTCTTGCAACCCCTGGTGGGTTGGCTTTTGTGGTGCGACCATTTGGCTGGTCGGCTTGGCCTTTGTGGTGCGACCATTTGGCTGGTCGGCTTCATGAGGTGCGTCACATCGTGTGACTACCTGTGTTCACGAGGTGCGCCACGTCGTGTGACTACCTGTGTTTGCTGACTTGTCGAGCGCTGGTGCGTGCTTCTCTTCGTACCGTCGTGGTACATCTTCAGTGTAGCTTTGCTCCTTGCGCCGTGATCTCTTGATGTGGTGGCTTCTTGGCGCCATCCTTGCCCGTCGGTGTCGGATACTTGCTGCGCCCATCCTCATCAGTGGGTTCCTCTCCTGTAGGCGCTGCTGTGTACCTTCCGCGTCCGGGGTACATCTGCGCCGAGTCCTTTATCTCACTCGAGGGTTCGCTCCATTTGATGCGGCGACAGCGCAGTCCTCGCTGGGGTGGATGTGGCTTGACACCGTTTCCCTTTTCTCCTTGTCGCTGTGGGATGACACTGCGTCCCTCTGGCACACTGTCGTCTTCCTCCATGTCTTCCCCTTTGTTTGCAGACTTTGTCCATGTTGTACCATTTCTTCCAGTGCAGTTGCTGGAAACGGCCACTAGATGGCAGTGTTGCTTTTCACTCCATTCAGCAGCAACCTTCTTTGCTGCCAGAACTTTCTTCCATGTTCTCTTTCCTTTCAGGCTTCACCAGGGCTGTGTAGGCGAGCTGGAGCCAGGCAGAACAGTGGAGTGCAGGACACCAACAGCCAGCAGGTAAGTCTCTTTGCCTGTATTGATGTAGAGGCAGGGGGGGCACAGGCATTGACAGTGCTGCACAGAGGATGATGAGGCATCACTCGCAAGCTGGGGGAGAAATGCTCCTTTCGCACTCCCTTCAGACACGTTTCTTGGGGCTCTTGCCTATGTGCCTGGCAGCTCTCACTCTCATTTGCTGCTGCACAGGCTCCTCGCGACCTTCGCGCATCTTGCTAATGTTCGTTTTGCGCTTCACTGCGCCTTTGATCTGCAGCTTCGGACCGATTTGGGGCACACGCCTGGAGGCGCCACTGAGGGGGGGGGGAGGGGTGCTTCACCGTACATGGCCCGGCATTGTTCCGACTAGGCGCATTGCGCGCCGGCCGCTCCCGCTGGCTGGGAGTGTTCGTTGGGGTGTGGGACAGGCACCGCCTACCGTCCTCGCTGCAGACTTCTTCCCTCATGGGCTGTGTCGGGGGTGATAGCGCTGTTCTCCCCCTGCTCCTCCCGCCCGCGGCAGCCTCCCTCGGCTCACATGCTGCGCGGGCGGTGAGCGGAGGAGACGGAGGTTGATGCTAGGTGCTGTCACTGCAGGTGGGCTCCTCACTTGCTTTTATGTTTATTCCGCCCCCTCCCCGCAGCCGGTCTCCTCAGTTCGCGGGCCGCGCGGGAGGGGTGCTGACGGCACTCTCCTTTGACTACGGGCCGGGAGCTTCCCTTCTGTCCCTCACCGGGAGGACGAAACGGGATGGGCACCCGTAGTCCACCTCTCACGCCGGGTCGCCATCTTGTTCCCCGTCGCGGGCTCACCTTTGGCCGACGGGCCTCCTCCTTTCCCGCGGGTGGGCTCCGCGTGGTGCAGTCTCAGTGCGGGAGTCGTGGCTGATGCGGGTGGGCTCCGCTCGGACCACGCATCCAGCCAGGCACAGCGGCAGGCTCGACGGGGTCGGGGTGGGCACCCGACCTTCCCCTGCGGGTCACGGCATCGTAGCCAATGCGGGTGGGCTTCGCTCGGCTTGCCTTCCCACGGGGCTCAGCGGCAGGGTTTGACGGGGTCGGGGTGGCACCCGACTTCCCCGGCGCTTTCTGCTTGCTGGGGCCTCCACGCAGGCAGCTCTCCCCCTTTTCACACAGCTGGGCTGCTGCACGTTGGGGCTCAGACTCCTCGTCACCATTGTTATGTTGGGCCCTAGGCCCTCATGCTGGGTGAAATGACTGACGCTGACACTTTGTTGGGGTAGTGGGTAATGGCCACGAGCACGTGCGCTCGGCCACTTTTATTAACCTCGTCACCTGACCCAGTGACGTAGGTGGTGGGTGGGTGTACAGTGTAATACATACATGTTGGAACACTAGAACGTGTCCATGCTCGGACACTACACTGCATCATATTAGACAGTGTTAGAATGATTAAAATAGACCATTTTAATCTTTAAACATTGATAATGTCGGAGAGAGGAATCCAGCTAAAGCTATGGAGTGTAATGTTATGGGTGTGCGCGCCGAAGGACTTTACAATTTATACTAGGCATATTTACATTAACAGGCTTCCATGTATGCTACCTTGTTTATAATACAGTTTACATGAGTGCATTTCAGCACGCTGTGTATTATGTTATATATAGTGCTTGAGGCTAAAAAGCCATCTTATCATTTTTGGGTGTTTGCTGCATGGGAGACTGGAACTGAATTAGTGCACTTTTCAGCACTTTAAAGGACATGATAAGTTGTGGTATTTACAAAATCTTTATATGTGAATGAATGTGGTATGGTGTGTTAGTGCTCTTTTTGTATGGATTGGTTGTCATAATTAGGTTGACGGTATGACATGGAAATCAGTTTGCAAGCGTAGATTTCAGAGAAATAAATGTTATAAGTTGCTGTAGGGAAGACGTAGTTGTCATTCATACTTTATTGGGGACTACAATGTTACTTTATACTTTCACATCACTTTTAGGGGTACAAAGCACCCAGATGATTCCTGAAGCCCAGGCACCTTTGATAAGTGGACGTAGACTTCTTCCAAATCTTGCTTTTTCTAGGTTTATAAGTTATTTACCAGGTACTGAATAAAATACCAAGCACCATTTTTGGAGCTGTGATGTCTTTTCTCTTTTAGTGCAATTTTAGTGGTTGAAAGGATTTGTGATGATTGCTGAAAGATGGCTCAATTGTGAGACGATTGGTGTGATTTGCTGTGGACTTTTCAGTTCTTGTCTGTGATTTATGTTATAAATCTTATAATTTCCTCTTTTTGTGGTGTGCACCTGTATCATATGTGGAATCTATTCTTTTGCTTTTGTCTTATGCTATTACTCTTTGCATTGCTTTGCGTTTCATTGCATCATTGTGCTTACACATGTGTTTCTAGGATGGAATACCTTGCTTTTTATATTTGTGAGTGCTATTTAATTTCTTGTGATGGATTATACGAGTGAGGTCACAGTTTTAAACTGAGAGTATGATTTGTCATTGTAAGTTTGGAGTCACCAGTCAGGGAAGGGCTTAGAACACAGAGAGAGGAGCCACGTCTCTAGCGGGTTGTCACCAAATAAATATGTAATGGTATTTAAACTTATCGTATTCCGCGCCCCCATGAAATGCTGCGTGTTACATGCATATCTACTGAGTCTAAATATGATGGCATAATTGTTTGAATTGATTGATTGATTGATTGAATACAAGGGGTGGAGGTCTTTCTGTTCTGGTTTGAAACACCAAATATGCCCTTAACCGGGCAGATTGTAAGGTGTTTCCAGTTCTTCAGGTGGTTTGAATAGCCTCTCAAGACTGGAACATCAGAATCTTCTTCAATATCATTTATAATGTTATGCTACATGTATCTATAAAGTGGAACATTCACCATAGTTTCTTAGGGCTATAGAGGTAGGGATTTTTGTGTTTGACGAGAAACTATACCAATCACTAAATTGTAAACACCCAGAGTAGCTTGGATTTGTTTGTGGAGGAACACAGAATAGTACTCCAAAATTTAGCAGCAGCTACTGAAAGGGCTGTGCCTCTAACCAATCTGAATCTTATATGGTAAACTCACAGAGCTTAGCCTATCTAAGAGTCTGTCTAAGTACATGCCGTGCAGCCTAGCAGCCCGACAGACTGGAGCCTTTAGCATAGATGGCTGTTTGAGCAATTATCCTAGAGTTAAAGAAAACGTCTTAGTGATATGCTGTCAATGTGCTCAAATAGCACATAGAAAACGTGATTACATTTTTTCAAGCTTGAGCCGTAGCATTCTGGATGTATAGATAGCAATGAAACAAGCTTGCTGTGAATTATTGTTCCTATATCTAACGCACTGAGAACTGGAATTCCTTGGCTAGGATCCAGACAAAGATTATATCTAAGAGTTGCAGATGATAAAAAGTGGAGGCTTGGCACTTTCCTGGCCTGTGTTTCCAAGGACAGCTAAAGGCAAATTGTCAATACAAGATTATGTACTGCCTAGAGCAGGTTGAGGAGAGATTTGTATGTAAGAATCTGGAATGCCAGATATGGGAGTCCATACTAGTCAAGAGCATTAGAAATGTAATCAACATTCATCATGAGGTCATGGATACACATGGCTTGAACATGGCTCTAGGACTTGTAGTCAGTGACCACTTGCTGGTTGGTATCTTTGAGGCTAAATAATAAGAATGTCCTCCATGTACATATAAATGCATGTCTCACAACCATGAGCTCTGGCAGTGGCCCCATATAACAGTTAAATAAAAGAGGTGATATCGCAGATTCTGGGGTGCACACAAAGGCAGTGCCAATGTCTGCTCTCCAGCAAAAGATGGAAGATCTGATCCACTCCAACACACTTTCCTGGATGCCACATAATGAAAGTTGCTGAATAAGGAGGTGACGGTCAACAGTGTTAGACACCTTCAACAGGTCGAACTAAATCCAGAGTGGCAATGCTTCTGCCAGTCACCTCCATTCTTTAAAACTGTAAAACTGATAATACCACAAGTTCAGTGCTCAAACATCAAACCTAGTCCAAAAAGAATTAAATGGTCAATAGGTGGACACCCCGGGATGTACCAGGAGCCACCGCTGGAAGGTGGGGGTGCCCAGAGCCATTATGGGCTTCAGGAGGGGGGCGGCATGGTACCCCACTTCTTTTTTTACAGGCCGACCCTGTGGCGGTGGTGGTCCCTGAGGCCCCCTCCCACATGTATTTTACTTGCTGTCACAGTGAAGGTGGTGGTCTCCATGGCACGGGGGTCTGTATGGCTCCCCACTAATTATTCATATTAAGCCCTGGGGAGGTGGCAGTCCACATGGATCTAAAGAGCCCAATAGGGGGGGTCTGTGCACCCCCCCCCCAATATTTTAAATGGAGCCCCAGGGAGATGGTGGTCCCCAGGATCAAGAGAGCTTATGGAGGGGGTCCACATGGCCCCCCTCCAACATGTAAAGAAAGCGCAGGAAGGTGATGGTCCCTGAGGCCGTAACAGCCTGTAGATGTGGGACCCGTGTACCCCCTTCTTTTTAAATAAATGCCCCAAGGACCTAGCCCACCCAGGGCATTCATGAATAACAAGCGCGGTAGGCTGCACTTGTTTTTTAAATCTTTTGCTGTAAATTTATAGCTCCGTTGCATTCCAGCAGCAATTTAAAAAGATCACTCTTTAACCCTGTTTGGGGTCCCAGGGGGACCCTAGCACCACAGTTAGGGGGTCTGGGTATGCCTACGTAAATAATCAAGCTGTTTACTAGGTAATGTTTTGGGGATTATTTCATTTATGTGATAAGTAAAATATGGATGCAGATTGTCTTTTTCTTGAGTCTCTTTGTATTGTGACTTTTCTGGTCCTGGTTAATGATGGAATCCGGCAATTAGAATCCCAGGTAGGACTCATATAGGTGTACTTTCTCACAGTAGCACGTAGAATATCGGTGGACAACTGTGACTTAGTGATAGGGATCCAATAACCCTGACAAACGCCCCAGACTTAGTAGGCTAATTATTGTGGGCAGAAACATGTTGGTAATTTTAAGGATGAAATAGAGTCATTACACTCTAAGGTTTCCATCACCTGATTTGTTTTTAGTGTACCTAGGGTCCTCACTAATAAAGGTGATAACTGAGGAACCTGAAGTTATTTTTAAATCTAACTAGAGCCCGACTTTGTCCTGAAAGTTTTATGTAAGAACTCCCTACTACTGCAAAGTCTTCGCGGAGGTTGAGTTTTCCTCGGTAGTACCATCTTACCAGGGTGGGGAGAGGATGCTGATGATGAAGCATGACACTATTATGTGTGTGAGGCATCCTCTTCCACTAAGGATGGCCTGCTTGGTTTGAAGGGTCTTACGTGACCTGTAGTAGGTAGCATCTGATTCCAACCTTGGGCTCATGCTTGTTGTTTTTGATCAGCAACCCACTTTTGTTGTGGTTAATTTATTCCTATCCTGCCTACATTTCTTTTTTTTTAAAATGTTTTTTGTGGGACTCGACTTATGTTGAGTCCCAATTTGGCTGCCAACACTTCCTGGGTGAAGTGTTGCCCACCAATCCGATTTCAGCACAGAGACTGTTGGATCTTTGGAGGATCAGCATCCATTTGTATACATTTGTTTAAAAAAATATCTGAAAAACTGCTGAATGGTTATACACCAAATAACAAAAAGGATTCCTTCTTGAACAACAGCTACCTTTCCGCCAAATTTGGTGTAATTCCGTCTAGTGGTTCGGGCTCAAGTCATGTCTAAAAATCCCTGCAGAAATTAACATAAGTAAAAACACTTTTTTGATCCTTCCTTTTTCTCAGCCCCCACTTGATGGATTGCCCTGAAACATTCCATGTGTAACAAGAATCACCGGCACATATTTGTTTGGAAATTTCGTGAAGATTCGTAAACCGACGCCAAAGATATGGGCAAATCAAAAACTGCTTTTCTTATGTAAGCATGGTCCTAATTATAAGTACCTGCTGGCAAATATATATATATATATATATATATATATATATATATATATATATATATATATATATATATGTATATAGATATATATATATATAATATATATATATATATATATATATATATATATATATATATATATATCTACTGGCGGTCGCCAGTAGATAGTTATAGTTAGGACCGTGTTTCCATAGGAAGTCCGCAACATTCTATTTGGAATAACTTTGGCGCCGGTTGACGAATCCTCGCGAAATTTTCAAAATAGGTGGGGCGCTCTGCTCCGCTCCTACCCTGAAAGTCTCGGGGGGATTCATCAAGCGGGGGCTGAGAAAAAAGGGGGGTCCCAAAACGCGTTTTCCCCATGCAATTTTCCGTAGGGACCTTTAGTCCAAGGTACAGCCCGAACGGCTGAACAGAATTACTTGAAATTTGGCAGAGAGGTAGTCCTCAGGTCAGGGATGTGCCTTTTGAAGGTGTCAATCTGTTCAGTAGTTCCTGAGAAAATCAAAAGTAAAATCATATATATATGTGGGCGGAGCCTAACCACACATCTCATCCTGAGATCTGATTGGCTGTCAGCACTTCATCCAAGAAGTGTTGGCAGCCATCTTGGGACCAATATACATGATAGCACCTCATTAAAAAGCATTGCAGTTAATAGAAGGTTTTAAGACTTTAGTTACATTATAAATCATTTGTTGATGGTACCATACTCATTTTAGGAATTGTGGTATGTTCTAAGGTGATTTCACCATGTGAAAAAGCCTTCTGCTGGGATATCATGATTGAGAGAAAAATATTTTCTCTTGCTTTTCCCACAGAGGTTTGGAAGGTGATCTATAAGCTAAACTGAGAGCTTTTTTTCTGTAAATTCACATTATCTTTCTCAGTCATGTGAGAATGAAGTCTGACATTCTCAGTAAAACATGTACATCCAACAAGGGCAGAGACTGTCAGTTGATTCCTTTGTGTTCTACTGCAGCTTCCCAGAGTGTTCCAAAGAACAACTAGAGCGCTAACAGTCCTACTTATGATAAACGTATGGCACACCTGAAGCCATCTTGCTTGGATTAAAGTGGTAACTCTTAAAACATTTAATTTATAAAGGAACAAAATGAGGGGGTTCATTTTTCCATAAAAAGTATGATTAGTGCTGCAGAAAGAAAAATTAGGGCACATTTTGAGTGACTTCTCAAATCCTCTTCTATTTCATTAAAACATTCTGACATGCAGACTGAAACATGCACTTTCAATACCAGCAGCAGTTTTCCCTGGTGAGCAGTAGCTTTACTACAGTGATCTAATGAGCAAAAAGAGTGCTAACATTCTGAATTTATGGCAAATGTGTGACACATCTGAATGCCTTCTTGATGGAATCAAAGTAAAAAACTGAAAGTATTTCCTACTGAGGAGACTGCAGTAAATGAGGAAATTAGGAAACTTCATAACAAATAAGTCTGCCAAGATGGCCACCAGAGACAAAAGAGCCCAAATGTAGCCCAAATATCACCCAGATGTAGCCCAAGTATAGCCCAATGACAGAATGTCCCAGAGTGTTCTTAAAAACAACTAGAGCACTTACTGTCTTCAT